>NC_132916.1:29615304-30240304 GCF_047675955.1 Chlorocebus sabaeus
CTGTAATCCCATCACTTTGGGAGGTCAAAGCAGGAGGATCACAAGGTCAGGAGATTAAGATCATCCTGGCTAATACGGTGAAACCCCATCTTTACTAAAAAATACAAAAAAATTAGCTAGGTGTAGTAGCCGGTACCTGTATTCCCAGCTACTCAGGAGGCTGAGGCAGGAAAATGGCGTGAACCCGGGAGGCAGAGCTTGCAGTGAGCCGAGATTGCACCACTGTACTCTAGCCTGGGTGACAGAGTGAGACTCCGTCTCAAAAAAAAAAAAAAAAAAAAAAAAAATTCTAAAAGTAACTATTAGTACCTTCCCCATAATAAAAACTCAAATTTAAAATAAGTGATTGGAGGCTGGCTATGGTGGCTCACACCTGTAATCCCAGCACTTTGGGAGGCCGAGGCAGGCAGATCTCTTGAGGCCAGGAGTTTGAGACCAGCTTGGACAACACAGCAAAACCCTGTCTCTACTAAAAACACAAAAAAATTAGCCAGGCATGGTGGCACACACCTGTAATCCAAGCGACTTGAGAGGCTGAGGCAAGAGAATTGCTTGAATCCAGGAGGTGGAGGCTGCAGTGAGCCGAGATCATGCCACCGCATGCCAGCCTGGGCGACAGAGCAAGACCCTGTCTCAAGAAAATATACATAAAATATTCCCATATGTTATTGAAAAGAATGTGTATTCTGAAGTTGTTGTGTGTGATATGGTAAACATGCCTATTAGGTTGTTAGTCAGATTGTTCAAATCTTCTATATATTTACTGACTTCTTTTAGCCATTCTGTCACATAAAAGGTATATTGAAAAATGTTTGTCTAGGCCTGTGAATTTGTCTGTTTTTGCTCATATTTCTATTAATTTTTGCTCCCTGTATTTTGTAATCATGATGTTAGATACACAAAGAAGTATCACATCTAAATAAAACTGAATTGAACCTTTTATGAGGTATTATCTCTAGTAATGCTTTCTGCTTTAAAGTCTACTTTCATATTAAAATAGCTACAGCATTCTCATGGTAGTATCTTAGACCAGTTATTAATCACTTTCTCATTAGCTATGTGATGCCTTCAAACAGGCATTTTCCTCAGCTTTTCTAGTTGTCTTCTGCAAAATGGTTTGTCTCAATCTGTAGTTTATCATTTTTGGAAAGAGTCTGCTCTTTCTGTGCCTATAAACTTCTGTGTCTATAAACTCAATGTCCACCTCGTGATGGGCTGTATTCTAGGTAGTTCCTTTATATATCTACATTCTATTTCACTAATTATCTCTTTGGCTGTGTCTAATCTCTTCCTTAGCCTAATAAATGAATGTTTAATGTTAATAATCTTTTTTTAAATTTCTTTTTTCTTTTTTAAAAATTTCTAGAAGTTCTACTTAATCATTTTTCAAATCTGGCTGGTCATTTTTTACAGTATCTTATTTATTGCTCATCCTTTCAAGCTTCTTGTTTATTTTTTAAAAGGAGCACCACACTGTTTAAGTATATTTAATATATTCATTTTTCACTAGGCATCTGATAATTTGACCAGCAGCCAGTATTTCTGCTGGCTCTAATTTCTCATGCTGGTGAATTTCTTCATCTGATTTATGACCTTTTTTTACTGTGAACTGCTGATTTTCCTTGAAACATTATCTGTGGAAATTCTTGGAGGCCTGGGTTGAAGTAGCACTCTTTCAGAGATGTGCGTTTCCTTTCTTGCCTCTTGGGATGCAACCAACCTGACAGCAATATAATTAAATTCTTGGCATGAGGATCTTGGATCTCATTGGTACAACCAAGTCAATCTGCACTCATGTGATGGCCTTTCTCGTGTTTTAGGAGAATTCACACCGTGTCTTCCCTTACCCCTTCTAGTGCCTAGGTAAAGACAGGCAGGTTTCCTTAGTGTTCACTCCCGATCCCCAGCCTCTCCATTGGCAAATTTATTTTTATCAGTCATCCTTATATTGACAGTATGTCTCAGCAGACTCCCAATTATGCTTTATTTCCTATCCCCCTTTCCCTCTTTCCCCAGCAGAAACATTCAGGGACAATCCAGCTCATATTCCAGCACTCCTGCTTTCATTTCATCTTTGGTCTTTATGGTTTCCCTTCTTTCATGCCAACTTAGCAATATATTTGGAAAGATACTTTATATTTTACATTTCAGTTGTTTCAACTGGGAGTCATTCAGAGTATATAAACTGCCAAACTCCCAGAAACAGACGTCTTACAACTAATTTTCAACTAATTTGAAAAAATGTTCATAAACTCTGCATCTGGGTTGCAATTAGCTTTTTTTATCCAGTGATAAACTACTAACCTCAAAAGACTACTCAGCAGGTGATCCACTCAAAGGCAATTCATCTTGGTCTACATAAAACAATGCTTTAAAAAAAAATCCCCATTCCTTAAAAGAAAAACAATTTAAGAAAAATATTAGCTGGTAATACAAAATTTGAAGAGAATAAGAAAATGTACATTTGCTTATAATAAGAACAATGAAACAATTTTCTGGAATATGACATTTGTAGACATGAAATCTTGGCTCAGTGAAATGTCAGATTCCTTAAATGTTCCCCCAACAATAAAGCATCTCCTGATGTGAAACCTTTATTTCACAGAGTAACCACCTTATGGTTGCTACCTGACAAGGTCCTGGAGCCAGTGATATTTGTTATGACCCCTCCCTACCCAACATCACTAAAGTATGCACCAACGGCAAAGCACAGTAGAAATTTCCTTCAGTCCTGCTATCTAATTAGATAAGCCTGAAGATGTGGCACAAATGAAAATCATTCAAGCTCCAGGAGGGAGGTTCCAAGACGGCCAAATAGGAACAGCTCTAGTCTACAGCTCCCAGCGTGAGCGACACAGAAGACGGTTGATTACTGCATTTCCAACTGAGATACTGGGTTCATCTCACTGGGGCTTGTCGGACAGTGGGTGCAGCCAACGGAGCATGAGCCAAAGCAGAGCAGGGCATCGACTCACCCGGGAAGCACAAGGGATTGGGGAACTCCCTTTCCTAGCCAGGGGAAGCTGTGAAAGATGGTACCTGGAAATTCGGGACACTCCCACCCTAATACTGTACCTTTCCAACAGACTTAACAAACAACACACCAGGAGATTATATCCCACGCCTGGCTCAGCAGGTCCCATGCGCACGGAGCCTTGCTTGCTGCTAGCACAGCAGTCTGAGATCAAACTACAAGGTGGCAGTGAGGCTGGGGGAGGGGTGCCCGCCATGGCTGAGGCTTGAGGAGGTAAACAAAGTGGCTGGGAAATTCAAACTGGGTGGAGCCCACCACAGCTCAAGGAGGCCTAACTGCCTCTGTAGACTCCACCTCTCCGGGCAGGGCATAGCTGAACAAAAGGCAGCAGAAACTTCTGCAGACTTAAACGTCCCTGTCTGACAGCTTTGAATAGAGTAGTGGTTCTCCCAGCACAGAGTTTGAGATCTGAGAACGGACAGACTGCCTCCTACAGTGGGTCCCTGACCCCCGAGTAGCCTAACTGGGAGGCATCTCCCATTAGGGGCCGACTGACACCTCATACAACCGGGTGCCCCTCTGAGGCAAAGATTCCAGAGGAAGGATCAGGCAGCGACATTTGCCATTCTGCAATATTTGCTGTTCTGCAGCCTCTGCTGGTGATACCCAGGCAAACAGGGTCTGGAGTGGACCTCTAGAAAGCTCCAACAGTTTGCAGCAGAGGGTCCTGACTGTTAGAAGGAAAACTCACAAACAGAAAGGACATCCACACCAAAACCCCATCTGTACGTCACCATGATCAAAGGCCAAAGGTAGATAAAGACACAAAGATGGGGAGAAACCAGAGCAGAAAAGCTGTAAATTCTAAAAATCAGAGTGCCTCTCTCCTCCAAAGGAATGTAGCTCCTCAGCAGCAATGGAACAAAGCTGGATGGAGAATGACTTTGATGAGTTGAGAGAAGGCTTCAGACGATCGGTAATAACAAACTTTTCTGAGCTAAAGGAGGATGTTTGAAACCATCGCAAAGAAGTGAAAAACCTTGAAAAAGATTAGATGAATGGCTAACTAGAATAAACAGTGTAGAGAAGACCTTAAATGAACTGACAGAGCTGAAAAACCCATGGCAAGAGAACTACATGATGCATGCACAAGCTTAAGTAGCCGATTCGATCAAGTGGAAGAAAGGGTATCACTGACTGAAGATCAAATGAATGAAATGAAATGAAAAGAGAAGTTCAGAGAAAAAAGAGTAAAAGGAAATGAACAAAGCCTCCAAGAAATATGGGACTACGTGAAAACACCAAATCTACGTCTGATTGGCGTACCTGAAAGTGATGGGGAAAATGGCACCAAATTAGCAAACACTCTGCAGGGTATTATCCAGGAGAACTTCCCCAACCTAGCAAGGTAGGCCAACATTCAAATTCAGGAAATACAGAGAACGCCACAAAGATACTCCTTGAGAAGAGTAACTCCAAGACACATAATTGTCAGATTCACCAAAGTTGAAATGAAGGAAAAAATTTTGGGGGCAGCCAGAGAGAAAGGTCGGGTTACCCACAAAGGGAAGCCCATCAGACCAACAGTAGATCTCTCGGCAGAAACTCTACAAGCCAGAAGAGAGTGGGGTCCAATATACAGTATTCTTAAAGAAAAGAATTTTCAACCCAGAATGTCATATCCAGCCAAACTAAGTCTAACAAGTGAAGGAGAACTAAACTCCTTTACAGACAAACAAATGCTGAGAGATTTTGTCACCAACAGGCCTGCCTTACAAGAGCTCCTGAAGGAAGCACTAAACATGGAAAGGAATATCTGGTACCAGCCACTGCAAAAAACATGCCAAATTGTAAAGACCATCGATGCTAGGAAGAAACTGCATCAACTAACGAGCAAAATGACCAGCTAACATCATGATGACAGGATCAAATTCACACATAATAGTATTAATCTTAAATGTAAATGGGCTATATGCTCAAATTAAAAGACACAGACACAGGCAAATTGGATAAAGAGTAAAGATAAATCAGTGTGCTGTATTCAGGAGACCCATCTCACATGCAGAGACGAAATAGGCTCAAAATAAAGGGATGGAGGAAGATATACCAAGCAAATGGAAAGCAGAAAAAGGCAGGGGTTGCAATCCTAGCCTCTGATAAGACAGACTTTAAACCATCAAAGACCAGAAGAGACAAAGAAGGCCATTACATAATGGTAAAGGGATCAATTCAACAAGAAGAGCTAACTGTCCTAAATATACATGCACCCAACACAGGAGCACCCAGGTTCATAAAGCAAGTCCTTAGAGACTTACAAAGAGACTTAGACTCCCATACAATAATGGGAGACTTTAACACCCCACTGTCAACATTAGACAGATCGATGAGACAGAAGGTTAACAAGGATATCCAGGAACTGAACTCAGCTCTGCACCAAGTGGACCTAATAGACATCTACAGAACTCTCCACCCAACGTCAACAGAATATACATTCTTCTCAGCACCACATCGCATGTATTCTAAAACTGACCACATAGTTGGAAGTAAAGCGCTCCTCAGCAAATGTAAAAGAACAGAAATGATTAAAAAAAAAAAAAAAAAACCATCTCTCAGACCACAGTGCAATCAAACTAGAACTCAGGATTAAGAAACTCACTCAAAACCACTCAACTACATGGAAACTGAACAACCTGCTCCTGAATGACTCCTGGGTACATAATAAAATGAAGGAAGAAATAAAGATGTTTTTTGAAACCAATGAGAACAAAGACACAACATACCAGAATCTCTGACACACATTTAAAGTAGTGTGTAGAGGGAAATCTGTAGCACTGAATGCCCACAAGAGAAAGCAGGAAAGATCAAAATTGACACCCTAACATCACAATTAAAAGAGCTAGAGAAGCAAGAGCAAACACATTCAAAAGCTAGCAGAAGGCAAGAAATAACTAAGATCAGAGCAGAACTGAAAGAGATAGAGACACAAAAAACCCTTCAAAAAAATCAATGAATCTAGGAGCTGGTTTTTTGAAAAGATCAACAAAATAGAGACTACTTGCAAGCCTAACAAAGAAGAAAAGAGAGAAGAATCAAATAGACTCAATAAAAAATGATAAAGGGGACATCACCACCAATCCCACAGATATACAAACTACCATCAGAAAATACTATAAACACATCTACGCAAATAAACTAGAAAATCTAGAAGAAATGGATAAATTCCTGGACACATGCACCCTCCGAAGACTAAACCAGGAAGCAGTTGAATCCCTGAATAGACCAGTAACAGGCTCTGAAATTGAGGCAATAATTAATAGTCTACCAACCAAAACAAGTCCAGGACCAGACAGACTCACAGATGAATTCTACCAGAGGTACAAGGAGGAGCTGGTACTATTCCTTCTGAAACTATTCCAATCAATGGAAAAAGAGGGAATCCTCCCTACCTCATTTTATGAGGCCAGCATCATCCTGATACCAAAGCCTGGCAGAGACACAACAAAAAAAGAGAATTTTAGACCAATATCCCTGATGAACATCGATGCAAAAATCCTCAATAAAATACTGGCAAACCGAATCCAGCAGCACATCAAAAAGCTTATCCACCATGATCAAGTGGGCTTCATCCCTGGGATGCAAGGCTAATTCAACATATGCAAATCAATAAAGATAATCCATCATATAAACAGAACCAAAGAAAAGAACCACATGATTATCTCAATAGATGCAGAAAAGGCCTTTGACAAAATTCAACAGCCCTTCATGCTAAAAACTCTCAATAAACTAGGTACTGATGGGACATATCTCAAAATAATTACAGCTAGTTATGACAAACCCATCGCCAATATCATACTGAATGGGCAAAAACTGGAAGCATTCCCTTTGAAAACTGGCACAAGACAGGGATACCCTCTTCTCACCACTTCTATTTAACACAGCGTTGGAAGTTCTGGCAAGGACAATCAGGCAAGAGAAAGAAATAAAGGGTATTCAATGAGGAAAAGAGGAAGTCAAATTGTCCCTGTTTGCAGAAGACATGATTGTATATTTTGAAAACCCCACTGTCTCAGCCTAAAATCTCAAGCTGATAAGCAATTTCAGCAAAGTCTCAGGATACAAAATCAATGTGCAAAAATCACAAGCATTCCTATACACCAATGACAGACAGAGAGCCAAATCATGAATTAACTCCCATTCACAACTGCTACAAGGAGAATAAAATACCTAGGAATCTAGCTTACAAGGGATGTGAAGGACCTCTTCAAGGAGAACTACAAACCACTGCTCAATGAAATAAAAGAGGACACAAACAAATGGAAGAACATTCCATGCTCATGGATAGGAAGAATCAATATCGTCAAAATGGCCATACTGCCCAAGGTAATTTATAGATTCAATGCCATCCCCATCAAGCTACCAATGACTTTCTTCACAGAACTGGAAAAAACTACTTTAAAGTTCATATGGAACCAAAAAAGAACCCACATTACCAAGACAGTCCTAAGCCAAAAGAAGAAAACTGAAGGCATCATGGTACCTGACTTCAAACTATACTATAAGGCTACAGTAACCAAAACAGTATGGTACTGGTACCAAAACAGAGATATAGATGAATGGAACAGAACAGAGCCCGCAGAAATAACACCACACATCTACAACCATCTGATCTTTGACAAACCTGACAAAAACAAGAAATGAGGAAAGGATTCCCTATTTAATAAATGGTGCTGGGAAAACTTGCTAGTCATATGTATGAAGCTGAAACTGGATGCCTTCTTTATACCTTATAGAAAAATTAATTCAAGATGGATTAAAGACTTAAATGATAGATCTAAAACCATAAAAACCCTAGAATAAAACCTAGACAATACCATTCAGGACATAGGAATGGGCAAGGACTTCATGACTAAAGGACCAAAAGCAATGGCAACAAAAGCCAAAATTGACAAATGGGATCTACTTAAACTAAAGAGCTTCTGCACAGCAAAAGAAACTACCATTACAATGAACAGACATCCTACAGAATGGGAGAAAATTTTTGCAATCTACCCATCTGACAAAGGGCTAATATCCAGAATCTACAAAGAACTTAAATTTACAAGAAAAAATCAAACAACCCCATCAATAAGTGGGTGAAGGATATGAACAGACACTTCTCAAAAGAAGACATTTATGCACCCAGCAAACACATGAAAAAATGCTCCTCATCAATGGCCATCAGAAAAATGCAAATCAAAACCGCAATGAGATACCATCTCACACCAGTTAGAATGGCGATCATTAAAAAGTCAGGAAACAACAGGTGCTGGAGAGGATGTGGAGAAATAGGAACACTTTTACACTGTTGGTGGGAGTGTAAATTATTTAAGTTCAACCATTGTCGAAGACAGGGTGGTGGTTCTTCAAGGATCTAGAACTAGAAATACCATTTGACCCAGTCATCCCATTACTGGGTATATACTCAAAGGATTATAAATCATGCTGCTATAGAGACACATGCACACATATATTTATTGTGGCACCATTCACAATAACAAAGACTTGGAACCAACCCAAATGTCCATCAATGATAGGCTGGATTAAGAAAATGTGGCACATATACACCATGGAATACTATGCAGCCATAAAAAAGGATGAGTTCATGTCCTTTGTAGGGACATGGATGAAGCTGGAAACCATCACTCTGAGCAAACCATTGCAAGGACAGAAAACCAAACACTGCATGTTCTCACTCACAGGTGGGAATTGAACAATGACAACACTTGGACATAGGATGGGGAACATCACACACGGGGCCTGTCATGGGGTGGGGGAAGTGGGGAGGGATAGCATTAGGAGATATACCTAATGTAAATGATGAGTTAAGGGGTGCAGCACACCAACACGGCACACGTATACACATGTAACAAACCTGCACGTTGTGCACATGTACCTTAGAACTTAAAGTATAATAAAAAAGAAATGTAAAAAAAAAAAAAAAAAATTCAAGCTGCAATGAACAAAAAACAACAGGAAGGTGTACGTTATTGTCTGCCACCAAATTCTGAAGCATTAACCTTAGCCATAAATACATACTACACATCATAAGCTCATTCAGAATAAGGTATGTGGCTGGATTCACAAAAGTCTAGCTATAAGATTTGAAAAATGGTCCAAAGTACAGGCCCTCACAAGGCCGGATGTTTTAAATGAGGGCTCTTGAAATTCTTTTGCTCTCCTGAAATCTTGTTCTACAGGGCTTTGGTAGAGAAATAAATCAAGAGAAAAGGTATTTCAGTTGAACAATGGGGCTGATTTTTGCTACTCACCAATTAGAACACTGTTGATTTAAATGGAAAACAGGAAAATCACTTTTTAAAAACAAACATGATTTAACTCTTTAACCATTTCACTTTTTGGCTACCTTCTCTGAGGTTCTTTTGTCTATAAAGTGGCATTATTCACTCTGAAGCCAAAAGAATTTTCAATTCCCAAACCTCTCTACATTCAAATGTTAAAATTACTTTTTATAAACCTGCTTCTTAGTGGGGACTGATTCATTTATCCAATGAAGATTAGTTTAAAATAAATTATCTTATGCTTTTCCTAGAGCAGTCATACTTTTATTACTTTCTTTGAAAAATCATCAACTAAACTATAGTAACTACTTTTCATAGAAAATGCTGTGCAAGCTCCCTGTTAATGGCAGCTAAAGTGCTTTTATACTTCACAAAAACTCTAAGGGCTGGACATGTCACGATAACAAATGCTAGGAGTGGTCAGGCACTGAGGCTGCAGGGCGCACAGGCTGCTGTTGTCCTGAATGACTTCCTTCTGTCTCAGTCTGCCACATGATTAAGTTAGAATACAGGCTTGGGAGTTAAACTGACATGGATCCAAGTGTTTAAATGGCATTAGGAAAGCCAGTTGTCCTCACCAGCCTCAGTTTCCTGGGGATAATAATTGGTGCTCCTCAGAAGCTGTTGAGAAGACTGAATGAAATTCCTACATTTGTAGCTTAGAACCTGACACACAGGAAATGTTACATGAACAGTATTAACTATTATTCCAAATAACACCAGTGTTCAAGTGACAAAAGTAAACTGAACATGTTTTAAAATTAGTATAAATACTCATTTTATCATTAGTATTTTGTCTTTTACATAGAATTTCCTATTTTGGGTCTTGTTTTTATACTGTCTTTTGACGTCCCAATTCTTTTTCGTTTTCCCGCATTCCCACTCTGACACGCAGATTTCCTACCAACTCCCTGTCTTCTCTCTGAGGCCCTCCTTCCTTGTTCCCTTGTTGGTTTGCTTTTAGCACTCAGATGACTTTGCTAAGCTTTGGACAGCTCCTTTGCTTAAAGCTTCTCGAATGTTTATCTCCCCTTTTCCACTCTATGCCCAAAGAATGTTCAGCCCTACCAGGCAAGAACAAAAGAGTCAATATCATCTCTGCTACCTAAAAACAAGAGCTGCATTAGTCAGAGATGGTGAAATGACCAATCTACATGTCTGCTAAATACCACATTTCCTTTTCTGGTTATGTGTTATCATGTAATGCAAATTTAACTCCTAATGCAGGAAAAAGCCAATTTTCTTTGACACGAAAGCATTAAAATAAAAATATGGTAGGTACTGAATACTTTATCAATCTAAAACGATCAAACTTTTAGCAAAAAAAAGGAGGAAGCACAGAGAGGTTAGTGAAAGTCTGGGCAACTCCCAGGTAAGCTCTTATTTCCTTACAGAAATCAGCATGTCACCACCATCCACTTTTTTCCCCTAAACTCCTCATAAATGCTGTGACATGAGCAAAGACCGCTCTGGGCCTGTCTTAAGGATGCCTATGTTGAAGGAGGTTAAGTTACTAACAACAAAGATTTCAGACTTATGGGTTCTTTTTGCCTAACAATCACTTCTTAAGAATTCTATTAAAAACCTCTGATACAATTAATTTTAAATGTAGGTCGGGCGCAGTGGCTAATGCTTGTAATCCCAGCACTTTGGGAGCCTGAGGCAAACGGATCACCCGAGGTCAGGGGTTCGTGAAAAGCCTGGCCAACATGGCAAAATCCCATTTCCACTAAAAATACAAAATTAGCCGGGTGTGGTGGTGGGCACCTGTAATCCCAGCTACTCGAAAGGCTAAGGCAGGAGAATCACTTGAACCCAGGAGGCGGAGGTTGCAGAAAAAAAAAATGTATTCAGAACAGGGACTAATGGTAAGTTCCTTTTTCGCTACTATCATCCTATAAAGCAGGGAATAAAGTACCCGACTTTCTACTGGAAAATTAAAGAACCAAAAAGAAAAGAAAACGACAAAAAGAAAGAAAACAGAAGAGAGAGGAAGCCTGAGCCTGAATCTGTGCGCTGGGGCCACAGCACTTCAGACACCCCCTCGAACTGATGATATTCACATCTTACCATCCAGCAGATGGGGAGCACTTGAAGGGCAAGGGCCACCACGTGTCATTACAAGTGCTCAACATAGTGCCTGGCACAGGGTAGGATGTTAATACAGGTCTAATTCATAACTAAATATGTGATTTAGGTACTCCTACATTTTCGACTGAACCTTACATACAGCTGTTTATAATGTAGACAACAAAAGTAACCAAAGTTAAATTTTAAAGAAGTTATTAGTATCTTCTGCTTTTGTAATAAAAATATTTAGAAATATATCCCTGAGTTAAATGTATTTATATTTTTAAGGCATAAACTTCCTTAAGTTTTCATGTAAATTTTTTAAAGTCCACATACTTGAGAAAAAAGAGAGCTCTTAGCCCTGATATTTACCCATACTGCAAAAAATATTCAAAAATTTATTCTGAATTTTGTCTACGTAACTAAAGTATATAAGGCAACTTTTTATATATTCAAAATAGGGCCAGGCACAGTGGCTCGCACCTGTAATCTCAGCACTTTGGGAGGCTGAGGCAGGAGGACTGCTTGAGCCCACGTGTTTGAAACCAGCGTAGGTAGGCAATATAGTGAGACTCCATCTCTATTTTATATTTAAATAAAGTAAATAAATAAAATAGGGTTATAGCAAACTTAGGAAGCACAGTATATACATACTTCAAAAGAAATAATATTGATTAGAAAGGCATAAAAAATATAAGAAAATCCAGACAAATTATTTTCTTGTAAGGTTCAGGATAATTAATTTCAATAAATCTGTGGGCATGAATCACATCAAGAATCACAGGAGTCAAGACTCAGCCGTCTTTTCTACTGCAGAACTAAAAACTGTCATGCTAGCCTGGTGTCTTTAATGATACCTTGACACTTCTTCGCTTTTGATGTTAAGCAACAGAGTAAGAGAAGCAAAAATCTTCTGCTCACACAATATACAGGAATGAAAAAAAGAACACATCATTCTCAGGGCTCAACAAAGGACAAAAATTTAATGAAAAAAAAATTTAAGAAGCCACAGGGATAAAGATTCAAAACGCTCAGAAGTCAGTAACAGTTACAGAGGGAGGGCGGCTTATCAAGTAAGGCCGCCTGAGCACAAGGATCCCTAAAGGGACACATCATTTGAGACAAGCTGGTACACATCTGCTGTGAGTCCAATAGGGACCGTTCTAGGTGCTGGCAACTCCATGGGGAACAAGACAGGCAACATCTCTAATCTCATGCAGCTCACGGATCCTCACACAAAGTGTTTTTGTATGGAGAGAAAAGGAAATCAGAATGGAGGAAAGGAGGAGAAGGGGCAACTCTGGAGAGAAAGGTATCTATCAAAAGTACAAGGAAGGCCAGGAGCGGTGGCTCATGCCTGTAATCCCAGCACTCTGGGAGGTCAGGAGGTCAGGAGATCGAGACCAGCCTTGCCAACATGGTGAAACCCCATCTCTATGAAAAATACAAAAACTAGCCAGGCATGCTGGCACGTGCCTGTAGTCAGAGCTACGCGGGAGGCTGAGGCAGGAGAATCACTTGAACCTGGCAGGTGGAGGTTGCAGTGAGATGGCGCCACTGCACTCTAGTCTGGGCAACAGAGCAAGACTCCATCTAAAAAAAAAAAAAAAAAAAAAAAAATACAAGGAAGCCCGGTAGCCCCTGACAGGGACCTCTCTTCTCCCAAAATAAGAAAGTAGTAACTCCACACATTTCTCTGGTAAACCAGTGGAGAAGAGGACGTGACTCTTTTGAGAGGATCTGCTTAGCTGTTCTGAAGAGCTGAAAAATTATCATATATAAGCTTCTAAAGCCCAGATGACAGGCCTAATTCCATTTCTATATAGTGATGCATGAGGTGAGTCATGGAAATTACCTGTTCAGAAAAGGTAAGAAGGAGCAATTGCCAGCCTCAACTGCAGTTACTGGGTAAAGGATGTGATCCACAGCTTGCAACAAACGTGTTCATATTCTTAAGTGAAAATACTGCAAATGTAAATAGCAGAAATGAGGTTCTCCAAAGAGAGGCAGAGAACAACAGAGACAGCACTCGCATAAAGCAGCAAAAGAACAGAAGTCCACAATCATTTGACAAAATGAATCCAGTTTTAATTCACACAGATCTCACTTAACTTTCAAGTTGCTAAGATATTTTCTATCTTGCTATTTTTTCTCCCTATGTGCTTTTTAAAAGATATTAAATTGCCATTGGCCGTTTTTGGGGGGCTTTTTGTGCTCTCATTTCAAAATGCACATAGACAGGTTTTCTTGGGAGACACAGATGATGGCAATGTGACATGAGCCACCTAAGTGAAATTCTTCAGTCCTCAAAAAAGACAATCGAGTGGTGTTTTAAATATACAAATAATTAATTTATACAAAAAAGGTGATAATTCCCCTGGCTTTAAGGGAAAACAGATTAAAATCCTAGCAGAAAGGCTTTAAGATATCAAAAGGGGTACAGATTTTAGTAAAATAAAATTTGAGGTTTCACAACATGGATTGAGTTTTCAGGCACCAGTTGTTCAGGTCTAAGTCATCGAACATTCAAGTTATCTAGTGCATTTAGCATTTTAAGTTAAATGTTAATTATCGTATTTTTAGTGTAAAGAGGATAACAAAATTGGCGAAGCAGGTTAAAAAAAAAAAAAGCAAAAAAGATCCTAGGAGTTAGTCATGGTCACCAACCGGGCATATGGACCCCTGAATTTTCAATCACCAACCTGCACGATGAGACATGTTCTCTCACAGTCTCCTCTTTTGTGATTATGAATCTGGCTTTGCAGAAACAAGTTAATTTGAAAATCTGTATTTAGAGCAGCTTTGCATCTGAAGATAAAAGACTTTGTTTTTTGTTTTGGTGTCCTTAATCTAGTTTTCTAAGCTACCTAAAACTAAAGTACAGTGATTCTAAATATTCCTCTGTCAGTCAAGAAACAAAGAAAAAAAGAAGGGATACTTGAGAACCCACTGTATGCCAGAAACCCTGCTAAGTTCCTTTCTTTGCATTTTCATTCTTCCTCACAATTCCCTAGGAAGTAGATATTATTTCCTTATTTGCAGACACGGAAATATTAAGGGAGAGAGAAAAAAAACACTTTACCAGGGTAACCAGTTATTTAGTGGCGGAGCTGAGATTAACATTCAAATCTGATGGTTATTATGGTTATTATCCCAATATATCCAACCATAATTAACAGAAACCATTGCTTTTTAATTTAATGATCCCTATCTCAATCTGCTATGTCTCCTCTTTTATAGACTAAATTTACTTAATCTTTTCAATAGTAAAACAATCACACACAATACTTGTTTCTCTGAATAGTCATAATCATCAATGATTCACAATGAAACCAGTGATCAATTAAAAAGCAAACAAACAAGAGTTCTCCAATCCTGTCCTGCAAAATTGATTTTTGAACCTAAGAGTGAAAACTGGTATCTACTTGGTGAATAACTGCAACTGTCAAGAACTTTCAGAATCCCTGACCATCATTCAAAAGAATACTCTGAAGTTTATGTTATACACAAATGTAATGCTAGCAAAGCAATAATCAGAAAAAAGATAACAGGCTCAGTGCTACACCTGGAACCTAGCAGCTACCACTGGAGAATGCCGATCCAATTCATCAGTATGCAGCTCAACAGCTTCAAATCCACCTATCCTCTGTTATTCTCTTCATATTCTGCTTTCTGGTCCACAGGATATGCCATACTTTGCCAAATGCATCAGTGAAGCCCTAACACTGACAAATCAGGTTAGTACCACTGGACTTGTTTGTTCCACATGGTTTTCCATGAGCTCACTGTGATGGTCTTTTTGCTGTCAACTTGGCTAGGCTAGTGTCCCTCGTTAATCACTGATGGTCTTTTTGCTGTCAACTTGGCTAGGCTAGTGTCCCTCGTTAATCAATCAAACACGAATATAGGTGTTGCTGTGAAAGTACTTTGTAGATGGGATTAAGGCCCATAATCCACTGACTTTAATGAAGAGAGATTATCCTGGATAATCTGAGTGGGCCTGACTCAATCAGTTGGAAGGCCTTAAGAGCAGAGCTGAGGCTTCCCTGGAGCTCTGAATGGATCATGGCCACCCAGACTTTCTTAGATGCTCCCCTTTTTTCTTCTTCATATTCATTCTTGGCTGCACTATCTAGAATTTGGTTTTTGAGAGACTAGTGCACCTCTGTACTGTCTTCCTTTTGGAATCCCAATCTCGAGTACCCTCTTCTCTAAATGCTAACACTGCAATAATAAAATAACTGGGTTGCGGGGGAAAGATAGGGACTGAGAGGTTGGGGGAAAACAGAGAGGGTTTCCATGAGTTTTGCCAGCACTTGAAAGTTTCATTCAAAATATTATTATCCCGCCGGGCGCGGTGGCTCAAGCCTGTAATCCCAGAACTTTGGGAGGCTGAGATGGGCGGATCACGAGGTCAGGAGATCGAGACCATCCTGGCTAACACAGTGAAACCCCGTCTCTACTAAAAAATACAAAAAACTAGCCGGGCGAGATGGCGGGCGCCTGTAGTCCCAGCTACTCGGGAGGTTGAGGCAGGAGAATGGCATAAACCCAGGAGGCAGAGCTTGCAGTGAGCTGAGATCTGGCCACTGCACTCCAGCCTGGGCCACAAAGCGAGACTCTATCTCAAAAAAAAAAAAAAAAAAAAAAAAATATATATATATATATATACATATATATATATTATTATCCCTTATTAAAGTGGATATAGCAATAGCAGTCTGGTATATAAATATGTGGACAGAATTTTCTTCTCTATATTTGGAATATGTGTGCAGGATAACAGCACCATAATGTCTCATGTCGCTCATTCGTTCAGGCTCAATCTTAAAAGGTTTGCTCAGTTCTATGAAGACCTGTGCTTGCAACTCAAGCGAACAATTCCTGGATGGTGGTTTGGCCTGACAGAGAATGCAAACACTGGTGTGGCCCAGGCTGACTTCTTGACACCAAGATGGAAGTATCTCTTTTTCTTAATAGAAAAAAATACTCAGTTTTATTAAACGGATATATATTTAACTCTAGGAAAAAAGTTGCTGACTTTACCCTGCTATATGTGTGAATGGTGCTCTGTAGTATCTAACATTAGAATGCAGATCTTGCTCAGAGAAGTTTAAAAATGATGCAATGCTAAATCAAACAAATATTTTCGTATCACAATGTAACACAGATTAGAAACTAATAATGAGGTAAATACAGTATTACAGAAATGTACTTAGTATTTTGAAAATCTAGGTCAACCCTCTCTAAAATATTATTTATTTTACATTAACTAGAAGATAATGTAATTAGCTTAGCGTCTGTCCTTAT
The DNA here is from genome assembly GCF_047675955.1 of Chlorocebus sabaeus. Lineage (NCBI taxonomy): Eukaryota > Metazoa > Chordata > Mammalia > Primates > Cercopithecidae > Chlorocebus > Chlorocebus sabaeus. Next base: position 29,631,997 of record NC_132916.1, read on the forward strand.
CGGGATGCCAGTACGTCTGACAGGATTTCTGGATCTGGGAATTTTCAGCATAGTAAATTGTGCAGCTGAAAAGTTTTTGTGCTTGATGATAGTGCTGGTATGATAGAGATGATGGAAGAGAACAACATTTAAAATGAGCCATCTCCAGAATCTGTAACTGGCTGGTTCTATGCTTATCATGATATGTAAGGCTTTGGCAAGCAAACACAGGCTGTTCTTTTCCTAAGTACTGAGAGCCACTCTACTGACTATGTTAATCTAGCCAATTCCCATTGGTGTAATAACCCTTGCCTGTGACAGTTTGCAACATTATGCCTTTTTTATTTTAAAGAGAGGGTCTGGCTATGTTGCCCACGCTGGTCTCCAACTCCTGGCCCCAAGCTGACTTCCTGCCTCAGCCTCTTGAGTCCCTAGGATTGCAAGTATGATGCCACTATGCCCGGCTGCACCATTAAATCTAAATAGTTATAGACCAAAAGGGTCAGCTTCTCCTTCACGCTCTTCATGTGCAATACTCACGGGATATTTTCACACTATGTGCAGAAAGTACAGCTAATCTCAATCTACAGAGAAAATGCTAAAGCCAACAGTTTCATTCCATTTTCCCTCATTTTAGGGAATAGTACTAAAAGAAAAAAAATCAGATGAACGGAGAAGATGTGGTAGAGTGGAAGGTCTTGGGAAATCAATTAATAGACCAAAATAATACTTTTTAAATGAAGTTTCTGGGAATAATTATCTGTGTCTGATAAAATAACTCACCAGTGATGCCATTGGATTCCTGCTGTAGGTCACAGTACCACAGTCGGTTTACTGGATCACATCCCTCCCTTATTGATAACAAGACATAGCGGCCATCATCAGATAACTAAAAAAGAAAAAAAAAAATAGTGCAGGGGGCTAATTAGAATATATTTGTGTGAGAACATTATTGAATATTAAGTTAAAAAGTTAAGGTTAATTTCCAAAGGCAGTGTCTCTGCCCCAAACTCATGATCTGATAAGTTATCTGAATAAAAAAATGAACATCAATTTTATCTTATTTCACCCATAATCATAGTTTAACAAAACACAGTGAATTATTTTAGTTGAAAATACCAGCAGAGGTAACTGAAAGTCGTAACTTCAATGTAATTTTTATTTTAATTTCTAGTCTATTCTTTAAACTGAAAATATGTAAAATCCATCATTTTGAATATAATATCCTTGACTTTAAAGTTTTCTCATGGGTTGCATAATTTAAAGTTCGTTGTTCTCAGTAAGAATTAGCAAAATGGGGCCAGATGCGGTGGTTCACGCCTGTAATCCCAGCACTTTGGGAGGCCGAGTGGGGGTGGATCACCTGAGGTCAGGAGTTCAAGATCAGCCTGGCCAACGTGGTGAAACCCTGTCTCTACTAAAAATATAAAAATTAGCCACGTGTGGTGGTGGGTGCCTGTAACCCCAGCTACTTGGGAGACTGAGGCAGAAGAATTGTTTGAACCCAGGAGACAGAGTTTGCAGTGAGCTGACACAGCGCCACTGCACTCCAGCCTGGGTGACAGAGTGACACTCCATCTCAAAAAAAAAAAAAAAAAGAAAAGAAAAGAAAAGAATTAGCAAAATGGGTATAGATGCAAGAAATTCACTATGGTCCACACTGGTCACACTGACAAGTTTCTACTGAATAACTGCTTATGCATATTTTTAGTCCCTTCTACCACAAGATCTCAGAAATGAAAGGCCTATGCTCAGAGACTTTCCTTGTTAGTATAAACAGCAAAAAGAATCCCAATAATCTAATACAAACAATATATTATTGTTTTGAGTTGACAAAATTGATATGTGGTATCAAACTACACATATTCGTTTGCAACTAATTTTTTTCATTCAATGTAAATTTTATCATTAGTCCATGTTGGTATGTGCAAATCTAGTTCATTCATTTTAACTGCTGTACAGTATTACAATCTAGAAATATACCACCATTAGTTGATCCATCATCCTATCCATAAACATCTATATTATTTGTTTTCTTACTATTACAAATAATTGTTTAGAAAATTTCTGGACCATATTTGTGACCTAAAATGCTTCCCAGTATATATAACTAGAAGTAAAATTGCTCAGTGGTAGGACATGCACATATTCAACTTTATGAGATGTTGCCAAATTATTCTCCAAAGTGGTGGTACCAACTTACACTCTTACTTAGCAGTACTGTATGAGAGTTCCTGTTTTTCCATATCCTTATTATAAGAGTTAATTTTATATGTCAACCTGGCTAGGCCATAGTGCCCAGATATTTGGATCTTAGTTTAGATGTTTCTGTGAAGTTTTTTTGTTTTTTTTTGTTTTTTTTTTTTTTTTTAAAGATAAGATTACATTTAAGTGAGCAGATTTAGAGTAAAGCAGATCACCCTCCATAATGTGGGTGGGACTCATCCAATCAGTTCATGGCCTTGACAGAATACTGACCTCCACTGAACAGGAGGGATTCAGCCAGCCAACAGCCTTTGGACTCAACTGTAACTCTTCCTTGAGTCTCCAGTCTGTGGGCTTACCCTGCAGGGTTAGGACTTGCCAAGACTCCACAATCACATGAGCCAATTCCTTAAACAAATCCTCTCTATGTGTATATATATACATACACACACATCCTGTTAGCTCTTTTTCTCTGGTAAACCCTAATAGCTCTTATTCTTTCATTTGCTCCTTCAATAAACATTTGCTAAGCAGCTATTTTGTGCAAGACATTTTTCTAGGTGTTAAAGATACATCAATAAACAAATCAGGAAAAAAAAAGTTACATCTATTAAGAGAGAGGAACACATAAATACAGAATTATGTAGTATATTATGATAAATGCCATGAAAACATGAACAGGTCTCAGTAAGGGAGACAGGATATGGTGGGCAGGTTGTAGTTTTTTTTTTTTGTGACGGAGTTTCACCCTCGTTGCCCAGGCTGGAGTGCAACGGTACTCCAACCTGCAATCTCTGCCTCCTGGGTTCCAGCAATTCTCCTGCCTCAGCCTCCTGAGTAGCTGGGATTACAGACAACCACCACTACGCCCAGCTAATTTTTGTAGTTTTAGTAGAGGTGGAGTTTCACCAAGTTGGTCAGTCTGGTCTTGAACTTCTGACCTCAGGTGATCCACCCACCTTGGCCTCCCAAAGTGCTAGGATTATAGGCGTGAGCCACTGCGCCCAGCCGAGGCTATAGTTTTAAATATGGCAATCAAGGTAAACCCCATTAAGAAGGCATCTTTCCACTGTTTTCTGACTTGCACTGTTTCCATTGGAAAGTCGGTGTCATTTCTTATCTTTCTTTCCCTATACGTAATGTGTGTTTTCTCCTCTGGCTGCTTTTAGTATTTTGTTATCTTTGGCTTTCTGAATATTGATTATTCTGTAATGGGCTTTGATGTAGTAACCTGCTTGAGATTAATTGAGCTTCTTGAATCTGTGGATTTCTGTATTTTATCAAATTTGTAACATTTTTGGCCATTTGTTCCTCATGTATATATTTTTTGTCTCCTCACCCCTATTCTAGAACTTCAAATATATACTGTTACATAACTTGGTAGTATTCCACAGGTCAATGAAACTGTGTTCATTTTTGTTTTAGTTTCTCTTTGTGGTTTAGTTTCGATTGTCCTGTCTTCAACTTTTGCATTTTCTTTTATAGCATCTAAACTGCTATAAAACAGATACTTTTTCATTTCAGAGTTTCATTTTTTATTTCTAGAAGAGTATGTGGTTCATTTTTATATTTTCTATTTCTTTGTTCATTATAGTAACACTTAGTAAAGATTTCTAAAAAGTATTTTTTTATGATAGCTTTTTATAAGTCCTTATATGTTAATTCTACTCTGTTATTTCTGGATCTGTTTCTATTGACTGTTTTTTCTCTTGGCTATAAGTCACATTTTTTTTTTGCTTCTTCTTTAATAACTTTATTTATTTTTTAACTGGATTCTGGACTTTTGAATGTTGTCTGGATTTATTTTCTGGTCTGTCTGTAAAACATTTTGTGACAGTTAATTTGTTGCCAGATCAGCTTGATCCATTCTAGACTTGTTTTCAAAGGTTTGTTGGGTAAGGTATACAGCCCTACTGCTAAGGCATGGCCTCTCTGAGGTCTAATTGAATACCCTGGGTGTTCACAAAGTCTTTCCCCTCTGACTTGTCAGAATGTGAACGTCTCCCAGCTGTTTTAAACCTTTGGGAGTTGTCAGCTTACAGCCCCCTAGTAGTTCTTAGCTTGAATCATAAAGTCTTAGTCAGTCAGCGTACACGCTGCTTAACAGCCAAAAACATGAGGGGATTCCAAGGCAGATATCTGAAACTCTTAGGGGGCAGTTTCCTCCTTTTGTTACTCTGCCCTGCAAATTCCAGTGTATTCAGTCTCTCTGATTTCCAATCTTTGGATCCTTAGCTCAGTGAAACGACAATATTCTGAGCTTCTCCTCCTTGTGCCAGAGGCCAAAAAGTACCTCCAGGCAGAAAGCCAGGGCAACTGTAGGACTTACCTCTTTCCTGGATCAGTCTGGGGCGCCCTATTGATCAATATCTGAAAACAGTTGCTTTGTCTATTTTGCATAGTTTCCTAGCTGTGTACAGCAAGAGGACTAGTCCAGTACCAGTTATACCATCATGTCCAGAAGCAAAAATCTATCATGATGTCTTAAACAAGTCTCTTGCAAATGAATACAACTTGGACACAACTAGTCTTTAAAATCCAATCTAAAAATCTGTATTCCATATCCATTAATTTTTATTGCTGAGGTACTGGCTTCCACATTTTAAATTTTGAACCTTTTATTTATCTTGCTTTCCCCAGTGTCTTTCCTCTTTGTATTATATTTTTCCTTCTTTGATTTGGGAATTACACATTCTATTATCCTTAAGCTTTTAATATACGTGGCTAACTGTTCAGAATTTTGGTTCCACCTTATTTTTAAACCATCCTATATTAAGATTATCCACAACTTCACAATTACAATCTTATTAATATAATTGAAAGTAGCATCATTAATACTACTTCAAACTTTTGTTCTCTTGTCCTTTAAATAAAGACAGACTACAGCATAGTGTTTAAAGTCACTTTACATCAATCATAAATGATGGCCAATTCAGTTGTAGTGCTCCAGTCATCAGAAAGATAGAGCAGTAAAATTCACTGCAAGAACCATACCAAACCTTCAATGACAGCTGTCTCAAGCACATCTAATGAGTTTTTCTCAGCATTTCTGGCTGTGCTAAATAGCTGTAGCAGTTTATACTTAATCTAAAGCAGGAAGTCCCAAGGTACATTGCTGTTATAATGCCAATTAAGTCAGTCCTCTTCATTATAATTCTCTTCATCACAATCTGGAGTTGTTCCACAGCCACTAAAATTTGCTAAACTGAAAACAACGTTGAATTTTCAAATGCTCAAAGTCTCAAGCCTCAAAATCATTTGTAAGTCACTGTTGCCCCAAAATGTACAGACTAAAAATATACCTTCTTCCACTTAAATTTAAACAACACACACTTAATGACAGCACCACACTCAGATTATTTCAAGGCAATTTAAAAGATGAATTTTGGAAATCATTGGGAGGGGAAGACATAAATCCTGTTGATGTGGAGGGCATGTGACTATCAACAGAATAAAGTTATTTTCCTAAAAGCCAGATTTAAAATAAGAAAAGTAGAAAAGAAGGCAAGCCAAGAGCCCATCAGGCCTTCATGGAACAGTTTGAATTCTGGTTCAACAATACTGGTTTTCTTTTTTTTTCGTTAAGCGATATGATACCCCAGCTAGAATAATTGTGCTCTCCAGAAGCAATTAATCTGATTTGCAAACACTGATTTTTTCTTTTGCAAAAACTGTAATAATATTAGCCTGACCAATTATGAAATAATTCCTAAATTTACAAATTCCTAAATTTGTGCTTTCATGGCTTCCTTCTATTTTAAATCTATATTATTTTAAGCAAATTTTCCTTAAGTAAAAATGACTTACCTTCATAAAAATCTACCATTTATGTAAATAAAACATTAGCAAAAACAAAATTAAAAGAATTACTATAAATGAAACATTTACATTAACGATATTAAATTTATTACTTGCATTCCTAACAATAACAATAAACCTCAAGGCTAAAACTCTTTACCATTTTTATTAGTCAATTTTTAATATGTAGGTTACTTTGACAGTCTACTTCTGCAAAGTCATCTGTTGAATTATATTTAGAGTACTGGTTCAACATAATTAGAAAATGTTAAAAGAGAAGAAAGTACTAACATTTGCATTGATAAATGTATTTGGAAAGAGGAAAAAATCTAGATGTAGAGAGAGCATGGTATTCTACAGACAGGCTAAATAACATTTGGTCATTCACTGGTACTACACCTTTCATTTTCCATAAGCAGACAGAAACCTGGGAGGTTATAAAAAAAACAAAGCCAAAAGCCACAACCCCACGCTCCTTCTCTGGTGGCTGGCAGAAAGGCATGTCTCCTGAAGGTGGGAGGAGCACTCATCTCCAGACTTCAGGGAGTAATTAATTCACTCTTCCCCCTTGCCTTGGCTACTCTTTCTTGGCAAAGTTTCCTCAAATTTAACTTCTCTTTCCACCAGAGTAGAATCAAGGTCCTCAATGAAAGGGGAAAGTCACTCAGCTTGCTTTGGTTAAGGGTACTTGGATATGCCACTCGTCATTGTAAAATGGATCTTCTGGGTGGTCCAGCCCAGTTCTCCAAAAGAGTCAACTACCACAGCCTCAAGGGCAAAAGCCTTTTCATAAAAGTGTATTCCTGTGCCCAGGGTGGATGAGGTTGGACACAGCTACTATCACCAGAAGTGGCAGATCTTAATAGGAAAATCTCGGTCAACTTCCCATCCCCAGCCAACTTCTCATCTTCCATACCAAAGACACAATTTAACACGTGCCATTAACCACTGCAGTTCACTATTCAGGGCAGCCACAGCTGGGGTGTGTATTCCACCACCATTTATCAAGGGTCTACCAAGTGCTGGCTGCTGAACCAGGCTCAGGCACACACAGATCAATAGGCCAGAACCTTCAAGAACTCATGCTTAGGTGGGAGAGACAGATACACTGAAGGATACAGACACACACAGAAAGAGCCATGTTGTAGAACATTAATAGCAAGAAGTACAATGTATGATGGGAATGGGTGAGAGGGGCATCTACAGGGTGGTGAGCTGGACGGAAAAAATGAATTCTGAAAAGGCTTTGGGGAAGTGATGACCCCTAAGCGATTATTAAAGAAGTAGAATTCCCCTAGTTTCTTGAAATTGTCCATGCTTAAAATTCAAAGGCTACCCTGGTTTATGTTATCTGGTGCAGAGAGCTATGTCTAACATATACTCAAGTACATACATTCGTTCTCAAGTGTGTATCTCACTGACAGACATCAGCATGTGTAGTGGGTGCTGTGCTGGGCTGCCCTCTAGGGCTGAAGCCCTCATTTCCCAGCTGATGGGTGTTGGGAGTAGACAGCTCTCAGATGAGAATCTCTCCAGGCCTCATCCTCAAGTTGAAGATGCACCTCTTCCAAGATCATACATTCTTTTGGGTTCATCCACATATGACAACTGGTTAATGTAGGTTTATAAAGGCCTGGACCCCTCTCCCTCCTGTTAGGACAATGCTGAAGGGCTCACCTAGCTTGAGGGTTCCTGCAGGATTGCCTGACTCCTCTGTGATGATTGCATCACAGTTCAAGTCCTCCCTCTGCTGCCTTCGTTCGTCACACAGGCAGAGATTTTGAAAGCTCTCCCAGCAAACTTCCCGCACACAAATTTCTATCTCAGAGTCTGCTTCCCAGGGAAGCTGATCTGTGACAACATGTAAGGCATCGCTAATATCCTGTAAATATGCAGTGTGTACAACACAGCCCACAGCTACTCTTCTTCCACTCAGTGTCCTTGCCAGGCTCAACAAACAGTTCAGTTCTCCCTGACTGAAGTCTGAATCAACTAGAAACAGAACAAGAGTCAACAGATGGAGAACCGAGATCTCAACTTTACAGCTGAATAAGTACACACTTAAGAATGTGGCTTAGTGCTGTGAGTCAGTTAATCTGTGAACTCCCAACCTCTCTCATGTCTAGTCATTGAGAAACCAAGATTCAGTGAAATTTCTCGGCAGGAAGGTCAGAAGAATGGGGAAAGAAGTGTTCCCCTTTCATCTTGGTGGTTTCTTACCCTGGCATATTTTATGCTAGCCTGAGGAAAACTGTAAGTTTTGGCTTCTACTTTTGAAGAGGGAACCCAATAACAGCTATCATACTAATTTACATTTATCAAAAGGTAGGACATAAAGTATGGGGGTATTGTATTTTATAGTTTCATTAAAGAAGACATTAATTCATTAACAATTCTACTTGTGTATACTGTGGTACTAGGCTACACCAAGGAAGTCAAAGAAAACTCTCACTAGACATAGTTCAAATTGTTAGAGTATGTATTTTATACTTTACTCCATTAGGTTCACATGTACTTGTCTGATAAACACATAATTTGGACAACTTAGCATATTCAGGAAAATAACTCCTACAAAAGTCACAGAATTTAGAAGGATAAGTAGCGACCAGAGTATTTTTAAGGGAATCTAGTCCCAAATAAATGTTTTTACAAAATGTCTTCAGTTAATGCCTTACCTAGGTGTGATGTGATTCACTCAGACCAGAGTCTTGATCAAGCTATTCCATTTCACAAGGTCATCGGCTCTACCATTGGGTCATCTGAAGGCTTTGCACACACATGTACATATATATACATATGTACACACCATATATCTATAAGTCTTCAGGATAAGTATGAAATAGATACTAATATCTCAATATGGCAGTTTCTCTGGAAAATGGGTATATATTTTAAACAATAAACCTCTGTTATGAATATTAAAATGAATCTGGCTATTTTCAGTCTCAACACTATACAATGCAAAGAATACCTGAGCTTTCCAAATGACCAAAATAAACAAGCCTTTCTTCATATTGAGACAATTAACAGAAAAGCAGTTCATGTTTTAAACTCCCAACAATTTAACTATGTATGAAGTAATTTGTCCTTAAAAACAACAGAACACAAAACCTAATATTTATATATAGAGAGAATATGTGGACTTACATCAAACATATTTTCAAAGAAAAACTCAAGTCATTTTATGCTAGAGCAACTACACTCCAGTTGTGTGGTGTTGTATTAATAAGGAAATTTTCATGGCCATGAAATTTCTTTAGTATATTTAATTTTTTTCTCTTAGAACCTAACAAAGAAAAGGCGAAGAAAGTTTTTCCATTATTTGAATCTACATGCACTTTCAAACTGAGGAAGGTATTTTCTTTTATATGTCATAATAAAAGAATTAGTTGCATGTAAAAAAAGGATTCTAAAAAGCAGTGACACTTGAAATTGTCCTGGAAATGAACAAAAGGAGTGAAAATGGATCTTAATAGCTTTGAGAGTTAATCATGCTATTCTCAGAGCAGGAGACTTTATCAAATTTATTTTATATAAATCTTTTGAATTCCTTTCACAGTAGTTGTGAATCATAGCAACATCCCTTTAATATTATTTTTCTAACACTTAGGAAAACTTTTAAAACTAACCACCTACAATGATGACTTTTCATATATGAAACTCATTTATGGATTTGTAATAAAAATAATAGGCAATGCCAGTAACAGACATACAGGGGAGGCATAAGCACAGGTGAGTATGCATTAATAATTTTAACAAACAAATTTACCCAGTTTTCCCAGTACAGTGTGGTTCTACAACAATAGAAGACAAAAAGAAATCAATCTAAATACTATATGATGTGTTGCTTGGTACGCCAGAAACAGATAAAACAGAAAATTCTAAGAAAACAAAACACATACAAAATAAATAATGATATTTTGACATGATATAGGCACTACTGTTTCTAAGTTGTTTGGTTGATAGATTTGGTTATTCAACAATCTACTGTTTGGGTCAGGTGTGGTGGCTCACGCCTATAATCCTAGCACTTTGGGAGGCCGAGACGGGCGAATCATTTGAGGTGAGGAGTTCAAGACCAGTCTGGCCTACATGGTGAAACCCCGTCTCTACTAAAAATACAAAAATTAGCTTTTTTTAAAAAAAAATGCATGGTGGCGCATGCCTGTAATCCCAACTACTCGGGAGGCTGAGGCACGAGAATCGCTTGAACCCGGGTGGTGGAGGTTGCAGGGTGCCAAGATCACAACACTGCACTCCAGCCTGGGCAACAAAGTGAGACTCCATCTCGCAAAAAAAAAGTATCTACGGTTTGTCTTATTTTCTCCCTTGCTGAGCAAAACAAGTGTTCTGTAAGAAAAGTGACTTATCAACAAATCCAACATGTCTACTAAAAATGACGCTCTCCTGCAGGATTGTTTTATGTATAAAGAGCAGCACAGCCTTCTTGCTTTACTCACATCCAGGTCTCTAGCTTGGCTTTCTGACTTTTCTGCCTTCTCAACCATGCTGCTGAGATTTTCCTGTGTGCTAATCAGCACGGTGAATATTATCACGTAAGGCAGTGCTAAGGAAAGGAAGCAGTGGTGGACACAAGGCAAGCGCTAAGTACTTGGGGAATAAATATGCACTGTGCCAACTGGGAGGAGGGCTGCTGAGCAGTTACTGGTCCAAGTCAAAAACAGCCAACCAGCAACGGGCAGAGGAGGCCGAGATCCCCCATCAGGAACACCAGTGGACTTTTCTATGACTGTTCTGGAAGGTGAGACCCTGCTGATCTTCACGTGCATGAACTTCCGCAGCGGATGTAGCAAGAGTAAGGAAATTAACATTCACTGCATACCTACTATAAGTCAAGCATCAGGCAACACATTTTATATGTTAATATATGTGTAATATATATGTTTTAATTACTAGGGATCACAGGTGAACATATAAAAATGGCTTATGGAGATATGTGACAGATATTAAGATTCAGGATTACTTTTGGAAAAAAAAAACTTTTCAAGAATTAGGTATAACAGAATTAGGTTCTCAATACAGGATTTAGCGAGATAATCACAAAGAAGCTGGGCATTTTCTCCTTAATCCTTTCTAAAGGGATGATGCATTTTCACAATCTTCATTCTAGAGCACCCTCTGCTGGGAACACTGCCATAAAATGTTTGATTTCTTTAGGATTTTTTTCTCCCCAAATGCTAACAATTCACTTTAAAACAGAGCTTTGTGGGTTTTTTTTTTTCCAACAGAACCTGACAATTTATACACTGCCATGAAACTGTCCTTCAAGTAAAGCCTCACAGTCTATATTAAATAACTGGCATCTCTGTCCATCAAAGCCCAATGCCAGCTGTTTCATGTTACACCCCAGGGGCACAAGGGAGCTCTTGTTCCTGAGCCCAGCATTTTGGACATGTGCAGGAGGGACTGAATGTAGGAGGCTTCCCGAGGTCCTTGGCTGTAAGTGAGGAGGGCAGTGAACAGAGCTTGTACTTCCAGGACAGAGTAACCCAGGGATATGCCTTCCCCTGGAGCAAGAGGTACCCAGGAAGCTACTAGGAAGACAGCTGGCCTCGAGTCATCTTGAAAGGTCCCTGATGAAAAAGGGTGGAGGAAGGAAAGGCAGAGAAGTCTGAATCTTGAGGGAATGCTTCTAGGATCAAAAGCTTTGGGGGCAGGCAGGTGGTGCAAAAGGGCAGCCAGAGAGTTTATAACCCACATCAGGGAACAGCAAAGTACAGAGGTTCCTAAAATCGAGGGGCTCTCTCTAAAAAAGGATGGCATAAGGAGAGCTGGAATCTGGACACACTGCAAGCAGCCAAGAGAGGCCGACAAACAATGACCAACAAACAATTCCCAATAAGCAAAACTCCCATTTCTCTTGTCTTACTCCTCCTCCCTGCATGGCTACTGGGAAAACTAACAGGATGAATATGCAAGGAGAGGGGCTTGGCAAACTTGAGCTGGGTAGAGGGTAAAAGTATGTAAATTGGAGAGAGCAATATTTTGTTTTGGATTGCAATGAACTTTTAATAGCAGGTCCAATACCCATAAGTGTCCAGAAAGCAAGTTCTGCCGGGTTGAAGGCAGTCATCCCGGGAAGTCACGCTGTCACAGCGTGACGGAGGGCAACAGTGGGGAAACTAAAGCTGCTTCCTGATTGGAACTTCCTGACATCTGCCTGATCAAGGCAAGACAGACCTGTCCATGCAGGAAGGCAGAGGAGGTATCTGTGAAGAAGGAAGATGAGTCACGAGGAGATAGCATCTAGGATATAAAGAGAAGTTCTCAGTGAACTTGGACTGCGGCAGTCGAAGGGGAGGTGGACGGCAGCAAGCCAGAGAAATCCGCACACGTCCATAAGCACATCCAGTCTCTGCCCACAGGGTTCCTCCACCCACACCCACAAAGCCTGCATCCTGCCCTGTGTCCTGCTTCTCTCACACCCAGCAGCTAAGTTCTCTCCCAGGAGGCTAAGAGATGCTGTGATAAATCCTCTGTCCAGTTTCAGAGCTGAAAAAGCCCTGGAGGAAACAAAGGAAATGACCTTGAACAGATTAATTTGCCCAAGGCCACAGACAGAACTAGAATAAAAATTTCTGTTCCAGTACACTCCTCTCACTCTAACACTGGCTCTCTCATCACAGACACTGTAAAATGCATTATCTAAATACTAGGTTCTATGACTGTACTAAAAGCAAGTACTTTATAAAAGCAACAATTGCAGCACATGCCTTTGGTACATGATTATAAAGAGGACTACAGCTGAGCACGGTGGCTCATGCCTGTAATTCCAGCACTTTGGGAGACCAAGATGGGCGGATTACTTGAGGTCAGGAGTTTGAGACCACCCTGGCCAACATGGTAAAATCCTGTCTCTACTAAAAATACAAAACTTAGCCAGGAATGGTGGCGCGAGCCTATAATCCCAGCTACTCGGGAGGCCGAGGAGAGAGAATTGCTTGAACTTGGGAAGCAGAGGTTACAGTGAGCCGAAATCACGCCACTGCACTCCGGCCTGGGGGACAGAGTGAGATTCCGGTTATTGCTTTTCTTTAAGATGCAAATCACTAAATAAAGGCTGTTAAGAAACTGCTTCATTTCCAGTGAATAGCCTGAGTGCTAATGTGTCCACCAGTCATGGGTGCTTCTGGTCCAGCTAGTTCTACAGTACACCTGCTTCTTGGACTCCCCTGGCTTTATCACACTTCTTGAAGGACATAAGAAATTTCCACCTCAAGATTTTTTTCATGATCTAGATTTTTCTGAGTGAAGACCTGGAACTGGACCATCAATTCAGGTTGGACCTGAGGCTTCTGAGGTGTCACACCAGCAGAACTCTAGAGTTCATGTTTAAGTGACAAGAGTACTACTCCATGTAGCCAGATGGTCCTTTCGCTCAGAAGGAGATCACACACAGCTGGGTTGGGAAAGGAGGAAGGAAGCAGCACTCACCTAGCCAGCCAGACCTGCCTGACCAGCCTTGGTAACTGGTGGGATGACACCAGTCACAACAAGACCACCCAAGTTCTGGAACACTGCTTGAGGGAAGTCTACGCCCACTTTTTGTTTACAGAGCCCACTAAGCTTTCTTACAGACTTCCTCTACATAATTCACTAAATAGGGCCCTGGTCCAATAAAGATCAAATATAAAGGACTCACTTTATATTGTTCCTTTAGCTTTTTTTTTTTTTTTTTTTTTTTTTAACAACTTCATTTATTACTTCTGTAAAGTAGAGATGCATCCCTTTATTTATTGCTATTCTTTAAAGTCATTACTCTTAGGCTGGGCATGGTGGCTCACGCCTATAATCTAGGACTCTGGGAGGCTGAGGCCGGCGGATCACCTGAAATCAGGAGTTTGAGACCAGCCTGGCCAACATGGTGAAACCCTGTCTCCACTAAAAATACAAACATTATCCTGGCGTGGTGGTCCACGCCTGTGTAATCCCAGCTACTCGCGAGGGTGAGGCAGGAAAATTGCTTGAACCCGGGAGGCGGAGGTTGGAGTGAGCTGAGATTGAGCCACCGCACTCTAGCCTGGGTGACAGAGCAAGACTCCATCTCAAAAAAAAATAAAAATAAAAATAAAAATAAATACAGTTATTACTCAATTTTTGTGTGCCCTTTCCTCTTGATCAGGGAAACAGTGTACATAGTGGTTAAGAAGATACAGGCTGTGGCCCTAACAGACCCAGCAGGCAGTTCCAGAATGGACTTGCAAGATAATTACCCTAGTAGGTATTTTATTTTCTTTATGTATTCCTTCCTTCTCAAACTGTAGTAAAGATTATATCAGATGAGTTACGCAGAGTGTACATCTATTGAAAGAATGGTAGAAGAATCATCTAACCTATTTAAATTTGCTTTTATTTGCCTAGCTAGCAGAAGTGACTATACATATGTTTAATGCATGTGATCTATTTCCACTCTATTTGTAAACACTAGCTGCTCACAGCAGCATGACTCATAACAATACTGTGGAAAGCAACCCTAGAGCCCAAGGATGAATGGATAAACAAACGGTGTACACACATACATTGGAATATTGTTCAGCGTTAAAAAGGAAGGAAACTAACACACGCTACAAGATGGTTGAAGCTTGAAGATGTTACACTAAATGAAGTAAGCCAGTCACAAAAAGACAAATACTGTAAGATGACATGTATATGAGGTACCCAGAGCAGTCAAATACAAAGGGTCAGAAAGTAGAATGGTGGCTGCCAGGTGATGGCAGTGGTGGGTGGAGAGGGGTGGGGTAAACGGAGAGTTATTGTTCACAAGGTGGAGTTTCCGTTTTGCAAGATGAGAAAGTTCTGAGGATCGATGACAACAGTTGTACAACAATGTCAATGAACTTAATGCCACTGAACTTGTAAGTTCACTTAAAGTACACTTCACTTAAGTACAACTTGTAAGTTATACACTTAAAAATGGTTACAATGGTCAATTTTATGAGATTACACATCACCTAATATTTTGGTAGCATATTTATCTTAATTGTATTTCACTCCAATGAAGGTAAAAAATGTATATTATTTTATATCTATGGTACGCAGAAGCCCTATGTATGAGGAGATGTAGTAGATAGAAAACTTAGCAGAAACAATCTCCAAATAGATCTCAGAAAAGCCATTAAAAACAAATATGTGAGAAAAAAGACAATAGTAAATGCACAAGAAAGGCTGGTAGAGTGGGAAGTTAGATGGGAAAGAAAAGGCATAAAAAACAGACACATTTTAAGGTAACAAAATGTTCTACAAATTTATTTTTAACACGTTCTACTAAAATCTGGCAAACTTTTTCTATAAAGGTCTAGACAGTCCATATTTTCAGCTCTGTGAGCCATACGGACTTCTGTGGCAATCACTCAACTCTGCAGTTATAATTTGAAAGCAGGTAAAAATGGGTGTGGTTGTGCTGCAAAAAAACTCCATTTACAAAAACAGGCAGCAGGCCAGATCCAACCCAGTGGCAGTTTTTTATTGACCCCTGGTCTAGAAAATCCAAATAAATAAAAGGACAATTTGGAATACAGAAGATCAATTCCCATGGAATAATATACCATAGATTCCTGTTTTGTCCCCCAACGAAGTAGACCTAGGAACAGAAGTTAAAATTGAAAATGTGCCTTTCCTAACAAACTGCTAACTGTTTTTCAATAGAAGAGGCGTCTCGATGAGCTAAAAAGTTTGTAGTACATTCCTCATTCCCACTAAAAATGGAATACATGCCACCCATATTAAAACATTCAGAATGCTTCTCTAACAAGAAATATTTCTTAGCACACAGGAATGAACTAACCAGAGTCAAAATTTTACTCCAAGTACCTCTAAGTTTCTTCACACCTGATTCTCAAAATACAGACTAAATTCTAGACCAGTAACTTAAAAACCTATCACACTTCAAGAGGTTGGTTCCTGTCAAGACCCCAAGAAATACATGAATATTGATGAGAAAATGTCTAAAAGATACTTATTTTAATGTAAAAACAAGTGACCAATATGCATGAAAAGAGCACAGCTGTGTAAAACAGGGAAGGACACACACATTCTCTTTTCCCCATATTCTCACTTGTATGTACAAAGAAAATGTGTGGAAGGCTACTACACTCACCTCTGAGAAACAGGATTCTGAGTTTTGAAAGGTTCATGTTTTACCTTACTAGGTACTTTTATAGTTTTTACTATAAGTAAAATTACTTTTTTACCCTCAAAGTATTACTTTTAATATTAAGAGTCATAGGTTGAGATTGCAGTTAAAAGGTTTATCACCTCCATTATGAAGAGTCAATCTGAATACCAATATTTTTAACAAAAGAATATTCACTCATGGGACTTCTACCATCCATAAAAGTCACCACATAATAAGAATATTTATACACACATCCACGAAACACAGTCTTTGAGGGTAAAATTTCACAGCTGTACAATACCTCAGCTCCACCCATCCATTTAGGTTCATCAGGAAACTCAGCACACAAAATATCTTCTGACTGATCGGTTCCCAAGACATGGTAGTAGAGCTTTTGGTGGAGATTGGTGGATGTCTCTGTGCCTGAAGGAGTTAAAAATGTACGTTGAAGTGCACTTGGTAATTTTAAGAAAATCAATTCCACTCATATTGCAGAATGCTAGAAACACTTAAAAAGTTAAGTAGCTGGCTGCAGGATGCAAGGTTAACATACAGAAATCAATTACTTTCCTATATACCAGCAATGAACAAGTAGATTTTGAAGTTAAAAACAATACATTAGCACCTCCAAAAACGAAATATTTAGGTATAAATCTAACAAAATATGTGTAAGATCTATCTAAGAAAACTGCAAAATTCTGATGAAAGAAGTAGAAGAACTAAATAAATGAAGAGCTAATCCATGCTCCATGGCTAGGAAGACTCAATATTGTCAAGGTATCAGTTCTTCCCATTTTTGTCTATGGATTTAATGAAATCCCAAAATCCCAGAAACATATTTTGTGGATTGACAAACTGATTCTAAAGTTTATATGCAAAGGCAAAATATACTGACTAGCCAACACAATACAGAAGGAGAACAAAGTTGGAGGACTGGCACCTAACTTCAAGATTTATTATAAAGCTACAGTGATGAAGATAACATGGTATTAGCAAAACAACAGACAAATAGATCAATGGAACAGAAGAGAGAGCCCAGTAGCTTTTTTAAAAAACGGTGCTGGGACAACCAGACATCCACAGGCAAAAATATGAATCCAGACAAGATCTTACACCCTTCACAGAAATTAACTCAAAATGGATCACAGACCTGAATGTAAAACATAAAACTACAAAATTCCTAAATATTACAAAGAACTCAGCAATAAGAAAACAAAAATCCGATTAAAAACTAGGCCAAAGACCTTGACAAACATCTGACCAAAGATACACAGACGGCAAATAATCATATGGAAAGATGCTCCACATTATATATCATTAGGGAAATGCAAATTAAAACAATCAGATATGGCCAGGCGTGATGGCTCACACTTGTAACCTCAGCACTTTGGGAGGCCAAGGCAGGTGGATCACCTGAGGTCAGGAGTTCGAGACCAGCCTGACCAACATGGTGAAATCCCATCTCTAC
Source organism: Chlorocebus sabaeus (assembly GCF_047675955.1). Lineage (NCBI taxonomy): Eukaryota > Metazoa > Chordata > Mammalia > Primates > Cercopithecidae > Chlorocebus > Chlorocebus sabaeus. Next base: position 29,649,582 of record NC_132916.1, read on the forward strand.
TAAAAATACAAAAATTAGCCAGGTGTGGTGGCATGCACCTGTAGTCCCAGCTATTTGGGAGACTGAGATAGGAGAATTGCTTGAACCCAGAAGACAGAGGTTGCTATGAGCCAAGATCACACCACTGCACTCCAGCCTGGGTGACAGAGCGAGACTCCATCTCAAAAAAAAAAAAAAAAAAAAAAGAAAAGAAACTCAGATTTAACTACACACCTGTAAGAATGACCAGAATTCAGAACCCCAGTAGCACCAAACGCTGTCCAGGGTGTGGAACAAGAGGAACTCTCATTCATTGCTGGCAGGAATGTAAAATGGTCTAGCCACTCTGAAAGAGTTTTGGAGGACTCTTAACAACATGATCCCACAATCATGCTCCTTTACCAAAGGAGGTGAAAACTTGTGTCCAAACAAAGACTTGCATACAGATTTTTTATAGAAGTTTTATTCATAAGTGCCAAAACTTGGAAGCAACTGAGCATTCTTTCTGTAGGTGAATGGACACACTGTGGCACATTCAAACAATGATTATTCAACACTAAAAAGAAAGGAGCCATCAAGCCGTGAAAAGGCATGTAGGGAACCTAAATGTATTATTAGTAAGTGAAAAAAGCCTTTCTGAAAAGGCTACACACTGTCTAATTCCAACTACAGCATGTTCTGGAAAAGACAAAACTATAAAGACAGTAAAAAGATCAGTGACTGCCAAAGATTGGGGAGAGAAACGAATGAATCGTTGGAACACAAAGGATTTTTAGGACAAGTGAAACTACTCTGTATGATACTACAACACTGGATACATGTCGCTATACATTTGTTCAAACCTACAAAATGTACAACACCAAAATCAAACCCTAAAGTAAACTATGAACTTGGGTGATAATGATGTGTTAATGTAGATTTGCCAATGAAACATAAATGTACGACTCCAGTGGGGGATGTTCACAATAAGAGAGGTTATGAATATGTGGAGGCAGGAGGTACATGAGAAGTCTCTGTATTTTCTTCTCAATTTTGCTTTTAAAACTGTTCTCAAAACTAAACTTTACTTTTTAAAAAGTTAAGTATCGGCCAGGCATGGTGGCTCACGCCTGTAATCCCAGCACTTTGGGAGGCCAACGCCGGAGGATCACAAGGTCAGAAGTTCAAGACCAACGTGGCTAGTATGGCGAAACCCCGTCTCTACCAAAAATACAAAAAAAAATTAGCTAGGCGTGGCACTTAACTAGTCCCAGTTACTCGGGAGGCTGAGGCAGGAGAATCGCTTGAACCTGGGAGGTAGAGGTTGCAGTGAGCTGAGATCACGCCACTGCACTCCAGCCTGGGTAACAGAGCAAGACCCCATCTCAAAAAAAAAAAAAAAAAAAGGTTAGGTATCAGTTGAATATCGAACTAAAAGTAACTAACTCATATTTGCTGATTTTGGAGACTTCTTTGAGGCTGAACTTCTTTTTTTCATGATGATGATGATGTACCAAGCTTTCAGGGCAAGGGAGGGAAAAAGGTAAGATAATACCATAATGTAAAACAAGCTTTATGGCACTAAAGCAATTGTCATTGAGCTTTCAGGGATACTGGTAAGAAGCACATGGTAGGAATTGCTTAGCTTCATTTCTAAGGGTCCCATCACAGTCTAAGAGGCTACTGAGATCCTAACAAGAGGGAAGCAAAATTATAGCTGGAAGAAGATGTTGGCTTTCTTTTATCTATCACAATTACTAATTATTATTATTTTGTGCCACTGAAAGCTGACGGTAAATAATGACTTTTGGTTTTTACAAGTTAACGTAGTAACGTTCTCTAACATGAATTGGCCAGTTATACTTTTTTGTCTCCCAGAACATGGAAATAACTAACATTCTCTAACTCTGGGGCACTCTTAACACAGGCAGCTAATTTCGTTTCCAGAGCACAGATGTCTTTCTTTAGCCAACATCTTTGAATAAAAAGCCTACTTTTAGCTCCTCTTGTAATTCGTTGGTGAATTTATAAAAAAGGTCTTGATGTAGCCTAATCAAAAAGCAGAAAAAGCTAAACATAGCCAACAGATGAAAAGCACTACAGCCTTATTCCCAATTCAACTGCGGGGGAAAAAAACAGAAAAGAAAGCAAGGATATTTAAAGATGACAAAGATACAGCAAGTCATGATAAGGGGACAACATGTACAGCAGAAAGCACTGGAGTAGCTGTGCTTCTTGCCAGACCCCAGCCCTCAAGAAAATTACTGAGCCTTTGCGCCCAAGCTCCTAATCTCTAACACAGGGATTGTAAAACTCACCTGTAAAGACCAACTAACATAACAAGAAAATGCTACATACCACATTGAAATGCGGGGTAGCAAAAGGAAGAAAATGACACATTGTACCAGTAAGCTACAAGGTACACAGCCCTTCCTGTCTGGGAAAATTAGAAGTGAAGGAACAAAGAAGGAGGATCTTTGAACACAACAGGATCTTTGTGCAATTAAAGAGGAGAACAATAAAGGTGTGTCCAGGAAGTAACAAGGAGAAAAGCATGAAGATAAATGCCAACCAACAGGTGACCAATAACTTCTGATCAGAGAAGAATATGCGATTACTACAGTAGTAAAATTTTATAATCACTCAACATCATCAAATAGTTTGGTTCGGTTTAAAAATTCATCTTCTCCATAATCTCCTTAGGAGATATAACACATCTATAAGGGACTGATTGATTGTAATAATGATCCCAATTTTCCACAGTTCCCTGTATCTATTTCTCCACCATTGAAAAGTTGATGGCCCTCTGGCTTGCTTTAGCCAACAGAATGCAGCAAAGGTGACATGCCAGGAGCAAGCCTAGGCATTAAGAAGGCTATGTCATTCAGCTCCCCATCTTGTAATTCTACTGAGGTGCCACGTGAGCAAGCCCAGGCTAGTCTGCTAGTCATCCCAGCTGAGGCCCCAGATATGTAAAAGAGCCAAGCCAAGATGAACCAACTGACCTGCAGCTGACCACAGATACATGTTAGAACTCAGCCAAGCCCAGAAGAACTACCTGACCAACCCACAGGCTCATAGCAAAAATATTCTAAGCCACTACATTTTGGTGTGGTCTATTACACAGCAAAGGCAACTGATACAACACCCTTTGAGGAAACATGGTTCTGGACCACACAGCCTCTATGTAGGGTTTAGCATCTGTTTTCAGTCACTTGAAGTCACACTTCATTTTGTGAAAAATGTGCTTCATCTGAAATCTTCGCTCACCATCACTTTTTCCATCCTGTTGGGGGTATGAATTGTAGAACATTCCCTTCCCATCATGGGTCCAGGCCATACAGCTGAACTTGACTCTTTCAAGCACATCTGGAAGCTCTTTGGCACCATCAACTTTCATGAACTTGATCGTCACCCAGTCTGAGCCACTGGCACTCAGACCATAGGCAAAATATTCACCATCTTCGCTGAACGCGTAACCTATGGGACACAGGAGAAATCATCCAATGACAACGGCAGGAACACAACTCCACTGCCCTCTATGCCATCTGACAAAGCTCTCTTCCGTAACACGGAGGTAGAATGTGGCAACAAAAGGGATAGGAATCTGGTAGTGAGGAATCCTGGGGCTCAGCCCAAGTTTTACAAGAATTACCCTTATAACCTTAGACAAGCTTCCTAACCTCTCCAGGTCTTAATTTGTCTATAAAATGAAATATCAGATTATATGCCTACTAAAATGCTTTCATTTTGAAATTTTTATAATGCAATAGGCAGTTCAGTTAAAAGCAGAGCTCATCTGAGACTTCTGTCATATTTTATTTATACTCTAAAGGGAATAAGGAGAAAAAGGAAACTGCTTTTAGAGTAATGACTGAATTATGACACATACCATATAATAGAACTAAATTGGAGCCATTAGGTAATTTGGGGGATTGATTCCAATCTAAAATCCCTTGTTACAGCCTCATTTTCGGAGCATTACCTGTGCACAAGGATTAATGTCCACACTGTCTGACCATCACAGGCCCAGGTAAATAAAGCCTGAGGGTTTGCAGTGAAGGTGCCCAGCGTGCACATTCCACAAGAAATTGTGAAAGGAAAAGCAACATGTCTATACACTGTCATATCATGTACAATCCTTTAGGGCCCTGGTGGAATGTTCTAATCACTATGGAATGTTTCCTGGCAAATACTTGTGTTTCATATTAGCTGTTTCAATTATGAAGTATGTAAAGCATTTGATACAACACCTCCTATTGAAGACTCTGACACCAGAGATTTCCTCCTAGGCTGTTTGCTAAATGTTATTTGGGACTGAAAATTTTAAGAAGCTCAACTATTATTAGAAGTTTCCTATTCTTTTACATGGAATTTTAATTAATGAGGAATTAGTTTAAAATTTTGCAGAACCTACTCATTAACCATTGTAAGTCCTATAAAGTATCTAGGCTCATACGTATGTAAATGCAGAAAAGAGTCTAGAAAGTGACAGGAAGAAGAAACACAATCACCTTTTATTCTACCTAGCACTGGAGTGTTTGAATTGTATATGTGCGTGTGTATATATATATATCAGAAAATTATCAGAAAAATTGAAATTAAACATTTTGATTTGAAATGTATGTTTAAAAATCATATACTATAAAAAGAATCTGAATGTTTACTCCTTTTGTGATAACTTCCCTATAATACCGCTCTTAGAAAACTCAATGACTGTTTGAGGCAGGTCTCATGCCTAATTTATCTCCTCACCCATCAAGGCTTTGTCCATGGCAAACATTCCATAAAGAAGTCACTGGAAGAATGCATTATTGGGGTGGGAGTTAAGACCCTGTCCCTCTGGATGGGTTGCAAGATAGATCCTTGTGGAAACTAAATGAATTCCTATATGGGATATGTTACTTCAACAGAATCTGTGTATTAAATTCACTGAAAACTACACGGTCAGATTCATGGAAGAATCTGAGCTGGCTGACGTCTTATTTTCAATATTGGTTTGATAAAGGATCATTGTTTATATACACAGCCTATTCAGAAGGAGGGGAGGGTGGACCACTGAATGACTGGATCATGGTTAGAAGTGTTCATATAAAAGGGTCTTTGCACAGGTCTGATGGAACGGGGCTCTGTAACTCCCATCTTATTGATTACAGAGGACTTCAATGTCTCAATTTCTCAATTCTAGAGGGCCATAACTAATCATATAGTTTTTTCCTACAAAACCAGAAGATACTGCAGGGGAAAGGCTGAGCTAACATCATCTAGGACACTATCATTGTAGAGTTTACAATTATTAAAACACAGAACTGGAGAATAACTTAGTTCCTTACTCCAGAACTCTGCTTACTGCACAAACCTGGGATAATCTTCTCTGTGGCCTGTGGAGGAGGTTACCTTAGGGGCAGAGTTAAGCAGGAGATGTACAGCAACTGTGGACAAACTTAGTCTTCAAACCTGCATCTTCAGGGAACAGGACACCCAGCTGTCCAATTTCTACAAGATTTGTGTGTTTTTACTTGTAATTCTGACATGCTGACAATTAACTAGATTTTTAAAACTCTGACGCTTCCTTCCCAAGAGGGAAATTGATCTGATAAACATTCTTTCCTGTTTAATATTCATAGTTGGAGCATTCCTTGTACAGCTTAAATTTCTTATGAAAGATGACTTATTTTTTTCTAATCACAGGTATGTCTCAGGGATGTTATAGGAAATTATGATGATACTTGAAGATTCCAGAAGCCTTAGAAGCTAATTTGGGTCCAGTGTGAATTATTCTCCAGTTCTGCTTCATGCCATCAGAGTGGAAAAGAGGAATGTGACTATTCATGTGTTCTAAATATACTGTGCAAAAATGAGCTTTCCTGATATTGTATGTGCATCTGTTCTACAATATGGTCCACACCCTGCCTGGTATTTCAGAGGTGAAGCAACTGCACTAACTTCAGAGCTCCAAGTGAGGGTCTTGGATGTTCCACGGGCCTCTGTGTATAGCACTTACCTCGGAGTGCCACTGTGCCATCATCAGACAGTATGTTGGGGTCCAGGAACACTCTGGCGTCACCCTCTAAGGAATCCTGTACGTATAATACTCGCTGGTTCTGCAAACCTGTATTGTAAAAATAAAAATACCTGGGGAACAGAGATGGTCTTTATTTAGCTGTGGAGTCTTCTATTTGTGGAGTAAAACCAAACACGCACAAGCAAAAACCAAAACAAAACCAAAACCCTACAAAGGTACAACTGTAACCTGGCCGTCACAGGGACGTGGGGACATAGGTGAAAGGGCCCATCATTTCTCTCCACCTAGAGCTTGTTAACGGAACTGCTTTCCATATTCAAATCAAATCAAATACTGTAATTCTGCACATTAGCTAAGTAGAGACAAATAAACACCATTTTGTGTGTTAAAATAAAAACTGATATTCAAATAAAGCAGTAACTTTTTCTTTTAAATGAAGAAGAAAGCAGACTTTTCTAAAATCAAATTCTGGTTCTTTTCCTTAGCGAGGCTGCTATGGTGGAAGGTCAGCACACTTTCTCTGTAAAGGGCAAGACTGCAAATATTTCAGGCTCTGTGAGCCATACAGTCTGTCATTATAATACTCAAGCCTGTAGCTGCAGCACAAAAGCAGCCATGGACAATACGTAAACCGATAAGCATGGCTGTGTCCCAATCAGACCTTATTTATGAAAACAGGTAGGCAGGCAGGGTTTGGTAGGCAGACTCTACTTTGCTGATCTCTGTGTAAGAATGGCAGAGGGCTGAAGAAAGTCTAAAGTAAATGTGTGATAGTGGCTCCAAACAGATTTAATAGAAGATCAAGAAAACGTGTGTAAGTGGGTGTTAACAGGACAGGAACAAGAGAAGTGAATTCACTCATTTCACCATTCTTTGATGGAAGAAATACACAGAATTAAATGTTTCCAAGTAGTATACGTCAAAGATAATTAAATTTGGAGGCAAACAAACCTCCACTGCTGTCTATGAATCATCCTGTCTCACCAATTACTACCCATAAGACAACAACAATTTCCTATAATCTAGATGTCTTTACATGACCTATCTCTACTAAATTTCTTAGCCATTATTTTAACAATTCGGACAATATGTAATAGATCAAAAATATTATTCTCATATTCAGACATAGAAATTAATTCCTTATAATGAATTAATCTTATACAAGGACAAGTTATCTGGAATTTGTATTTTACAATTTAAGCAAGCATTTACTTTGAAAATAAAAAGGAAATTCAGTAAAAGCAGCCTCACCGTTTTCCTTTCTTGAAGTGGCAACTATACTTGGGATAATCATATAGTTCAGTCATTCTCTCTTTGTATAAACCTCTGATGGGACACTGCTCAAGAAATGGCACAGTAATCTTATTCTGGGCCTCCACAAAGGCCTGTGGAGAAATTAAAATGGACAAAGCAAGTTAAATATAAAATTTTCCATGTGAAATGTTATCCACTAACATGTATCAGAAAAAGCACACTTTGTCTCAGCCAGTGCCTCTTCTCTCATTACCAGCCTCTCTCACCTCCTTACTCTTCTTCATACCTGCCCGGCTCCTGCCAAGTGACTGATTAATACATAGTAACAACCAGTGCTTACATGGCACTAATTCAGCTAATGCTTAGAGGGCAAGTATTAACTTATTTAGAACTCACAATAATCCTATGGAGAAGGTCCTTTTATTAGGCCAACTTTACAGATGGGGAAACTGAGGTTTGGAGTGGTTAAAAAGTTCCCCGACATCATACAGCTAGGAAGTGGCAGATGGCAGAGTTGGCTCCCAGATCCACGCTCCTAACACACTATACTGTAGCTCATATCACACACTGCCAATAATCTGCATTTACATAGCGCCATGGTTCCGGGCTTCTCATTCAGCAGCTGGCCATCCCAAGGCAAGCTAGAGTTAAAAAGAAAAAGTTAGGGATACCCAGGTGCTATTTTATCAATTTTGGTTTTGACTTGTTAAGACCTACTACCATGTTAATTTCAATCAGAGAACTTTGCTAAAATCTGCAACCAAAGAACATTGAAAAAACATTGGAGGCCGGGTGCAATGGCTCATGCCTGCAATTCCAGCTCTTTAGAAGGCTGAGGCGGGTGGATCACTTGAGGTCAGAAGATTGAGACCATCCTGACCAGCATGGCAAAACCCCGTCTCCAGTAAAAATAAAAAATTTGTTGGGCGTGGTGGTGGATGCTTGTAATTCCAGCTACTCAGGTGGCTGAGGCACAAAAATTGCTTGAATCTGGGAGGTGGAGGCTGCAGTGAGCCAAGATCGTGCCACTGCACTCCAGTCTGGGTGACACAGGGAGATTCTGTCTTAAAACACACACACACAAACAAAAAACACCGGAAACAAGTGGCATTGCAGAAGAATATCGGCAACATGGTTTATAAGAAAGGCAAGAGATGGCCATCAGGAAATACTGGCAGTGAAGGCAGGAAAAGGGGCTTTTACAAAAGATGAATTGTATCGAAGCACAGCCTGTTTGTAACTAACCAGTTAAAAAGTTGACAATACTATAAAAACTTGGCCAGTAGTAATTCACATCTGACTATTAGCAAGAAATGAAACAAGAACATTGTATCAGCTTTAAATTCAATAGAAGATTTCATCAGATGTCTATAAATAAGCAAATCATCAGAGAAAAACTTAAGGAAATTAAGACCATAATATATTTTGAATGGCAGGCAAAAATGCATTATTATCAGAGTCCACTTTTGGATATATCATCAAGCTCTAAGGGCCCATCCAAGCTCAAAATGGTCTTCAAATGTGCAACAATGCTTTGGGTTCCCCTACAAAAACCACCAATCCCGCTCTGGAGAACCATGTATTTGTGGTGAGATAAACTGTTCCAAAAATCAGTGATTATGATGCATTTAAAAACAAGAGACAAGGGGTGTAAAGTATGAATACAGTAATTAACATTTTTGCAAGAGTGCCAGTTCAAGAAAAATAAAACTGTTACAGGTCACATTTCTGATTTCATATAAACAGGAAATAAAATTTACTGAGTCCCACAGAAATACAATTCCGACTATCACTAGGGATTGGTAATCTTTGCCCTGGCCCGCTTTTCTGCAGCTCTGGAGATCAGAATGGTTTCTATATTTTTAAAGAACTGGGGGGAAAAAAACAACAGACTTATATGGCTTGCAACATTTAAAATATTTACTATGTGGCCCTTTACAGGAAGTTTGCTGACTGCACTTTCCCTCATTAAAAACATCAAGGAGGAAATTGGATTTTGTTTTTTTAGTTATAAAATCAATGCCTATCTGAGAAACCACTCAGGGGAGCATTTTGGAGATCACAAAGTGTGTCCAAAAGCACTACTTCATTTTACAGTGGAAGAAAACACCATGCCTACTTCACAGATATGGAGGTGGAGGCAAGTGGTATTAAAGTTCCCTGGTTAAGGTCATGCAGTGAGTTAGCAAAATTACTAAGAGACTGAAAAAGGAGATGGAGATGAAGCAGATCCACACAGGAAAGAAGGGAGATGCAACCTAGGGCTCCTATGATTTTCTTCTCCGTGAACTGGGCTGTGCTGGGTAGGAACATCAGGGAGCTGGAGCATCCACATAGACTAAACACAAATCTTGTGTGTGTTTACACTGATCGTGGCATTGTGGATGGATGAGTGACAAGTCCAAGCTAAAATCCCTGTCATCATGGAGCTCATTCTACTGGGGACACACCCGCAAAAAGCAAGAGGGTTGCAGAATGGTTGGTTCTAAGGACATGTACACAGGGTAATCAGCAGAGCAATGCTGCTTGCTACAAAAGTGTCAACTACAGATCAGTGTTGGCCTGAACTGTTTGCTACCAGGCCACAATGAGAAGAGTACGGAAAACAAGAGTGAGTGTTGAATACCTTGACGGCAATTTGACATTACTATAGCATCTTCATTATATTTTGGAAAAACCTCAATCCACAAATGGTTTGGAAATTTACAAATCAGCCATTCCTTGCAGATCTTGAAAATCACTGGGAAAGAAGGCACCTAATTAAGCAGGGTGGTCACAAAAGCCCTTCTGAGGAGGTTTCAAATTGAGGTCTGAGAGGGAACAATGACGCAAGGTGGGGCAGAATGTTTTGGGCAGAGGAAACAGCAGATGTGGGAGTCCTGGCTCCCACAGAGGGAACAGCTTGGCAGGTGTGAAGAAGAGTAAAGACGTGAATGAGGCTGGGAATGAGCTGAGGCCAGAGGACCAAAATGAGCTACAGCAGGCGGCACCTGGTGGGCAGATAGGAAGTTTCAATCTCTCATCGAAGTGCAAATAAGCCATGATTGGGTAAGGAGATTTACCTTTTTTGAAAGATTACTGTGCTTTGGATGGAGAACAGACTACAGGGGAGCAAAAGTGCAGACAGAGAGAGGCCAGTTAGGAGGCTGGGACAGTGGTTTGGGTGAGAGACAAGGCCGAGAGGAATGGTTGGTCTCTTAAAAGGGGTGGGAACAACCATTATAATGGGAGTGGAGACCAAAAAAAACAGGCACAGCACATGTTAGTTTGCAGTTTTGGTGGCTATTTCCCAGAGGGCCTCACCAGAACGTTCTAGTCAGAGTCCTAAGAAGGATTCCACTCTGAGATCTCGACATGCTGAGGGTCCCGCCCTTCCACTGAGGGATTCTCTAAAGAGAGCACCCTGAAGATATCATTTCCCTGATCCTTCTGATTTGCATCAGGCTGCACGTAGGCCCACAATGGGTTCAAGGGTCAGAGGCTGCTCAACAGATAAGTTCATTTTCCTTGGAAAAGCAGAATTGTGTTCTCCAGCTGTTTCTCTATTTTGCTTTGCTTCTTTTACATGTCTCATAGTATACTTACAACCACTGCAACAGAATTAATCTCACCCTGAAGCAGACACACTGGCTTTTCACATATAAAATTTTCATAAAACTGTTATGCCAGGCATAAAAATGCTACCAAATAATGAATGCTAGGATTAGTAACATCCAATTCTGTCACCTCCTACCCACAAATGTTAGCTAATTACTTTAAATAGACCATTACTTAAAGACTGCGCTCCTCTAAGTCAAATATCTAGATGTAAAACCAAAGAGTGTCCGAATTCCTAAAAGTCTCAAGTTCTTTCATAACACATCTTTACAACTCGGGCAAATCATTTTCATGAGGGTGGCAGAAAATTTCTGTAAAGAAGCTTTGTTAAATTTAGGGTTTCATAAATGCCAATAATATTTCTGATATTTCAACCAGGAAAATACCTTCTTGGTCATTTATGTATTTAACAGGTATACCATCTTGGTTGATCTAAAAATTAGGAAAAAAATTGGGGAAAAGGGAGAAAAAGAATAAAAATAAAAAGAAAATGGAAGAGTTCCATGGTGATAAGGAGGTAGGGTGAGGAAAACTCAAATTCCTTGTTGTTCAAGGAGTTTCAGTACCTGTAGTCTCATTCTAGGATGTATTAAAATAACTGAAATATGAAAGCCCCAATGCATGCAGCTGAGCTGCTAAAGAGAGTCAACAGTTTAGATTTTAAATCCACAGATGAATCTGAACACATTTTCCTAGGAAAGAGTAGCTGCTCAAAACTAAGAAATCTTACTTATATCTCATTTGCCTTGACTATTAGAAAACTTAAAAGCAAAGCAAAGCTTCAGTTATGCAAGATCATTAAGTTCTAGAGATCTGCTGTACAACACTGTACCTATAGTTAGCAATACTATATTGTGCACAGAAAAATCTGTTACAAGGGTAGCCGTCATGTGAAGTGTTCTTACTGCAATTAAAAAAAGAAAAAGAAAAGCTATCTGGCAAAGGGTGGCTTAATTTGGGAGCCGAGATTCCTTTGCTCCTAATGTCTTCAGAAGAATTTCTTCAAACTGCCCTCATGTACTCTATTTTAATACACAAAATACTGCAGTCCTACAAAATAAGCCAGGCACAGAAAGATGAATACCTCATGCTCTCACTTATATATTTTATTTAAAAGAGTCAAACTCACAGAAACAGTAAAATGGTATTTACCAGAGGCGGGGGTTGCGGGAGATGTTGGTAAAGGACACAGCGTTTCAGTTAGACAGGAGAAATAAGTTCAAGAGATCTACTGTATAACATGGTAACTACCTGAAAATTGCTAAGAAGGATTTTAAGTGTTCTCACCACAAAAAAAAAAAAAAGACGTGAGGTAATGCCTATGGTAAATAGTTTGATTTAGCCATTTCACAATTTCTACATATATCAAAATAACATGCTGCACACCTAAATATATACAATTTTCACTTGTCAATTTAAAAAATTGACTTACGAAATACAGATATAGGCTCATTTACTGATTGCTCCATATTTGAATATATAATTCTAATTTTTCCCTTTCTAAATGGAAGTGTAAATTAAAAATACTGTTCACTTAAAAAATACTCATCTTGTTACAATTCTTACATAAATGAATAAAAATTATACCTAGAGTTACTAAATAAATATTTATACAAAACACTACAATGTGCACCACGGTGATTAACAAGATGAATGAAAGACAAAGATATGTGCTAGAGGAGAACAAATAAAGGGAAGCTACTTCCAGGGCAGAGCAGGGTAGGCTGGGGCAAGTGCCGTTGGCAGGCAGGCAAGATGACCAGGGACTTCCAGGTAGAGACTGGCTCAGGCCCGGGTATCAACCTCCCCTCTTCTGAAATACCAATGAAAACCAGGAATGGTGCTATCTACATCCCACAAGCTTTGAGGAGTATCTGCTACAAATAACAAATACAGGACTTGGTTAAGCAACTATCAGGGGCTTCTGGAGAAAGTGGCAAAAACCATCATTCCAGCTTAAGAGAAAAGTGGGGGCAGGACACTTGGATCCCCTCTCACTTCAGCAGAATTTAGAATTTGGAAATGACTCTCCAAGTACAGGGACAGCCCATCAAAAAGCAGCCTAGAGGCGGCAGAGCTCACCCTGAGGCTGTAGGACTTAGGGCCAGGAGGGCAGGACAGTCAAGGTAGGTCACAACCAAAAGAGAATTAGACGCAGCTGCTTTTCAGGAAACGTGTCCAGAAATGGAAACTATAAAAGATTGGAATAATGTACTTTCCAAGGCTAATATTTATGCCAAGGAATCTCTACCACTAAAAAAAAAAAAAAAAAGAGTGCTCGTAATTTTCCAGGACTTACAAAAAATTAGCAGCCCATCAGACAACAAAGGGGGAAACTTAAGCCTCAGAAAGAAAAGCTTGTTCAGGTCACAGTTTTGACCACAATGCCATTAACCTCACCCCATGAAGTGCTTTCTTTTCCTGGCCCACAAGCACCCACCTGCTCATTCTCAAGCTGGAAAAATATTCTCATTCAGTCAGTGAGAGTCCAAAATATTTTGGGCTCAACTTTAACATAAAAAACCCAGAGTGGGCCCATCTCTTCTCCCTGGGACCACCTGCTCTTGGGTAAAAAGGGCTCATAGTAAGCTTCTAGCTGCACATGACCAGCAGGCTAGGCGGGGCCTTCTAGAAGCCCAGTTAGGCCTCTTTCCATCTCTCTGCTCATCCCCGTGTAGGTAAACCAACTCGTTCCCTCACTGGGGCCAGTTACTGTCAACTGGGGAAGAAGCAGAAACCATCACTCTGACCTGACATTCAGGCCTTGTTCTCAATACTCGTCACGACCAGGGAGCCCACTCAAAACTGAAATTTTAACCCCTTTAGGCTCTGTTCTTTGGTGTATACTCTCCTGACAAAAAAAACCTGAAGAGGTGATTTGCACCTCAAATCCAAACCTAACTAAATATCTGATCATGAGGACAATAAACACACATATCCTCCCTCTCCTGAATAAGTCTGTATCAATGAGGAAATCCAAACTGTAACAAGATTACTTAGAAAATACAAAAAATTAAGAAAAACAAGCCTATCACACATTAAGGCTCATGGGATGTGGCAAACACTGTTGGAGTTGACGTCTATTTCTTTCTGGTGCTGTATGAAGTCCCACTGATAGTTGGGGCGAAAGGGTGTGACCGCTGCTGGCCAATCAGAATGTCTCTACCCCAGACCAGGGCTGGGCAGGACCTCAAGCAGGTGAGGCTATGGCTGATCTCAGGGCTTTCTGGCATGACTCACACATCAGGGAGCCAGCCTCTTCCAGTCCTGCACTACTTAACTCAGGAGCATGCAGGAAGCAGGCTTAGGAGACTGAGTGCTCATGCTTGGTTATGCCAGGTACTGAAGGGCAGTGATCACACTGTGACTGATGAGGAACATCTGGCTGGAACGGTGAGAGTTATACCTTCATTAAGTTTGAGTTTTGCCCTCTTTCTCCATCAGATCGTATCATCTGCAACTGAGCATTCTCAGTGAGGATTCTGGGTACTGGTCGCTTGTACCTCCATCTGTCGTAGAAAATGTGACAGACACCTCTGTCTGTATTCTAACTATGCTAACTCCCCTCCATGTTCTTTATATAAAGTAAACCCTGTTCATTTTCATAAGCAAAGTCTTTCCATCAATTCTAACCCACAGGCAATAGTCAACAAAATAGTAATAGTAGTAAACCCAGGCAAAACAATCAGAATCCTTTTTTAGGGACAGAGATGAGTATTTGAAGACAGAAGTTATCTCAACTTAAGACACTTGGGGCTACAAGGATTGTGTGCAACCCAAAGAGACAAGACCCATCTTTCTCTACCACATAGGAGCAGCTGCTGGAAAAATAGAATTATCAGAGAAAAGCAGATGACCTTAGAGAAAAAGACAGGTTCCAAAAATACAACATGCACTCCTGGATCGGACTATGCCTAAAGGCACTTATACCCTGAACCCCAATAACATGAGCCACTCAGCTCCTCTTTTTATGTGAGCTGGTCTGAGTTGGGTTTCAGGTACCAGTAATCAAGTGTCCTGACTAACACAGCTTTCCTTGGAAGCCTCTGGTTTTCTGAAAGAGATGGGACTGGATGACCATGAGCAGGCTGGAAAGAGGAGAGCTGACCAGAAGCTTGCTCCAGGGCTGGCTGGGGATGACTGAACAAGTTCTTTACAATAAAGGCGTTTTATGAGAAAGAATGAACTTTAAGCATTAAAACAAAAAATTTAAAAATAAGAGAAAATAAGAAATTGATGAACTAGAAACTTCTAAGTATGAAACTTACAGACTTCCTAGATATGCTTTAAAAAAGAAAAAAAAAAAGCACATTTAGCCAAAGTTCTGGCTAAACTAATCAAGCAAAGATGATGCTACAGATACTCAAATTTAGAAATTATAAACAAATATAACCGCGGATTGGGAGAGTAAAGTCATATTAAAAGCATATTACACATAACTTCATGCTAGTAATTTTTAAATCTCAATGAAATGAATAATTTACTAAGAAATACAAAGGACTAAAATTGATCCAAAAAGAAAGCAGAACTGAACAGAGCAATGACTGTGAAACAAAATGGGGGGAAAGAGCCCAAGAATTAATTGCAATAAAAGAACTTGTCCCCAGATAACTCTAAGGATGAAGTCTTTCAAATTATCAAAAACCATAATTTCCATACTATTGAAACTGCTCAATAACAAGTGCAATGGTGAGCATTTATTAAGCACTTACTGTGTGCCTACTACTTTGCTAAATGGCTCAAAACTACTATCATTTAATTTTAACAATTATATGAGGTGGTTTTCTCCAAATTACAAGTCAGAAAAATGAGGCTAAAAAACATGACCAATGTCGGATCAGGCATGGTGGCTCACGTCTGTAATCCCAGCACTTTGGGAGGCCGAGGCAGGCAGATCACGAGGTTAGGAGATCGAGACCAGCCTGGCCAACATGGTGAAACCCCGTTTCTACTAAAAATACAAAAATTAGCTGAGTGTGGTGGCACATGCCTGTAATCCCAGCTACTCAGGAGGCTGAGGCAAGAGAATTGCTTGAATCAGGGAGTTAAAGATCGCAGTGAGCCAAGATCGTGCCACTGTACTCCAGCCTGCTGACAGAGAGAAACTCCATCTCAAAGAAAAAAAAAAAAAACCAACATGACCAATGTCTAATAAAATTGTGGAGCTAAGATTCAATCCTGACTTTCTGCCTCTAAAGTTGCTCATTTAACAACTATACACACTGCCTTCCTATGAACAGGCAGAGGTTCCAACATCTCTAAGGGTTCTCATTAGTTGCTAGAGGGAGCAGAGTAAAAAGAAAAGTCTGGAAGAAAAGAGACAAGTTAGGAAGTTACTGAACATCTAGCTCAGTGGCAATGTATGCGGGACCCAGGGAGGTGCTGGCATGGACAAGAACAAGCAGAAAGTTATGAGGTTTTATGGAGGTACAACTGGAGCTCCAGAGAGTCATGTATATGATTAAATGAAGAGCTGATTCAAATGGTCAGAGGATCTGGAAGAGTCCCAGAAATTTTGTCACATGCCTTGATTTCCCCCAATGAGAAAAACTGGAACCATTAACACTAATTTACAAAGATGCTATAAACAACAATGAGGCATCTATTAGAACTTAGCTGCTTATGAATAGGCCCTTAAAAAAATGAAAGGTATTATAATTATTCTTTTTTTTTTTTTTGAGAAGGAGTCTCACTCTGTCGCCCAGGCTGGAGTGCAGTGGTGTGACCTCAGCTCACTGCAAGCTCCGCCTCCCAGGTTCACGCCATTCTCCTGCCTCAGCTTCCCAAGTAGCTGGGACTACAGGCGCCCACCACCATGCCCAGCTAATTTTTTGTATTTTTTAGTAGAGAGGGGGTTTCACTGTGTTAGCCAGGATGGTCTTGATCTCCTGACCTCGTGATCCGCCCGCCTCGGCCTCCCAGAGTGCTGGGATTACAGGTGTGAGCCACCGCACCATCCTATAATTGTTCTTTAATCAAGCAATCTAAGTATTCCCTAGGGAAGTTTTCCCAAACTTTCTGGGTCTGAAGAATTACCTGAGGGTGAGGAGTGGGGCTCCTGGAGAACAGATTTATACTGAAATCCAATGCTCCAGATTGAAGCCTGAGCATTTGTATTTTTAACAAGTGCTCTGGTTATTTTTATGGCTAAGCACTTTCTCCCCTAAACATGGCAGAATGGGACAGTGAATTAGGCACCTAAACATGGTGGGGAAAAAAAGAAGTTAAGGCTAGGCGCAGTGGCTCATGCCTGTAATCCCAACACTTTGGGAGGCCCAGGTGAGCGGATCACTTGAGGTCAGGAGTTCGAGACCAGCTTGGCCAACATGGTGAAACCCCATCTCCACTAAAAATACAAAAATTAGCCAGGTGTGGTGGCGGATGCCTGTAGTCCCACCTACTCATGCTATTTGGGAGGCTGAGACATGAGAATTGCTTGAACTCGGCGGGTGGAGGTTGCAGTGGAGATCTGCCACTGTACTCCTGCCTGGGTGACACAGCAAATCTCCACCTCAAAAAACAAAACAAAACAAAAAAGAAGCTGAAAGAAATCAGTTATCGTAGTTCTTTAGATGTTCACTTTTTAACAGCTGTTTTCCCAAAAATACCATATCTGATGCCAGCATTTTTCACTGAAAAACTTCAGATGACTGAAACCAAAGCTGAGTAACTGCTTACAGAGAAAACAGCAACATTAAATGTATACAAGTACTTGAAACAATTCATCAATGATTTAGGGTGTGCTTTTCTAAAATGGAGCTTTCCCTGAGAGCGAACCAATGGGGCTGGAGTCCCTCTACAACTGGAGCGTCCAGTCTTTTGGCTTCCCCGGGCCATATTAGAAGAATTGTCACGGGCCACACATAAAATACACCAATACTAATGATAGCTGATGAGCTAAAAAGAAAAAGAAAAAGAAAAAGTCGCAAAAAAAAAAAAAAACAACTCAGAATGTTTTAAGAGTTTACGAATTTGTGTTGGGCAGCATTCAAAGCCATCCTGGGTCACATGTGGTCAGTGGGCCGCAGGCCGGACAAGCTTGTGCTACAAGATGTGGCCTGGCCTCCTTTCTGCTCCGATCTCGAGCAGCACAGAGATCAGGTGGTGTGTCCATCTTCAATCTCTGGTCCTCCCAAGCTACAATGCAAATTCCATGCTGGTATGGGCATCTGTCTTACTTACAACACCGCATCCCCCTTATTTAACCCAATACTCAGCACAGGGGGGCACACAGATAAACTAAGGAGAGAGGAGGAAAGGTGAAGAAGGAGGAGGAAATGAAGCACATATGGAGAAAAGAGAGAGATGAAACCTACAGGCATGTGACACTTGGGGTAGCCAGCATCCATTCTCCCTCCCTCGTGCCCTCCCTTCTAAGTGGAGCAGGTAGCTGGGCTGCCACTGCAGAAGCCAAAGAGAGTCCCTGAGGCTTCTACCAAATGTCTTCTCTTACTGCTGCACTACAGCCAAGGGGCGAGCACACACCCACAGCTTGGCCAATCAAGACTCCTTCTTTTGGGATACCATCACTTGAAAAAGAGATGGCAGGCTGAATGACTGGAGATCACTGAAGCCATAGCCATGCTGGGTGAAAAGTGACATTCCTGCCTGCTCAGAGCCTGGCCCTTGGTCCATTCCAAGCTGCCTTCATATCCTTGCCATAAATGCCTATTTGCCTAACTTGCCCAGAATCAGTTCTTGCCACTTGCATCAAAAACCCTATTACAGAAAGCAAGAGAAAGGAGATTGGGGGGTGGGGGTGGGGGGAAAAGGGAATGTAGCGATTAAGAGTAGCCCAGTACCAGCAACTTCCTCATTCTTTTGACAATTATCCCATCCAGAGATCAGAAGGAAGGTATTCCCTCAATACATGTTTCCTTGTGAATTTATGAGAAGTATGTTTACAAACTATAATAAAGCTAAACGTTCCCACAGAAGGTAATAAGACTTTTAAGACCTTAGAAGTCTTAAAGACTGAGATACTATGTGGTAAAATAGTTACTAAACACATTTCCCATATCTACTAGAGCAGGGATATATACAGCAGTAATTCTCAATCCAGGCCCATATATGGAACATGAATGAATGGGTGGAAGGCGTCTCACAGGCCAGTTTTGCCAGTGGGGTTCAAAGGTATCAATTTAAAAAGACGCTACTTTAAGGCTATTGCCTTTAAGTAATCTTTGGCCTAGTTTCAACACTACACTTGAGAACAATGAAACCACACTTACAAGTCACAGTTCCAACGAAAAAACAATGTTCAGAATGTATCTTTTCGTGAAAAATCTAGAATTCAAAACGAAAATCGGCTTAGTTTTGTGGATAAAAATAAAAAGAGATAAGAGTCTTTAAAGTCAAACATTTTGACTAAGCAATTAGGAGACTAGAGTCAGAAAGTCTATACCCTGATACACGGAAGCTGCAATGCCCAAGCAGCACTGTCTTCGTCTGACCGGAACTTTGCTGTATATGGATTTTTACACACATTTTCTCACTTGGGTGTTATCATAACTGGGAGCTAAATGAATGAATATTACTTTAACTCTTTATAGATGAAGAAAATGAATACTAGATTAGACAGCTTGCTACAGTCAGGGACAAGAAAACAGAAGACCAAAGACTGCAATTTGTATCTTCTGACTTCTATTACCATCCAGCAAATACTTCTTTCCTCCACACTGCCTTGCAACAGAAGCAACATCGGAAATGCCTGCCAACTCACAGAATGAAGGAACTATCCACAGAGACACCCCCGGTTTATTACAAAGTTTTCAAAGAACACTGTACACCAAAACCAGCCCTTTATACCTGTAATTTCTGGTGACTGGCAGCTCCATCAGTAAGCTTTAACTGCTGGCTTTTGGCTTAGAGACATTTAACCAGCCCCTCATGTACTGGAATTTCCTGGGGGCAAGCGTCCACCCCAATAGCTCTCCTTTAGCCTGAAAAGGTAGTGGCCAGATGGGGAAGGGCAATCAGACAGATCAATCCCTGCTCACCTAGCTAAGCACTACTTCTTCGAGAAGCTGGCTCTGGATCTGGACTAGGGAAAGCACATGATCCAGGCAGACCTAGGCCAGACTGTCACCGAAATTGACACCAGAAAGAACAGAAACTCCTCTAGCTACACACTTTAAGGTTAACCCCAGAGACCAAAAACAAAAGCAAGCAAGCAAAGAAACAAAAAGACTTCAGGACAGACAATGAAGGGCACCAGGGAAAGCAGATGTTTTCCTACACAAACTTTGTTCTCCGCTGATCTCTGTGACACTAAAATACCTACATAGAAATCCTAGGATTTAAATATCCCAGATATGATCAGAAGTCCTTTAAGATTTAAATCTTTCCTGCCAAGGAAAGAAACAGTACTGAGACAGGGGGAGAAGGTGGTGACATTTCCAGGATTCTTATCCTGCAATCCTGAAGGATTTCTGTTCTAATTGCCATAGCCCCTTAATCAGCTGGTGTAACGGGGTCACTTCCAGCTAGTCAGTGAGAGAATGAAAAGTGGGAACTCACATGTCCCAGAAAAGAAATCTACATTTATATTCCTTTCATCCTCTCCGAAACAAATTGTTATTTTATCTTATTTTTCAGAAGGAACGAATATAAATAAAAATATTTTCTTCCAATTCTGTTAGAGTTCTCTTCTCAAGGTCTGTGAAGGAAATGGAGTTGCTGTTACTCTCATTTGGCCCAGGGCGGCACTCAGGGAGAATAAAAAGTTATTAGATAAATGCCACTGATATTCTACATTTAGCTAACTCATGAGCCCAAGCTCCAGGACAGTTCTGTGAGAGCCAGACCTGACAATCAGTTACAGTTAAGGCAGTCACCCCTTGAAGGGTGTAAATTTTTCTTTTGTGTATTTCTCCTTCAGTAACTCAGTAACAACTTCTAGAACATTCAGCTAAAAGGCTGAAGACACAATAAGATGGGGTAAGATGGGGAGACTGAGATTACAAGAACATTGCTTCTACCTGGACTCCTGGGTTGCAAAACCAAGCCAGAAAAGTAAAGAGAAGAAAGTATCACTACTAGGAAAGGGAGCAAATTATGCAATATAGACTACCTGGTACCACACGGGTAAAGAGGCCAGGAAGAATAAATGCTAATTTAGCATTCCCCCAGTGATCGGAGAGATGCTGCCTCTATGATGAAAGCAATGTAAAAAAGGCAGGGCTGACGGAAGAGCATTCTCCTTGCCTGCAAGTCCCAACTCTACAATTCGCCCTGGACATGAGGTCCATCTCCCTAGTGAGGAATATATGCTGATTTATCTAAGTCTCTAGTTTTATACATACACACACACACAGACACACACACACACACACATTTTTTTTTTTTTTTTAATTAAAGAGACAAAGGCCCGGTGTGGTGGCTCACATCTGTAATCCCAGCACTTTGGGAGGCTGAAGCGGGAGGATTACTTGAGGTCAGGAGTTCAAGACCAGCCTGACAAACATGGCAAAACCTGGTCTCTACTAAAAATACAAAAAATTGGCAGGTGGTGGTGGGCACCTGTAATTCCAGCAACTCAGGAGGCTGAGGCACAAGAATCGCTTGAACCCAGGAAGCAGAGGTTGCAGTGAGCTGAGATTGTGCCACTGCAATCCAGCCTGGGTGATGGAATGAGACTATCTCAAAAATAAACAAATAAATAAATAAAATAAAAATACAGGGTTTCACTATGTCATCTCAGCTGGTCTCAAATTCCTGGGCTCAAGTAATCCTCCCATCTTGGCCTCCCAAAGTGCTGGGATTATAGGTGTGAGCCACTGTGCCTAGCCTGATTTCTAGAAGTCTCTGGATTTGGCCACTGGGCCACCACTGATCTTGAAGAAAATAGTTTATGCTAATGGGAGATGCTACTGGGAGTGGTACAAAGAAAAGGGTGGTTTCAACTATGTCAACAGGCATGCAGAAAGCGGCTTGTGGACAGGCAGGGAAAGAGAGGGAGAGAGCCCATGATAAAGTAAGATCTGAACAGGGCACACGCCCTAAGGGACCAAGAGACCGACTGAAAGGAAGAAGGCGGTTCAGAAGAGCTAAGGCAAAGTGTGGGGTTTGGGGTTTGCTTATTTGTTTACCAGGGGAAATAAGTACACATACCAGAGGGAAATTTAGAAAGGTAAAGTTTAGCAAGTCAACCACATGTTGTTCACACACTGGAGGCTCAAGCTGCCAAACACGGTGTAAGGTAAGACTGCATCAAACTTCCTTCTCCAAGCTACAAAGGATAAGCTGGAAATGCGTGCGGAATAGGAAACATGCCTGGTTATTGGGACCTACTTATCTAGTCTTCAAATCATTTTTTTTTTCTTTGAGACGGAGTCTCACTCTGTCGCCCAGGCTGGAGGGCAGTGGCGCAATCTTGGCTCACTGCAAGCTCCGCCTCCCGGGTTCACGCCATTCTCCAGCCTCAGCCTCCTGAGTAGCTGGGACTACAGGCGCCCACCACCATGCCCAGCTAATTTTTTGTATTTTTAGTAGAGATGGGGTTTCACCATGTTAGACAGGATGGTCTCGATCTCCTGATCTCATGATCCGCCCGCCTTGGCCTCCCAAAGTGCTGGGATTACAGGTGTGAGCCACAAAACCTAGCCTCAAATCATTTTAAGGACTGCAAACCGCCTTCTCTGGCCCTTCACGCTAACGCTACCATCGTTACCCTGATATCGCATTTACACCAGTGAAATTACACTTTGTTAACGTGCACTTAAACAGCATATTATACTTAGCAGGAATCTGAAGGATTTCTAACTCAAAGTTTTTCCTTTACCTTACTTTTGGCGTTTAGTTTGTATTTCCATATAGTTCTCCCAGACCAGTTTTTACAAATTTAGTTTTTGTTTGTGTGTTTGTTTGAGACAGAGTCTCGTTCTGTCACCTAGACTGGAGTACAGTGACATGATCTTGGCTCACTGCAACCTCTGCCTCCTGGGTTCAAGTGATTCCCCTGCCTCAGCCACCCAAGTAGCTGGAATTACAGGCGTGCGCCACCACGCACGGCTAATTTTTCTATTTTTAGTATAGATAAGGTTTTGCCATGTTGGCCAGGCTGGTCTTGAACTCCTGACCTCAGGTGATCCACCCGCCTCGGCCTCCCAAAATGCTGGGATTACAGGTGTGAACCACTGCGGCCGGCCCCATGCTGACCTGTTCAGACAGCATACTTCAGGTGTCAGAGGGGGCCTTTCCTGTGCACCTTCCATGCATACCTCTCATTCGTCCCTAGACAGGCTTGTTATTGATGCCAGTGAGTCTATCATCTTGGATCTGATGAGTTAAATTTTGGTCCCAGACTGAAAAGGTATGGTGTGTTTTTCATAAGAGCAGAAAAGCAGCATGAACATTTTCTATTTATGGTTATTAGCATGTACACAAAGGTGTATTAGCCATACCTTGCTGTAAAAAGGAGAATCTTTACAGAGCCTCTACAACAAATAAAAAGCTGTTTATTACATTTCCAATAAAAACCAGTCAAGAAGTGAGAAACATCTGTAGCTCTTTTACAACATCTAAAATGCTATCAGTAGGTCTCAGATTTAATCTAGTATTTAATTTAGGTTGGCCAATCCTGACAGTGCCTGGCATTTAAGGCTATATCCTTTATAAAACAAAACCAGAGCAGACTTGTAACAGAAAATTCTCAAAAACAGGGGCGAGGCAGGGGGTAGAGGGAGAGTTGAATCTGGATGAATT
Source organism: Chlorocebus sabaeus (assembly GCF_047675955.1). NCBI lineage: Eukaryota > Metazoa > Chordata > Mammalia > Primates > Cercopithecidae > Chlorocebus > Chlorocebus sabaeus. The sequence goes on from NC_132916.1 coordinate 29,673,121, forward strand.
TTTTCTAGCTGTCAAGGCCAATATTGCTATTTTATAGCAAATGCTTCAGATTGTACAAGATAACACACAATTCAGTTGATTCTCTGAAGCAAATCTAAGGCTGATATGAAAAATGTTAACAGAGATATTTTGTAAAGAAACAGAGGAGCAGCGCTGCCCAGTAGATACATTATGCAAGCTACATATATAATTTAAAAATTTCTAGTAGCCACATTAAGGGAAAAAAAATTTCAATAATATATTTTATGTAATCCACTACACACAAATCATTTCAACCTTGTTTTTGAGAATTTTCCATTACAAGTCTTCTCTGATTTTGTTTTATAAAGGATATAACCTTAAATGCTAGGCAGTGTCAGGATTGGCTAACCTGTATTAAATACTAGATTAAATAGAAACTCTATTTCAGATCTTATAAGAGAGCTACAGATGTTTCCAATGTCCTGACTGGTTTTATATAATCCATATAAAATATTGAGGTATTTCACATTTTTTTGTTCAAACTAAGTGTTTGAAATCCGGCATGTATTTTATGCTTACAACACATAATCAATTCAGACTAGCCACATTTCAGGTCCTCAGGAGCTACAAGTGGCTAGTGGGCTAGTGGTTATTATATTGGATAACAAGATATTGACCAACATTTCTTGTAAATACAGTTGTAAGGAACATAAAAGCAGATAAGAAAAAATGGAATTTTATCACACGAATTCAAGGACATTTTAATATTATTAGTAAAGCTATATAATTATCCTGATTGGTATTAAAAAGAAATTGAAATCCAAAACTAAAAGTAGGAATAACAAGGCTTAAACAAGATGACAAATATTATTCAAAATAACAATTTAAACACTAGGCTAGAAAGTTCTTTGTCACTATTATTCGTACGTGTTTTGCAGAGCTTTGACCAATTCAGTAAGACCTGAACCAAAATTTGGTAGAGGAGAAAATAATAATTGATTGTAGATTATATAATTATGTATCTAGAAAACCTAAGGGAAATAACTGAAAACTTATTTGAATCAGTGAGTTCAAAAAAATTGCTAGGTACAAAATATATAAAATAACCAAAGTTTCGTAGGAAGAGAAAATAGAATTATCACTAAATTTGATTATATGTTATATGATTATGTATCTAAAAATCTAAGGGAAATAACTGAAAATTTAGTGAGTTCAGTAAGGGAACTAGGTACAAAATAAATATAAAATCGGTAGCAGTAGCTAGTTTAGTCGGGTGTGGCGGTATGCACCTGTAGTCCCAGCTACTTGGGAGGCTAAGGGAGGAAGACGGCTGGAGCCCAGAAGATGGCTGCACTCCAGCCTGGGCGAGAGCAAGACTCAGTATCTAACAAAAGAGTCAGTAACACTCGTATATGCCATCAATAATGAAAAAGGAACGCATTTGATAGCAACGACAAAAAGCAAATATCTGAGAATGGAGAAGAGATTTCAAGGCTACTGCAACAAGTAATCATGTCATTGTCAGAAATGTGGAGATCTAGAAAAGCGCGTGTTTGGGACCTTATTTGTAATAGTGAAAAGTTGAAAACAATAATTTCCAACAGAAGTCATTAGGCGTAATATTGTGCATCCGCCTGATGAAATAGTATGACTATTAAAATTCTGGGCTGTAAAGATTGCTTTCTAACACGAAAAATTGCCATGGTAGAATATGAAGTCAGAGAAGAATGTAAGATCACAGTACTCTGAAATATTACAATTTAAAATATATATATTTTTAGAAAAAGAACAGGTCAGCATGAGAGCGGGGGCTGGCCCAGGGTTCACACACGAGGGCCTACAAACGCACACGGCAAGCACAGACGTGAATAAATTCCTTTAGCTTGCATCTACAAAGTATTATGCCCAGTCTTTTTACTTTTACTTATTTTTTAACATGTAATTGATAACCACCTGGTCTACCTGGGTTACCCCTGACTACACACTTACTAGCTGAGTAACCATGGACAACATACTTAATCACCTGGCACTTCCATTTCTTCATCTGTAAAACGGGGGAAATAAAAATATCTATTTCAGAGTTTGAGAATCAAATGAAACAGGATATGCAGAACTCCTGGTAAATTGCCTGGCACATAGTAAGCATCCAAGAAATGTATACCACAAAAATAACAGTGTACACTCCAATGTCTCAGTTTCTACCAAGAGCTGACTGTAAGATCATTAACTAGCAGTTTCATCCACTAATTGGAAGCTTGATATCCACTACTAAGTGGCTTGTCATCCACGAATGTGTCATTATCAACTAAGGAACAGCAAAGTATACATTCATTAACAGATAAAATCTGGGTCATTCTGACAGCGCTCAATCACTCAATCACCATCAAAGGCTGTAGAAATCCAGGTTATAGCCAATACTTCAGACGAAGAAATCATCACGTCTTAGGGACAGTTTTCCAAGAGATGTACAAGAACTTCACCCTTTCCCTGGTGCTTTCTAGCCTGTACAGGTTAGGCAGGTGTGTGTGACTCTTCACTCCCAGACCCAATCCCTCTGTCTCAGTCCAGTGCTGAACAATCAAGGTAATCTATGGCAGGGATGAAGTGGGGAGGTAACCCCACACCTGTTCTCTGTTCCCCAGACTTACCTGCAGAGCTATAGCCTCCACCATTCCTAAAGATACTCCTGTGTTTCTCACTTTGGAATTTCTGCCCATCCCCTACTATAACCCAGTGCTTCCGGGAAGAAAAATTAAACCCCAAATAGCAACCATTCTCATCCATGAGACCTTTGTCTTTCTTGAAGGGAGTTAGAGAAAGAATGTAGGATTGCAGATAAAAGTAAAAACCACTGGGAAATCTCAAAATAGCAGTGTGCTAACTGTAGGGACAAAGGATAAAAAGAAGTCGTTAAGAGGTTTGCAGTGGGCTAAGGAGAGATGCTACTCACGAAGAACAGGTGAGGATGGCAGAAAGCAGGTGAGCCAGTGCTTGAGACTAAAGGAAGAAGAAAGAGATGATCATATGGTTTACTCCCCTACCTCTACTTTCTCTTCTTTTCTCCATATACCATCATGCTCCGGCTAAGCTCTTCACTCCATCCCTTTCCTTGTCCCAGTGGGGAGATGGGCAATTCCACATCAGGAAGGGATGCTTTTCTGGCAAATCTGAATTCAGGTCTCCAGAGAACACTGGTATATACGGTGGCAAGGGACCACAGGAAACAGGTGGAGTTAAGACACAGGCGTTTGAAGACTGGCCTGAAAAACTACCTAGAGTGCCATTTAACATTTTTTTTTTTTAATGGGAAATGTACCCTGAGACTCTAAAGAAGCTCGAATAAATTTCAGGATGGTGAACATATTAGAAACTGTAAATATGTACTAAGTATTATGAACTATGGTTATAAATAAAAGAATCAAAGAACTTAAGATGAACTTGAGAAACACTATTCCCCGACCCAAGCAAACCTAATTAACTACATAAAGTACATATAAATAGGCTGGGCACGATGGTGCACACCTGTAATCCCAACACTTTGGGAAGCCGAGGCGGGAGGATCACTTGAGGCCAGGAGTTCAAGACCAGCCTGGCCAACATGGTGAAACCCCTTTCTCTAGTAAAAATACAAAAATTAGCAGGGTGTGGTGGCACATGCCTATAATCCCAGCTACTCGGGAGGCTGAGGCACAAGAACTGTTTGAACCCAGGAGGTGGAGGTTGCAGTGAGCCAAGATCGCACCAGTGCCCTACAGCCTGGGTGACAGAGTAAGGCTCTGTCTTCAAAAAAAAAAAAAAGTATACATAAGTGACAACTCCCAGGCACTCCAAAAGGTGAAAAATGTCTGTGGGACATAGGACTTAGGGCCACCTTCATTACTGAATGAGACTTCAGCAGGATCCTTGAAATACTATTTCTCCAAAAGAATACAAAAGCTTTGTTTTTAGGGCAGAAAATGCTCCCCTCTGCCCCTTTACCACTTAGCTTTTGTTTCATTGTTGTTGTGTTGACATCAATAAGCAATCTAAGGACAGTATTCAGTTTTCAAGACCTGATACTCATTTCATATACAAGATTTTCTTTTCTTTAGAAAAAAACATTCAGGTAATTTTTTCCTTTAACATCATTTCCATCTAGGTTTTCAATATTTCTTTTGGCAAAAATCAGTTTTCTTTCCGATATTTTCACTTAAAATAGCTCATCAGTGTCACTATGAACCATAAACATTATCTGAAACACTTACATGACTTTCTCTGGGACTAAGCCATGCTTTCGTCTTTTTCCCATGAATCACTTGACAAAAAGTAGCGGTAACAACAGGTATACTCACCATCCCATGGCAGAAAACCCAGGAGGACACCAGAAAGGAAAAGCTGTAGTTAACTGACATTTAGAGTTTGGTGCCAGCTACTAAGGCTGCCTTATCTTTAATTAGAAACCAAATTACCTTTGTCTGTTCACTGTCGGGGTCTTCAAGCCAGGCATAAGGGTCACAAATTTTATGTCCATGATAATCCTGTACCTGTAGAAGACAAAATGACGTATTAGATAATTACTCTCTAACCCCGATTAAAACTGGTATTTTTGTTAAATGTAATGGAGAAATACGAAAGGGATGGACAAAAATGCTAATTGGCTCACTGGCAACATGTCTGCCCAAATTACCACATGAACCAAAGTTGGCAGGTTCTCAAAGGTGTCAAGCCACCCTTCATGAAAAGAATGTTTTAGCTAGAGAGGAAAGAAAGATGAAAGGTCAGAACAGGAAACCGCTCTGTCCCTACAACACAAAACAAAGACCTGCCACTGTGCTAAAGAAACTTGAAAACATGCTGTCAGCAGCCAAGCACAGAATGACACAATACAGTGGACAATACAGTGGGCACACAAGAAGGGCACGTCAGGGAGGGGCTCACACACACGTGCTCATTCTCCTGTTCCACGAGCTTCCCAATGATTAGAAAATCTCCCTGCAATATAGCCCAGTCAGTTTTGCTTTTAATGCTAAACTGCCAAAAAGCAAGTTACTAATATGTAGTATAACGATTCTAATTGACATATGTTTAAAAAGCTGACTTAAATGCAATGGCAAAACATTTTAAAACTAATGCCCTTCTTCCTTTTTATTGTTATGAAATGCTTTTTTTTTTAATGTTTACAAAAAGAAGGTGCAAAAGCATCACCCATTCAGGTTACCACGATATCGGAGGAAATAAAACTGCTTAATATAAGTAGAACCCAGCCAAAGGAAGCTTTCTGGAGCTTCTAAGGCCTGGCCTTAGAAGCCCCCTGAAAGCATCTGAAGGAGCAAGTACAAGCAGTTTTCACTACTCCTCAAGTGACTATGCCAAAAGTATTATCCAGCAGTAAAAATCATTACAAAATCTCTCCACCTGATACCATCAAGATTAACCTCATTAGGGCAGGGTGTGGTGGTTCACACCCGTAATCCCAGCACTTTGGGAGGCTGAGGTGGGCAGATCACTTGAGGTCAGGAATTCAAGACCAGCCTGGTCAACATGGTGAAATCCTGTCTCTACTCAAAATTTAAAAATCAGCCGGGCATGGTGGCAGGTGCCTGTAATCTCAGCTACTCGGGAGGCTGAGGCAGGAGAATCTCTTGAACCCAGGAGGCAGAGGTTGCACGCCATCGCACTCCAGCCCAGGCAACGGAGCAAGACTCCATCTCAAAAAACAAAACAAAACAAAAAGATTAACCCCATTAATGAAACCACACTGACAATATCTTGCCAATCGAGTCTCTGAACCACTCCAACATTCTGGTTAAGACTTTTTGTATAAGGCTGTTGGGAAGACTACCTCTATCTCAGATGAATTTTTAATCTGTCTCCTTGCTTTCTTCTATAAGGCCAGAAGGTAAGGGCTATTTCCTAAAGAAAGCTTAGTGCTGCTCTAGTTGCAGTGTGGCTGCTGGCTAGGTGAGAACAATCTCCCTGGCCCTTACAACACTGGGCCCTCCACATCTGTCCTCGTCTGATGCCAGCTGAAAGAACTCCTGGGGAAATGCACAACTGGATAAACGGGCAGGTAAGCCAGAACACTGTATATATTCTCATTAAACAACTGACTGAGCAAGAGACATAAAAACAAGAGCAAGGAACTTAAAACCCGACTAAGGCCTCTCCTGATGGGTCTTCATAAAGTTACCAATTTTCAATCCTGACCTCTCTAAATTTTAGCAGATTGTCACCACTGAACAAAAGCTTTTTATCTTTTCTTCTCATCTGCAAGTCTTTTACATTTTACACACCCTGAAGTGGCTACAAAATAGGGTTAAAATAACAATCTTCTTTTCCTAGCATTAAGAAAGCAGAAAATTTTGAATTGTAAAGCATCTTTCAATCATATACTTCTAGGAGCAACAGCAGGGACAACGTTGGGTAACATGCCCAGAACCATACCAAGTTCAGAACCAGACCTGAGACTAAAGCAGTCAGCCCACCGTTTTCCCCAAACACTCATCAGAGGGGGCAGAGTAGACACTTAAAAAATGTTCCTGGATTATGTTACTAAATTCAGGCATATCCAGAAATTTACACCAAGCAGCCCTATCTGCTCAGACCAGGCACCACCATCTACAGCAGATGGAAGTTATTGATCAGATATTTTTAACTAGGACAAGAAACTGATTCTCTCTAGGACAATTCCACAGTCAATCCCAGGAGTCACAACTCCCCACCTCCAATTTTTTCTAAGACCACACCCTACAAATGAGGTGGGTGTGTCTTATAGCCACGTCCCTTGAATCAAATTCTTCCACCTGATTTAAGTTTGCTAATCATTCTTGATCTCCCCAAGACGCTTTAAAAATAGAGCCCTGATAAGGTACTGTACTACTTAATCCTGTTCGACATTTGTACCGTTCAACAGTTCACCCACCGCCTTCAGGACAAAGTGCAGACTCGTACACACAGCAGGCAGGACCCATCAAACCTGCCCTGGTCATCTTTCAAGCCCCATGCAAGTTTATCCATCTACTGATGGTCTGGTCAGAATGGCCTTCTTGCCACCCTACAAACAAATGCAATTCCGCAACCATCCAGGTCTGCCTAGCTATGACTTTATTTTAGTCACAGGATCAGGAATGTCCTTTGTCCCTTACCCAACTGGTCAACTTCCAGACTCATTTTACATAATACCTCCTCCTCCTGATGGAAATTAGTCCCATCCTATTCTGTGTTCTCCTCTCATCCTAAATCCTCTTCTATCAGCGTGTGAGTCCCCTGTGGTAGGCCTGTACTTCCGGATAGCAACTCTCTTAAGCAGTGGTCAATGGCATTGCACAAGAAGTGTCATGGCTTCCAAATTTCTGCCCAAAAAGGCAGAACTCCACCAAAACAGTTTCAATGCTCCAACACTTTCAGCAGAATACTGAGCATGTGGGTGAAGGTGCTCAAGTGAAAGAGACAGAAAGCTACAGCAATCCCCCAGCTGATACTGGGGAGAAACAAACCCATCCTAGAGACCAAAGGTTACAATTTAAGCAAATACCTAAGTCAAGCCTAGGGCTTAGTAACCAAACCTTAATGTAAAAAAAAAAAAAAAAAAAAAAAAAGATACTCCACCGTAGGCTGAGGGAGCCACAGAACAGGATTCAGACTGGGCCAGAACTGCATTCCCTTGGCCGCGAGGCTTCGAGTTATCATGAGTTGTTTAATGAGAAGAAACTGGAGTGTATTAAAATCCACAGTATACCCTTCCGAGTTAATTGTTTATAATCTCTTAGATGTCTTCATAAAATCCCCACTTAAACCTTTCATGAACTATTAAACACAAATAAATAAACTGTAGGATTTAGGCACCCAGAGTGGTGAAAAACTAACAAGTAACTCTAAAAACAAACTTAAAACTGCACTTATCAAACCACAGAATGGGTAGTTCTTTATATTCTGAACCTCAAGAACCAGAACCAAATAGTCACATGTCTTCCCATTACTAGTCTGGAACACTGCAGAGCTAGACTGTCAAGTGAATGAATGAATGAATGAATGAATGAATGAACGACAACATTCCTACTGCAGAAGCCAGTAAGTCCTATGGTCAGTCCAAATATTTCACATAGAGGAAAAAGGCCCATAACAGGTAAGAGCTGCTAAAAGTCACCTAACTAGTGAATGACAGAACCAGAACTAGCACTCTGGTCTTTTCATTTAGTCCAGTGGGATCATTTCTCCATTCCAGCAGGGATCACTTCACTCCCATATACAAAGGAAACAACCCTTTAAATCACAGGAATAGAGCTTCTTGAGCTGTTAGGGTGAATTTAATAAGCAAGCAGCTGAGCAGACTGAGAAAACATGGTTACCAGATGGCCACTGGTCAGAGAAACTATGAATGAATGCATCGGTGTCACTTGGAAGTCTTAATTTAAAACAATATGTCCTTTAAACCGTCAGCACCCTTTACCCCAATGTAACACGTGCTTTAAAGTAAACACTTTCTGGCATAAATCGGGAAAGTAAACAGAAAAACATTAAAACTGTGTTACACAAATACATACTCATTCTGATTATATTTTAAGTAATCTGAGAAATGTAGCTATTAGTAAGAGAATCATGGCCACAACATGTGGATGCAATCCAGTTCTTAAGACGTCAAATTCATGTTTACACAAAAAAGGTGTCTGCCCAGAATTCCGCCTACTGGATCTCAACAGTTACCTTGAGTTCATCTGCAGCTAAGGCAAATGGTGGTCAACTCCGCCACTAGACAAAACTTACTTATTCTGAAAAAGATCAACCCCTCTCCCTTCTAAGACCTCCTCTCACCCTCTCTCAACTCCTTCTCTTGTTTAAGAAAACATGGATCAGCATGGCCACACTATGGGGTCACTGCTCTGCCTTCCCCATTTCTGTCTGGGTCTCTGGCACCCCCAAGGCCCAATGCGCATCATCCGACCTGGGACAGGGTAGGCGCTCAACACACCTTTTAAAATTGAACGAATATGCTTCAACTCTAAGGACTTTTAAAGTGTAAGTTTTAAAAAGTTTGTTTTCGTTTTCAAAGGTGACATCATATCTCACACACACACACACACACACACGCACACACCAGCAGACACTTTCTCCTACCACCATATTTAAGCAAGAGGCTTCGCCAGTCAAAAAAGCAATGACACCGTCTGTCTTCCCACTCCCTACAGACACTCATTCCTACCCGGGCATCTGCCCTTGACCCCATTGATTCTGGAAAGCGGCCGATCGGCGCTGCCCACAGACTCCGCCGCCAGCACTAGCAGAGTGACCGCCCGCGGGGCCCCAGCGCTGTAGAGGAGCCCCGCGCCCCCGGCCCAATTCTCCCAAACAAAGGCCGAGGGGGAGGGGAAGGACGTGGGTGGGGGGGGCAAAGGGCTGCAGGGAGAGGAGCTGCGAGCGCCACGGGTCAGGCCGGCGGGACACCTGCGCCCGGGAGCCCCGTGGGCGGGGGCAGGGGTACTTACGGCAGTCTCGTCGCGGTACACGTCGGGGTACTGAAGGGACAGCATGGCCGGGGACAGGCAGGGGGCAGCGTGGAGGGGCGCGGGCTCCGGGAGCGGACCTGAGCGAGCCGGGCTGACCGCGAGGCGCGGCTGGGGCGCAGGAAGCGGCTGGGCGGGCGGCTCACGGCCACAGCTAGCACAAACCGACTGACGGCGCGGCGGCGAGGACGTGCAGAAAGCAGGAAGCCGCTGTCGGCGAGGCCGGGAGCCCCTCCCCGGCGGGCGGGCCCAGCGGCGGCGGCGGCGGCAAGAGGGAGCGGGCGGTGCCGAGCGTGCGCCAACCCCGGCGCACAGCTCCCTCTGCAGGAGCGCCGGCCGCGCCCGCGCCGCCCGGGCGCATGGAGGCACGCCGGCTACGCGCTCGCCCACGCCCGGCCGCCTGCCCGGCCTCTGCGCCTGGTACAAGTCCCTTCACCGAGGCTGGGTCCCCGCGCTTGCCCCAGCGCCCTGCCTCGCTTTGGCCGCGCTCGCAGGACTGCCTGTAGGAGAGTGAAGCCCCTGGGTTTCCTTGCTGATGGAGTCCGCCACTATCCCCAGCCTTCCTGTTCCCGGGCTGGGTACGGCGGCGAAGGGAGACCTTGCCTCTCCCCAGCCTTGGAAGCAGAGGGCTGGAAGTGGCCTTATGTCCACTGCCTGCGACTCTGGACTTGAAGGGAAGAAGTAATCGATCATATCAGACCGTGAAAGAAACACGTCTCCCTTCATCCCAGGACCCCTGGTGGACACTGGGTGGTTTAGCATCCGGACTATGGAGATGCTTTGGAGGTGTTGGCAGGACTACGGCCGAGCCCTTATTTGAGATTTACCAATTGAGAAAGGACCAAGATTAGGAGGCCTGGAACTCATCGGGGGTATTTTATTTATCCTGCCTGTTCCTCATTTCTCCTCCTGCTGTCATGCTTGTTTATTGAACACCTACTGTTTATGGGGAAAAAAGATATTAGACAAGATGCTTGACCTCAAACCCATGAAAATTTAATAGTTACATGTCATCATCCTCGGGCTAGCAGCGGTATGTGTTCTGGTCTTACTTCCTGGACCACCAAGAAGAGACTTCATAGCCCCAGTCATCAGGGATATAGTGTGTGCCCAGTATGTTTTCTATCCCTGGCTTCCAAAAGGTCCTGGAAGAAAGAATAGATGTAACCAGAAAGTCCTTCACCTCCTGAATCTAAGTGGATATGGTAACTATTGTAAACTTGTGTCCTCCATCTCTTTTGTGATATGGTCCCAATTCCACGCCTCACCCTTAGTTCACCATTTACGATCACAGAGATGTGTCATCATTTCTGCGTCTGATCCCGGATACCCCCTCCTTGGGCAGTCAGAATTCTCAATTCTGGGAGAACTCACGCTATTGATAACAAACTTCGTGCAAACACAGGGGCATAGCCCGCTACAGCCCAGAAGTCCCAATTCCAGACCCCACCTCCTGCCTTCCCTAGCTGTCACCTGACGCAGGGACTGGCAGGCATTGTCTCCTTCTGCCACTGTGATGGATTTTTTAAAGAGCAACCCAGGAGCACTTGACCCAGCAGACCCCCTAATGATAATGTTAATGCTTATTGAGTGTTTTTTTCAATGTATCAGCAAACTATGCTTATTGTTTTTTTCAATGTATCAGGAAAGTATCTAGAACTAACGTCCCGATTTTATAGTTAAGGAAAACTGGGACTGACTTTTGCCCAGGACTTCACAAAAAGTGAAAAAGTAGAGCCAGGATTCAAACCTAGGTCTCTCCAATACCAATGCTCATTCTTAACCACTCTGACGGCCCTCTTACCCATAAATAAGTAGAGATACTCTAGAGTCTAGGGGGCACCCGTTAGCAGGGAAAACTTCAATTTAGCAGGACCTAAAGAAAATGTGGAAATTGTGGTACCCAAAAGATAAATCAAACCTCAGATATCATCCTCTCTTCCCTTTCAGTCAACCGTTCTGGTGCCCAGTTCCTCTGGGCCCTGAGAGCTAAAGGTTTGTAGTGGCACAGACAGTGCAATAGGCTCCCAGCAGTAGGTTAGCTGCACCTGGAGTGAGATGGAGTGGGAGGGAAGATGGGAGAGCACCCTTTCCCCTCCCATTGGCCACATCAGTTGCACTTCCGTTTGCCAATGTGTTGTCTCCTTTAATCCTTAAAGCAAAGACCATTTTACAGATGAGGAAAAGGAATCTCAGCAGCTTTCAGGGAATTAGTTCAAAGTCATCACACAGCTAAGACAGTACAAAATTCATATTCATCAGTTGACTGCAAAGTCAATTTTGTCCATAGACAATGAAGAGAAAGGAAGTATTTGAACTATCTCAGAATGGAGGTGCTACCTCCAGAATAAAAACCAGAGCACTCTGTGACCTCTGACACGTAAACTGTTTTCAGGGGAATTGTAGAATTTACACCATGATAACTCATGCTCTAACTCAGAACCCTAGGCCCTTGGGGGAATGAGGGTGAGCAGAGACGTAGAAGGACTTCCAGGGCAGCCCTCAGCCTCTCTTCTGACCTCAAACTTTGTGCCCCACTCAGTTAAGCAGAGTCACCCTCCGAAGAAGGCAGGCTAGTGATCATTTACTGCTGCTTGGCTGTCTCTACCCACCTTGAGTTGCTTATGAAAGCAACCCCTACCCACATGTGGTCTCCAAGAGAGGATTTCTGGTAAATGCACGAGGATGCCCACCCAAGGGGTGAAGTGGGAACTGAAATACATCTCACTCTCCACTTGCCACACTGCGAACAGGTGCTGGCACATTCACCTGGAGGAAGGGGTGTCTTAGTCTCAAGGGGCTGCACTTTCCTGGGTAAAGGATATTTTTCTAATTCACACAAGGGTGAAGTCTTGTTAGCACCCCTTAGAGATGGATGCTTTGAGTGCTGCCTGGATAATCCACCCTTTAATCTGACTCTGGTTACCAGGTAGCTAGCTAACATACTGACTAATTGGTGGAGTGCAGTCATTTCAGACTATGTTTCCCCAAAGATTTATGTTGCTTTTTCCAGTGGAAAAACCTTTAGTGGAAATTCTTATGTATTCTTGTATATCTAATCTTTGCAAGGCATCGTGAAATGTGAAATAGCACCTAAGATAAGAGTAAGTAAGATTCTCTTTCAGGCTCTGTCACTAACTGGTTTCCTAACTTTGAATGAGTCCGTCATATCATCAATATTTTAATTTAGAAATTGTGGCAGTTGGGTCTGGTGATTTCAGAAGAATCTAAGTTTTTCTAATTCTGAGTGGGAACAGAAGATACAGGAACCTCAGAAGTAACTCCGAATTAAGAATAAGATTGTCCTGAGAGAGAATTGTCCAAACCTTATGGACAGATGCCCGTAAGATTGGGCAGTAATTATCTGTCTACTGAAAAGACTTTCTCCATAGTTTTCTTCTGTTTTCAAACAATTTTCAAGAGAAGATTTGGCTCTAGGGACTATTGCTGGGCCTGTAGTCCATACTAAATTCATAGATCTGACCTTTTCAGGAACTATAACTGTTCCCTTATTTTATTTATTTGTTTATTTATTTATTTTTTTGAGACAGAGTCTTGCTCAATTGCCCAGGCTGGAGGGCAGTGGCGCCATCTTGGCTCACTGCAAGCTCTGCCTCCTGGGTTCACGCCATTCTCCTGCCTCAGCCTCCCAAGTAGCTGGGACTACAGGCGCCCACCACCACATCCAGCTAATTTTTTTCATATTTTTAGTAGAGACTGGTTTCACTGTGTTAGCCAGGTTGGTCTTGATCTCCTGACCTCGTGATCCGCCCACCTCGGCCTCCCAAAGTGCTGGGATTACAGGCGTGAGCCACCGTGCCAACCCTTAACTGTTCCCTTCTAATACCTTACTTTCAGCATAGGCATATGGTTAAAAGGAGATCTGAAGTGTCTGGAATTACAGCTGTGAAATCCAGGTCTCCACCTCATTCTTCCCCTTCTCAGTTTAATGCTTGGCTGAATTAAGCACTAAAATGAGAGGATAGGGCTGAATTCAATCCAGATTAAAAATGTGGGCAGAGAAAGTAAATCAAGAATGAATCTGAAGTATTTTTCTACTTCAGTTCATGGAACTTATTTAAAGCATTTCTAATGAAGTTCCTAAGATAGGAATGTTTTTAAATCAGGAAAGAGGAATCTTTTTTCTTACGCCAATTGTAGGAGAAAAATCAGGTGTGGCCCCCTGCATGAAAAATTAACTTGTTTCATTGAAGTAGAAAAAGATGAAATGATCTATTCATCCACTGTTTTAAATGGAGCACTGAGAACTTAAAACTATTCAATAAATACAACGTATAATAGAAAATGTGTCAGTTCAAAATGATTGGGTATAAAGTTAGAGAGGGAGGAGTTTAGGAAGGAAAAGAAAGGGGGAAAATGGGATAGACAAAGCAAGATGAACACACAGCATCACAGCTTTGCTCATACCAAGAAAAGTAAAGATAAGCACAAAAAGATAGTATGGAGACAGGTAAGCACATGAAAACTGCAGAAAATCAGGATTGGACAACTGCAAAGAGAGTTTCATGGAGCAACATTTCATCTTGTGGCCTTTAGGATATTGTTACAAATTTTAAGTTCTATTGGAATTTGTAAAACTCTAGGATAATTAATGATTATCCTCTTGGTGCTTTTTTTTTTTTTTTTTTTTTTTTAGACAGAGTCTTGCTTTATCACCCAGGCTGGAGTGCAATGGTACAATCTCGGGTCACTGCAACTTCTGCCTGCCGGTTCAAGTGATTCTCCTGCCTCAGCCTCCTGAGTAGCTGGGACTACAGGTGCCACCACTATGCCCAGCTAATTTTTTTTTTTTTTTTTGAAACAGAGTCTCGCTGTGTTACCCAGGCTGGACTGCAGTGGCCGGATCTCAGCTCACTGCAAGCTCCACCTCCCAGGTTTATGCCATTCTCCTGCCTCAGCCTCCCGAGTAGCTGAGACTACAGGCACCCGCCACCTCGCCTGGCTAGTTTTTTGTATTTTTAATAGAGACAAGGTTTCACCACACTGACCAGGCTGGTCTCGAACTCCTGACCTCAGGTGATCTACCCACTTCAGCTTCCCAAAGCGCTGGAATTACAGGTGTGAGCCACTGCACCCAGTCTCTCTTGGTGCTTTTCTAATTAATGTAAACTAAGCAGAATATCTGACCTACATGTTCCAGGTTCTTCACCCTGATCAGTTTTCTCCAGTTTTCTCTGGAGTTAACTGAGTAGCAACCAGGTAATTGCTTTTCCATTTGCTACTGCTTCTCTCATGCAGTACTCACTGCTATCTTGATTTAGAAAGAACTAAGCCTGGCTGGGCGTGGTGACTCATGCCTGTAATCCTAGCACTTTGGGAGGCCGAGGTGGGCAGATCACGAGGTCAGGAGATCGAGACCATCCTGGCTAACACAGTGAAACCCCGTCTCTACTAAAAATACAGAAAATTAGCTGGGCGTGGTGGTGGGCGCCTGTAATCACAGCTACTTGGGAGGCTGAGGCAGGAGAATGGCATGAACCCGGGAGGCAGAGCTTGCAGTGAGCCGAGATCGTGCCATTGCACTCTAGCCTGGGTGACAGAGTGAGACTCCGTCTAAAAAAAAGAAAAGAAAAGAACGAAGCCTATATTCAAGTTTACTGTGCTGGTCTTATTTGACATTTATAGTTTAACCATTTATCAGTAAACCACAATGTAGCATTACAGCCTCTGCAAAGTAATATGTTCTGAGGAAGTTTTGTCTTTATTCAGTCCATTATACCCTGCACTGTGGAGAGTCAGTGTTCCGTAAAACTCAAAAAGTCCAGTGCCAAGCCGATTTAGGGATTTGCCCCAATCCTTAAGACAATCTAAAGTACCTAAGCCCTGTCTTGGGGTAGCTCAAATTCCATTGAAAGATAACTGACAGAATTCCCAGCTCTCTCGTGGGGAAGGGAGAAAGAAAAACCGCTTCTGTTTTTGTTTCTGTCAAAGTACTACATGGAAGTTTTTAGTGTGGGCAGTAAGGTGGACTAGACAGGTCCTGCTAAAAGAAAGAGTTGCTATTACATTGCTCTTACTCTTACTCCTTACACTCTTACTCCTTCCAAACAGATCAGCCATTTAAAAATATGTACCAAAAACAGAACACTGAGAAGCAACAGGGTCCCTGTGATTACCAAAAAAAAAAAAAAAAAAAAACCAACTCCAAGGGACATTATTTACATGATATTCCATGTAAGTGTTACTCTCTGGAGTTGTGAATGTAATTTCCCTGTACACACTCAAGAAAGGTTGCCCCTGAAAATAAATTACTACATCAGAGTTGTCAATCATAGGTGGCCATCTTTGAAAGAAGGCATCCTGATGTAGGCTCAGAGATTTTCTACTGATTAAATCAGCCATGATTTAAATCACTCTCAAAGATCATGCAAGGACACTGTATTGGCTTTTTGTCTCTTAGCATCCAGCAACATTTTCACACCACTTTGCTATCCTCTGTACTGCAAAGGGCTGCAAGCCTAAAAACATTTCCTGAACTCCATTGTCGACTCGTTTCTGGCTAGGTTCTACCAATGAAAGAAAATAAAGATGAGAATGGGGAGGAAGAGAGATACTACTTTTCTCTTTTAACTTAGGTTCTGGCAATGGCAGGAACTTTCAAATCACTGACGTCTGCTGCAATAGGAGCATAGTTGGTCGGCAGTGGGGAACCTGGGGCCTCAGAGGCATCAGTAGCTAATTCAGCAATTTCAAATGGCCTAGGGACTTCCAGGACCTTGCAGAGCTAGTTGAGCTTCTTATGCAGTAGCAACAGTGACCAGAATAATAACAGTGGTGCTGACGCAGCATCAGCAGTATTGTACTCATGAGGTCTGCATGTATATTAGCTGTTCTTGCATTGCTGTGAAGGAATACCTGACACTGGGTAGTTTATAAAGAAAAGAAGATTCATTGGCTCATGGTTCTGCAAGCTGTACAGGAAGCATGGTGCCATCATCTACACTGCTTCTGGGGAGGCCTCAGGGAACTTTCACTCATGGTGCAAAGTGAAGCTGGTGCAGGCACATCATGTGGCAAGAGCGGGAGCAAGAAAGAGAGAGAAGAAATGCCATGCACTGTTAAACAACCAAATCTCCTGAGAACTCACGGTCACGAGGATAGCACCAAGAGGAGGGTGCTAAATCATTCATGAGAAACCCGCTGCCATGAGCCAGTCATTTCCCAACAGGCCCCACCTCTAATACTGGGGATTACATCTAACATGAGAATTAGAGGGGACATCCAAACTATATCATTGTGTCCCTGGGCCCCCAAATCTCATGTCCTTCTCACTTTGCAAAATAGTATCAAATCTTCCCAAAAGTCCCCCAAAGTCTTTTTGTCTCACTTCTGTGATCCAGACTGGAGTGCAGTCATGCGATCATGGCTCACTGCAACCCTGACTTCCTGGGTTCAGGTGATTCTCCCACCTCAGCCTCCCAAGTAGCTGTAACTACAGGTACACACCATCATGCCCTGGTAATTTTTTGTCTCTTTAGTACGGATGAAGTTTTGCCATGTTGCCTAGGCTGGTCTCAAACTCCCAGACTCAAGCAATCCACCCACCTCAGCTTCCCAAAGTGCTAAGATTATAAGCATGAGCCACTAGGCCTGGCCTCCAGGCTTTCTTATACATCCTCTGAAATCTAGGCAGAGGCTGCCAATCCTCCTTCACTCCTTGCAACTCTGTACTCACAGGCTTAACACCATATGGAAGCCTCCAGGGCTTACAGCTTATACCATCTGAAGCAGTGGCCTGAGCTATATGTATCTGGGGCTCTTTGAACCAAAGTTGCAGCTGAAGTGGCCTAGATGCAGGAAGCAGTGTTCTGAGGCTCAGCAGAGCAGCAGGGTTCTGGGCCTGGCCCACAAAACCATTTTTTCCTCCTAGGCCTGTGGGCCTGTGATGGGAGATGCTGCCTCAAAGAGCCCTGAATTGCTTTCAAGACCTTTTTCGTGTTGTCTTGATTATTAGCATCTAGATCCCTTTTAGTCATGTAAATCTCTCTAGGAAGTGGTTGCTCTGCAGCTGCTTGCATTCTTCCCCTGAAAAAGCTTTTTCTTTCTTTTTCACATGGGGCTAGGCTACAGATTTTCCAAACTTTTATGCTCTGCTTTCCCTTTAAGTATAACTTCCAACTTTCAGTCATTTCTTTGCTCCTGCATCTGAGTGTAGATTGTTAGAAATAGCCAGAACACCCCTTGAACACTCTGCTGTACAGAAATTTCTTCCACCAGATACCCTAAGTTGTCACTCTTAAGTTTAAACTTCCACAGATCCCTAGGGCATGAACACAATACAGCCAAGCTCTTTGCTGAAGTGTAACATGGGTGACCTTGCTCCAGTTCCTCATTTCCATATGAGACCTCAGCAGCTTGGTCTTCACTGTCCATATCACTATCAGCATTTGGTCACAACCATTTAATCAGTCTCTAAGAAGTTTTAAACTTTCCATCATCTTCCTATCTTCTTCTGAGTCCTCCAAATTCTTACAATCTTTACCTGTTACCCAGTTCCAAAGCCACTTCCACAATTTTAGGTGTCCTCATAGCAATGCCCCACTCTTTGGTATCAATTTTTACTATTAGGCCATTCTTGCCTTGCTGTAAAGGAATACCTGAGACTGGGTAATTTATAAAGAAAAGAGATTTCATTGGCTTATGGTTCTGCAAGCTGTGCAAGAAGCATGGTGCCTGCATCTGCTCAGCTTCTACAGAGGCTTCAGGAGCTTTTACCCATGGTGGAAGGTGAAGTGGGACCACGCACATCACCTGATGAGAGCAGGAGCAAGAAATAAGGGGTGGTGTCACTCACTTTTAAACAACTGAATCTCCTGAGAACTCACTCACTATCATGAGAACAGCACCAAGGGATGGTGCTAAACCATGAGAAGTCCACCACCAAGAGCCAATCACCTCCCAACGGGCCCCACCTCCAACACTGGGAATTATATCTCAACATGAGAATTGGAGGGGACATCCAAACTGTATCAGCATGATACCACCTAACCTTTTGCTCCTCCAACCTCAGGCATATGAGTGGTTTCTAACGGTTACTAATCTCTAGGTACCATCACCTTTCTTCTTCTTTTTACTTTTTAAAATCATCCATCCAGGCCTTCCCACTTGCATAACAAATTTCTTTTTTTAAAATGTTTTGTTTTTGTTTTTTATTTTATTTGAATAAGGATCCAAACAGATTTCTTATATTAAACTCCCTCTATTTGAAGTATCTTCCTCTGTTTTATTCTATCTAGACTCTTTTTTTTTTTTTTTTGAGATGGAGTCTCGCTGTGTCACCCAGGCTGGAATGCAGTGGCGCAATCTTGGCTCATCGTAGCCTCTGCCTCCCGGGTTCAAGCAATTCTCCTGCCTCAGCCTCCTGAATAGCTGGGACTACAGGTGCATGCCATTACGCCTGTCTAATTTTTTGTATTTTTAGTAGAGATGGAGTTTCACTATGTTAGCCAGGATAGTCTCAATCTCCTGACCTCGTGATCTGCCCACCTCAGTCTCCCTATTCTACCTAGACTTTTTAACGTGAATATGAGGAAGAAAAAATAAGAAGCAGCATATTTAGATCCTCTGAGGGTTTTATTTATTGGAAAAATCAAATACAGAATATGGAATGCCAAGATATAAAATATTTCAAGAAAAAAATGCTATCTTCAAAATAGCAAGTTGTAAGAAAATGTAGAAGTGACCTATTGGATTTGGAAAAAAATTAAAGATAACATTTAGTAATAAAAAATAAATTGGTAAAATTATAAAACATCATCAATAAGTTAATCAGAGGGCCAAGCAAGATGGCAGAATAGAAGCCTTTACTGTTTGTCCCCTGCCACAAAAACACCAAATTTTAACAACTATCTGCCCACAGAAAAGTACCATCACAAGGACCAAAAAATTAGGTGAGCAATTACACTACTTGGTTTTAACTTCATAGTGCTGAAGGAAGCATTGAAGATGGCCAGAGAGACAATGTTAAATTACCAATGCCACTCATTTCTCATCCCTCAGCAGTGGCTGTACAGCATGGAGAGCCTGTGCACTTGGGGAAGAGACAGTGCAGTGACTAGGGGACATTACATTGAACTCAGTGCTGTCCTGTCATAGCAGAGAGCAAAGCTGTGCTGGACTCAGCCAGTACCTGTGCCTGGAGGGAGCATTTGGACCAGACCCAGCCAGAAGAGACTCACCCATCCCAGCAGAAGGAACTTGAGTTTCTCAGCAAGCCTTGCCACCTCAGGCCAAAGTGCTCTGGGGTGCTAGGTAAACTTGAAAGGCTAGTGTACTAGTCCTAGTCCTCGTTGCTAAGGACTGCAATTCCTAGGCAACTCATAGTGCTGGGCTGGGCTCAGAGTCAGAGGACTAGGGTGGCACATGACCTAGGGAGACACCAGCCAGGGTGGTGAAGGGAGTACGTGTGCCATCCCTCCCCTAACCTCAGGCAATGCAGCTCCTAGTCATGAAAGTTACTCCTTCCTGCTGCTTAAGGAGAGGAGAATGAAGAGTAAAGAGGTCTTTGTCATACATCTTGGATACCAGCTCAGCTACAGTAAGAGGGCACCAGGTAGTCATGAGGCCCCCGTTCCAGGCCCTAGCCCCCGAATGACATTTCTAGACACACCCTGGGCCAAAAGAGAACCTGCTGCTTTTAAGAGAAGGACCCATTTCTGGCAGGATTCATTACCTGCTGAATAAAGAGCCCTTGGATCCTGAATAACCAGCAGGTAGTATGCCATGGGCCTTTGCTCTGAGACATGATGATTACAGGTATAATCCAGCACATTTCCCTATGGTGAAAGACTGCTTCTGTTTGAGAAAAGCAGAGGGAAAAGTAAAGGGGACTTTGTCTTGCACCTTAGGTACCAGCTCAGTCACAGTGGAGTAGAGCAACAAACAGGCTCTTGGGGTCCTTAAGTCCAAGCCTAGGGTCTTGGACAGCATTTCTGGACCTGATTTGGGGCAGAGGGAAGCCCACTGCCCTGAAGGGTGAGTCCCAGGTCTGCCAGCATTCACCACCACAAGCTGTCTGAAGAGCCTTTGGGCTTTAAGTGAACATTGATAGTGGCCTGGCAGAACCACCCCACTCTCTGTGGACAGATGATGGTAGTGGCCACAGGCAGAGGCCCCTCTACCAGTAGAAAGGGTAGGGAAGAGCAAGTAGGACTTTGTATTCTGTTGTGAGTGCCAGTTTAGCTGCCGTAGAGTAGAACATCAGGCAAATTTCTAAAGTTTTTGACTCCAATCCATGGCCCCCAGATAGCATATCTGGTCACAGCTGGAGGCTGGGGGAGCTCACCACCCTGAAGGGAAAGACACAAACCTGGCTGACTTTGCCATCTGCTTATCATAGAGCCTTTGGCCCTTGAGTGAATATAGGTGGTAGCCAGGTAGTGGTTACAATGAGCCATGGATAAGACTCAGTGCTGTGCTGGCTTCAGGTCTGACCACAGGGGTGCTTGCCTCACCACACCCTCAGTTCCAGGCAGTTCAGCATAGAGACAGAGGGTCTGTTTGTTTGGGAGAGAGTAAGGGAAAAGAGAAAGAGTCTCTGCCTGATAATCCAAAGAATTATTCTAGATCTTATTGAAGACCACCAAGGTGGTACCTCTATGAGTCTGCAGAAACCACTGTGATATTGGGCTAGGGACCCAAGTCCCTTTGAATACCTGGAAAGCCCCCTAAAGAAGGATGACACAAACAAGCCCTTATTGTGAAGACTACAATAAATACCTAACTCTTCAATGCCCAAACATTGACAAACATCTGCCAGCATCAAGATCATCCAGGAAAACATGACCTCACCAAGTGAACTAAATAAGGCCCTAGGGGCCAGTCCTGGAGAAGGAAAGACATTTGACTTTTTAGACAGAGAATTCTAAATAGCTGTTTTGAGGAAATTCAAAACAATTCAAGATAACACAGAGAAGGAATTCAGAATTCTATCAGGTGAATTTAACAAACAGATTGAAATATTTAAAAAGAATAAAGCAGAAATTCTGGAGTTGATAAATGCAACTGACATACTGAAGAACTTATCAGAGTCTCTTAATAGCAGAATTAATCAAGCAGAAGAAAGAATTAGGGAACTTGAAGACAGGCTATTTGAAAATACACAGTCAGGGGAGACAAAATAGAAAAAATAAAAAAGAATGAAGCATATCTAAAAGATCTAGAAAATATCCTCAAAGGGACAAACCTAAGAGTTGTTGGCCTTAAAGAGGAGGTAGAGAAGGAGGTAGGGGTAGAACGTTTATTCAAAGGAATAAGAGAAAACTTCCCAAACCTGGAGAAAGTTATCAATATTAAAATACAAGACAGTTATAGAACCCTAAGCAGACTTAACCCAAAGAGAAATACCTCAAGCCATCTAAGAATCAAACTCTCAGAGGTCAAGGAAAGGGTCCTAAAAGCTGCAAGAGGAAAGAAACAAATAATACACAGTGGAACTCCAATACATCTACCAACAGACTTTTCAGTGGAAACCTTACAGGTCACAAGAGAGTGGCATGACATATTTAAGATGCTGAAGGAAAACAACTTTTACCCTAGAATGGTGAAAGTATCCTTCAAGCATGAAGGAGAAATAAAGACCTTTGCAGACAAACAAAAGCTGGGGGATTTCATTAACATCAGACTTGTCCTACAAGAAATGCTAAGGAGAGTTCTTCAATCTGAAAGAAAAGGATGTTAACTAGCAAGAAGAAATCATCTGAAGATCCAAAACTCACTGGTAATAGTAAGCACACAGAAAAACACAGAATATTATAACCATGTAATTCTAGTGTGTAAACTACTCTTAAGTAGAAAGACTAAATGATGAACCAATCAAAATTAGTAACTACAACTTTTCAAGACATAGGCAGTAGAATAAGACATAAGGAGAAACAACAAAAAGTTAAAAAGCAGGGGGAAGAAGTTAAAGTGTAGAATTTTTATCAGTTTTCTTTTTGCCTGTTTGTTTATACAATCAACGTTAAGTTGTCATTAGTTTAAAATAATGGGTTATAAGATAGTATTTACAAACCTAACATAACTTTAAATTGAAAAATATATGACAGATAAACACAAATAAAAAACAAGAAATTAAATGATACCACCAGAGAAAATTATCTTCACTAGAAGGAAGACAAGAAGGAAGAAAAGAAGGAAGATAAAATTACAAAACAACCAGAAAACAAAAAACAAAATGGCAGGAGTAAGTCCCTACTTATTAACAATAAGACTGAATATAAATAGACTAAACTCTTCAATCAAAACACATAGAATGGCTGAATGGCTGGCGGGGGGGCGGGGGTTGGGGGGACAGGGTAGGGGTGGAAGAAGCAAGACTCAGTGATCTGTTGCCTACAAGAAACACACTTCACCTATAAAGACACACATAGATTGAAAATAAAAGGGATGGAAAAAGATATCCCATGGCAATGGAAACCAAGAAAAAGCAGAAGTAGCTATACTTATATCAGACAAAACAGATTTTAAGACAAAAACTGTAAGAAGAGACAAAGAAGGTCATCATATAATGATAAAGGGGTTAATCCTTTATCATTATAGCAACAGGATATAATGATTATAAATATATTTATGTACCCAACACTGGCACATCCAGATATATAAAGCAACTATTACTAGAGCTAAAAAGAGTAATAGACCTCAATACCATAATAGCTGGAGACTTCAACACCCCACTTTTAACACTGGAATGATCTACCAGATAGAAACTCATCAAAGAAATGTCAGACTTCATCTGAACTATAAAACAAATGGACCTAATAGATAGTTACAGAACTTCTGATCCAAAGACATAAAATACACATTCTTTTCCTCATCACCTGGATCATTCTCAAGGACAGACCATATGTTAGGTTGCAAAACAAATCTTGGCTGGGCACAGTGACTCACACTTGTAATCCCAGCACTTTGGGAGGCCAAGGTGGGTGGATCACAAGGTCAGGAGATCGAGATGATCCTGGCCAACATGGTGAATCCTCGTCTCTACTAAAAATACCAAAATTATCTGGGCGTGGTGGCATGTGCCTGTAATCTCAGCTACTCAGGAGGCTGAGGCAGGAGAATCACTTGAACCAGGGAGTCGGAGGTTGCAGTGAGCCAAGATGGCACCACTGAACTCCAGCCTGGCAACAGAATAAGACTCTGTCTCAAAAAAAAACCAAGTCTCAAAACATTCAAAATTGGAATAATGTCAAGCATATTCTCTGACCACAATGGAATAAAACTAGAAATCAACAAGAGGAATTTTGGAAACTATATAAACACGGGGAAATTAAGCAATATGCTCCTGAATGACCAGTAGGTCAATGAAGAAATTAAGAAGGAAATTGAAAATTTTCTTGAAGCAAATGATATTGGAAACACAACATACCAAAACCTATGGGATATACTGAAAGCAGTACTAACGAGGAGAGTTGTCGCTGAAAGTGCCTACATCAGAAAGGAGAAACAAGCTCCAAATAAATAACCCAATGATGAATTTTAAAAAACTAGAAAACCAAGAGCAAACTGAGCAAAACCAAGAGCAAACCAAGAGCAAAATTTAGTAGAAGAAAACAAATAATAAAGATCAGAGCATAAATGAATAAATTGAAGAAGAAATAAAGAAATAAAATGAAGAAAACAATATAAAAGATCAATGAAACAAAAAGTTAGTTTCTTGAAAAGATAAACAAAATTGACAAACTTTTAGCCAGACTAATGATGAAAAAAAAAAAAGGGCGGGAAAGACCCAAACAAATAAAATCAAAGATGAAAAAGGATATATTACAATCATTACAACTGACACTGCAGAAATTCAAAGGATTGTTAGTGGCCACTATGATAAACTATATGCCAATAAATTGGAAAATCTAGAGGAAATGGATAAATTAGAAGAAACATAAAACTTATCATGATTGAACCATCAAGAAATCCAAAACCTGAGCAGACCAATAACAAGTTAACAAGATCAGAGGTGTAATAAAAAGTATCCCAATAAAGAAAAGCCTGGGACTCTATGACTTCACTGCTGAATTCTACCAAACATTTAAAGAGTGAATACCAATGCTACTCAAACTATTCTAAAATATACAGAAGGAGGGAATACTTCCAAACTCATATCTATGAGTCCAGTATTCCTCTGATACCAAAATCAGACCAAGACATATCAAAAAAAAAAAAAAAGAGAAAACTATAGGCCAATATCTCTGATGAATACTGATGCCAAAATCTACAACAAAATATCAACAAACCAAATTCCACAATACATTACAAAGATCATTCATCATGACCAAGTGGGATTTATCCCAAAGATGCAAGGATGATTCAACATATGCAAATCCATCAATGTGATACATCATAACAACAGAATGAAGAACAAAAACCCTATGATAATTTCAATTGATGCTGAAAAAGCAGTTGATAAACTTCAACATCCCTTCATGATAGAAACCCTCAAAAAACGAGGAATAGAAGGAATATGCCTCAACATAATAAAAGCCATATACGACAGACCCACAGCTAGTATTATAGAATGGGGAAAAACTGAAAGCCTTTCTCAAAGATCTGAAATAAGACAAGAGTGCCCTCTTTCACCACTGTTATTCAATGTAGTACTGGAAGTCATAGCTAGAGCAATTAGACAAGAGAAAGAAATAAAAGGCATCCAAATTGGAAAGGAAGAAGTCAAATTATCCTTGTCTGCAGATGATATGATCTTACACTTTTAAAAACCTAAAGACTCTACCAAAAACTGTTAGAACTGATAAACAAATTCAGCAAAGTTGCAGGATATAAAATCAACTTGCAAAAATCCGTAGTATTTCTATATGGCAACAGTGAAGAATCTGAAAAACAAATTTAAAAAGTAATCTAATTTACAATAGCCACAAATAAAATACCTAGAAATTAACTGAACTAAAGAAGTGAAAGATCTCTACAATAAAAACTATAAAACACTGATGAAAGAAATTGAAAAGGATACAAAAAAATGGAAAGACATTCCATGTTCATGAACTGGAAGAGTCAATATTGTTAAAATGTCCTTATTACCCAAAGCGGTCTATGGATTCAATGCAATCCCTACCGAAATACCAATGACATTCTCCACAGAATTAGAAAAAACAATTATGGTCTGTTCCAAGATGGCCAAGTAGGAACAGCTCTGGTCTGCAACTCCCAGCATGATTGACACAGAAGATGGATGATTTCTGCATTTCCAACTGAGGTACCTGGTTCATCTCACTGGGACTGGTTGGACAGTGGGTACAGCCTATGGAGGGCAAGCCGAAGCATGGCAGGGTGTCACCTCACCCGGGAAGTGCAAGGGGTCCAGGAATTTCCCTTTCCTAGCCAAGGGAAGCCATGACAGACTGTACCAGGAAAATCGGGACACTGCCATCTAAATACTACGCTTTTCCAATGGTCTTAACAAATGTCACACCAGGAGATAATATCCAACACCTGGCTCAGCGGGTGCCACACCCACGGAGGCTTACTCACTCCTAGCGCAGCAGTCTGATTGAACTGCGAGGCAGCAATGAGGCGGGGGAGGGGTGTCCGCTGTTGCTGAGGCTTGAGTAGGTAAACAAAGCCACCAGGAAGCTCGAACTGGGTGGAGCCCACTGCAGCTGAAAAAGGCCCACCTGCCTCTGTAGACTCCACCTCTGGGGGCAGGGCATAGCTAAACAAAAGGCAGCAGAAATTTCTGCAGACTCAAACATCTCTGACTGACAGCTCTGAAGAGAGCAGTGGTTCTCCCAGCATGATGTTTGAGCTCTGAGAACGGACAAAGTGCCTCAAGTGGGTCCCTGACCCCCATGTAGCCTAAATGGGAGACACCTCCCAGTAGGGGCTGACTGATACCTCATACAGCTGGGTGCCCCTCTGAGACGAAGCTTCCAGAGGAAGGATCAGGCAGCAATATTTGCTGTTCTGCAGTATTTGCTGCTCTGCAGCCTCTGCTGGTGGTACCCAGGAAAACAGGGTCTGGAGTGGACCTCCAGCAAACTCCAACAGACCTGCAGCTGAGGGACCTGACTGTTAGAAGGAAAACTAACAAACAGAAAGGAACAGCATCAATATCAACACAAAGGACATCCACACCAAAACCCCATCTGTAGGTCACCATCATCAAAGACCAAAGGTAGATAAAACCACAAAGATGGGGAGAAACCAGAGCAGAAAAGCTGAAAATTCTAAAAAGACAGTGCCTCTTCTCCTCTAAAGGATTGCAGCTCCTCCCCAGCAACAGAACAAACCTGTACAGAGAATGACTTTGACGAGCTGGCGGAAGTAGGCTTCAGAAAGTCAGAATAACAAACTTCTCCAAGCTAAAGGAGGATGTTTGAACCCATTGCAAGGAAGCTAAAAACCTTGAAAAAAGATTAGACAAATGGCTAACTAGAATAAACAGTGTAGAGAAGACCTTAAATGACCTGATGGACCTGAAAACCATAGCACAAGAACTACGTGATGCATGCACAAGCTTCAGTAGCCAATTCAATCAAGTGGAAGAAAGGGTATCAGTGACTGAAGATCAAATTAATGAAATGAAGTGAGAAGAGATGTTTAGAGAAAAAAGAGTAAAAAGAAACGAACAAAGCTTCCAAGAAATATGGGACTATATTGAAAGACCAAATTTACATTTGATTGGTGTACCTGAAGGTGAAGGGGAGAATGGAACAAAGCTGGAAAACACTCTTCAGGATATTATCCAGGAGAACTTCCCCAACCTAGCAAGACAGGCCAGCATTCAAATTCAGGAAATACAGAGAACACCACAAAGATACTCCTCAAGAAGAGCAGCCCCAAGACTCATAATTACCAGATTCACCAAGGTTGAAATGAAGGAAAAAATGTTAAGGGCAGCCAGAGAGAAAGGTCGGGTTACCCACAAAGGGAAGCCCACCAGACTAACAGCAGATCTCTCAGCAGAAACTCTACAAGCCAGAAGAGAGTGGGGGCCAATATTCAACATTCTTAAAGAAAAGAATTTTCAAGCCAGAATTTCATATCCAGCCAAACTAAGTTTCATAAGTGAAGGAGAAATAAAATCCTTTACAGACAAGCAAATGCTGAGAGATTTTGTCACCAATAGGCCTGCCTTACAAGAGCTCCTGAAGGAAACACTAAACATGGAAAAGAACAACCAGTACCAGCCACTGCAAAAACATGTCAAATTGTAAAGACCGTCAATGCTAGGAAGAAGCTGCATCAACTAATGGGCAAAATGACCAGCTAACATCATAATGACAGGATCAAATTCACATATAAAAATATTAACCTTAAATGTAAATGGGCTAAATGCCCCAATTAAAAGACACAGACTGGCAAATTGGATAAAGAGTCAAGACCCATCAGTGTGCTGTGTTCAGAAGACCAATCTCATGTGCAGAGACACATATAGGCTCAAAATAAAGGGATGGAGGAAGATCTACCAAGCAAATGGAAAGCAAAAGAAAGCAGGGTTGCAATTCTAGTCTCTGATAAAACAGACTTTAAACCAACAAAGATCAAAGGAGACAAAAAAGGCCATTACATAATGGTAAAGGGATCAGTTCAACAAGAAGAGCTAACTATCCTAAATATATATGCACCCAATACAGGAGCACGCAGATTCATAAAGCAAGTCATTAGAGACCTACAAAGAGAGACTTAGACTCCCACACAATAATAACGGGAGACTTTAAGACCCCACTGTCAATATTAGACAGATCAATGAGACAGGTTAACAAGGATATCCAGGAATTGAACTCAGCTCTGCACCAAGCGGACCTAATAGACATCTATAGAACTCTCCACCACAAATCAACAGAATATACATTCTTCTCAGCAGCACATTGCACTTAGTCCAAAATTGATCACATAATTGGAAGTAAAGCACTCCTCAGCAAATGTAAAAGAACAGAAATCACAACAAACTGTCTTCTCAGACCACAGTGCAATCAAATTAGAACTCAGGATTAAGAAACTCACTCAAAACTGCCCAATTACATGGAAACTGAACAACAGGCTCCTGAATGACTACTGGCTAAATAACAAAATGAAGGCAGAAATAAAGATGTTCTTTGAAACCAATGAGAACAAAGACACAATGTACCAGAATCTCTGGGACACATTTAAAGTAGTGTGTAGAGGGAAATTTACAATACTACATTCCCACAAGAGAAAGCAGGAAAGATCTAAAATCGATACTCTAACATCACAATTAAAAGAACTAGAGAAGCAAGAGCAAACAAATTCAAAAGCTGGCAGAAGGCAAGAAATAACTAAGATCAGAGCAGAACTGAAGGAGATAGATATGCAAAAAAACCCTTCAAAAAATCAATGAATCCAAGAGCTGGTTTTTTGAAAAGATCAACAAAATAGATAGACCACTAGCAAGACTAATAAAGAAGAAAAGAGAGAAGAATCAAATAGACACAATAAAGAAATGGTAAAGGGGAGATCACCACCGATCCCACAGAAATACAAACTACCATCAGAGAATACTGTAATTACACCTCTACGCAAATGAACTAGAAAATCTAGAAGAAATGGATAAATTCCTGGACACATACACCCTCCCAAGACTAAACCAGGAAGAAGTTGAATCCCTGAATAGACCAATAACAGGCTCTGAAATTGAGGCAATAATGAATAGCCTACCAACAAAAAAACAAGTCCAGGACCAGAGAGACTCACAGCCAAATTCTACCAGAGGTACAAGGAGGAGCTGGTTCCATTCCTTCTGAAACTACTCCAATCAATGGAAAAAGAGGGAATCCTCCCTAACTCATTTTATGAGACCAGCATCATCCTGATACTAAAGCCTGGCAGAGACACAACAAAAAAGGAGAATTTTAGACCAATATCCCTGAACAACATCGATGCAAAAATCCTCGATAAAATACTGGCAAAGCAAATCCAGCAGCACGTCAAAAAGCTTATCTACCACGATCAAGTTGGCTTCATCCCTGGGATGCAATGCTGGCTCTACATACTCAAATCAGTAAACATAATCCATCACATAAACAGAACCAACGACAAAAACCACATGATTTTCTTGATAGATGCGGAAAAGGCCTTTGACAAAATTCAACAGCCCTTCATCCTAAAAACTCGGAATAAACTAGTTATCGATGGAATGTATCTGAAAATAATAAGATCAAACCCACAGTCAATATCATACTGAATGGGCAAAAACTGGAAGCATTCCCTTTGAAAACTGGCACAAGACAGGGATGCCCTCTCTCACCACTCCTATTCAACATAGTGTTGGAAGTTCTGGCCAGGGCAATCAGGCAGGAGAAAGAAATAAAAGGTATTCAATGAGGAAACAGGAAGTCAAGTTGTCCCTGTTTGCGGATGACATGATTGTATATTTAGAAAACCCCATCGTCTCAGCCCAAAATCTCCTTAAGCTGATAAGCAACTTCAGCAAAGTCTCAGGATACAAAATCAATGTGCAAAAATCACAAGCATTCCTATACACCAGTAACAGACAGAGAGACAAATCATGAATGAACTCCCATTCACAATTGCTACAAAGAGAATAAAATACCTAGGAATTCAACTTACATGGGATGTGAAGGACCTCTTCAAGGAGAACTACAAACCACTGCTCAACAAAAGAAAAGAGGACACAAACAAATGAAAGAACATTCCATGCTCATGGATAGGAAGAATCAATATCATGAAAATGGCTATGCTGCCCAAGGTAATTTATAGATTCAATGCCATCCCCATCAAGCTACCAATGACTTTCTTCACAGAATTGAAAAGAACTACTTTAAAGTTCATATGGAACCAAAAAAGAGCCCGCATTGCCAAGACAATCCTAAGCCAAAAGAAGAAAGCTGGAGGCATCGTGCTACCTGACTTCAAACTATACTACAAGGCTACAGTAACCAAAATAGCATGGTACTGGTACCAAAACAGAGATATAGACCAATGCAATGGAACAGAGGCCTCAGAAATAACACCACACATCTACAACCATCTGATTTTTGACAAACTTGACAAAAACAAGAAATGGGGAAAGGATTCCCTATTTAATAAATGACGCTGGGAATACTGGCTAGCCATATGCAGAAAGCTGAAACTGGATCCCTTCCTTACACCTTATACAAAAATTAATTCAAGATGGATTAAAGACTTAAATGTTAGATCTAAAACCATAAATACCCTAAAGCAAAACCTAGGCAATACCATTTAGGACATAGACAGGGGCAAGAACTTCATGACTAAAACACCAAAAGCAATGGCAACAAAAGCCAAAATAGACAAATGGGATCTCATTAAACTAAAGAGCTTCTGCACAGCAAAAGAAACTACCATCAAAGTGAACAGGCAACCTACAGAATGGGAGAAAATTTTTGCAATCTACCCATCTAACAAAGGGCTAAAATACAGAATCTACAAAGAACTCAAATTTACAAGAAAAAAACAAACAACCCCATCAAAAAGTGGGCAAAGGATATGAACAGACACTTCTCAAAAGAAAACATTCATGCAGCCAACATACATATTAATAAATGCTCATTATTACTGGTCATCAGACAAATGCAAATCAAAACCACCATGAGATACTGTCTCATGCCAGTTAGAATGGTGATCATTAAAAAGTCAGTAAACAACAGGTGCTGGAGAAGATGTGGAGAAATAGGAACACTTTTACACTGTTGGTGGGAGTGTAAACTAGTTCAGCCATTGTGGAAGACAGTGTGGCGATTCCTCAAGGATCTAGAACTAGAAATACCATTTGACCCAGCGATCCCATTACTGGGTATATACCCAAAGGATTATAAATCATGCTACTATAAAGACAGATGCACATGTATGTTTATTGTGGCACTATTCACAATAGCAAAGACTTGGAACCAACCCAAATGTCCATCAATGATAGACTGGATTAAGAAAATGTGGCACATATACACCATGGAATACTCTGCAGTCATGAAAAAGGATGAGTTCACGTGTTTGCAGGGACAATGGATGAAGCTGGAAACCATCATTCTCAGCAAACTATCACAAGGACAGAAAACCAAACACCACATATTCTCACTCATAGGTAAGAATTGAATAAGGAGAACACCTGGACACAGGGTGGTGAACATCACATACCAGGGCCTGTTGTGGGATGGGGGAATGGGGGAGGGATAGCATTAGTAGAAATATCTAATGCAAATGATGAGTTAATGTGTACAGCAAACCAACATGGCACACGTATACCTATGTAAAAAACCTGCATGTTGTGCCCATGTACCCTAAAACTTAAAATATAATAAAAATGTTTGTAAAAAGGCAAAATATATAAGGAACTCAAACAATAGCAAGAAAACAAATAACCCTGTTTTTAAGATGGGAAAAGGACTTGAATAGCCATCTTACAAAAGAAGATACACAAATGGCCAACAGGTATATGAAAAAATGATCAAGATCTGTAATAACCAGGGAAACACACATTGAGACCACCCCAGGTAGCTATCGCCTTACACCTGTGAGGATGGCTAGTATGGAAAAGACAACATGACAAGTATTGGTGAAGATGTGCAGAAAAGGGAGCCCTTATGTACTGTTGGTAAGAATGTAAATTATTACAGCCATTAGGGAAAACTATGGCGTTTCCTAAAAACAAAACTATGTTATGATCCAGTAATCCCACTACTGGGGATATATGTGAAGTAGGGGAAATCAATACGTTGAAGTGATATCTGCACTCCCATGTTCATTGCAGCATTATTTACATTAGCAAAGATATGGAATCAACCTAAATTTTCATCAACAGATGAATGGGGAAACAAAATGTGGTACCTATACAGGATGAAATACTATTCGGCCTCCAAAGACCAGGAAATCCTGTCATATATGACAACATAGATGAACTTGGAGGACATTATGTAAATGAAACAAGCCAGGTTCAGAAAGGCAAATACTGCATCTAACTTATATGTGAAATCTAAAAACGGTGAACTCATGGAAGCAGAGAGTAGAATGGTGGCTACTTGGGGATGGAGTGAGGTACGGAGATTGTGAAAATGTTGGTCAAAGGATACAAAATTTCAGTTAGGAGGCATTAAAAAAATAAAAGATAAGAAAATTATAATGACTAACTAATATAACTTGTGAACATAGGTACCAAAATTATAAAATATTAGCAATGTATAGAAAGGACAATCTCCTATAGTCTAGTTGATTTATCCCTGGAGTACAAGGTTAACATAAAAATCTATAAATTTGGCCACATTAAGATAGTAAATGGGAAACATTATGAATTTTAATTTTTTTGGAAATATGTTGAAAAAAATTTATTGTTCATTCATGAAGTATGAAGAAAGATGATTACATAGGTATATAATTTAAAAATCTATGCATAAATGATTGCAATTACTAAAATTTTAGGAAGCCACTGGTTATAAAATGAATATATAAAAACCAACTGTATTCTTATATATAATAAATATGTTAAAACAATTGTGAATTTGGTCAGACATGGTGACTCATGCCTGCAATCCCAGCACTTTGGGAGGCCAAGGCAGGTGGATTACTTGAGGTGAGGAGTTTGAGACCAGCCTGGCCAACATGGTGAAACCTTGTCTACACTAAAAATACAAAAATGACCTGGCTATGTTGGTGGGCGCCTGTAGTCCCAGCTACTTGGGAGGCCGAGGCAGGAGAATTGCTTGAGCCTGGGAGGTGGAGTTTTCAGTGAGCCGACATTTGCACTCTAGCCTGGGCAATAGAGTGAGACTCCATCTCAAACAAACAAACAAACAAACAAAAAACAAAAAAACCAACCAATTGTGAATTTGTACAAAAAAATTAAAATTTGACTTGTACCTAAGTCACATATAAAAATAAATTCAAGGTAGATTAAAGAAAACATAAAAAGGATAACTATAGACTTTTTAGAAGAGAAAATAGGAAAAAACCTCTTAGTTTTAGAGTGAAGGATTTCTTTTCTTTTTTCTTTCCTTTGAGACAGACTCTTGCTGTGTCACCCAGGCTGGAGTGCAGTGGTGCAATCTTGGCTTACTGCAACCTCCTTCTCCTGGGTTCAAGTGATTCTCGTGCCTCAGCCTCTCAAGTAGCAGGGATTACAGGTGTATGCCACCACCCCTGGCTAATTTTTGTATTTTTAGTAGAGACAGGATTTCACCACGTTAGCCAGGATGGTCTCAATCTCCTGACATCGTGATCCACCCACTTCGGTCTCTCGACATTGTGAGCCACCCACTTTGGTCTCTCAAAGTGCTGGGATTACAAGTGTGAGCCACCGCGCCCAGCCAGAGTGAAGGATTTCTTAAACAACAACACTAATGATAAAGAAAAAGAATGATAATGATGACTACATTAAAATTAGGATCCCCTGTTCATCAAAATACATTCATAAGGAGAGTGAAAAGTCCGCATTAAGAGAAAGAATATCTATAGCACATATAACTATTAAAATCCTGTATAAAATATTATAAATATTCAAAGAAATCAATAAGAAAACATTTATCTGGTCAGTAGAAAATGAGCAAAAGATTTTTACAATCATATTTTCATGTCTCTCAATAGTGTCCTTTTCTTTTAGCTTGAAGAATTCCCTGTAGCATTTCTTTTAAGACAGGTAGTGGTGATGAACTTCTTCAGTTTTTGTTTGTCTGGGAAAGTCTTTATCTCTCCTTCATTCAGAAGGATAGATTTTCTGGGTAGAGTATTCTTGGTTGGTAGGGGTGGGTTTTTTTCTCCAGTACTTTGAATATATCATCTTACTCTCTCCTGGCCTGTAAGATTTGTCCTGAGAAGTCTGCTACCAGCTGTATTGGAACTCCCTTATATATATTGCTTCTTTTCTCTTGCTGCTTTTGGGACTCTTCAATCTTTGAGGTTATTGATCTTTGGATTTTTTTTTTCTTTTAATAGTCTGGCCACTTTTCTGTAGGGCTGCTGCCATTTGCTGGGAGTCTGCTCAAGTTTCTAGTCATTCTTGGATTTTTCAATACCTGGAGGTGACACCAGTGAAGGCTGCAAAAAAGCAAAGATGGTAGCCTGTCCGTTCCTCTGGGAACTCCATCCGGGGGGGTATGGACCTGTTGCCAGCCCAAATGCATCTGTAGGAGGTAGCTGAAGACCCTGGTTGGGAGATCTCACCCAGTCAGGAGTAATGGGATCAGGGACTTGCTTAAAGAAGCAGTCTAGCCATGTTTTCATAGAGCAACTGTGCTGTGCTAGGATACCACTTCTACCACCCTTCCCCGCCCACCCCCTCGGTTGGCTTGGGCTATCCAAAGGCCATAGGCTGAAACATGTGAGTTGCCCAAACAGCAAAGATGCTGGCCCACCCCTCCTTCTAGGAACTTTGTCCCAGGAAGAAATCAAATATCTGTCAGGTCAGAGAAAATGGGCCGGGGTGGCTGAAGGCTCTGGTTGGTAGGTCCCACCCAGTAAGGAGGAAGGGATCAGGGTACTCTTAAAGAAGCAGTCTGGCCACATTTTGGTAGAGCAGCTGTGCTGTGCTTGGGGATTCCTTCTGCCCCCATTCAGTGTGGACTCTCCAAAGCCCACAGGCTGGAATGGCTGAGTTGCCCAAACAGCAAAGATGGCAGCCTGCTGCTTTCCCCAGGGAACTCTGTGCTGTCCCAGGTAGGTGCAACACTGTTGCTGGTGTCTGGCTAGAATGCCAAGCCAGTGGGTGTTATCCTGTTAGGTGCTGTAGAAGTGGGGCCTGGAGACCATCATTGCTTGACCCCCTGGATTCAACTTCTTTCCTAGGGATATGTGTGGAGGTCTAACCTCCCACCTTGCCTGAGTTGCAGTCACCTTTTCTAGGGAGCCTGAAACCAGCGTATGTAAAAGTCCTGGGTCTCCATGCATGCCTGAGCAGCTGCTCTGATGAGACTCCACACAGCTCTGTGTGTTAGACCAAAGGCCCTGGTGGAGTGGGTTCACATGGGGCTCTCCTGACCCAAAGGTGTCAAGATCCATGGGAAAAGCATGGTTTCCAGGGTTGCACATCTACTCAGTGCTTTCCTGGGCAGGGGGAGGTTCCCTCGGCTCCATGTCACTCCTGGGTGTGCCATCGCCCTGCCCTGCTTTTCTCCATTCTCCGTGGGTCATGCTGTTTTGCTGATCAGTCCTGGATGTTTCAGTTGAAGGTGTTGTATTTACTTGTTCCTTTCATCCCTCTTGGTTAGAGTCACACACCGTAGTAGCTTCGAGTTGGCCATCTTGGGACCACCTTCTCTGACAGTTTGATTATATTGTTACTGGTGGAAGGTGTCCTGGTTCTTGGTGTCTTGAATAAAGAATTGGACAAAATGCACCAAAAAACAAGGAAAGAATGAAGAAATTTATTGAAAATGAAAGTACACCCTACAGTGTGGGAGTGGGCCTGGGCATAGGGGCTTAAGGACCCTGTTACAGAATTTTGGGGAGTTTAAATACCCTCGAGAGGAGTCAATTGGTTAGTCGGTGTACACCTTATGTATATGAAGAGGATGAAGTAAAGTTACAAAGTCATTTACTCGGTGTACGTCCTATGGAGAGGATATTTCCTGTCATAGCCAAAGTGTGAATCAACCTTATGTTCCCTGCCTCCAGATTCTATTTTCCTGCCTCAGTTCTCCCCTGAAAGATGTGATCCCCATAAATCTTTATGGGAGGGAGAGGGACAATGGTCTTTCTTCTGTAACTGCTTCATGCTGGCTTAGGGCATAGTCCCTACCTATTGGGGATCACGGAACTCGCACCCTGCTCTGTGTAGTGGAGGCAGGGTAGCTTCTGAATGACCAGGGGTGGTATCTTCACCTGGAACTGGCTGGAACCTTTGTTGCATGATTATCTGAAGCTTGATGGTCTCTAGGTGAGAGGAAATGAATTTGGTTAAAAGATTTAATGGGAACTTCAGGGGGTGGATAGCTATGCTGTCAGGAATGTTTGCTATAGAGATTTCCAGGAGAAAAAATAAAACCTGACTTGTTCTAGAATCTATGTGTTTCCTTAAAGTCTTAGCACAAACGACTCCATTTTTGTCTGGTTTGGTCTGCTGGGGTCTAGTGCATGGACTTAGTCCAAAATGATGGCCTCCCAGAATTTTGTTTTAAAATTTCCCCTTTTTGATTAGGTTCTAACTTAGGTAAGAGTGTGACCAAAACTTAGGGCCTTAGTGCCACTCTCAGTTACCATTATTTTGGGTTTCCAGTCACAGCACATCATTTATAGGTTACAGTGTCCTCATGGTTGCACATTTCTTTCAGCTCCTGTCATTCCAGTTCAAGAGAGATCATGTGACATTCTAGATGTGGCTGCACACAAGCATTTAAAACCTTTGAGAGAATACAGTGCACCAAGGAGACTATTATTATGTTTATTGGGAGGATAATACAAAGAGTTCAGAGTATGATCCTTACCCAAGGTCCCCATAAACCAGACCTCCTAAAATCAAATACATCAAAGGGTAAGCTAGATAAAGAGTCTATGTACTTAACTAAGCAGTTTCTTCATTAATCTGCCTTCACAGGAGAATTTGCTATAGAGCCTATCATGAGGGATACATTTCTAGTCCTCGCTTCATTTACTTTAAACTATGGAAAAAGGACCTAACAAATGATGCCCTTCTAGAAGAGTGAAGACCTCCTGGCAATGTTGTCTTTAACCTATGATGTAGGTTAACAGGAGTGAACCAATGTTTTGTTTCTGACTGATGATGAGGCAACATATGTACCATTAAAGTTTCTTACCTACATTGGGCCTTCATTCTTTTATCTATCAAAGTACAAAGTTATCCACGTATAAGGTTGGCTGAAAACTCCTTAAAATAAAAGTATACCCTATAAGTGCACATAATAGACCCCCTTTTCACTTCTTTTGTTCATAGAGGCATAAGCAAGGGAAACTATCCAAAGATAAGAGTTTCATGATAGTAGAAGTCTTAATCTGTGAACTTGGCATAAGCTGTTTACATTAAGGATGCCCTTCTCCTCTGGGGAGAAACCTCCCCGGTTAGTTTTACCTTAACAGTTCCAAGAGTGTGGAACGACCCTTCTCAGTTGTGAGATTATGAACCCAAAGTTCAAGGTCCCAAAGTTTTGTTTTACTGTGGATGGCAAGGACAGTTTTTCTTTGATGTTCTCAGAAGATCCAAACCATAAAAAGTTTTCCTTACCTGGTGAAGATATTATGGTAGCATAATAATCTACTGTTTTAACATCAGCCCTCTTGCATGAGAAAGGTTTTACGCAAGCAGAAAACATGCATTGAAAATAACAACTGAATGAAATCCCTTTATAAAATGTTTAAATGGTCCACCAGGTGACCAAATGTACCTGAAGCTTTAGCTGTTTTCCCAGAAATATGGAACCAAACGTTGGTTATAAACTATTTTAGTAATTTGTAAGTTACCACAACAATGTATTTAATTTGGATCATTTTATCTTTTCCAGGATGAGTCATAGAATGCAGAACTTTTAATAATAAAAGCTCTAAGGACTCAGGAAGCACAAGATGGCCATCCTGATTCTCCATGAGTCCATGCTTAATTAACATTAGACATATCCTCTTGAATACCAGTTGTTTCTCCAAATTAGGTGGATAGCACTGATAACTGAGGGGTTATCATAGGTAATTTGACTTTGACCGTGGAGTTCATTCAAATTGTATATTTAAACAATTTCAGTATCAGCTGATTTAACATGAAAATCTGACAAAGTATTTTCTTGGCATTTAATTAATTTTTTGTTCTACTTGGGTTAGTAGCTTTATACAAGGAAATGTGGTTATTTCTGTGATTTATAATAACTTAATAACTGTAATTATACTTAGACGTTAGAATTTTAGAAATCCCATATGATTCTGGAACATGTATTAGTGTCATTCACAAAAATATAACCTAAAGAAGATGGAACATCATTTGGCAATCCCATGTACCTAAACATATCAAATAATCCTGTTTACCTAGTATCCGGATGTTTTCAGGGGCCTTTAGATCCATCCAAAAAGCC
The DNA here is from genome assembly GCF_047675955.1 of Chlorocebus sabaeus. Classification (NCBI taxonomy): domain Eukaryota; kingdom Metazoa; phylum Chordata; class Mammalia; order Primates; family Cercopithecidae; genus Chlorocebus; species Chlorocebus sabaeus. The sequence continues at coordinate 29,711,528 of NC_132916.1, forward strand.
AGGCATTAGAAAAGATAATTTTGAAACTGAAGTTTGATTTTGGAATTCCAGATTATCATAAATTATTTATTTTGCTAAAATGATGACTGAGAAATTTTAAAAGAAAAACCTTTTGGCCAGGCGTGGTCGCTCACACCTGTAATCCCAGCATTTTGGGAGGCCAAGGCAGGTGGATCACCTGAGGTCAGCAGTTTGAGACCAGCCTTGCCAACATAGTGAAACCCCATCTCTACTAAAAAATACAAAAATTAGCCAGGCATGGTGGCGGGTGCCTGTAATCCCAGCTACTTGGATGGCTGAGGCAGGAGAATCACTTGAACCCGGGAGGTGGAGGTTACAGTGAGCCGACATCATGCCATTGCACTCCAGTTGGGCAACAGAAGCAAAACTCTGTCTCATAAAACAAACAAACAAACAAACACCTTTTATAACCTTTTACAAAAAGAAAAACAAAAACACATTCTACCGTTCATATACACCTTGAGTGCAAAACTGTTACTAGTAGTCTTAATTGCATGTTATAATGGTGACTCTTAGCAATTTTAATTTTAATGTAAAACCTGGTAAGTTATGTTAATTGTGTGCTAGGTGCTGATAAGGACTGATTATTTCCAGCATAGCTAGGGGCATGCCCAACTCCACATGTCCCCAGGCCTTACCTAGCTGTAAAGCAAGCAAGTTAAACAATTTCCAAAAGCCAAAAAGCAGCTTATGACCTTAAAGCGTTTAACAAACCTAATCTTTGAACATAATTTAGACCACATGTTTACATTTTGAAGACATTTGTATTTTATCAATAATCTTTTAAATTGTTTATTTCACAAGGATTACTAAAGTCATGTGAACTAGAAAGCATTACACTTTTTACTTTTCTGACAAAATATTTGATTTAAGCTCCTATTATTACACCAATTAATTAAAACTCTTTTGTATTAATTAAAACTTTACAGAGGAGATAAACAGTGATTGTTACCTTTCATTTAACTAGTTTGCACAGTGAAAAAGAGGCCAGAGACTGACTGGTAAGAAATTCTTACCCTTTTGCCAGCAAGCCAGGTTTATGGGTTCTCACTCCCTGAGTGGCCCTGTGGACACTGCTCAACTATCTGCAAACAAACACATTGCCATGAATTAAGAATATTCACAAACAGTTTACAAATTTTGAAGAAATTAGGCAGAGAGAGAAATATGACTCAAATTCTGAAGGAGAACATCACACACCGGGGCCTATTATGGGGGAGGGGAGGGGGGAGGGATTATACTGGGGGTTATACCTGATGTAAAGGACGAGTTGATGGGTGCTGACAAGTTGATGGGTGCAGCACACCAGCATGGCACAAGTATACATATGAAACAAACCTGCACATTATGCACATGTACCCTAGAACTTAAAGTATAATAATAATAAAAAAAATAAAAAAATAAAAATAAAAATAAAAATAAAATAAAAAAAAAGAAAGTATACTCAACACACTTAAAAGGTATCAAGAAGCCTAAAATCCAAAAAGCTAGTTTAAGGTTAAAAGGCTATTGTGCTCCATTAATTCCTGTGGGCTCAACAAAGGTAGCTTAGGAATTCCAGAAAAATGGAACAAATTATTACTTGCCTAAGTTTTAATGATGAAAATGTTAATTAGCTAATGTCTCCAATTCTCTATTAGGTTTTAATGAATGTTTTATTATCTAAGCTTTTTCCACATCTTTCTCCCTTACTTAATGGTTCCTTACTACATTGTTTCATAAATAACATTTTAAAATCTGTAATTTGAACTAGCTTTGGGATAGCTTCTGAATTAGACAAAATTATTCTTTTTCTCATTAATAACATACACAAAAAGTTTACCTAAAACATTTATCCCATTCATTGTACTCAATTCTTTCACTTTTAACAAGGGAGACATGAGACACCAGTTAATACATGTAAAATGAACATTGGTTTGGTCTGGAAAGGCAGGACAACTTGAAGCAGGGAAGGGGCTTGGGAGTCTCCATGTCTTTTGAGTTTCTGATTAGCCTTTCCAAAGGAGGCAATCAGATATGTATTTATCTCAGTGACTTTGAATACAATGGGAGGCAGGTTTGCCCTAACATTGCCAGTTTGAATTTTCCCTTCAGCTTAGTGATTTTGGGGGGACCAAGATATTTTCCTTTCATAAAATACTCTCATAAAATACTCTCATTCTTCAAAAGAAAGCACACAAACCAAGATCTTTTTGTTTTGGCTGGGTTTGTAGTTTTATAACCATCTATGCCAAACACTGACATCTCAAAATATCTAGCAAAGACAAGCATAAAATCCAGACAAAATGTATGCTGACAATTCTGATGGCATTTCTATTTTTATTATACCAATAATTTTAAAACTAGCTTGTTTTAAATATAACCAGTAAAGTTATATTTAAGTCACATGAACTTGAAAATTGCTTAATATTTACTTAATTTATGAGCATTGTTTTACTTATAAGCCAAGTTGGTAGACACAACATATAATAAGAAGTGTACATAGAAATAAACAGATCTGGACATCTATACACACACATAAATGAAGATCCAATAGCTTGGAACCTTAGCCACAAGACAGCAATAAAAGCTTGCTGGTTTTACTTTGGCCCAAAAGATAATCCAATGAAGGCTGTGAACCAAAATTTCGGGTAAAGTAGTCTCCATGGCAGTTTGATTTTTTAAAGGTCAAATAGGACCAAAAAAGAGTATCATATGTTAACCAGGCCCCTTGCTTAGAACAGCAGCACAAAAGCCCGGATACATGGAATGCCATCCCACTTTCCCATTCAACAGCAAACTCCAGATTCCAAACAATATTGGGGCCAAACAGTATTGCAACTCTGAGAGAAAATTGTGAGGAGGGGTTAATACCAGACTTCAACCTCTCCAAAGGGGCCACCCTTAGCAGAGGTTCTGAGGTCTGGAGAATTCCTCCTTGGGGGTCCCCCAGTGGGGTCCAATCTTAGAGTTTCAGATGTCTCTGACCTTAGGTGGGCACTGGTGCCACTCGCATGTTTTCCCTCCAGAGCCTACTATGAGCTTCCCTTTTGTCCTTAGCCAGTAGAGTAGGGAAGGGAAGAATTTAGCATAAGAAAAGGAGGTTTGGCCTGGTGCAGTGGCTCACACCTGTAATCCCAGCACTTTGGGAGGCTGAGGCAGGTGGATCAAGAGGTGGGGAGATTGAGACCATCTTGGCCAACATGGTGAAACTCCGTCTCTACTAAAAGTCAAAAAAATTAGCTGGGCGTGGTGGCACATGCCTGTAATCCCAGCTACTTGGGAGGCTGAGGCAGGAGAATCGCCTGAACCCAGGAGGCGGAAGTTGCCTTAAGCCGAGATCACACCACTGCACTCCAGCCTGGTGACAGAGCAAGACCCCGTCTCAAAAAAAAAGGAAAAAAAGAAAGAAAGAAAATAAGATTTAAGTTGCCTGAAACATGTATGAGTTTGCTCCAAGCCACACTGCATGTAGGGATCAGGGAACACAACTGGAAAAGATTGAAAAAAAAAAGAGTCTTTCCCCCTTTGGGTCATTGCAATTATGTACAGCCACTGAAAGACTGAAAAAGAAAGAAAGGAAAAAGAAAAAGAAAAAGTAAAAGACCCAGGTCCCTTAAGTGAACTGGGAAATTGCAGTTAGGCTCTTGTACATGGAAGCCCCTTAGTTACACCAGCCACAGACAGGAACCTGTAGCTGCTTCCATCTTTAGGCACTGCCCACCAAGGGTCCCAAGTTGGAAAGCGAAAGAGAGAGATAAAGATTTCCCTGTATGTAAAAGGGGAAAGGAGAAAAATAAACCCCAAACTTCGGGGCTACCTTCTCCTGGCTGGCTTGTCAAAATATGTTACCAGTGGAGGGTGTCTGGGTTCTTGGTGTCTTGAACAAAGAATTGGACACGATGCACAAACAAAGCGAGGAGAGAATGAAGACATTTATTGGAAATTAAAGTACACTCCACAGTGTGGGAGCAGGCCTGAGCATAGGGGCTCAAGGGCCCCGTTACAGAATTTTTGGGAGTTTAAATACACTCTAAAGGAGTCTATTGGTTAGTTGGTGTACACCTTATGTAAATGAAGACGATGGAATAAAGTTACAAAGTCATTTACTCAGCTCATGCCCTATGGGAGGATATTTCTCATCATAGCTGAAGTATGAATTGGCCTTATGTCCTCTGCCTGAAGGCCCTATTTTCCTGCCTCAGTACGTCTTGGGAAAGTCTTATTTGGATTGAATCTGATTGGAGACCTTTGACCTTTCTGCACCTGTTATTTATATCTTTCTCCAGGTATGGAAAATTTTCCTCTCTTATTTCTTTGAGTAAAGTTTCTACCCCTTTATCTTTATCCTCTCCTTCTTAAATTCCTATGATTACAATATTTGCTCTTTTGATGCTGTCACATAAATTTCATAAGCTTTTAAAATTTCTTTTAATTATCTCCCTGCTTTTTTCCTTTGATTGTATATTTTCACATAACTTTGAGTTCACAGATTCTTTCTCCTGCCTGATCAGTTCTGGTGTTGATATTCTCTATTGCATTTTAAATTTTGTTCGTTGTACTTTTCAGCTTCTGGATTTATGTTTGATTTTTTAAAATTTCAATTATTACATTTCTCATTCTGGTCACTCATGGTTTTCCTCATTTTGATGAATTGTTTGTTTCTCTGTATTTTATTGAAGTTCACTGGCTTACTTAAAATGGCTATTTTGAATTCTTTGTCAGGCACTTCATACATCTTCATTTCTTTCAAGTCAGTCACTGGCACCTTTTTTGTCTGTTTAAGAATGTCATGTTTCTCTGATTGTTCTTGATTCTTATGGTAATGTAATGATTTCTGCACATTTTAAGAAGTACTTTAGTATTCACAGACTGGCTTTGTCTTAAGCGCCCTGCAGCAGTATGGCAGTAGGTGCACCAGAAGCCCAGGGCAGGTGCAACTGGTATGGCACTGGGGTGCACCAAAAACCCAGGGTTACTGAGGGCTGTCTGGAAGCTGAGTTTGTTGAAGTTGGCTTGATGGTAATGTGGGCTGGAGATTGAGTCTGCCATGCAAACCTGAAGTGTGGGGCTCTGTGGTTCTGCCTGGAGCTGGGGAAGGCCTAGAGTCTCAGTACCCACCTGTGGGTACCCATCTGGCATATGGGCAGTTGAGGTATGCCCTCTGTGAAGTTTTACTGTGGTGGGCCCAGTGTTGGGATCCAAGGCAAAATTCTGAATTCTGAACTCACTTCCCTCTCTTCCTCCATGTTGAGGGTCCCTCACTCCAAACTGTGCTGCCTGGGGTTAGGGGTGGGGACATAAGTATAATGTAAACTTGTCCTTTCTACCCTCTTCAATGCATCTTTTCTAATTTTTGGGATATAACCCGGTACTATGATCTTTCACCTGGTTTCCTCAGCTCTGTGAAGGTATTTGCCTGTGTGATAGTTGTTCAAGTTGATGTTCCTGTTGGGGGATGATTGCTGGACAGTCTTATTCAGCAATCTTGTTCTGCCTCTCCCCTAAAAGATTTAAAAAGCCTCTTCAAAGAAGAGGAAGTCTGAATGGCCAATTTACACATGCAAAAGTACTTAATTTCACTAGGAATCAGGGAAATACAAATTAAAACCACAGTGAGGTATAATTACAAATCCACTAGATTAGAAACAATAATTCTGGGCCAGGCATGGTGGTTCACGCCTATAATCCCAGCACTTTGGGAGGCCAAAGTGGGCGGATCACAAGGAGATCAAGACCATCTTGAGATCGGTGAAACCCCATCTCTACTAAAAACACAAAAAATTAGCCAGATGTGGTGGCAGGTGCCTGTAGTCCCAGCTACTTGGGAGGCTGTGTCAGGAGAATAGCGTGAACCCGGGAGGCAGAGCTTGCAGTGAGCGGAGATCATGCCACTGCACTCCAGCCTGGGCAACAGAGTGAGATTCTGTCTCAAAAAAAAAAAAAAAGAAAAAAAAAGAAAGAAAGAAACAATAATTCTGAAAATACCAAGTATAGGGGAGGGATGTAGAACAAGGGAGATTCTTCTTATGCACCACTTGAAGGAATGTAGATTGGTAAAACCACATTGAAAAGCAGTTTTGCTTTGCCTAATAAAGTTGAAGATTCAGATATGTCACACCAGTAATCCCACTCAGGTATTTTTAAGAGAAGCTTATGGACATGTGCACCAGGATATACATACAAGAATGTTTATGGAAGAATTTGTGCATAATAGCACCAAAGTAGAAACAAAACTTATGTCCACCAATAGTAGCTTGAATAAACTGTTGAGTACGTACACACTGGGTTATATAATACACACGATTTTTAAATAATAACTACAGATGGTCTCCAACTTATGATGGTTTCACTTATCATTTTTTGATTTTACAATGGGTATGTCTGGTTATTAAATGCATTTTTGGCTTACAATATTTTTGACTTATGACAGGTTTATCAGGATATAACCTCATGGTAAGTCAAGGAACATCTGTATTGGTATTTGTTTGACTTTAACAGAAGAAAAAGAAAAAGAAAAAGTAAAACTGATGGAATTGCTGAAACTTCAGATAGACTTTTCTCTAAAACTAGAGATGTTAGGCTGAGTGTGGTGACTCACACCTGTAATCCCAGCACTTTGCGAGGCTGAGGCAGGCAGATCATGAGGTCAAGAGATTGAGACCATCCTGGCCAACATGGTGAAAACCCATCTCTACCCATCTCTGGTTGTGGTGGTGCACGCCTGTAGTCCCAGCTACCTGGGAGGCTGAGGCAGGAGAATTGCTTGAACCTGGGAGGCGGAGGTTGCAGTGAGCCGAGATCACTCCACTGCATTCTAGCCTGGCGACAGAGTGAGACTCCATCTCAAAAAAACAAAAAACAAATGAACAAAAAAACTAGAGATGGTAGCTCTCAAAAGAGCTCTTTGGAGGTAATATTATGAAAAGTAAACAGAATTGCATTTTCCTCTACTTTTTGTAGTGGCATCAGTTTAATACATAATTAATAGTATATATAAAATCATAATGCTATAGTCTTTATGGAATGTTCTTATGTGTGTGAACGTGTGTGTTCTTATTTAAGTACAAGTTTAAACCTCAGACAGTATTTATTGATTTCTTATTTTCTGTCCACTCAGAAAGTCATGGTGAACATGGATTGTTTTAAATTCAAGTTTAATTGATCTTGATTTTTGTGGCATAACCCTGGTATCAGAGATACAAGTGGTCTAAGACTACTCTCTGGGCCTATTTTGTCAACTTATCTGTCATATGATGGAGGGAATGTTTTCACTAGATAGCCCACTGAGCTGCTGACAATTCAAAGTTCCCTTTGGAGGTCTTGGGGACCAGAGGCTGGTCTCATTGGCCAGTTACATATGGCAGAGGGAAGGAGGAGCCCTCCTTGGAGGCAATAGGACACCCCTTAGGTTGGAGGCAATGCTTAAAGCCGTGCTATGGGACCAAGATCCAAGAACCTGGTTAGGGTTTAAAACCTGCCAAATCTGAAAGTTCCAAAGGCAGACACCAAATTTAGGGTATGAGATCCAGAGTTTGGGACCAGGAAAATCAAAGATTTTGTGAGTTGTGAACTGTAAAACAGAAAAGGATACAAAGAAAGGCAAGAGGGACTTGGAGAAGGTCCTGAGTGATTGCTACTCGCAGTACGTAAAGCATTCACAATCTGCCATGACGTGCTATTTAGGGACCAGCAAGAAAGCAAGGCACAGGTGGTTCTGCAGTAGTAAAAGCTTGAAGTGGATCACTAGTAAGCATGCTAACTATCATGTAATGTAAGGAAATTTCTGTTTTTATAGACAAAGTATTCCATAGCCTGCCAGTAGGAAAGCTTTGAACCCTCACTGAGTGGTCACCCAGGTCTACAGGATGTCTTTCACATTTCTTTCCAAGAGTGATAGCAGCAGATAGGGAGGTAAGGGCTTCTCATGATCCATAGCACCACAGTGCCAGCCCCCTGTCAGGCCTACATCAAGAAGAGGTGTGCAGGAGAAAGCTGAGTGTTAGGATTTCACCTGGGCAGAAGAATCTGGGGTGCCAGTTGCAGATTCCTGAAAGAGTGACTGGGACGCGACTTGTTGTGGTCCTTTTTCCTGTTCTTGGAGTCAGAAAAAGGGACCAGCTTACTGATCCATCTTCTTTGAAATGAAGTGGAGATTAATTCCTAATTGTTCCACTTCTCATACCTACACATCACAAGTGTAGGCTCACTCCTGATCATTTCTGTGTATCGTATTGTATTGTATTGTATTGTATGGTTTGTACTGTATTGTAGACAGGGTCTTGCACTGTCACCCAAGCTAGAGTGCAGTGCTGACCATTTCTTTATCATTTCAAGGCAACCCTGATCCCACAGACAGTCCTTCATCCCTTCTTCACTAACAGTCCCTCAGTACTGGATTCATACTCTCTTAAGCCCTAGCCATTTGATGTTTCAAAGTTTACTACACTGCCCTCTGCTGGTCTGAACTCGGATTTACCCTAAAAAGGGGGACTCCCATTGCCAAGTACTAAAGTTCACCCTAGATAAACGGCTTCATCAATCCCTATCGCAGCTGATTCCCTTTCCTCATCTGGTGAAGTTTCCTGTTCATATAGAATTTAGAGATGCTTAGGCTCTTGCACAGTTTCTGCGAATATAGCACGAGGCTCTTGGAAAGAGAGACTTCTCTACTTAAGGTTGCTCCCTGGCTCCTGGCTTAATCCCTTCAGTGACATTTAATTCTAAGGTCAATGTCTGATGTTTACTCTTCTTTCTAAGCCATGGATCCTTTTTTGGTCCTTGAGTATGCTGGCCAATATGTCACCCAGATCCTTAAAAACAGTTAGGAAACCTTTCCCTGAGGTACCCTAGAAGTCTGCAGTGATACCAGTTGCTTCCAGTCTCTTCTGATGAATACTGTTCCTATGAAATCACAGGTGCATACCACCTACAGCTGCCAAGATCACTCATCCTGTGTTTAACCCAGGACTGTCTGCTTCCAGTCTGCCTTAGAAATAACATACAAATATTTTTAAAAACATTATCTGCTAATAAGGCAATCTCTCATCACAGTACAGTACAAACACAAGGTGTGTTATTGAGGATTTATCTGGCACCACAAAATTTGCCATAAAACTTCAAAGTCTTAAGAATAGGATTATCTTAAAAACTGAACATCACTGATAATTAGAGAAATGCAAATCCAAACCGCAAGGAGATACCATTTCCCACCAGTCAGAATGGTGATCACTAAAAAGTCAAGAAACAACAGATGCTGGTGAGGCTGCAGAGAAATAGGAATGCTTTTACCTGTTGGTGGGAGTGTAAATTAGTTCAACCATCATGGAAGATGGTGGGGCAATTCCGGAAAGATCTAGAACCAGAAATACCATTTGACCCAGTAATCCCCTTACTGGGTATATACCCCAAGGAATATAAATCATTCTATTATAAAAATACATGTATGTGTATGTTCATTGCAGCACTATTCACAATAACAAAGACACGGAGTCAACCCAAATGCCCATCAATGATAGACTGGATAAAGAAAATGTGGTACACATACACCATGGAATAGTGTGCAGCCATAAAAAGGAACAAGATCATGTCCTTTGCAGGGACATTGATGGAGCTGGAAGCCATTATCCTTAGCAAACTAATGCAGGAACAGAAAGACCAAACACCACATGTTCTCACTTATAAGTGGGAGCTGAACAATGTGAACACATAGACACATGGAGGGAAACAACACACACTGGGGCCTGCCCAGGTGGGTGGAGGGCATGGAGGGAGGGAGAACATCAGGAAGAATAGCCAATGCATGCTGGGCTTAATACCTACGTGATGGGTTGATAGGTCTAGCAAATCATAACGACACATGTTTACCTATGTAACAAACCTGTGCATCCTGCACATGTACCCCAGAACCTAAAATAAAATAAAATAAAAAATGTAAAAAAAAAAAAAAAAGAATTTTCTTTGTTCTCTATTCCTTCTTTACCTTTTTTGACTCACCTCTTCAGAATCTATTCTCTTAGAACATTTGATTTTGTGTATGTGTGGTTATATACCTATATACCTTTCCATCATTGCCATTAGCTTCTTTCCAACAAGCTATCACAAGTCTAAGAATTCTTGATCAGATTTTTTTTTGTTTTGCTGGCCTACAGGATTTGACATCCACTAAAATCTCCTATCCTTCAGATGAACACTTTAGCCCCATTTCTAAACTTGACTGGATGTTACTCTGTTTGCCTAAAATATTTCTGATGTATTTGTATCAGTTTTAAGGCACATCCATTTCTTACATGTATTTAATTGTTTTATTTAAATTGATCTTTCTGAATTTTTCTAATTATCACTTACAGGAGAAATTACGCTTCTTATGCATATGGAAGTACATGTAGGAAAATGGATAATAGAGCCATTTTGAGGATAAAATGCAAATAGTGCATCAGGCATCAAAGTTTCACTTTGAGTTTTCCCTTTAATAACAAAATATGGCCAGGCATGGTCACTCAGGCCTATAATCCTAGCATTTGGGGAGGCTGAGATGGGATGATCACTTGAGCCCAGGAGTTCAAGACCAACCTAGGCAACATAGGGAGACTCTGTCTCTATAAAAAAATTTTAAAAATTAGCCTAGCATGGTGGTATATGCCTGTGGTCCCAGCTACTCAGGAGGCTGAGGTGGGAGAATCACTTGAGCCTGGGAGGTTGAGGCGCAGGTGACAGAGCAAGACCCTGTCTCAAGAACCAACTGACCAAACAAACAAAAATATAAGTCTTTATCCGAAAAGGGAGTCACTTAACAGATATATACATGTAACACCTGTACACAGGATACTGAATTAAACATGGAATTATAAAAAGATGAACATATGTTGACTTGTGCTCAAACATGATCTCAGATTACTATATTAGGATTTTGATGGCCACTTCAGGAGCGAGTCTTTCATTTAATAAATATTTATTGAGTGCTTACCACATTCCAGGTACCATGCTAGAAGCTAGAGGTTTATGGAACCTGGATTTGGGAGGCAACTCTAATCTAGTACGGTTGAATCTATTGGACAGGATGCTGTGGGAGCACAGATGTCATCTAACTTAGTCTTGGAGGGATAGAGAAGGGTGACCCAAGGTAGTAATGTCTAAATTGAATTAGAAAAATGAGTAAGAAGTAATGAGGTACAGATCAGAAGTAGGGGTGGGGGGGTGGCTAGGTGCAGAGTTTAAGGGAGTACCCTATGGAAATGCTGAGGGCTGTGTAAAAGGGATGCATGTGAAGGAGTGTGAGAGTTTGGTATGGTTGGAACCTGTATGAGTCTGTTCTCACAGTGCTAATAAAGACATACCCAAAACTGGGTAATTTATATAGGGAAGAGGTTTAATTGACTCACACTTCAATATGGCTGGGGAGGCCTCAGGAAACTTAAAATCATGGCAGAAGGGGAAGCAAACATGTCCTTCTTCATGTGGCGGCAGGAAGAAACCATCAGATTTTGTGAGAACTCACATACTATCACGAGAACAGCAGCATGGGGATATCCGCCCCCATGATTAATTACCTCCCTCTGGGTCCCTCCCACCACACATAGGGATTATGGGAACTACAATTCAAGATGAGATTCGGGTGGGGACACAGTCAAACCATATCAGAGCCTACAGAGCAATGTAGGAGTCAGGAGAGATGAAGCGGGAGAGGAAAACTGGTCAAATCATGCAAGTCTCTTATATTCATTGATGATAGGGAACTAGGAGACTTATGCACTGGCTTTATAGTTATGCACTGGCTTTATAGTAAATGGCTTCTATAGTGTAAGTCAGATAATGTCACAGGTGTGATACAAATTATAAGCAGGGTAGGCTTTGCTGCTGCAACAAAGATCTACAAATTCAATGACTTAGAGAACATAAAGTTTATTTCTTTCTCACTTTACAGGACTGAGTGGTTTCAAGTCAGCAGCTAGAAATGGGAAGAGGAGAAGGTGGGCTCTGCTTTTTGCAGAGACCCCGGCTAACTGCATCTGTGCTATCTTTAACCCATGGTTTCTAGCATCACCACCCCAGGAAACTAGAAGGAGAAAACGGATTGTGAGTAAGTGGTTTTTATGGGCCAGGTCTGAAAGTAGCACGTACTGCTTCTGTCACATTCCATTAGTTAGAACCTGGTCACCTGGTTACGCCATATTGCAAAGTACCCTGGAAAATGGAGCCCAGTTTTGTGCTCAGGAAGAAGAGAAAATGGATTTTGGGGAATAGTGTCTGACACAGTGCTGGAGGGAAGTGCTGGTGGGCTATGAATCAGAACCATTGCTCACTCCTTCTAAGAGCCCTTTCTCTAGTTGCCTCTGCTTATCTCGTGGTCCTGGTCTTCTTTCAATTTCCATTTCCCTTATGCTAATACATACAGGGCCTCTTGGATTATTTATCTCAACCCTAGCTACTTGTCGTTCCTCAACCAAGATTCATGTTTGATCAATATCCTCTGACTCTCAGCACAACAGGCTGTTTGCTTGCCCAGCTCAGCCTGTTTTAAGGAGAGAGCCCAACCTTGCTAGCCAGTTGGGGAAGCCAGAAATTCTGGTTGGTAGGTGTCACTCAGTGTCAGCAAGACGCTCATTCCAAAGCAACGTGCACGTAATGAATGCAAGGATTCAGTCATGCTCAGGAGAACACAACAACACTGGCTCCCTTGACCTACTTCCTCAAGACTAAACTTTCAAAAGAGTAACCACACCCAGGCTGACCAGGGAATTGTTAAAAACAGGGATGTCAGCATGCTCTGATATGACTGCCAACAAAAATATTTCCTTTATGTTGATGCTTTCTTCATACTGCACTCAGGAAGGGCAAAGAAGTTTGACCTGTCTGGGTTGGACAGCCCGGTGAACCACTCTCCCCAGGGTTTCTCTCTGGGAGTTACAGAAAGAGGCCTGCATCTTGTTTCTTTCTAATGGGAGTTGAGGCTACTACTTTCATAGCCACTGATTAGTCCTATTTGCTGTTAGGAAATCTCAGGGCTCCCCATCAAAGGCCTCATTGTTTGGATGTTTTCTTTCTTTCACTTGTGTCACTCTGGAAGGTATGCTTTCACTCAGCAATGTCTTCGGGGTCATTTTTACAATGCTGCTAAAGTGAGGATGAAAGTGGTAAGATCAAGAGTTGGAGATACCACTCCTCACCAAGAGTTTAAAGCCGACATTCAATGGAGGTGAGGAGGGATGGGGAATCTGTTGATAAATTTGTATTTATTTGTGTATGTCCCTTGGGTTTGTTTCCTTTTTGTCCAAATTCAGACATTTAAAACTCATATGTCTACGTTCATGATTTATAGAGATCTTCACTGTCATAAGCAAAATAGGAAGAAAAGGAAAATAAATAAATAAATACATAAAAAGGAATTCTGAGTGTTAGGGCTTTTTACTTCTGTCTTCAGGCAATATATAAGCCTCATAGAAATACAGGTAAGGACTTGATTTCCTCTAAAGTCATTCTAAGCATTATAGTATATGAGAAATTTGCATTTTGATATTGTTTAAAAACATTGCATAGTTATTATTGACCATCTAATTCTTAGCCATATTTCAAATTAAGCTAGCTATATGAAATAATAGTTCTTTCATCTGTTATTCTTAGTTTTTTCTTTTTTTAGGCTTTCACTAAAACATTTATTCTAAGAAGCCCTCTTTCATTCACCTCGATTTGACTGGGATTATTTCTTTACATTTTACATTTGTATCCCAGATGTGGCGAGGTCCTTGGACCAGTCAGGATAGTCCAGGTAATGTTGAGGTAATGATCCCAGAATCTCAGTGACTTAGATCAGCAAAAGTGTGTTTCTCCTTCGTGCTCCAGGTCCAATGTGGCTCAGCACACGTGTAGTCACTCAAGGACCAGATCCAGATCAACAGAGGCTCCGTCCTAATGTGTTCCGTAAGCATCCTGTTAGAGTGATGAGAACGTGGTGAAGTACATACTGACTTGTAAAGCTTCTATCTGGAAGTGGTGTGTCACTTCTGCTCATGTTTTTTTGGCCAAAGGAAGACACATGTTCACAATTAACTGCGTATCAATAAGTAGCAAAGGATAGGTTAAATTAACAAACACTCCCTTCCATATGAGTAAGTCTCACAGTTTTAAAGCATCCTCTCAGACATTTCAGGGAGGTTGGAAGGGTAGGTTAATAATTTCCTCATTCTATATACAGGGAAACCAAGGCCTAGAGAGATTTTTTTTTTTTTTAAGGTCAAACAACTTTCCTTTAGATTAGCTAATCATGATTACCAGTTTCATTAAAAAAAAAAACTACAAATTTTAAGCATTATATTTTGTCATGTGCAAATTGATAAGCACCAATTCTGTGGCACAGACCTGGTGTTCAGAGTAATAGGAACAAAACAGCATTTGTCCACCTATGTCGCCATCAGCAATTGAGAGAAGTCTAAGCCCATTTCAGAGTCTTCCCTCTGAACGAATTCCAGGAGTCACAAGGATGTTTACTATGTGATAATTAATGTGGTCAGCCAGGTGCCATGTGTGCTCTGTCCCTGCCCTGACTCTCCAAGGTGACAGTCCCCACTAAGCCACCCTTGATGCTGGTATTGAAGGAACTTATGCCCTTCCCAGAGTGATGATGGTGCCTGTGAAATCGACTGAGGCCTCAGAAGAGCTGTCTTCTTTCACTTAGGAAGCCAGCACCCAAGAAGTGTGAAGCACTCTTTTAGTTTTTATTGACTCTGGTTCCAGCTCTTTCTCTTTCAGGCTCAAACATGAGCCCTCAGCCACTCTGACACACATTAACCTCTGTGCAGCCTCTTCTGTGTCCTCTTGGGTTAGACCTGTGGGCCTGAACTCTCTTCTGTCATAGAGATGAGTTATTTCCCAGATGGCTGTTCAATTGCTCATGCAAACAGCCAACTGGTGGACCCACCTTCCCCTTTGGCCAGACATATCCACGCTTGTTTGAATGTCATATTAGAGAGCCATAGAATTGTTCCTTCAAAATATGGTAAAAAATATTACTAGTTAATATAATGGATTGAAACACGTCAGTATTTCATGGCGTTGTGTAAAGAGCACTATGGATTTCAGGTGCTCTGCCACCTATGAAAGCTCAATAAGAGGCATGGGAAAACAAACACTGCACTCCAAGGCCCAAACCCCCAAACCTATGTTCTAGTCTCAGATCTGTCTCCCTTTGAGTGACCTTGGGAGAGTCACTTGGCCCTTCTAGGCCCTTTTATCATTCATAAAATGAAGGAAGTAGTATGTTTCTAAGGACTTTTTCAAGCACGCAAGTTTGCGATTTGTGGAGACGAGATTTATCATTTGCAATTACTGTCAACAGGTGGCAGCAAAAACCCAATTTTTAGTGACTTAAGAAAAGAATGCTAGCTGCCTTTGATTAATCCTCAGAATTTCAGAAAACATTTAATTAATTGTATTCATTTTAAATATGATGAAAAAGCCATAATCTCCATATTTAAAGATGCTTCATGATAGAAAGACTGTATGTACAATGTACGTTATCAAGTGAATTGAAAAGTAAGGCTTTTAAAATGGGTATGTTTCATAAACCATTCAGCTGAATGGTTTTCTTCCAGTCATTTTGAATGTGGGTAAAGGTCCTAGGATAGTAAAACCACCATATTAAGTGATATTTCAGAATGGGTCTTTTATATCTATTTTTAAGTTAAATGTGGAAGGATAAACTAACAACTTCAGGAATTCCTTTTTAAGTGTTGTATAAGGTTTTTTTTTTAATTAAAAAAAATTTTTTTTTTAGGCAGGGTCTTGCTCTGTTGCCCAGGCTGGTGTGCAGTGGTGCAATCATAGCTCACTGCAGCCTTGACCTCCTGGGCTCAAGCAATCCTCCTACATCAGCCTCCCAAGTAGTTGGGACCACAGGTGCATGCCACTATGCCCGGCGAGTTTATTTTTAGTTTTTGCAGAGATGGAGTCTCACATGTTGCCCAGGCCAGTCTTGAGATCCTGAGCTCAAGCGATCCACCCACCTAGGCCTCCCAGAGTGCTGGGATTACAGGCATGAGCCACCACGTGCAGCAGTTTTCTTATACAAAGGGTGTTGGGAAAAAGCTAACATACATAGCAACATTATCATTACATTTTACATTTTACCATTGCTCATATCTTTTTAAAATGAACTCCAAAGAACTTTTGAAAAATGTAAAACTTTATTTGTTAGCATTTTTCTAATTTTAACAGTTTGAAATGAATGGGCTGTTTTGGAACTTTGAAGTTTTTGCTAGCCAAAGGTTTTGTTGCATTGAGCTAGAACACAAATTTAAAAATACATATGGATATGTTGTTAAATTGTCAATGCAAACTTGATTCCATTTCATTTAAATTGTGAATAAAACAATGACATATGGAACTGAGAAAAGTGCTATAGAAAAGACTCTTGAAGATAGGAGATATATTGTAGACATAGTCTCTTACAGGAATTTATAATTTTAATAAACTGAATACCTAGATACTATGTTACTCTATTAAAATTGGAGAGGGTATACAAGCTATCATCTTGAACTATTCCTAAATTACAGACTTGTACATTCAACTGTCTCCTTGATATCTCTACTTAGCCTTAGTATGGACAAAAGAGAACTTTATGTGAACAAATAACTTTAATTTACCAAGATATCAGATCCCTGGATCTGGAGATTTAATTACATTATTTATTAGCAGTGTTTATAGAATTCTTTGTATTATAAAAATCACATAAGTCTCAATCAACCACCATCATCAATCATCAACATTATAGTAGATAAAGAAAGAGTGGAAAAAATAAGAGATACAATCTTGTTGATCAATTTGTATGATTCATACGAAAATCTGAAAAATGCTCCTAAGATTTTATAGAAGTAAGTACATTCTTTTTAGATGAGTCACAAATTCCTATTTTACAGCTGAAGAGATTTAATGGTGAAATGACTGGCACAAAGCCCCACACTCTCCAGACTTCACATTTAGTATTTTGTACCTAAACTAGCTCTTATCCTGATCCTTAATGACTGTTCCTCTTACTTCTTGCAGAGCGGTTATAACCCATTGGTCTGTAGCTGCACTGCCCAATGAGGTACCCACTAGCCACTATGGCTATCCACTGGAAATTAAATACAAATAAAATTTAGTTCTTCAGTTGCTCCAGCTACATTTCAAGTGCTTAGTAGCCATGTCTGACTAGTGGCTACCACATTGGACAACAAAGATAAAGTACATTTTCAACATTGCAGAAAGTTCTGCTGGATAACACCGGTCTAGAGTGTGGAACACTGTGGCTATCCACCTGTCCAAGTGCCATCTTTTCTGTATATAATGCCCAACTTTTACAACTTCAAAAATACAAAATATACATTGGTAGGAAATTGCATACTTGCTTTCAAATTGCTCCCCTCAGCCAGTGATTTCTCTTTGGGTAGTAAAGTTGAGGATGATAATTATTGTTTACATGGCTAGAGTATATCACAAGAAATAAAATATTACGATACCGTTGAAAGAAAATGTCTCTTGAAATTCTTTCCTAAGCTAACTTTCATTGCCTGATATAGAATAATTTTTTTCTTCTACCTAGAGGGACCTCATTTATGTTTTTTTGGACCAAATAAACTGTAAATATCTAGCTACTACTGGACAGTGTGCCATCAAATAGAAAAGGTAGGCAGTAGCATAATAAGCTACTCTTTGACCCTCTCCTTCCCAGACAGTCTTGACTGCCTATATTCAAGCTCACAGGACACACAATCATAGTGGGCTCTGTGTGATACCTGTTCCTTGATCCATAAGTGACTCCTGTTAATGTGACTCTTTCTTCCACTTCAGAATGGTTGTGGTGAGTCAGCCAACTCAAAGTAGCTATGGATTCTCCTTCAGGGCTGGAAGTTGTGGAAAAATGTTAAATTGAAGTGTGTCTTCCCTCAGTGCAAATACTACATTACAGTCAGCCCTCTGTATCCATGGGTTCCACATCCACGGATTCAACCACCTCTGGGTTGAAAATATTTGGAAAAGAACCCAATAAAAATAACAATACAACAATAAAAAATAATGCAAACCAAAACCAAATCAGTATAACAACTATTTATGTAGCATTTACATTGCATTACATATTATAAGTAATCTAGAGATGATTTAAAGTATACAGGAAGATGTGTGTAGGTTATATGCAAATGTGATACCAATACCATTTTCTATAAGAGACTTGAGCACCTGTGGATTTGAGTACCCAAGGATGTCCTGGAACCAATCCCCTGAAGATACCAAAGGACAACTGTATTTTGTGTTGGCATATATTCTAGAATAAGATTTAAGGACACTATTATCCCCTTTTATGGGCTGAAATAATTTGGAGAGAATCTCTCAGTAAGGGTGAATACATCTTTGCTGAATGGTAGGATAGTTCTAACATTTCAGATGTAGTTATTGGTGAACATATTTTATCTTTGAATGCAGTACTTGATATTGTGCATATTTTTCATGAAATTTAACAATGGTTGAATTTGTTTGAAATGTTGGATTCAATAACAATGATTCCGACAATTTAAATGAATAAAACTCTGGGTACAACTTAGTATCCAGAGTACCAGATTGAGAGTCAAGAAACATGACTTGTCTCTAGAATGGATTTGCTCAGCTCTTGAGTTGAGGTGTTACAAAGCCTAGTAACCTTGCCTATGAGGTGGATTTGATTAAGGCATTTTAGTTACATCATGAGAGATTCTCAGTTACTCTAAGAAGTGATGGGAAAGTGAAAAAGCATGTTATTTTCCTGAAGCTAGTACTGTATCTGACATCCGTTTGTGGTCACTGAGGCTGGGCACACATGGCCGAAAGGTATGGTAAGAGCGTTCTCTCTCTGGGATGTTCCCAGATGTAAGTCAAAAACTTGCTCACACTCTGAGCCAGTGGCAGTCTGGATGTACCTGCTCTGATACTCCAGGGCTATAGAGCAGCTTTAAAGCAAAGAATTGAGAAATATAAATGATTTTTAAAGTATTCTATTCAGCTATGCTGATTATCTAGAATTAATTAAAATTAAGTCATTGGAAACATTAGGCAATTATACCAAATTTCTGGCAGGCTGTGTTTGGAGTGATAGATATCTTAGAAATAGATTCCTGTGTTCAGTTGGTATTTTGTGGTATGGGGTCTTCATACTTTGGGGATGTGGAGTTAGGGGGATTGGGTTTGCCTTTTTGCTCTGCCTATCAGCTTCTTACTCATTCATAAAATAAAGATGAGTCTATTTCAAAGATCTGTTCCACTCTTCAGATACAGCTTTTTATGGTTTTATCAAAATTTATTGTAAGAGTATATCATAAAAGAGTATTTTTAGAGTAATCCACAAAGACTGGTGCATATTTGTCAAATAATCGGAACTTGCATGCTTGAAAAAAATCTTAAAACTTTTTTGTTTTAATTCTTTTTTTTTTTTTTTTTTTTTTTTTTTGAGACGGAGTCTTACTCTGTCGCCCAGGCTGGAGTGCAGTGGCCAGATCTCAGCTCACTGCAAGCTCCGCCTCCTGGGTTTACGCCATTCTCCTGCCTCAGCCTCCCGAGTAAATGGGACTACAGGCGCCCGCCACCTCGCCCGCTAGTTTTTTTTTTTTTTTGGTATTTTTTAGTAGAGACGGTGTTTCACCGTGTTAGCCAGGATGGTCTCCATCTCCTGACCTCATGATCCGTCCACCTCGGCCTCCCAAAGTGCTGGAATTACAGGCTTGAGCCAGCGCGCCTGGCCAATTCTTAATTTTTAATTTAGAGATGGGTTCTCAATATATTGCCCAGGCTGGCCTCAAACTTCTTGGCTCAAGAGATCCTCCCACTTCAGCTTCCTAAATAGCTGCGACTACAGATGTGTACCACTGCCTCTGACTAATGAAATCTTTAATTCCTGCCACAAAGATTAAATTGCTCAGGTCTTATTTCTACTTCATTTACTTTTGTTAAAAAAAAAAAAACTTTTTATTTTAAAATAGTTTTGGACTCAACAGAAAAGTTGCAAGGAGAGTAAGAGAATTCCTATATACTTTATAGCCATTTTCTCCTATTATTCACGTCTTATATTTACTATGGTATATTTGTTATAACAACGAGCCAATAATAATACATTGACATTAATTGAAGTCCATACTTTATTCAGATTTCCTTTAGTTTTTACCTAACGTCTTTTTCTGTTCTAGGGAGGATCCCATCCAGGATACTAAATTACATTCAGTTGTCATGTCTCTTTAGGGTCCTCTTGGTTGTGACAGGTTTTCAGACTTTTCTTCTTTTCGATAACTTTGACAGTTTTCTGGCATACTGTTTGGGTATTTTGTAGAATGTTCTTCCATTGGGATTTGCCCATTTTTCTTATGATTAGGCTGCAGTAATGGGTTTGGGGGAGAAAGACCACAGAGGTGAAATGGCCCACTCATCACATCATCTCAAGGGTACATGCCATCGGCCAGACTTATCACTGTTGCTGTTAACCTTGAGCACCTGGCCAGGATAGTGTTTGTCAGGTGTCTCTGCTGTAAAGTTACTTTTATCCCCCCTCTCCTTTCAGTAGTCTTTGGAAGAAAATCACTTTACACAACCCACTCTTAAGACATGGGAAGATTTACCTCATTTTGAAGTCATCATCCATTGAATTTTAGAGTCAAGTCTCATTAACGTTAGGCACAGCTTTGAGATTATCAGGTAAGTTTGGTGGCAAATAGTTCTGTAAGTTCTTACTAACCTGCAATAAACTTTCTGGGGGAAAAAAGGAAAGGGCTGTGACTTGTCCTTCTTTAATATTTTTTTCTCCCTTCTTTTGCAAGGAGTTATAAGGTATACTTACACTTAAGAAGTATGAAACAACATGATTCCCTCCCCATCCCCTACAGTCTAGAAAAAACAATGTATTGCTTTAAAATAGGAAGAAAATATGTTTCTTTTTAATTGCTTTAGCAAAGTATTGGGGGGATCTGAATCAATAGCATTTTTCCAAGTTCTAGTTACGCGAATCCTAACACTTACATTAAACAGTTTTTGTGCTTCAGCATCTTTGAAACTTTTTTTGGTCCCCACCCTTAATAAGGAACAACAAATTCCTGAAGTGTGAATGTTCATGCCAAAACAAAATATTCCCAGCCTTTCATTCTATTTTTTTAAAATTACAGAAGTAATATATATTTTTTAAAGTAAAAAAAAAATTAAAACAATCCAGAAAGTGGATATGTAAAACAATACATAAAGTGTAAGAGTAGAAGTCTTCCCTGGCTCTGCATGTGGTAGAATTGACTCTATTATTAAATGTTGATTTTTTTTGGCTTTCTATCAAAGACGACAGTATTATTTTATTAAACATGCTCCACTCTAACATAGTATGTGGCAATTAAATGGGGGAAAAGACATGTTTGAAATTTGGCTTGGACTGTTAATTTGTTACTTATTTAATCAAATATCTAGCAAATGATGTGCTAGATGTTGGAGACATGTAGGGGTATAAATGATGCAAAAGCAAATTATCTGTCCTTAGAGGAACCCATGATACAGATACAGAGGGACAGACTTCCATAAACGACAAAGAAGTTAACAAATGTCTTCCACCCAAGCACATTGGTCACATGTAGAACTTTAAAACTAATTTTTGCTTTGCTAATATGATTATGCCCTACTCGGAGTATTTTTTTTGTTGTTGTTTATTTAGTTTGTTACATTTGGAAGAAAAAGCTCTGAGCTAATTTTCGGAATGAGTGTGAACTGGTTCATTTAACTATGTTAAATAGTGAAAAAAATTTCACTATTTTTCTGAGACTGCACATGGTAATTCTGTTTTTTTAAGATGATGAAAAAAGATTTTATCCTCTGATCATGCCAAGAAGGGAAGACTCAGAATCTATCATCCTAATCTTTTCAAGCATATCAAGTACACCTTTGATGATGAAAGAATTTTTATGGACTAAGTTTGGTGTCTAAACAAATCTCCTACTATTTCCTTACCTGTAATGATATAAGAAAATATACGTCTGCCAACAATCACTCATTCACTAAACAGGAACTAATTTTAATGTAAATTATTTATGATTAAATCAGCTTTGAAGTATTATATCAGGAAATTGTAAAAGACCAAAAAAACACATCATTTATTTTCATTTATTTACAGACCCTTTTGATACACATGAAATGTCTCATAATAGTAGTCTTCTGTATACATAGAATATTGCATTATTTTTTCATTATATATTTCATAAATATTTTTCCATGTACATCCATCACACTTACTATTTTCATGGTTGCCTAATATTTCACAGCATTGATATTTTGTTATTCAATTATCCTCTACTGTTGGAAATTTAGATTTTTCCAGTTTTAGATAGTATAATGCTTCTCTAGGCATCTCTCTTTATTTGGAGATTTCCAGTAACATCATTTTCTCCTCTTGAATTATTTCCTGAAGATATATTTCCAAAAATAGGATTATCATGTTGCCTTGCATTTGATATGCATTGTCAAGTTGTTCAGAAGAACTGCTGCCAATTGACAAAACCTAGAAGGATAATGGATGAGTCTCTTTTTCTGAAGCCCCTCTGCCAATACGATACTGATGTAATTCCCTTTGTGCTAAGCAACAAAACTCAGATTTATTTCTGATTTTATTGGTAAATCTTGAAGTAATTTGGAAATCTCCCTTTACTAACATAAGGCATGTGACATCAATCCATAGATCATGTCCCTAACACCAGGACTGTGTTCACAGATAGCAGAAACACACTGTAGGCTGCCTAAGAACTCTACTTAGGCCAGCCTCATTATCTTCCCTCCTCCCTCCTCCCTTTCACCCTTCTTTTTTTTTTTCTTTTTTGAGATGGAGTTTTGCTCTTTCTGCCCAGGTTGCAGTACTATGGCACAATTTCGGCTCACTGCAACCTTCACCTAGGTTCAAGCGATTCTCCTGCCTCAGCCTCCTGAGTAGCTGGGATTACACAGGCGCAGGCCACCATGCTGGAATAATTTTTGTATTTTTAGTGGAGACAGGGTTTCACCATGTTGGTCAGGCTGGTCTCGAACTCCTGACCTCAGGGGATCTGCCTGCCTTGGTCTCTCAAAGTGCTGGGATTACAGGTGTGAGCCACTGCACCTGGCTCCCTTTCTTTCTTTCTAAATTAGATTCTGAATGGCTGAAACTGGAACAGGGCCAACACTGGTGACAATAGAATGGTGAGTACCAATGTCCTACTAACTCAAAGGGCCTTTGATTCCCTGAGAGTAGCCTGTAATTTTTTGGTTTTCTGCAGGGAAGAGGAGAGAATGGTGCCATCTTGCATCCCTGGAAACTTTGCCTAGCGGAAGAGTGAATGATATTCTGCTGAGGGAGATTTCTTCTATGACCGCCGTCTCCCTCAGTGAACACTTGTGTGATCACTGCTGTTGATCATAAAGAGAATCGAACTAATACAAAGGAAAGAACAGCCCCAGAATATATTGTGAGCAAAACAATTTGCTAAATAAAGTATAAACAATATCAACTCAGATTGCCCAGGACATTTCATTGTTATTAGGATACAAAAAGACTCCCTTTTCAGAGGTAGCTTTCTAAAGACAGGTCTGAAATAATCTGCTGGGGCCTGCAGTCTGAACTTTGACAATTACACAAAATAAAGGACAAAGATGGGGTTATCAATAATAATAATTTATCAATGGGAGTGTGTTTTCTGCCTTTCAGTGTGTCTTGAGCCTTTCAAATGGCATTATTGTCTCCTTAGATGGCACTGACCAGGCAACCTTCTCAGGAATCTTTGTTGCCTTCCTTGAAAAACATTGAAAACAAACAAGCCCCTTTCTCTTCCCAGAGACAGTACAAGCGATATTAATGGTTATCTACCTGTGATAAGCACAACAGTCTCATTTTACCTGACTTGAAAGGGTCATCTGTACTGTCAAGCCCAATTAACTTGTCTTACTCTCACACAAGAAAGGAAGGTTACTGAAAGGCCACATCTTGCTTTATATCTTGGCTGCTCTGGTACAATGACCTGATCAAAGGCCATCAAAGCGTCAGTCCAATAAAGCCAGATCCTGCTCTTTCAGGACATGGACATAGTGCCACGCATGGGAACTTTCAGGTTCTTACTGAAAGGCTCAGAAGCCAAGATGGGATTTTATATGAATAGGTTCTCCCAGAGGTTGAAAGAGGCACTAGGCTACTTCCCAATTTTATAATGAGGTTATAAAAAATTGTGATATATTTTAAATGTTTACTGTTAATAAATTAATGCTTTAAATACATAAGCAATACAATGTAATTGTACTTTTTGTAAAATAATTACATGACTTACAAAAAGTATTTAATTTAAAATGCACTATAGGCAGGATGCCTGTAATGGGACAGAAGCTTATAATTGAATGATAAATATCTTCTGTCAATCATGGGTATGTATCTTTGAGACTCCCTTTGGGGAAAATCACCAAAAGCTCACATTTGAAGTCCTGGGTGAATGGGAAGCCTGAGTAAATTTCCAGTCAATGACTGAACTGGCACCCCTGAGATAAATTCCATTTGCATGTTTCAAGCAGGTCACAAAACTCATTACTCGTCTGTTCCACAGATCCTATGTCAGTGCTACAAATCTATCGGATACTCAAATGTCTGTTGGTACACTTGGTTCTGTTCCATAGCATTCTAATGCTAGAAAAAACAAACAAACAAACAAACAAACAAACAAACAAACCTTATTTATTTATCTTCCTGTTTCTAGGAAAGCTTGGCTCAACATCATTGCCCTAGGTGCCTATCTACATGAGTGCCAGAGTGATTTCTTGCTTCCTTTAATGGTTCATTATGAGGTTTATAAATTCAACTTTTTGAAACAAAATTAAATGAGACTGGGATTATTTGATTTGGAAAAAAAGGAATTTGATAGGGTTCCCAGATGTTCCATATGGATGAGATTCTTCTGTTTTTAAAATAATATCAACAATACACACACACTCACTCACTTGCTGACATGCACTCACACATGTAGTATTTGTGCCCAGATTAGACACTACAGTGCATTACTGTTAACACAAATTTTGTCAAAATATGTACCAAATTCTGGCAAGCGTAGCAAAGATGAACAGTGATAAACATCTTCAAGTATCTACACATCCTCTGGATAAAGTTTAAAACCAGATGTTTCTACATTTCTACTACGAATATAAAGGAATTAATAGATTTAAACTAGGTTAGACCAGGAATTGATTTTAGACAGGAGAACTGTTAAACTTCAGAATGTATTGCCAAGAAAATTTGTGGAGCTGAATCCTCTGATGGGATGAAAATCTTAAAATCTTAAAATTAAAACAAGACAATTTCCTCTGATGTTAGTGATTTTTTTTTTTTTTTTTTTTTTAAATCAGAGCTTCAATCTGTGGCCCAGGCTGGGGTGCAGTGGCACAATCTTGGCTCACTGCAACCTCCACCTCCTGGGTTCAAACAATTCTCCTGCTTCAGTCTCCAGAGTAGCTGGGACCACAGGTGCCCACCACCATGCCCAGCTAATTTTTGTATTTTTTGTAGAGATAGAGTTTCACCATGTTGTCCAGGCTGGTCTCAAACTCCTGAACTCAAGTGATCCACCCACCTTGGCCTCCCACAGTGCTGAAATTACAGGCATGAGCCACTGCACCTGTACTGATGTAAGTGATTTGATTCTTTCTCTGATACAGAAGAGAAATAAATGAGGAAAAATCATTAAGTTCTGTTAGAATTTTTAAAGTATATTTATATTCTACAATTTTATAATTAAATTTAACTTTCCTGAAATATCTCTAATAACCTTTTTTTTTTTTTTTTTTTTTTTTTTTTTTTTTTTTGTGGGGAGAGGGGAGGGGGCTACTCCTTTCTGAAGATTCCCAACTCAACTGTATAGGCTGAGTCATGAGTTGAATTTTAAAAATACATTTGAATGTATCTGTTTTCTTTAAATCAGGTCAGAGTTTGAGTTCTGGTGTCCTGAGGCATTTTGGAAATGAAAGTTCAATACTCAGAAAAGAGGAAA
The DNA here is from genome assembly GCF_047675955.1 of Chlorocebus sabaeus. NCBI lineage: Eukaryota > Metazoa > Chordata > Mammalia > Primates > Cercopithecidae > Chlorocebus > Chlorocebus sabaeus. The sequence continues at coordinate 29,737,540 of NC_132916.1, forward strand.
GGCCAACAAAAGATAAGCTTGGAATTATTGGGAGCCCATTTTAGCTGTAGTAAGGAGATGGCAAATGGACATGGTAGAGCTCATCGGAGCTTCATACAGAAGCTCTCAGTAGTCCTTGGAGTGTGGGCTGATGGTCCTTCTGAGTAGAAGCCCTTAAATGCACATAATAAAGGCAAAGAACATAAGCTGGGCAGCATAAGATAAGCATAGCACACAACACCTTGATGTTCTTTGTCTTCTTTCCTTGTTTGTCTCCAAGTTAGTAGGCAGAGGTGCTATTCCAGATAAATGCCAGCACCAAGTGTCTGTGTCTGGTAGGCTTGACCATTTTTAATAGACATTTTTGGACAAAACAGAGCCTTACAACTTAACTAATCAATGGATCTGTTAAACAAATGGTTTTGGGAATGTCTTTGGGCATCACTGTCTACTCTGGTAGGCAAAATTATGGGTCCCCAAAGATATACATGTCCTCATCCCTAAAACTTGTGAATCTGTTACCTTGCATGGCAAAGGAGAATTAAGGTTGCAGATGGAATTAAGGTTGCTACTCTGCTGACCTTAAAGTAGAGAGATTATCCTGGATCATTCATGTGGACCCAATGTAACTATGAGGGCCCTTAAAAATGGAAGGGGGAGGCAGTAAAGTAGGAAAGAGGAATGTGATATGATAATGACTCGCCTGCTGTTGCTGGCTTTGGAAAGAGGGGAGAAGACCTGGAACCAAGAAATGAGGGAAGTCTCTGGCCACTGGAAAAGACATGGAAACGAATTATGCCCTAGAGCCTTCAGAGAGGAACGCAGCCCTGCCAACCCCTGGATTTTAGCCCAGTAAGACCCACGCTGGACTTTTATTCTACAGAATTGTAAAACAATGAATTTGCATTGCTTCAACCTCAAATTTTGCGGAAACTTGTTACTGCAGCCATAAGAAACTAATACATTTACTCAACAATGACATTCCTCTTATTGCACTAAGTAGACCATTGGAGGAAGAAAACGACAACCGTGATTATATTTGCCCGTGGCGATGAAGATAATTAGTGATACTATATTCTTCCACCTCAAAATGGAGACACTGATCAACCTCACAGCCAAATATATTTACCTCTTCCACTTCTCCAACACAAGCCCTCCTCACTGTCCCCTAAATTGGCAAGAACACATGGTAGAAAGTTTTCACATGCATGACACATTTTCTTGGGAGTACTCAAGGTGCTAGGCTTAAATCCCTGTGAATGAGCTATAACTCCAATTGTCCTTCCTTCCTTCCTTATTTTTTTTTTCTGAGGCAGGGTCTCACTCTTATTGCCCAAGCTAGAGAGCAGTGGTGTGATCACAGCTCACTGCAGCCTTGAACTCCCAGGCTTAGGTGATTTTCCCACCTCAGCCTCCCAAATAGCTGGGACTACAGGCACATATCACCATGGCTGGCTCATTTATATATAAATATATATTTATAAATATATAAATATATATTTATAAATACATAAATATATAAATATATATTTATATATAATATATTTAAATACATTAAATATTTTAAATATATTAACTTAAATATATTAAATATTTTAAATATATTAAATATTTTAAATATATAAATATATATATTAAATATATAAATATATATTTAAATATATTATATGTATTTATATATTAAATATAAAAATATATTTATATATATTAAATATTAAAAAAAATATATACTTTTTGTAGAGATGGGGTTTCACCATATTGCCCAGGCTGGTCTTGAACTCCTGGGCTAAGGTGATCTACCCACCTCAGCCTCCCAAAGTGCTGGGATCACAGGTGTGAGCCACCATGCTAGGCTTACGGCTCTAGTTCTTACTCATGAAACTTTATCACCTCTCAAAGAGGGCACCTTTATTCCTTCTACTGTGAAAGGAGATAAGCTTACTATGCAATGATCTTGCAAAACATGCCTTCATGGAGGCCTGTTCTTCATATCAGGAATGTTCTTAATTTCTTCTCCACATACCTGGAACCTACTTAACACTCAGAGCCCAACTCATTCTATTTTCTTCCCAAGACCTTTTTCCTTATCTCTACAAGCAAGTCTGCAGGAATTGACTGTTTATACAAGGGGACTTCAAAAAGTTCATAGAAACATGAAATTAAAAGATAAACATTAAAAATGTAAATTTTATGTCTCAACATAAGCACCGTCAAGGTCATGACACTTTTGTAAGTGATGATCCGAGCCATTTAGTCCATCCCTAAATAACGGAGGGTCCTGGGAATTTAACCATGTCAATGCAGTCTTTTTTACATTATTAACTGAATAAAAATGGGTGCCCTTTAAAGACTTTTTTAAGATTAGGAAACAAAAATAAGTCAAAAGGAGCCAAATGAGGACTGTAAGGTGGATGCCAATGATTTCTCACCAAAATGCTCACAAAATTGCCTTTGTTTGATGAGAGAATGAGCAGGAACATTGCCGTGGTAGAGAAGGACTCTCTGGTAAAACTTTCCCAGGCATTTTTCTGCTAAGCCTTTGGCTAACTTTCTCAAAACACTCTCACAATAAGCAGATGTTATCATTCTTTGGCCTCCAAAAGTCAACAAGTAAACTGCCCTGAGCATCCAAAAAAATTGTTGCCATGACCTTTGCTTTTGACTGGTCCACTTTCACTTTGACTGACCACGGCCACCCCTTGGTAGCCATTGCTTTGATTGTGCTTTGTCTTTAGGATCACACTGGTAAAGCCGTGTTTCATCTCCTCTTATAATTCTTTGGAGATACGCCTCAGGATTTTGATCCTACTTGTTTAAAATTTATATTGAAAGCTCTGCTCTTGTCTGCAGCTGATCTGAGCACAACAGTTACGGCACCCATGGAGTGGAAAGTTTGCTCAACTTTAATTTTTCAGTCAGAATTGTGTAAGCAGAACCAATTGAGATATCTATGGTGTTGGCTACTGCTTCTACTGTTAATTGTCAGTCCTCCTCATTTAGGGCACAAACAAGATTAATTTTTTCCTCCTAAATTTATGTGGAATGGTCTGCTGCTGTGGGCTTCATCTTCAACATTGTCTCGTCCTTTCTTAAAATGAGTTATCTATTTGTGAACTGTTGATTTCTTTGGAGTATTGTATCCATAAACTTTTCGTAAAGCATCAGTGATTTCACCATTCTTCCAGCCAAGCTTTACCATAAATTTGATGTTTGCTCTTATTTCAATTTTAGTAGAATTCATGTTACTCTGATAGGGGTTCTTTTCAAACTGATGTCTTGTTCTTCTTAGTGCCTCAAACAAGATCTTGTTCAGACCCATTATAACATGTCAGTTCAAGTTTATTTTGGTACAAAAAAATTTTGAATACATAGTTTTTTCATAAAATGCATTTTCATGAACTTTTTCTTTATTCTTGTTTTGAAACAGGGCCTCATTCTATCATGCAGACAGAGTGCAGTGGCATGATCATAGCTCACTGCAGCCTCAAATTCCTGGGCTCAAGTAATCCTCTTACCTCAGCCTCCCAAGTAGCTGGGACTACAGGTGTACACCACCATGCCTAGCTAATTTTTAAAATTTTTGTAGAGATGGGCTCTCACTATGTTGCCCAGGCTGTCCATGAACTCTTTGAAGACCTCTTGTATATCCTTTATATATAGGATATAGTTATAGCCTTTCCAACACTCAGCACAGGGCTTTGCACATAGTATGCAGCTGGTAGGTAGTGGAAATTCCACAGACCTTGTCTCAGAGGAGTGAGACTTGAATCTCTACTTTCCCACTTACTAGCAGTGTGGCCCAAGATTCAGTGACCTTATCAGAAAAGAAAAAGAAAAGTAATACACATCTCACAGATTTGTTATCAAGATCAAATGAGCTATTGTTTATAAAAGTACTTTGTAAATTAAAGTACCATTCAAATACAAGGGATCAGAGGATTAAATTAAATCAATTCTGTATTGCATTTCTTGAACTAGTCCTAAGACTGTTGAACTATGTCCAGTTTTGCACATGAGCACATTTTCATAAGTGCACTATAATGCCATTGAGGAAGGCTGTGGAAGCTCAGGATTGTTTATTACAGTAAAGAGTAGGCCAAAGTGAGTTTTCAAAACAAACTCCAAGTGTTTGTCTACTCAGTAGACAATTGTGAGCAGCTCCACAGAGTCACTGGCCTCAAATTAGAGCAAAAAGGGATTTGGTCCAGACATAAGGAAATACTTCATGAATATAAAGACTGTGAAACCTACTATTAAGGGAAATTGTGGAGACAAATAACAGCCACAAATAAGTTACTTTGTGCTGCCAAATTGACCAAGGAGAAAAAGAAACATGTTTATTCTTCAAAATGTGGATGTTCTGAAGCAATTAAACATCTTCCCTTGCTAAATTGACATATTTTTGGTCTTGAGGGCAATATAAAATTAAATTCTTGAAAAGAGATTTTAAAAATAAGAGATGGCATCTCTTCTAAAGAAAAAGAGAAAACAAAATGAAGAAACTGCTAAAAATAGAACGATTTAAAAATACTATTTGTAAACTACTATAAAAACTTATATAAAGACAGTATAATCTCTAAGAAATTGTCTCAATGAAATAAAACCCATCCCATACATATCCTTTCCCTGTCCTCTTCATATTGCCTCCCCCACAGCCTGCAACAGTCCTTAGCTCTATAATTGAGCATAAGCCACTATTATGCTAAGATTGGGAACCTCAGTACCCTACTTGGCATAGCAACTGGTAGGTGATTAGAAGGCAGAGTTGCCTTAGATACCTATATGGATGTTATACAGAAGAGGTGAACATCCTAATGCTATTACAGACATAGTTTAAGTTGAACTATACCTTGTACGTGTCTTTCAAAAGGACAGGACTATCTTTGTGATGACTGAATAGTGACAGCTAAGGTAACCCGAGTCCAGCTAAAGGTCACTGACCAAGCTCCATGATCTACAATAAGCTTATCAGGGCCATCTCTTGAAATAATAGTCACTTCCAGGTCTCCTTCATCTTCTTCACTCTTTGCCTTCCTCCCTCCTCCCCATCAGAGCCCGCCCTGCCCCCTCCAGGATGGATCCTTCAGCAAGGTTCTCTCTTTTCTTGGGCTTTTCCTGTTGCCATCACAGAGCCCTCAATGTTTTTTATAGAGTTATCTTTATCTAACCTTGAGTCAAAGGCCACTCTTGCCCCAGGATAAAAAGCAAATCCCCTCATTTAAGCATCTTCCTTTTAAAAAAGGAAAGGGAGAAGTTTTAACATAAATAATACACTAATATACGTTGAAGAAAATTTCTAGGCTAAGCAATCCCATTTCATAATTTTCCTTACAGAATCTGGCTGTGAAAAATGTTTCTACCACTTGTAGACTAGGGGAAGGTAGAGTCTTCTTGGCAGGCAGCATTCCTTTGTGTTTCCTGGGTAATTTCTTACAACTCGGTTTTTCTAAAATATAGAAGTAGATTGTCCAATAAATGCTTCTATTGAATGCCAAACTGATGACCAAAATAGACTCTCGCCATGGCTGCTCCAGGTCTTATGACACTTAAGCCATATTATTTTGAGCAAATGCCCTCTAAGTTCCACCACAGTCAGCAGTTATGTTGAAATAAAAATGATTACTTTTATTATAGCAAATGTAACTGGTTGATTGCCAAAGACAAGATTATTTGTGCAGAGAATTGCCACAGCCTCCAACTAAACATTATATAAGTATTTATTTTGTGGCTGGGTATCCCTAATATGCCTGTTTACAGTTTATTCCAGAGTTTACCTGAAGTTTATTCCTGTTTCTTTGCACAGTATCTACAGTATTAAATCACGGTGCTGGCCGGGCGCGGTGGCTCACGCCTGTAATCTCAGCACTTTGGGAGGCCGAGGCGGGCGGCTCATGAGGTCAGGAGATTGAGAACATCCTGGCTAACACGGTGAAACCCTGTCTCTACTAAAAATACAAAAAATTAGCCGGGCGTGGTAGCGGGCACCTGTAGTCCCAGCTACTCAGGAGGCTGACGCAGGAGAATGGCGTGAACCAGGGAGGCGGAGCTTGCAGTGAGCTGAGATTGCGCCCCTGCGCTCCAGCCTGGGCGACAGAGCGAGACTCCCTCTCCAAAAAAAAAAAAAAAAAAATGTGAGAGCAAACCCCTATGCTCAGTGGCTAAGGAATGTTCTGTGAATATTGAAGCTGGGAAGCTGGATCCTTTCCTATCACCTATAAGGTCTGTATCAGCTAGCCCCAGGTCCCCCTCTACTTGCATTTCCAGTAACTTTTCTCCTACCTTGCTGTGCTCTGGCCATACTGGCTTCCTTTTCCAGTTATTTATTTATTTATTTATTTGTTTGTTTGTTTGTTTGAAACATGGTCTCACTCTGTCTCCCAGGCTAGAGTGCAGTGGTGCAATCTTGGCTCACTGCAGCCTCAACCTCCCAGGGCTCAAGTGATCCTCCCACTTCAGCCTCCCGAGCAGCTGAAAGTACAGGTGCATGCCAATGCACCCAGCATAATGCCATGTTGTCTAGGCTCATCTCAAACTCCTGTGATCCGCCTGCCTCAGCCTCCCAAAGCACTGGGATTACAGGCGTGAGCCACCATGCTCAGTCCCTGGCTTCCTTTCTGTTCCTTAAATTTGCTAAGTAAGCTGCTTCTCAGATCCTTTGTCTTTTACACTCCCTCTGCCTGGAACTCCCAGATATACACCCACAGGGCTCCCCTCCTCACTTCATTCAGGTCTCTGTTCATATTTCCCCTCCTCAGAGAGCCTCCCCAGCATCCTATCTATGAGAGCATCCTCTGTCACTTACCATCTCCTGTCCTTATTTTAATTTTCTTCCCTTATATTGTTTAATGCACAGCTGTGTCCTCAACACCTTGCCCAGTTTCTGGCATGTGGCTGGTGCTCAATAAATGTTGTAAACTAATGAATAAATAGATGAATGGATGTTCAACCTAATGGAGGTCTTGGACAGATTCACAGATAGAAGTCTCATCTTCTGTCCTTTGATGGTTCCTTTATTCTCCTAAACTATGATCCTCCTCACGTCCCCATTCATTCAGCATCATGTGCTCCCTGTGATGCTGAAGAACCTCCTTTTGCCACTAGTCTTTTTTATCTAAGCAAGATGTTCTCCTTCCCCCCAGTCCCCATGGATGAAAAACCCAGCAGTTTTCTTGGTTAGTATCCATTTAAGTATTATACAAGGCCTCTTTTTTAAAAGATTTCAAATGGAAACCAGGCACCCCATCTTTTCAAGCATTCCACCTAAACAAGTTACATGTTTTGAGAATACATAGGCTCAGACTCAAATCAAGTTCCTTCCTTTTTGCTCAGTTCTTATCTCAGTAAATTTAAGCTGGCACCTAGCTCTGATGACAATTTGACCATCTTCTCTGTGAGAGTTTTTGAAACATCCCAAAGCCCAATAATATTCCTTCAGGACATTCAGCTGCTGTGGTTCCTGAGAAAGAAGGGTGCTCGCTAGCGTTTATTAAATGCCTACAATATTCCATTGCATTGACCTGGAGATTTTTTCTTTTTTTTTTTAGACAGAATCTCGCTCTGTTACTCAGGCTGGAGTGCAATGACCGATCTGGGCTCACTGCAACCTCTGCCTCCTGGGTTCAAGCGATTCTCGTGCCTCAGCCTCCCAAGTAGCTGGGATTACAGATGTGCACTGCTACCCCCAGCTAATTTTTGTATTTTTAGTAGCGACGGGGTTTCACCATGTTGGCCAGGCTGGTCTCAAACTCCTGACTTCAGGTGATCTGCCCCCTTTGGCCTCCCAAAGTGCTGGGATAACAGGCGTGAGCCACTGCGCCCTGCCAGCCCTAGAGATTTATAATGTCACTGAGGTCTACCACAGGGTTCCTATTGGTTATGCATTATTTGAGAAGGCAACCAGAATACCGGTGGCCTCTGAGCCTACCTCCAGCACTTCAGGATTCTCAAAAGCCACAAAAACATTCCTGCTGTCTCTCGAATGATGAAGCACATTATTGAGTGTGAAGGCTAAGCTACTGTAAAAATAAATCAACTTAAATAATAGAAAAGTTACTTCTATTTCATGTAAAAGCCCAAAGGTACTCTAATTGGGCTGGAAAGGCACCACTGGTCTGTGAGTTCATCCAGGAACCAGGCTTGTGGGTTGGTTCTGCTGTGGTCAACGTATGCATCCCTATCAAGGCCCAAGGCAGCTGGTCCAATTGTTGCCATTTCTAAGCCAGCAGGAAGAAGAAAAGTGGAAGTATAGGCTAAGAAACTTTCATCTTTAAGAAAAAGACCCAGGAGCGACAATACATTTTTTCTTACATGCCATTGGTGAGAATGTAGTAATATAATACCTGCAGAGGAGGCTGGGAAATGTAGTCTCTAGCTGGTGGCCATGTGCCCAGTTCAACTTGGAGGGAGTTACACTTCTAAGAAGAAGAAGAAGGTGAGAATTGTTCCTTGGAGAGGGTTGGCAGTCTTTTGCCAAATTAGGTTTTTAATTGACTGGATTTTAGGCCTGGGAAATAAACCCTCTGAGTGATATAACGGGCTTTGCATGTTTGTGGCTATGGGAATCTTTTCAGCAACATTCCTCAGTGTGGAGAATGTTCCATTTTGTGACTCCTGGTTGCCATGAATAAAGGCAATAGCTTGTTTTCCCAGCATCTCTTGCAGGAAGGGCCTAAGCGTGTGCCCCAGGCTCTGCTGATCTGAAATATTGTACAAGACTTCAATCCAGATAAGCAGCATGAAGAGCCTTGCAGAATCCATTTTCTGATGGGAGTGGCAGCTGAGGCATTTGATATGGGGACAGCAGTGGTGCTGGTTCTGTGTCAGCTACATAAGGCCTAGCATTTGTGTCTGGTCAGAGAGTCCCATGGTGTGGATTGGGTATCTTCTCTGGCCGTGCCATGTCTGAACCTAACTTTCTTGCCCTACCAAAGATTCCCACCTAATGTTCTTTAATGATATTTTGTTCTTGCTTGAATTGGAGATGTTTTTGTTATTGGCAACTAAGGATCCTTTTAATAAAGCTGAAGATCACCTTGTGTTACTTCTGTGCTTTTGTCTCCTGGGGCGGTCAGATGAAGGTGGGGACAAGAGGTGTTATATACTTCCAGTCATCAGCCATGTATGGTGCTGTTGCTGATGTATGGAATACATGAATCTGGGATCCAAGGTCAAGGGTGAGGGAAGTAGAAGCTGCTTTACTCACCATCACTCTCAGTAACTCACTTATGTTTCCTGTCCCAGCAACTTCTGCCTTTACTTCACTTAGAGGTTCTGGTTCTTGAGGTTCTTAATACAGAGGACATATCAGTTTCCACTATATCTGCACCTGACTGGTCATTTTGGGCTCCTCTGGCCAGTAGATAGGTAAGCAAAGGAAAAAAGCATTTATACTGGAAGATGCAATTAACTTTGATTATTATTAGGAGATAGAGTTGCTGCTGCAAAACGAGGGCAGGGAGGAAAATATCCGAAATTCAGAAATTCCCTGCGAATACTTTGTGGTGCTTCCCATACCTGCTGATAACCATAAATGAGTGATTGCAGCAACAAGAATTGGTAACCAAAGGCTTGGACTCCTTCCTGATGGTCCGGGTTACTCTACCAGGCAGGCATCCTAGACCAGCCGCAGTATGGCTGAATGTGAGAGTGAATCTGGGTGATGGAGGAAGAAACAAAGAATGTCAGTTACGGCCTTGGGGCCAATTGCAACATTGGAGACTGTAGCTGGTCTCAGTAACTCAGGAATCCTCGTTATTATTATTATTTCTAACACCACCATGAAGAATTTATGGCAGTGTAGGGTCAATTTAATGTGGAGCATGAGTGGATCTCAGCATGCAAGAGACAGATGATGCCGATGCTGGTCCATATTTCCTTAGCACTGACTGTTTTCTTGCACTCAGCCAGATTTCCAACTGACAACACTTGTGACTCCACTTAAAAGTCTTCTTTGGTCATCAGAGCCCACTCTGTCTATGCATAGAGTAGGCCAAAAGAGGCAAGGAATTAACTCCTTCTGGAAATCACCCTCAGCCAATGACTGGGGGAGTCCTGTAGAGATACCCCAGTTCCCTTGGCCCTTGATTGGGGTAACTCTGTGGTTAGGTCTCCATAGCCTTTTAGAGCTCCCCAGTGGGATTAAGCTCCAGTTGTCCAACTAGTAACTTGCTTGATAACATAAACTTTGCTCTCTTCCTTCCCAGAGAGCCTATTCCAGGTCCTTGGAACTCTGGAATTCTATGTCCAAATGGCCCTAAACCTGGTTTCAGGGCTTGCGCAAGGTCTTCTCTTGGCTGTTCCTCCAAAGGTGGATAGCAACAGAAGTGTGCAGACCTCTCAGCCCAAGGGAAGACTGAGGAGTGGCTATCTGGGGAGGGAAGCACTAGATAGAGTGTGAACATGGGGGTCAGAGTGTCCACATGCATGAATGGAGGACCCGTCTCTGTGTGGCACAGTATCAGAAATGGAAGAAGAGAGGTAGTAGAGTACAGGTAGAACGTTCTGGTACAAAATTCCAAGGAATCCAAAAGTTCTAAATTTAACCCGGGCCCCCAGGTCACTTAGGTCAATTTGTCAAGGCAGAAGGATAGAATCTGTTTTCTTTAGCAGTTTGTTAGCTTGCTTTATAGCCTTTAACTATTTAGACATTTAGGATACGGCCCTCTATTTGCACTCTTTTGCCAAGTCCTGGCAGTAAGCATATAATCAATGGCTGCATGCTAAACTATAAGATGCGAAGAGCAAAAAGAAAGCCAGGTGTGGGTACCAGCCTTTCAGATGAGTTATTCTTGAGGATTACTCGTGTATACTTTTAGTCACTCTATTCCAACTCTTAAAGAAAACCACTAGAGACTCTGGACCACTACTGTCTTGAAAAGATAAGAGGAGTCATCGGTGGGGATAAATCACTGCATTGTCTTTTGTTATTACTGCTTTTCATAAAAGTAGCTGGTAATTGGACCCATCTCTGTACCCTGTTCCAAAAGAGGGCAGCATTGCCACTAGCACGTTCATTCAGTGTAAATGGCCAAGACCCTCTGCTGGAGTAAGAGTCATCCACGACTTGGCACCTCCAGGCTATATTCTTGTGATATATTCTATGTATGGAAAAGCAAGGCTTTACCAGCAGCATCAGCTCATACATGACACCCATGCTTGACTCTATGCTACTCAGAGTCATTTTGATATTATTTGCAACATAGGATGATTAATCTGAGCCACACATGGTTTTTAGTAGTTCCACAATGTGGGTAAAAGTGTGTGTGTGTGTGTGTGTGTGTGTGTGTGTACATGATAATGAATAGCAAAAAGTAAATATCTTCCTCCTCCACCCTGCCTCTGGTATTGATATTTCCTCTATGCTGGTAGGAGTGCAGGGGCAAATATCATTTAGATGTTCTTGGGATTGATATTAAGAAATTTCAGGATACCCCTAAACAACCACTTCAAAAGATGTGCACTTGGGTTCTCTTGCTCATATGAGGTCAAACTAATTGGATTACTTAAACACAGATAATGCAGAAGAGGAAGTCTGGCTGCTCATGATCAATTAAAACAGTTTCCCTCTCAATTTTTTATTTGGTTTGGGTTTCTTTTGCTTTGGACCTTGGCGTTAGAACACACATAGAAACTGTGTGTTTATAATTTCCCTCAGGCTTTTCCTAGAGGTAAGCACTCTAACTGGGGATGGAGATTTTGGTTAATTTCTTAATTGGCTGTGTCCTGGTAATGGTTTTTGCAGGATAAAAGCTCTGCTTCTATCTCAGTCATTATGGACAGTGAGTCAACTCAGGACTTTAAATGAGGTTTATTATCTTCAGAGATTAAGGCAGTATTTTCTGAGCAGATTTAAAAAAAAATGATCTTGCTTAATTAAAAGGCTTCAGTGGATAGTGTTTGTCAGAGAGCCCGGCTGCTGGCTGTTATTTCCTGTGTCAAACTTCCTCTTACCCCTCAAGTTTGTACATGAGACAGTTAGAGGGGCCGTGTCTCAGCTCTGCCACCCACGTCTCAGCCCACTCACACTCGATTGGACAGAATGTTAAAGAAAACTCAGAACATAAACCTGGGTGGGGAGAGCTAAGAACTCTACATTATGTTCTGTTTCATTTCTTTCTTTATAGCTCATCATAACCTATGCCTATTATTCTCTTTGGATATTTCATAGATTCCAGTCATAGACCAGATTCAAGACTCAACCCCAATTATTGGGTATAAGAGACACAATAGGTATTCAATAAACATCAGTTGAATTGAATTAAATGGGATTGAAATATGCCCCCACTAAGACATAGATCTCTTAGGGGTTGTTTGGCTGCAAAAACCAGAAATCTAGATGACTATCTAAAGCTAACCAAGAAAATTTATCATGAGGATACATGGATTTCTTTATGAGAAAATGCAAAAGGAAGTGGAAACGTACCAGGAATGAAAGAGAATGCTCTTTATAATTGTAAGTGCTCTCATTTCTGAAGAATCATTCTATTATTCTCCCTCTCTCTCTCTCTTTCTCTCTCCCTTTTAAACCTTCTTGACTTAGTGTGCATGACAGAAAATGGCATTCCAAACCCCACATAAACTCCTCTTTCAAATGCTTAGTATTTTTCAGCTATAGCCATTCTGTTCTCAACACATGGGTACTGGCTTTCTTTCAAGCTTTGACAGACATCATTGTCGAGCAGAATTTTTTCCCACTGAGCTTGGATGCTGCTTCACATTCTTTTTAATTCAGAGCTCCAGACAGCCATGACTAGTTGTTGAAATGGCCATCTCTGTTCTAATTCCTCTGTCAATGGATAGTCCTTTCAATATTTTAAGATAGCTCTGGGGTCTTCTGTGAATATATAATTCTGTGGTTTAATATCTCTAATTTCTTCAGTTGTATAATGTGGTTTTGAACCTTCCTTTAAGTTGCAACAAAACCTCATTTAACTAGTAGAAATTCAGTAATATTTGTGTTGCACCAAACAACAGCAGCAACAGTGAGGGAAGAATCCCCTATTCCTTTCCTCCCATTTACACTTGTAGGAGAGGAAAAACCTTTTCTCTAATCTCCTAGATTCTGTAGCTGGGCCTGTGAATCAAGCTGACAAAAGACATATTGGCAGGAGAAAATCATACAAATTTTATCTGATGTCGATACTTTTATGTGGCATGAGGGGCTTCATAGGAAAGAAGTGAAAACCCCAAAGAAGCAGTTAGACTCAGGGGGTTATATACCACTTTAACAAAGGGCAAAAAACTTGTGGAGAAATGACAGGACAAAGGATGGGGGTCCAAAAAGGCCCTAGGGGCAGTAATTTGTGGGATAGTGACTAGAAAATATATGAGAGAAACTAATGGAAGATAAGAGTTATTTCGGCAAGGTTTGCTTGTGCAAACTTATCTCTGCACCATCTCCTTCCCAAATCCTGTCTCTGATAAGAGTATTCTCTTCTTGGTATCAGAAGGGCAACTTTCTCATGGGAAATATGCCTTGCTTTTAACCAGAAAGGGGAAGGGCAAAGATCCTTTCTTGCAGCTGCTGTTTCTCAATTGTCTTCGTCTCAAATAGTAAATATGCAAAAGTGGCATAGTTTGAAGTGGCATTTTTCTGATCCCTTTCACAGTCACCATTCCCACTGGATTCATGAACTAGAGAAAGGGTGAACCAGGGAAAGGAAAGGGAACTCACAGAAAACATGCACAGGAAAACAAAAGGAGTTAATTTATGCCTTTTGACCTTATGACCCAGGTCCTGGAAATATAAAATTGATTTAAGAAATGTTCAAAGAGGCCGGCTTGGTGGCTCACATCTGTAATCCTAGAACTTTGGGAGACTGAGGCGGGTAGATCACCTGTCTCTATTAAACATACAAAAAATTAGTCAGGTGTGGTGGTGTGTATCTGTAGTTCCAGCTGCTTGGGAGGCTGAGGCATGAGAATTGCTTGAACCTGGAAGATGGAGGTTGCAGTGAGCCGAGGTCGTGCCAGTGCACTCCAGCCTGGGCAACAGAGCAAGACATTGTCTCAAAAAAAAAAAAAAAAGTTCAAAGACAAAGTTGACTATACATAATTTTAGTGTGGTGACTTTAGAATTTGTGGCCCACCTAAAATGAGATGCTTCTCTGGTTTCTTCCAAAGATGGTCCTACTTGCCCTCTCTCACTTAGAGAATAATCTTTAGGGGTGGAAGCAGGATTCCCCATGTGGTCTCAGCAGCAGAAGGCGGTGTGGTTACCATCTTATTAGCTCTAGTGCTATAGTTCTACATATACTGCACATCAGCAGTATAGGGGTTACTGAAAGCCCAAAGTCCTGCATTTTCTTGCACTTATTCCAATAAAACCAGGAAATAATGCACCCACTCATAACATGAACTCAAATATGATTCAGTTAACTCCCACTTAGCCCCTGTTCTCATTAACACGGCATTAACTTACCCACTGCAGTATTATACTGTGATTTTTTTAAAACTGTAATTTACAAGATAAATCAAGCAAAAGCACATTAAAGAGGGAACAGTACCAAGAAGGTACTCAGTAAAATCAGCAAATGTTTGCCTCTCCCAGCCTCCACAGGTGCTTTGTTGTGCACAGGTACAGGCTTTTGCCTGAATCACTTCATTTTCTCTTGTTGGTTCTGGTTCATAGTTCAAGCCTGTCATAATCTTGGCCGGGCGCGGTGGCTCACGCCTGTAATCCCAGCACTTTGGGAGTCTGAGGCGGGTGGATCATGAGGTCAGGAGATGGAGACCATCCTGGCTAATCTGGTGAAACCCCATCTCTACTAAAAAATACAAAAAATTAGCTGGGCGTGGTGGTGGGCGCCTGTGGTCCCAGCTGCTCGGGAGGCTGAGGCAGGAGAATGGCGTGAACCCGGGAGGCGGAGCTTGCAGTGAGCCAAGATCCACCACTGCACTCCAGCCTGGGCTACAGAGCGAGACTCCGTCTAAAAAAAAAAAAAAAAAAAAAAAAAAAAAATCATTAAATAACACTTTAGAATGTTTCTAAGTACTCTGTGTTATACCGGGAGATAAAAACTTATCTCCCGGTATAGGGTTTTCTCCCCTATACCTTCCCTTCTCTCACCCAGATTTGGACACATAAAAATAAAAGAAATTGCTTTCAAAAAGCCAATTGGCATGCAAAGCTTGGAGGCATAGCAAATACATTGGATGATGGAACCTGGGCCAAAAAGATTATGACAGGCTTGAACTATGAACCAGAACCAACAAGGGAAAATGAAGTGATTCAGGCAAAAGCCTGTACCTGTGTACAATAAATCACCTGTGGAGGCTGGGAGAGGCAAACATTTGCTGATTTTACTGAGTATCTTCTTGGTACTGGTCCCTCTTTAATGTGCTTTTGCTTGAGTTATCTTGTAAATTATAGAAAAAAAAATCACAGTATAATACTGCAGTGGGTAAGTTAATGCAGTGTTTGAAAATCACATGTAACAAGCTGAAACAATAGAACACAATCCCCATAACTGGTGTTCCATAACATAGTGAAGATTTTGTATTTCAGCTAGTTCTCAACTAGCAAAAGAGAAATAAATGAACAAGAGAATTAATATTTTGTTGTTGTTCATCCACTTTCTCTCCAATTTAGGGAGCACTGAGGTCAAGGATCTGTCTCACGAGCCTTCCACCTTTGGCTCTTCTTGCAATGGCTCTGGTTCTATCTATGCCTTTACTAAGCCGGCAAATTCTTTAAAGCAGGAAAGTACAAAATTGTTACGAAAGGCTCTGTCAAAAGATTCTTCGAGTAATTAAGGATGGCGCACTCTGCATAGGAAATGAAGCCCTTGGAGAGATTTGAGAAAGCCCTTGAAGAGATTTGAGATATCCCTCATAGAGAAAGAATTGACCTTCATTATCTCAGGAAGGCTTTTGACATAAAAGAGAAAGAGAAGAAACTGATTACTTAAAGAGGGGAGAGAACTGTAAAGAGAACTACAAGGATGAGCATCAGGCTTAAAGTGGCTTAATTTACAAATGGATAATTTAAAATCAGAATTGGAACATTCAGCCTTAATATGACCTACTCCCCTTGCAATCTAAAAGTGAAGGTCAGTATTTAACAAAACCACAGAGGTTAAGGAACACACATACACACATACATACACAAATATATACATATATACACACATATAAATGTATGTGTATAAAATGTGTGTGTGTGTATATATATATTTAGAATCAAGATAAAATATATCCTGATATTATAAAATACTTACTCTAATAAGAAACATGGCTAAAATCTAATGACCCTGAATAATCGAGGTTGAGTTTTGTGCCTCTTAAATAAAGAAAAATAATGATAAAAAAGAGTTTTGTGCCTCTTGATACATATGCAAACATACATACACGTGTGTGTGTGTGTGTGTGTGTGTGTATACACTATACTGCCTAAAACTTTTAGGTCTGATCTCTAAGGTACTGATCTCTAATGTAAAGAGGAGTAGTATGGGGTAGAAAGTAGGGCATGGTGTTTGGAACCAAATATCCGAGGTTTGAGTTCTTGTTTAGCTCTTTGCTATTTTCCTTGACTAAAATTTTCTGAGTTTCAATTTTCCCATTTTGGAAACCGTCATGAAAACAGAAAAGTGACAACGTGTGGTGTTCTATAAAGTCTAGGCAAATTACATACCATCAGTAAACATTTTATCATTAGCTTTACAGCTCTCATTCAAATGCTTCCACAATCCCACCAAGATTCATGAATATCATCATCCTTTTGATTATTTAGTAGACGATAAAATGAGCATTAAGAAAAATCCCTTTTCATGAGCCAAGAATTCCTGGCTGTGCTGTTCATGTTTATTCACTGATTTTTCAATAATTAGGAGAGCAGGAATAACAAAAACACGAATAAAAAGAACTCAGCTTAGTAAAAGTAAGGTAGCCAGAAAACCAATTTCAATGTGTATTTTTATACCTCAGAAAAAGCAATTCACTTTGTAAATGGTGTGTCGGGACCATCCCTAAGGGTCATTGTCCTAGACCAATGATATTAACTATCAGTCTATGTTCAGAACTGGAAATAGAAATACCTCCAGGTATTTGAAGAAGAAAAGGATTTAACTCAGGGAAATAGGCACTCAAAAAATTACTGGAAGGGCTGTAGGCACCACTGAAATTTTTGAGTTTAAGAACAAACTGCTAGTGCTTCTTCAGCAGCTTCTTCAACACCCACCCACCCTCCTCTCCACAGCTTTGCTTGTCAGCAGAAAAAAAAAAAGGAAAAAAGCAAAACTACAGATCATCTCTACTAATGCCTGTAGACAAAAGGATAGATGATGAAAAATTGCAATGTGTCACAAGAGCAAATGTTCAAGGTGTTAAGGGAGCAAGCTCATGATAGTTGAGTTTTAGTTCCTGAGGCTGATAGGAGTGTTTTGTGTTCTAGGTGATGAGGAAAAAACAAACAGAGTCACCTTCTTCATTTATGAACCTTGTAAACCAGAGACTCTAAGGTTTGATATAAACATTCTGTCTAGTCAGTATATAATGTTGACAGTGACGAAAAAAATTTTAATACAGAGATAAAACAAAAATATTTTTTGCCACGATAGAGAGAAACAAAGGAATAATCATTTAACTGCCATTTTCCCCTTACATTATAGGAATTTCCATACCAACAATTTTGGTGGCCATTAAGGTGAAGTTGAGGGAACTGGATAGAAGAGAATTACCCTGACTTTACACTGGAAAGTACCTTTAGCATTGTTCTAGATGGTGACCTAGAGAGTGCCTGATTCATGCAGCTGTATGTAGTTGAAATTGAAAGTTGGCTCTGAAATCACAAGTTTTGCCAAATGCACTCAATGGAATCTTAAACAATAATAGCAAAAACTTCTCTGCATCTTTTCTGTAGATGTTTCCTATAATTTTAATATTAAGGCATATGTTCTAATAATGTTTCCTCACTGGTATCCTCTCCCCTGAAGTTTGACACTCTTGTACTTAGTTTTCCTCCTGGAGACCCAGGTAAATAATTACTATCTTTCTTTTTTGGGGGGTTGGCAGACGTTATTTGAACTGCCAGCCCTATTATGAGATTCAGGTGAGAGCAGGCTTGGGCAGGGAGGGAAGCCACATACGTGCGTAAATGTGCCATATCGCCGTGTTCTTGTTGCAAATCCCTTAAGTGACGGCAACAGAGCCAAGGACTGGGAGGTCAGCCACACACCCTCACAATCTGGTGCACTGGCATCCGTTGTGCTCAGGGTGGTTTGTTTCTGACAGTTACGGCAGCTGGATCAACACTTATTTTTTTCAAAATGACTCAGATCTTCATGTTCTGTTGCTTTGGGGTAATACCTATGACAAATATTAGGACGTGATGGTGTAGGGCTAGGAAGAGTGGACGTGACAACGAGCACTCCCTTTAGGACGTAGTGTCTGAAGGCTTCAACTCTGAAAGTCTGGTGACTCAGCTACTCAAAATCCTACATGTCACATTCCTGTAAACATCCAACATCTGCTCCAATAATATATATGAGGGGACATCATAAAAGTTGGATTTCATGACAAAAGTTTTGTTGTCTAGAGAGTCTCTCTGATGAGACCATGAGGCATAGTTGTGATCAGTTTTAAGAAGGCATGGCATTTTTGTTTGTTGCCCACATCTGTTGAGACTTAATGATATGCCAGGCACTCCCCTATAGGTTTATGTAGGACAACTCTACGAGGTAGGCAGTATTATTATTATTATTACCATTTTATAATGGAAATGGATACACAGAAGGGTTCCAGGTTAAACAGCTTGAACAGAATCATCTAAATCCCAGAAATTGGGATCAGGTTCCTCTGTGGGACTTCTGTTCACGTTACTATCATCATTCTGGTCACTCACCCTCAAAACGTTAGATCTTGGAGGGACCTGAGAAGTTATAGAGCAACACATTCATTGTAGGGATGAGGAAAACAAAGCTAAGAAAGCATTAAATATCTGTCCTGAGGATCTACAACTGGACTGTGGCAAAACCAAGACTAGCCAATGTTGTTTTTGTCTCTTACATCACACTCCGACTTTTCTCTGCCCATTGTTCTTCATTGCTAATGAATCATCAGTCTTATTCACTTCCTTCTTAACTTTTCTGATCTCTGCCCCTTCCTTCCTATCCACCAATTCAGGTTCTGGTTACTCTTTGCCTAGACAACTACAGCAGTCTTGTGGCTTCAGGACTGCCCACCTGTTTTTTTTTTTTTTTTTTTTTTAAAGTAGGTAGAAATTGGAACAAAAATAATTAGTAATTATAAAATCACCTTTCAAGAAATGTTATATTTATTCCATTCAGTCATTTCTCAAATGTTGCCAAATTTCTCCTTTGTAATTGCTAATTGTTATTTTAAAAACATCCTCTTTAAACATTATTAGTGCTTAGCTCTCCCTTGTAATTAGATGCAATTATTAGAACATAGTTTATATTAACCTGGGTTTGTGTGTTGTGCTGTTTGAGCCATACTTCCTTCTGACTTGTTCCTGTGTTCGATAAAAATTCCTTCCTTTATTTTTGCACAATCTTAAAATTTTTTTAAAAAAGAAAGCATGCGCATTATAGAAAAACCCAGTGCATATAAATAATTACAGAAGAAAAATCTCAAAACACTTAGATTCTTATTCATCCAAATCAAGGTTAACACATTGCTGTGTATTATTTCTCTTCTATGTATAGATTTTTCTTTTTTATTGTGCAAATTTGGGAAACGAACTAATATTCCTCTTTGTTAAAATGTGGATAATAATACCTCTATCACAAATTTGTTGGAAGAATAGCATGAGGATATAGATGAATGACACGGACAGCAGGCAGGGAAATACTGGGTAGAAGAGGGTGGTTCCTTGGCAAAGGCCCCACCCTCAAGCCTGGAAACCTGTGGCCCTAAATGGGAAGAGGCATTCCTGTTTTTGTGTCCAAATGTTGCCTTTTGGCCTGCCACACGCCCCCCATCCTGTACCCATACAAACCCCAAACCCGAGGTTCCATGAGCAGAAGAACAAAGGAGCAGAAGAGTGGCAGAGTGGCACAGCAGAGACAGAAAGAACTGAAGGAGTGTCTGAGTGTCTGAACATCTCGAGAGGAGTTCAGCTGGGAACAGAGAGGAGATTGGTCACAGGACAGCCAAACTCCAGGGGAAGATTATCTTCCCACTCCATCCCCTTTCCATGTCGCCATCCATCCCTCTGAGAGCCATCCCATCACTCAGTAAAATCCCCACATTCACCATTCTTCAAGTCCATGTGACCTGATTCTTTCTGGACGCTGGATAAGGACTCGAGTACCAAGAGGGCAGGGTGTCACCCTGACCCTTCACTGAGGTGGTTTAACACTCAGCCATATTTGGATGGCAACTGCTAAAATAATATTAGTTGTAACACACCGTTAGATGCTACCATGGGGCCAGAGCCCAAAAGCACTTTCCCTGACTCCCACATCTGCCCGTCTGCATGCTCCCCCTCCCATAAGGTGTTTGAGTGCATGGTGACCCGAGCAAATGAGCCACACCCTTATTGCAATACCTGCAAGGGGTTTGGGGAGCTCTACCATTCTATGAATGTACTTGGCGCATAGAAATTGCCCAACACGTGGTAGATATGAGCTGTTTTTATATTCAGCTTGTCAAACTCTTGGAATTAGTTTTGATGTCAAGTTGGAAATAGGGGTATGATTTGATTTTTTCCCCCAGTGGTTAAGTAATTGATTCACTTTTTCAAAATTAAAGTTTTAATTTAGAGATAACTGTAGATTCACATACAGTTGTAACAAATTACACAGCGAGATCCTGTGTACCCCTTACCCAGTTTCCCCCCGTGGTAACATCTTGCAAAACTATAGAACAATGTGAACCAGGATGTTGACCCTGGTGCAGTTAAGATACAGAACATCTCTGCCCCACAAGGATTCCTCTTGTTTGCTGCCCTTTATAGTCATGCCCAATTCCCTCCTGCCCCCACCCACCTTCCTAACCATTTGTAACCACTAGTCTGTTCTACATTTCTATAATGTAGCCATTTCAAGAATATTATAGAAATGAATCACATAGTATATAACATTTTTGATTGTTTTTTCCGCTTAGCATAATTCTCTGATGATTAATTCAACCTTTTGCTGTATCAACAGTTCTTTCTTTTATAGATTAACTTAGGGAGAATAGGTCCATTTAGGAGAGGTCATAATGTCTCCATCAATTAGTCTTTTTGAAAGTCTCATGGAAATGTTTTGCTATTTTCTTTACTGAGTTCTTGTAAATTTTTAAAATTTTATTTTTATATAATGTATACAAATAAATGTGTTATGGATCTACCCAACTTTTAAAATGCATGGGAAACATACTTGTTGAGCATGGTTCTCAGAAGGTCTTGGATTTTAAAAGTATCCTTTTCTCAGGTACTCTGAAACAGTTAAGTTTACTGTTCCACTAGTGTTGGCTCATACTGGTTACCTATATCAAATTCCCATTTTGGGTTTCCTGATAGGTCCCAGAGTGAGACAGGGAGCATTGCGCTCTGTCTTCTTCCCATCTTGGCTTTATTTTGATTGAAGTTGAGTTACATGTTCTATTTAGTAAGAGTTAGAAATGAATGAATCTTGCTGAAAGAAAAAAAAAATTTGAAGAACTAAACCCAAGGCATGACACATTTGGCTAACATCTCCTAAAGACAGCGCACTGTGGTGAGAGAAGTGTCATTTATGTTTCAGTCTCTAAATATTGTGTTTATTATAGGTTATGATTTGTGAGATTTATCTTGTTTTCTTTCAAAATCACTCTGAGTCTTTTTACTCCAAACACATAAATTAACTCTATGTTTCTGGCACTTGTTCATATAACCTGGTGACATATGGTCCCAACTATAGAATTTGTATTTTTATGAATACAGATATATAGAATAAAAATTACTAAGGTATAACTTATATACAATAAAGCACAATCATTATAAATAATATTTTCTCCACCTCCAGAAGTTCTTTTGTGTCCCTTCTCAGTCAATTTCCTCACCCACCCCTAGCTTCTGGCAATCACTGATTTGCTTTCTCTATTTATAAATTAGCTTTTTTTTTTTTTTTTTTTTTTAAGGGTTTTAAGTAAACGGATTCACACAGCATGTACTCTTTTGTGTCTGGTTTCTTTAGTGCAACTTTTTTTTTTCTTTTTTTTTTTTTTTGAGACAGGGTCTCACTCTGTCATTCGGGCTGGAGTACAGTGGCATTATCCTGGCTCAGCAGCCTCTACTTCCTGGGCTCAAGCGATCCTCCCACCTCAGCCTCCTGAGTAGCTGGGATGTGCCACCATGCCTGTCTAGTTTTTGTATTTTTTGTAGAGATGGGGTTTCACTGTGTTGCCCAGCCTGGTCTTGAAATCCTGGGATCAAGCGATCTTCCTGCCTCAACCTCCCACGGTGCTAGGATTACAGGTGTGAGCCACTGGGCCTGGCATTGTTTTTGAGGTTTATCTGTGTTGTTGTGTGTATTGGTAGCTCTAGAATTTGTATTTTTATTAAGGCTACGTCCATTCAATTAAGACATGTATTCTGAGGCCAGGCGTGTTGATTCAAACCTCTAATCTCAGCACTTTGGGGGGCCGGGGCAGGTGGATCACCTGAGGTCAGAAGTTTGAGATCAGCCGGGCCAAAATAGTGAAACCCCACCTCTACTAAAAATACAAAAAATTAGCCGGGTGTGGTGGTACGTGCTTGTAGTCCCAGCTACTTCAGAGGCTGAGGCAGGAGAATCAGTTGAACCCATGAGGCGGAAGTTGCAGTGAGCCAAGATCGCACCACTGCACTCCAGCCTGGGTGATGGAGTGAGACTGTCCCTCTCTCCCTCATTCACCCCTCAAAATATATATATATTTTCTGAGTACCTATTATGTGCTAGGCACTGTTCTTGACAATGAACAGTGTGACAATGAACAACTGTGAATAAAAAGAGACAAATCCCTACTTTCATGGAATTTGCATATTAGTAAAGACAGGAAGTAAGAGCTTCCTATATGTACACACAAATGGTACAATTGCTATAGGAATGGACATTAGAGACTTCTTGGGAAACTTTAGTAAACATTTTCTGGGAAAATTTTACTGAAAGTTCATTTTTGAGTATTGAAAGAGTTGAAGGAGAGGGCATAAAGATATTTAGGAAAAGAGCATTCCAGGAGGAAGCAGGTACAAAAGTCCTAGTTCCTGCCAGGAGTCCAAGAAACCCTGAGTGGCTGGAGTGGAATGAGAGTGAGGTCAGAGAAGAAGGGTGGGGTGAGGGGGTGCAGACTTTTTAGTGCCTGTCAGCAGTGTAAGGGTTCTAACTTGAGTGAGATGGGAGCCATTGGAGATTTTGAGCAGTGGAGTGACATGCCTGACTCATATTTTCAAATGGTCACTTTGATTGCTATATTGAAAACAACTGTAGGGAAGTAGGAAGACCAGTGAGGAAGCTGTGGCAACAATCTATGCAAAGATGATGATGGCTTGGAAAAAGGTAGCCATGGTGGAGGAGTGGCAAGTGGCCACCTTCTGAACACATTTAATACATAGAGTCAACAGGAATTGCTGATTGACTAGATGTGTAGTATGAGGGAAAGAAAAGAGTCTAGGATGACTCCAAGGTTTGTGGTCTGAGCAACAGTACAGAACAAAGTTAGCCTAGAAAGAAATGAGAGAAATAGGTTGTGGTGTAAGAGGGAAAACATTCACTTTAGACATGTTAAATTTGATATACCTATGATTGAATAAGCAGTTATGATCTGCCCTTTAGAGATTAGAACTAGAAATATACATTTGAAATCAACAGCAGCATATAGATTATTTTTAAAGTTACGAGACTGGATAATATCTACAAGTATGTACTAATGGATGAAAGAGGAGAGGTCCAAGGACCAGGTCATGAGATGACCTTTAGATGTTGTGAAAATGAGGATGAATCAGTACGGGAGACTACAAGCAGGGGCTGGTATAAAGGAAATAATCCAAAAGGGCATGTGTCCTGGATATCAAGTAAAGAAAGTGATTTAAATGAAAGGACGTGAGCAACTATGTCAAATGTTGCTGAAAGTTCAAATAAAATAGGGACTGAGAATTGGCTTTTGGGTTTATCAACAGGGAAGTCATTGGTGATTGTATGAAGAGCATTGGTGAAATGGTTAGGAGTAAAATACTTATCAGAGTGAATTTAGAAAAGAATAGGAGAAAAGAAATTGGAGACAGTCAGATAACCTTTTTGAGAGATTTTGCTATAAAGGGGAGTACTGATAATGTGATTGATAGTGGTTAGATGGGAAAGTGGGATGAAGAGAAGGATGGTTTTAAGATGGAAGATTTTTTTTTCCCCTAATGGAATGACCAAGGAGAGAGGGGAAAAATGCTGAAGCAGAGAAGAGAGAGGCTGAAGTGATAGAGAAGGAAATCTCATGCAAAAGTGGAGGGGTTGGCACAAAATAAGAACATGGAAAGTTTGCCTATGGTAGTGGAAAGAAAAGCAGAGTTGATGGCCTCCAGTATAGGCAGATGAATTGATGTGAAGGGAGCTTGTGAAAACCATCTTTTAATTGCTTCTATTTTAACCATGAAAGGAGGAGCAAAAGACATAGGCTAAGAGTGAGGATGGAGAATAGGATATCGACAGTTTGGAAGAGGTAAGGTTAAAAAAAAAAACTGAGAAAAAGATGGCATAGTTGAATAACTGTATGAACTCAGGACATGTGGTATTATTTTTCTATAGTACTAAGAGTTTACTTGAAGTTTTGGTCATGATTTAAAGACCGGTCAACATATGGTTTTCTCCAGCCTCATTCAGCTTTGGGAATGCACCTATGCCAGTTGTACTCTTGAACAGAAGAGTTGTATTCAATTAGAATTGAGGTGTTTCAGTTATCATCTATTGCGGCATAACAAATCTCCAAATGCAGTCATTTAAAAATGACTACAGTTTATTCTTTCTTCCAAGTCTATGGTTTGACCTGTTGGTCTTCTGCTTCACAAGGTGTGAGGCTGGGCTGAAGTGATGTCGTACACTTCATTGGGCTGAAATGTTCACAATAGCTCATTCACATGTCTTTCTGGATGGCTAGAAGTGGATATAATTCCTTTAAAAACTTTGTGGGTTTCTGTGTATCAAATTATAATCCACTCTATTAGACAGAAGCCTCATAGTGCCTGAAAATCTCCATAGTCAAACTCATCCTTCATTAGGGAGCCTTTTTCTGATGATGTAACAGTTTTGCTAATTTTTTGGTCAGTACATAACTTAGGTACCCCCTGTTTTCCAGCCTCCAAGAGCAATTTATTAACTGCCCTTACCATCTTCACTAATAGTCTTCCTGAGGCCTTTCCAGCTTCTATCTGGTCCCAAAGTCAATGTCACAGATTTTTGGTTTTTGTTATCTTAGCACTGAATTTGTAGGAACCAATTTATATTACATTTGCCCATTGCTGTATTACAAGGATCCTCAAAACTTAATGGCTTAAAGCAACAGCAATGCATTATTTCTCACAATTATGTGGACTGACCAAGCTGTTCTTTTGCCTCATGTGGTATCAGCTAGAGCTGCAATCATCTGGGCTTAACTGAGCTAGTGTCTTTGCAGAGACAGCTGTAAGGGTGGGTTCAGCTAGGAACTGGGGATGACTGGGCATCTCTTCTCCATTAAGGCCTCTTCATGTAGTATCTCTACATGGTCCTGCCAGCATGGTAGCTGAATTTCTACATGGTAGCTTACGGCTCACTAAAGTGCAAATACAGAAGCTGCCAGGCCTTCTTAAGTCAATCCTGGACGGGGCACAGTGTTACTTCCACTGCATTCTGTTGGTTAAAGTGCGTCACAGGTCAACCGGATTCAATATGAGAGGGGTCTACAAAAGGGCGTGAATATTGGGAGGTATGTTTCATTGGGAGCTATCTTTGAAGAAGAGATACCACCCCAAATAAGGTGGGTGAAGTGGAGGGGGCAAAGGAGCTGAGAAAACATCAAGGGAATTATTTTAATGATGAAGCATGGAATTTAAGCTGAGTAAGGACACCTATAAAAAGTTGGGGGAGGGTCATTGTAGAGGCGATAGAATCACTGGGTCCTCATGGAGTTGAAAAGATTTTTACTGAGATTGGAAAGAGAGTGAACTGAAAAGTCAGGAGGCAGAACATGGGAAGTGGGATGCTTAAAATTGGATCATGCCATGAGCAGGTGGTGGGGAGGTGGGGAGGACTGGGAAGATGTTGGTCAAACGATACACAATTTCAGTTAGACAGAAGAATAAATTCAACAGATGTATTGTATAACATGGTGACTATAGTTAAATACAACTATATACTTGTTATATAGTTGTTATATACTTGAAAAGTGCTGAGAGATTTTAAGTGTTCTCATCACAAATGATAAGGATGTGAGGTAATGCATATGTTAATTAGGTTGATTTAGCCATTCTGTAATGTATAGGTATTTAAAAACATCACATTGCACACTATAAATCTATACAATTTTTATTTGTAATTAAAAAATTAAAATAATCAAATTGAATAGCTTTTTTCTTTGGGGAAAAATAAAAGATTATGGAGGAGTTGTAGGTATTGATGATGCCAAAGTCTAAGGCAGTGGTTCTCATCCCTGGCATCCCTTCAAGAGTGTTTAAAAATTACCAGTGCCTGGGCTTCTTTCCAGACCAATGAAATCAGAATCTCTGTGGTGGGTCTGATTTTTTTTTTAGCTTGCCAGGTGATTCTAGCATCCACCTAGGGCTGGGGAACAGTTATCATAAGTGAGTCATTTATGAAATGCCTACCACAGTGTGTGCCAAGCACTACCCTGAATCTTTATTACATCTCCTCATTTAGTATTCACTAAGTTCTGTGAGATACAGCTATTCGTATCTCCATTTCACAGATGAGGAAACTGAGGCTTAGGGAAATTAATCAGGTCCACCTGACATCAAAGCCATATTCTTAACCACTAATATTTTCTAATTTCTTTTCCCCAACAAATGTGTGGATTTTGGGGCAAATCAAGGATATTTTTACAAATTCTTAGAAATGCATTTAATGTCTGCTCCTTAAGCAAGTATTTCTGCATATTAATCATATATTATTATTTCTTTAGACAGATTTTGATTTATGACCAGCTGATGTCACTTTATTAGTTCAAACATGATGGTATCTGAACCCAATTAGACAGAAGGGATGCCATGGGCATCCTCACAGTGCATGGGCTGTTAGAGAAAATCTGAAAACAATATTTTGTGCTTCTCTATCTACCCTTTACTCATTTAGAGTAATCCACTCAAGGCGTTTTTAGAAAGTAAAATATTGGAGAGAATTTTAGATCAGAAAAGTCAAAACTGTCAGGTGTTTAGGTAAGAATTAAATTTGACCTGGATAGTCAAATAGTGACTTCTTGGAGAGTACAGTCACTCAAATCACAAACCAGAAGTGCCATTTGATATTAAAATTTTCACTTGGAAAGACCAAGTATCTAAACGTTTTGACAGACAAGGAAGGACATTTCATCTTACAAGTGTTCCTCTGGTAATCTATTGTATAACTCTTTTTACTACTGAGACTTAGCTCTAATTCTCCTCCCTCTAAGAAACTTTTCTGATATGCCATACTCCACCTTGGCTACTCCCTCATGTTCTATCAACTCATATTTATGCCAAAAATTGTTCTGATGCCAGTTAATCTATAGGTTGTATGTTTCTCCAGTGAAACTACAAACTTCTTGAGGTTAGAGACACTATATTCTTCTTCTTTTTTTTTTTCTTACTTTCATATTCCAATGCCAGATATGCTAGGCATGTGGTTGATACTTGACTAATAAATAAGTGTGGGATGAATGAACTACTACTCAATTGGGGGCCTTAGAAATATGCCTATTGAAGGTAGCACCAGGAAAGAACAGCTGGATTTTCACCCATGTAATTTTATTTAGCCATTGCAATAACTCTGTGATAGTGGTGTTATTAATATTACCACTCAATAGAAGAAGAAACTGGAGCTTCGAGAAATTAAATAGTTAACCCAACTTTAAGTGGCTGGAATCATCATGACTCAAATTCAGAGTTGTTTGTTTTTGCTGTCTCTACCACTTTGAGCTAGTGCAGTATTAGGGGCTTTTCTTTTCTAGCACAGGTGATGGTAAACCAACTCAGACTAGCTTGGCCTAAAAGAGGATTGTTATTGGAAGAGTCATAGAATAACGGGAAGGTCTGCAGAAGCCAGGGTTGTTCTGAGAACATTGGTGATGGGAACTGAGAAGAGGCTGCCTGGGCTAGACCCTTCTCTGCTTGGCTCCTGTCTCTCCCTCTGAAGAGGGCTTTCCTCTCTGTGTATCGGGGGAGGGTGAGGGGAAAGAGGCATGATGATCACTAGTAACCCCAGACTCAAATCCTTCTTCTTTCATGACTTAAGAGGCCCCAATGCATGTATTATCTCTTAAAACCTTATTTGTCAAACTGAACTTAATGTGCCTCACAGGAAATCTCTCTGGAGAAAGAAAAGAAAACCGTGTTAGAATACAGTGTACTAAAGAGGCCCAGTGCTGGCGTGGGTGATGAATGGCCAACCTGGTACCCTAAAGAGATGAAGGCTGAAGTGTATCACATCCTCCCTGCTTTCATCCCACACTGCTCACACCTATGGCCAGTTCTCTGTGTGCACCCAAATCATCATTTTGCTATTCTTAATAGATACATTTGTAGAAGGTGCACATATAATGTTTAAAAAAAGGATCTAATTTGGTGTTAACAGACAACCAGGTTCTTAATGCCTTAAGGATAACAATGATTACATTTTTCTCTGTTACATTGGCCTTTTTCTCTTAAACTGATTAAATCAGTTACTAGTACTAGGGAAAAAAAAATGACTGAATTGACATTATCACTGTGCCAGGATTTCCTATGCGTTTTGAGGCAGTATAATGTGCACTGGTTTTCCATTTTTTCTTTTCTCTCTCTCTCTTTTTTTTTTTTTTTTTGCCAAGGATCTCCTTGTTTAAACAAAAATTTATCCAGTCTCCCAACGTGTGAAATAGATAAAAACTGACGGAATTTGGAATGGGGTCCAGTGTTCCTGTCTTCCTTTTCTGCGATGCTTCTTTTAGGTAGACTCAGAGGAGGTTTCTCAGGATAGACTTTGAACACCCTGGTGGAGAGGGAGGACCCTTCATTAGAAGCCAGAAGGCTCATGTTGAAGATCTGGTTCTGCTAGTAATTAGTTGCACAACCTTTAGCAAGACATTTAACCCCTGTCTTTTTCCAGTGATAAAATTATACTTGCCCTTTCCAACTTTCAGGTCGTTGTGTGGACTAAATGACATAATAGATACAAAAGTGCTTTAAAAATGGCAAAAAATTAGTTTAACCATGGAAAATGCTTCATTGCACTTATATGTCAATGCATATTTGTTGATGTTGACTGAACTTTGCCACCTAGGTAACAAAAATAACTAAGGATGTTCCACTTTAAAACATTTCGTGGTTCTAGTAGCAGTGAGGTAGAATACACATTAAAGTATTGAAATGGAATATATTTTTCGTGTATATAAGTAGGACAATGACAATTTCACCAATCATCCAAAGTTAGAAAGGTGATCAATCGTTAGTTAGGTACTTGGTCCTGAGAAAAGTCTACAGAAGAAGAGAAGGAAAAAAGTTTAGAGTGTAAAGGTAATTTTTATGAGCAGCAATGATAAATTCCATGAACTCCTGGGATAAGATCATCTGAATTAATTGGCATCACCATCAATCAAAGGCTGTTGATTGCTTTAGTAACAGGGTGTAAATCCCATGAAATGAAAGTGGGGCTGAAAAATATCAATCTATTTTAGCCTGCTGTTAAGAAAGGAAATGAGTAGTGCTGTTCAAATGTTGTATTTCCACTTGCTAAAATCAACAATTAGAACCACACTTTCATGAATTAACCTGTTAAGTGAATAAATCTTCTCTTCAACAGTTTCATGTCATTGGTTCAAATGGTGTAATGTTTCTCACATAAAGAACTTAAGAAGAATAAATCCATTAGGGAAACTGGTGGAATTTATTGTACTCTAAGGCTGCGCATTTAAACAGACCTCAACTGTACAAGAACACATAATGGCCTTGTGTTTGAGGATTGTCAATTCTAGATTTGCAACAAGCATTATAAGAAACCAACAAACGGTGCATGTATTTATTCCACCTCTCTTCACACTGGGCACTGTGCTGCTTTGTGTGTGTATCTTACCAAATGCTGACTAGCTTGTTCCCAGGAGATTAGTGGAAAAGACTGTGTTCCCCAGGTGAGCCATTTCAATTTAATTTTTATTTATATTTCCAGTGAAATCTGTACTTTCCTCATTTCTACAACTGTGGAAAAAATAAAATCTTTAAGCTGACACAAAATTTCTGTTGGCCACATCAGAAACTTCCTGAAAACACCATTTACAGGGTATATCATTTCCCTCAAATGAGCCAATTTTTTTCTCCTTTTACTCTAGGGGTTAAAAAGAAAGCCCCTCTACCTTCTCCATAAATAACAACAGGTCAGGGGAAAGCTGTTTAGTTTTCTCCTGAAGCACATTAATGCTACCAACCCACAACAGCAGCTTTTAAAACTCAGAATGCAAGACTAGAAGGAGCCAGCCACAACCCCCCCGGAGTAACAGCACTTTTTCACCTCAGGCTATTCGTGAGAAAGGATTTTCTTTTTCGTTCTTAGGGGCTCTTTTCCTATTCACTGATATTCACCCCTAACCCCGCATCAGGGAGAATAAAAAGGTTCAGGGACACTTTAAAGTTAGGCTATTGGAAAGTTAAAAGCCTTAAATTGTAGAATAAACATTGACTACTTTGAGCTCAGGTTTTCCACCTCAAACTAGGTGAAGATGTATTTTCTCACAGGTCCCTTGATTGGGAAATTTTTTAAACAATTCAAAAATATTAATACATAAATTAAAATTTTTTTTCATGAATGTTCTGGAATATTCAGGCTAGAAAACTTCGTGCCCATTGCCAGAAAGTCCTAGCTTTTATACAGGGGTTAATGCTTATCTCCAGGGAACAATTGACTTAATAAGTTCTTTAGACATCTCAACAATCAGGAGTGCTAAGTTTCTCAAAGGTAAGCCTCACATTGTGGATTATGGTGGTAGACAAGCAAGACAAGCAAAACCAAACTGAACATATGTTGATCATTTCAGCAATGCAAGTTCTATTATGGTTGGAGAGGCAATGCTTTCCGTAGCTGCTTGATCTTTATGAATCCAGTTGCTTCTTTACTATCCCAGTAACTATATTCTTGTTGCCTTCCTTTATTTTCGAACAATCTTGAATTCTTTTCTCTATCTTCTGAGTTCCTTGGGTTGTGTTTTTCATCAATTCCAGTACTGACAACAGTTCTTTATTAAAATTCTGAAAGGTATTCAGAGAACTCACAGTCTATTAAAACCAGGAAACTGCTAAAATTCAGAGCAATCAGAGAAGAGACATGATCTTTTCAAGGATATATACCTAATTTTTGCCAGGTTGTTGGAAAAGCCCAGATTTCTGGCCTATGACAATCGCCTGCTTTTTCCATCACACCAATCCAATCTATAAGTTAATTCTGAGTGTACATCTGCAGTCTTTTTCTGTAAACAAAGACTTTCCTCCCATACTTAATTCTCACTCTGCAGTACTTATTCCACTCAGGGTTACGGACCATAAGTCATTCATCTTTCACACTGAGCATCTCACACAGTACCTAACACATAGTGGATGCTCTATAGCATTGTACACCACCTCCATTTACTATTTAATACTTCTCTAATCTGCTCATGAATAGGTCTTATCCAACCTGATTACAAACTCCCCAAAAGCATAGATTATACCCTGTTACTTCCAAGATATAACAACAGAGCTAGTAGTGTTTAGCACATGTAGGCTATTTTTTTAAAAAAATTGAAAGTAGAGAACAATGTCGTAGAATGACATCGATCCAATTTTCTGAAGTACTGTGGTAGGCCGAATAATGGCATCCCAAAGAGGTCCATGTCCCAGTCCCTGGAACCTGTGAATGTTACTTGTATGGCCAAAGGGGACTTTGCAGATGTGATTTATGTAAGGGTCTTGAGATGGGGAGATTACTCTGGATTATCTAGGTGGGCCCACTGTTATCATAACAGTTCCTGTAAGAGGATGCGGGAGGAGTCAAATCAGAGAAGGTGATGTGATCCTGGAAGGAGAGATAGGAATGATGTGCTTTGAAGATGGAGGAAGGGGCCACAAGCCAAGCAATACAGGTGGTCACTAGAAGCTGAAAAGGGCAAGGAAGCAGATTTTCCCCTCAGAGCCTCCAGCAGGTACCAGCTCTGCTGACATCTTGACTTTAACCTAGTAAAATGATATTGGACCTCTGACTTCCAGAATGCTAAGAGAATAAATTTACATTGTCTTAACCAACTAAGTTCCTGGTACTTTGTTACAGCAGAATTACAGGAGAATGATGGAAGTACCATGATGGAAGGCTTTTTTTTTTTTTTTTTTTTTTTTTTTTGAGATAAACTCTCACTCTGTTGTCCAGGTTGGAGCGCAGTGGCGTGATCTCAGCTCACTGCAACCTGTGTCTCCCAGGTTCAAGGAATTCTCATGCCTCAGCCTCCCGAGTAGCTGGGACTACGGGTATGTGCTACCATGCCCAGCTAATTTTTGTATTTTTAGTAGAGACAGGGTTTCACCATGTTGGCCAGGCTGGTCTTGAACTCCCGACCTCAAGTGATCTGCCCGCCTCGGCCTCTCAAGAGCTGAGATTTCAGGTGTGAGCCACTGCACTCGGCCCATAAAGGCAATCTCTGCAAACTAAAAAAGTAAAATACATAACCACATATATGACAAAAACATTGAATAACAGAATGGAAAGGAGTTTGAAAAATTATCTTTCTAGTCACTTGACCTGAGACAAAGGACAGTTTGTAGGAGAAATAGTTTGTCCATTCTCTTTTTAAACACCTCTAGGAAAAATGATACCATTTTATTTTGTTTTGTTTCATTGTTTTAGGTTAGCAGAAGATAAAAGTCTGCTTGCCTTTCATTCACTTAAAACACACATAATTTATGTTTTGGTTTTTGCCCAAAGGGGAGAAAAAGCTGAGCTGTGTGGCTGGTAGGCAGGCAACTTCACCTGCAATCTTTCCAATATAGATTTGTATCTGGAGATACCAGTAGTGGCAATCAAGTCAAACAATCCAATAAACAGATGGTTTTGGAGAAAAAAAATCTAGTTTTCTTGAAGCCAATTCACTTCTGCTGTGGTCTTGCCCTGACCTCAGTTCTACTTTTAAATCCCACAATTTGTGTGTGTGTGTGTGTGTGTGTGTGTTATTCATCTGAACTAAGCTCACCCTTGGCTTATGAAACATGTGAATTGGAAAGCTGTTCTCAAAATGAGCTCTCTCCTGGAGGATTTCCCAAAGCTCAGACTGCTTTAATTACTTAACCAAGAAGTTTTCAATGAACTGTTTTGAACCTGGCATTCACAATACACTTGCCTTGTACTGAGCGATAGCTTTATGACAGGAAGCTTTGTTAGCTGGACCACCCGGGGAATGCAGCTTGAATAGAATATGGCTGCCTGTAGACTCAGGAATGTGGGTTTCTCTGGACACGCCACACCTGTGTTCCCTTAGCTGCCCCCAGCTCCTGCTTATTTCCCATGTAATTCAAGGTGTTGAACTTAATCCACAGAGTTTTGCATCAATAGCCTCATTTATGGGTCCCTCTCTGGCCCTGGGTATGCTAGAAATCTCTTCCCATGCAGAAATCTCTTTCCATGCAGTCTGAAGGTGCTGGAAGGTGTAAGGATTATGCCTTCAAATGATACCTGAGATATGATGGAACTGTGTTTATGCAACAGCCCCCAAATTGTTTGAGAGTGAAACCTTTAGGATTCCCCAAATCACCCATTTCAGTTTTGACTGAATTTACCACCTTCACAATCAAAAGCAAAATAAAAGTATTATTTAGGTTAAGAGACCAACCTGATTTTAGCACAATTTTTATATCTGACAGAGATTCCTATAATTTCTGTCTATTAGGTTTGTGTTTCAAACAAATTGATAGTCAAAGTTTGCCTCACCACATTGCAATTCTTCTTCTGACAAGGCATCATTAAAAAAAAAAAAATCATTCCACCATCATCTGGCTTCCACTGATGCTGCTTTTTTCCCCCCATTCTTTTTACTGTGGTAAAATATACATAACAAAAAATCATTTTAACCATTTTAAGTGCACAGTTCAGTGGCATTTTGCACCATTATAAACTAACTCCCTATTCCCCTTCCCTGGTCCCTGAACCCACCCTTCCACTTTCTGTCTCTATGAATTTAACTACTCTAGGTATTTCATATAGTTGGAATTATACACGATTATTTTGTGACTGGCTTATTTTGATGTTGCTTTGCTTTTTTAAAAAAAGGTTTATTTTATTTTGAATTGGCAAATAATAACTGCATATATTTATGGGGTATGTGATATTTCAATATATGTATGCATTGTAGAATGGTCAGATTAGGCTAATTAACATACCAATCACCTCCCATGCTTATTATTTCTTTGTGGTAAGAGCATTTAAAATGCACTTTTTCTTTTAGCAATTTTGAAATGTACAATAAAATATTATTAACTATAGTCACTGTGCTGTGCAATAGGTGAAGAGAACTTATTCCTCCTAATTGAAACTTTGTACCCTTTGACCAACAATTCCCTTTTCCCTGTCTACCACTCCTATTCAGTCAGCCTCTGGTAACCTCCATTCTACTCTCTGCTATGAGTTCAACTTTTTTAGATTCTACATACAGGTGAGATCATGCTGTATTTGTCTTTCTGTGCTTGGCTCATTTCCCTTAGTATAAAGTCCTCTGCATTCACGTATGTTTTTGCAAATGACAGAATTTCCTTCTTTTAATGGCTAAATAGTATTCCATTCTGTATATATACCACATTAAAAAAATCAGTTTATCCATTGATGGGCACTTTGGTTAGTTCCATATCTTGGCATAGGAGTGCAGCTATCTCTTTGACATAATTGATTTCAAGTCCTTTGGATACATACTCAGAAAAGGGATTGCTGAATCATATAGTAATTTTACTTTCAGGTTTTTGAGGAATCTCCTTACTGTAACCCAAAATGGTTGTACCAATTTACGCCCCCATCAGCAGTGGACAAAGTTTCCCTTTTCTCTACACTCTTATCGACTCTTGTTATCTTTCATCTTTTTAATAATAGCCATCCTAACAGATATGAGGTGATGTCTCACTGTGGTTTCAATTTGCATTCCTCTGATGATTAGTGATGTTGAGCATTTTTTCATATACCTGTGGCCATCTGTATGTCTTCTTTTGAGAAATGTCTATTCAGGCCCTTTACCCACTTTTAATAGTGTTGTTTTCTTGCTATTTGAGTTTCTTATATATTTTGGGTATCAACCCTTTATCTTGTATATAATTTGAAAATATTTTCCCCCAGTTTGTGGGTTGTCTGTTCACTTTATTAATTCTTTCCTTTGTTGTGCAGAATCCTTCTAGTTCGATGCAATCCCATTTGTCTATTTTTGCTTTTGTTGCCTGTGCGTTTGGGATCATATCCAAGAAATCACTGCTCAGACCAATGTCACGAAGATTTCCCCCCATGTTTTATTCTAGTAGTTTTACAGTTTCAGGTCTTACATTTAAATCTTTAATCCATTTTGAGTTGATTCTTGTATAAGGGGTGAGATAAAAGTCGAAGTTCATTATTCTGCATGTAGCTAGCCAGTCGGTCCGACACCATTTATTGAAGAGACTGTCCTTTCCCCATTGTGTGTTCTTGGCGCCTTTGTAGAAAATCAGTTGAGCTTGGGTGTGGAGGGTTATTTCTGGGCTATCCTTTTCCATTGGTCCCTGTGTTTGCTTTCATGCCAGTTCCATGTTGTTTTGATTACTATAGCTTTGTAATATATTTTGGAATTAAATAGTATGTTGCCTCCAGCTTTGTTCTTTTTGCTCAAGATTTCTTTTACTATTCTAGCTCTTTTGTGATTCTGTATTTTATGATTGCTTTTCTATTTCTGTGAAGAGTGACATTGGAATTTTGATAGGAATGTCATTGAATCTGTATATTTGGGTAGTATGGACATTTTAACAATATTTCTTCCAATCCACGAACATGGGATATCTTTCCATTTATTTGTGTCATCTTCAATTTTTTCCCTCAATGTTTTATAGTTCTCAGTATATAGATCTTTTACCTCCTAGGTTATCCTAAATATTTTTTTTTTCAACTTTTATTTCACGTTCATGGGTTACATGTGTAGGTTTGTAAATTTACCCAGTTACATGGGTAAATTGCATGTCACTGAGGTTTGGTGTGTCTTTTTTTGGATGTGATTTTAAATGGAATTGTTTTCTTAGTTTCTTTTTCAGATAGTTCATTATTAGTAATATATAAATACTACTGACTTTTGTATGTTGATTTTGTATCCTGCAATTTCATTGAATTTATCAGTTTTAACAGTTTTTTTGGTGGCTTCTCTAGGGTTTTCTATATACAAGATCACGTTGTCAGAGACAATTTCACTTCTTCCTTTCCTATTTGAGAGTTTTTCTATTTTTTTTTTTTCCAAGGCTAGGTCTCACTCTGTCGCCCAGGCTGGAGTGCGGTAGTGTGATCACAGCTCATTGCGGCTCAATCTTCTGGGCTCAGGTGATATGAAAGTTGCCAATTTTTATTATTTAAAATTTACTTCTTTCTCAATTTTGTGGTCGGATCCTAAGAGTAGAGCACATGAGCCAGATTTAAATTGTATTCCTTTGGTCACAGTGATTGGCTCAGGGGTGAACTTATGGTGTAAGAAGAACCAATCATAGTAAAATTTGGACTGTCTCTGGAAAAGTGGAGTCTCAAACTGGAGAACAAAAAAATTCGGCTCCTTATGATATGGTTTGAATCCTGGCTCAAGTCCTACCTGGTCTGTTTACTTACATAAGAAAATAAATTCTCCTTTTTTGATTTAGCTCTTTGGAGTTTGGTTTTTGTCATTTGCAACTGAAAGAATATTAATTATTATAATACTGAAACTTCAGATGTAGTTCAAATTCAAGAATTTAATGATGTTTATGAAAATGGTACTTGAATTGGTACTACTAAGTACTTGAATGTAAATACTTCTAGTACTCTCTCAGAAATCAGGGAGGTAGACTCTTGCTATTGCCAGCATATTGAAAAATATAAAACCCATTTATTCATTCCTGAAAACGTTTTCTTTGTTTGTGTGTAAATACCTAGTCTTTTCATTCCACTAATTTATTAAGTTGGAGCATATAAACTTACCATTTTATAGGTACAAAATGGTTGGAGTTTTCAGTAATTTTGTATCATTCAACTTAATATTATCTACTTTTTAAAGGAAATTTCATAGTTTTAATTTTTAACTTTCAGGTTCTCCTTCCTGCCATAATATTTATAAATGATTTCTATTTTTTTTCTGTATTGCAACAAGACCCTGTCTCGTCTGGAACAGAAAAAAATAAGCAACAAGTTAGTTTTCTGACACTCCCCTTCACCAAAAAATGAAAAAAAGATATGTTGAAGTCTTAATCCATAGTACCTCAGAAAGTGGTCTTATTTAGAAACAGGGTCTTTACAGAGGTAATAAAGTTACAATGGGGTTATTAGAATGAACCTGAATCTAATCTAACTAGTGTCCTTATGAAAGGTAGAAATGTGGACATGAGAGAGGCACAGAGGAAAACTACCTGAAGACCCACAGAGAGAAGGTGACCACGTGGCTGGAGTGGAGCATCTACAAAACAACACATACCAAGGATTGTTGGCAGGTATCACCAGAAGCTAGAAGAGGCAAGAAAGGATTCTCCCCAAAACTGTCAGGGAAAACACAGCATTGATGATACCTTGATTTTGGACTTTTAGCCCCAAAACTGTGAGAGAGTGAATTGCTGTTGTTTTAGGTCACCTGTGTTTTGGAACTTATGTCAATTCTAGGAAATGGCTATCGTACACCAACGATTGGGGCATGACTTTGCCATAGTTTACCTGCTCTCAGATGAATTTTTTTTCTTTTTTTTTTTTTTAGATGGAGTCTTGCTCTGTTGCCCAGGCTAGAGTGCAGTGGTGCCATCTCAGCTTACTGCAACCTCCACCTCCCGGGTTCAAGTGATTCTCCTGCCTCAGCCTACGGAGTAGCTGGGACCACAGATGTGCGCCACCATGCCTGGCTAATTTTTGTATTTTTAGTAGAGATGGGGTTTCGCCATGTTGGCCAGGCTGGTCTTGAACTCCTGATCTCAAGTGATCTGCTCGCCTTGGCTTCCCAAAGTGCTGGGATTACACTTGTGAGTCACCACACCCTGTCTCAGATGCAAGGTTGATATAATTAAGGAACATCTTTTTTGTTTGTTTTCAGAAATTGGAATGGGGGAATAGATGAAGAGAAAAGCCCATCTTGTTCAATTCCCACAAGAAAATTTCTTTGCACTATTATCGGCAGAAATATGCAGTAAAGTTCTAATAACTATTTACTCGTTTCTTTGAAACTCCATTCAGTTTTAATGTGTACTGTAAAAATTCATAGTACCAATTTTAGCCTAATACATACTTAAATTTTGATTCCCAATGTATAAAAATATTTTAGTAATAAGAAATTATTTTAAGGATCCCACACATCACAATAAACATAAAGCCTAGTTTTAGGTTGTAGAAAAGTATCAAACTTTATAATTTTTAGTGCAAATTAAGAGAAATTACATTCTGACTACACTAATAACCGAAAACTTCACATTAGACAAATAATGTCTACAACTACTCAAATTACAGGAGCCCATTCCAAGAACCTCAGTAAGAAGAAATTTTGAATGGGTTCAAAATAATAAATGCCATGGCATTTTAAATGGAAAGTTGGCATATTTTTGAGACAAATATGATTGGATACATGTGTGTGCCATTCTTTTCTCTCTTCTTACTTTTACTGTATCTCTACTTTAATGATGACAATAATATAGCTACAGACATGAAATGGTTTATCTTTCTTCTTTTCTCTCACTCTTTCCTTTAAAGCATTTATATCATTTTTTATTGATGCCAATGTTAACATTTTGGCATCCTTCCCAAGTATATTGCAAGAAATACATCAATAAAAACTTAAATTAAAAAAATATGTAGTCTGGGGCCAGATAATAATGGCATATTTCTTTAAAAATAGGTATAAAGGAGTACAGATGAGGTCAAAATTCTAAAATTGGAATCTTGCCATTAACAAACAGAACTGACGTTCTGATACTTCCGTCTGCTCTGGACGTGACACAGAGACTTACCAAAGCCAAGATACATTTATTCAAGGGGAGCAACTTGCCTTTATACTTACACCTTTGTTAATAACTTGTTTAAAGCAATCCTTTGTTTTCTTTGCATATTTGAATTGATTTGCTAAAAGTTGTCTACTGTTAAATAAGCAAAACTCCAAATTTTCAAGCATTTGGGACTTGTTCAGAATCAGTTTTTAGTTTCTTTTTCAGGATTTTGTACAAGTTGCAAGAGATACAAAATTATCTTATTAATTCTATTGCAATATGGAGATGCATTTTAAACAAATGGAAATGATCAATATTAGTATTATCTGTATATTCTTTTTTGTGTGTGCCAATCTGACTATATTTTTCTTGGAAGGGAAATCGCAAAGGCCAAGTGTATTTATCAGGTAACTCACCTTAAGAAAACTTGTACTATGTGAAAAGTGAATTTCTTTAAAAATTGTCATCAACTCAACCCTGGTTTGTAAGTAGAAAAAACTATCACGTATTTTAAAAAAAATAGTAATACTCCCAATGTGTATACTTCTGCCACAAAAAATTAAGAATAGTTTACTTAGCACATTTTGTCATTGTGGAAGTCGATGAGAAAACTCACAATGGAAAGTTATGTGAAAAGGTTTAACTGTCATTAGAAAGAAATTAAGAATAAAGAAGGCAGACCTGGCGCGGTGGCTCACGCCTGTAATCCCAGCACTTTGGGAGGCCAAGGTGGGTGGATCACCTGAGGTCGGGAGTTCAAGACCAGCCTG
Source organism: Chlorocebus sabaeus (assembly GCF_047675955.1). Classification (NCBI taxonomy): domain Eukaryota; kingdom Metazoa; phylum Chordata; class Mammalia; order Primates; family Cercopithecidae; genus Chlorocebus; species Chlorocebus sabaeus. The sequence continues at coordinate 29,777,548 of NC_132916.1, forward strand.
ACTAACATGGAGAAACCTCGTCTCTACTAAAAATACAAAATTAACCAGGGTGGTGGCGCGTGCCTGTAATCCCAGCTACTCGGGAGGCTGAGGCAGGAGAATCACTTGAACCCAGGAGGCGGAGTTGCGGTGAGCCGAGATCGCGCCATTGCACTCCAACTTGGGCAACAAGAGCGAAATTCCATCTAAAAATAATAAATAAATAAATAAGGCAGTAAAAACAAAATGTTTGCATGTGTCATTATGTTTGTATTGGTTATCTATTTTATGAACTTTCATCATTACTTTAAGCATTTCAGGCCACTTCTTCAGTCATTATTGTTGATTATCATTTAGTCCTCCAACTCCATCAGAGTGTGCTAAGATAGTAAAATGAGATTAAGCAAAATGCATGGCAGAAGGTAGAGTAATTTGAAATGTCTTCCAAAATTAATTAGACATTACTTTGGGAGCAGTTGAGGTGGGAACATAGTTACAGGTAATTGAGAATTGACTGTGAATATGGGCTCATACATTGTATTTTTGTACATGTTGATATAATTCTGTCAAATGAGGGAAATGTCCTCAAATCACCTGGCTGCTTCTGCTTTATTTTATGGTTAGATATTCAATTGCCATCACAAACTACAATAGAGGAAAGCTGCTATCATTTATCGAAGACTAGGCCTGCTAGCTGAAGTGCAGTTCACCATTCACTTGGGCGGTGGTATGGCTCACCTCCAAAACACTGCTCATGAGTTGACCTTATTATTTTCATCTGCATGTCTCAACCTATAGCGGGCTTAAAATGTCATTATCAACCTAATGGAAATACAGATTTTTCATTTTTTCCCTCTGCCTGCTTTTCATTTTTTGTTTTTTTGGTATGCCTATGTATTATAATTCTCTTCGGGTTAATCAGGTCCCATAGTGGACCTTGACAATGCCTGAGGGGATCCTAAGTCATTAGAATATAAGGGGTGTGAGTGGTCTCCTTTTATTTCTGGAATGCTTGCTTTCTTCAGAAGTCATGAAAACATCTTTATCTGAAGCCTTGTTCATTCTTTAAATTGACTCGCAGATTTGTTATTATCTAGACAGTCTTGAAAGGTGTTGTATCTGACAAATGGCCTCATTATTCATTAACTTTCACTTTGATATACATATTTTTGAAGTTTTTTTTTCCTCTTTTCTTGCTTTTAAAAATTGGATGTGTCAAACATGCCCCAACTGCTTTAGCATTGTCTATCTGTCTGGTGAAGGAGTGCTGGAAAATTCACATTTAAACAGCATCTCCATGAGTTCTTAATGGTGTGCTGAAAGGCAGCTGGCCCAAGTCCAAGTCTGAGGTTTCACTGCTCAGGAAGGTCAGGTTAGTCCTAGGGGGAAGGAAGGAAAGAAAAAAACAAAACCAAACCAAACCCAAAAGATCCCAAACCAACTATAATCTGCATATCCCATAAAAGAAAAATTACAAATTCTAATGTGTAATATTTAAAATTATTATTTCTTAATTCCAAAGTAACTGCTTTTAGTGACCAGCAAACTCCCAATGGTTAAAATTATTAGCTCAAGACATTTTGCTTTAGTTTAGACAGAAACCTCTAAGTGGCCTACTTTCATTTTCGGTTGGTTGAACAGTTTGTGGTTATATTCGAAATACTTTTTAAAAATGGTCTTGGGTAGGAAGGCAAATTAAAAAACCAAAAAATGCCAAACCTCAGTTTTTGAAAACTGTTTTCCTGAAGACCTGTCTAATCATTCCAATAAGGACACAAAGACATCAACAAATCACGTAAATTTCTTATAGTCTCAAAAGCAACAGAAAGCCCCCGGACCCACTCCCCTCCTTTAGTGCAGGCAAGTTTTACATTATTTCTTAGATTAGCTACACATCTTGTTTTCCCTGAATTTTAAAAACACATTTATGCCTCTCTGAGGCAGGAAGAACGGGAGTTAACAGCTCAGAAGGAAAATCATAGTGACATTGGACCACACGCCATCCGACGAGAGGATTACTTATAGATGATGTGTGTTCTCTAGTTATCCTTCAAACTCCCCTTGGACGATTAACTGTCTGGTTGGGAGGTGAAGGCTAAGACAGACAGATTAATAAACAGTTTTTCTTCACAACCAAGTCATTTGTTGAATAAAATCTATGGGAAAGCTGACGCCATAAAAGAAGTTAGATAGCATCACCATGGCATTATCACCTTGGTTATCCTTGAACTCTGGAGACTTAATAATCTTCAAATAAGTAGTATTTAAACAAATCCCCTTTCAAAAGAAATGAAAAACTGGAGAGTTTATTTAATAACCACCACAAACATGAAGTGGTATAAGAAACTCTGCTTTCATGATTTAATTTTGATAACAACCAAATGTGCTGAGTAAGTCTTCAAGTCCCAAAGTTCAGCATTTTTTTTTTCTATTTTCCACTGCTTAATCTATTTTTTTTAAAAAAACTAACAAAAATGATTGCTGCTGCTTTTGGATCCTTGAGCGTAATTCATCTTGTTTGTTTAATGCACAGTGAAGAAAGCTGGTTAATGGAGGTTAATCAGCTTGGGACTTGCTCAAGAGGACAGCACTGTTGAGGTTTGAGAAGGGTGTCCTATGCCATCACAGCAGTGCAAAATGCAACAAAAAACGTCTCACAGCTCTCTGTTCAAAGAGTCACTGCATGATAAAAGAGAAAGCTACAATCTGACTCACGATGTACTGAAATAATTTGATATCTCTGTTTGGCTTCTCTAAGAGCAGAATTTCATGGAGTCTGGGATTACTCTGAGGGGCATCTATTAAAATGTGAGTTTTTTTGGTGCAGATTTCTATACAGTTATATTCCTTATTCTTCTTTTTGGGTTACAGGCCCCTTTGAGAATCTGATAAAAGCTATAAAATCCAGAAGAATGCACACACACAGAAGTTGCACATCTTGTTAGGGAGCTCCACCAAGTCCCTGAAGCCTGTCTATGAACCCCCTGTTGCACGTACAGACAAGACCTTGTCTGATGGATGAATTCATCTTGCATTTTTATAACCTTTCCGGGCTGCCTGCATTTTATTGGTACTTTTTGGCAAGGGAGCCAAGACTCCTAAAAAAATCTACAAGCATGAGATTCCTTGAAATGGAGAGGTAACAAAGAAAGAAAGAAACAAAATTAAAAGCCTGAGAACCCTTAAGATTTCATTCCTTCAGGAAAATCTGTATCATAAATCACTTCTCCAGGTGTCTATATTTTACTCTTAGTTGTTTGTGTGGGAGTCCTTCCCTTCACTTTGCTGCTTCCACCTGCTTTCTCCCTTCCTTCTCACCGACCCCAGCACAGGCACGGTGTTACCTGTTCTGTTCTGCACCAGTGGGACAATGTTGCCAACTGCCTTCTCATCTAATTTGTGAAACCAGGTCTCAGGTCTCTTTCCTCCAACATATGCAATCTTGTGTCACAGGATATCTTCCTCTTTCTTTGGAAAAGATGTCTTCAAGAAGATAAGTTCTGAACTCAAGAAATATTTTCCTTTCTCAAACTAGTGATAGATATAGCCCATTGACTCATTTCAAATGCTGGAGATTGCACTTGTTTTTATCAGTACCAGTCTGCCCTTTACGCCTGCAAGGAGCTAAGTATAAACCAGTTTCACACACCCCTCCCCTTTTAATTTAGCACCTTGTCCATATCTCCACACCTCAAAATGAACTGTGTCTGTACGATCGTACTGGCTCTTAACGTGAGGAGAGAGACCCGTGGTCATCTCCTATTTACATGTTTTCTCTTTAAGCGCAGTTTTCCAATATTCCACTAGTTGGGGCTCTACACAAAGGAAAGAAAAAGAAGGGGTTCCTGCGGAATTATTTACTAAGAAAACACAATACATGATACCGCTAAACTATTTTCTGAGGCCCTGGAAATAAGCGTGTTAATTTTTGTTCCAATATGCCAACCATGAAGTTGTATTGTATCGCTACATCAGACGTGCTTGCTTTGCTTACATTGGTTAGAGAAGTAAAACCAAGATTACCGCTTTTGATATGATTTGCAGGTAACCAGTTTACCCATTGTGTACTTATTACAAAATATGAAATTATAAAGTGCGCAACGGAACATTTGCTACGCAAGTGGTAAGACCATCTTCTTTGTAAGATTTTTCTAGGACAGTCATCTTTTAAACCCATGTTGTTTAACTAAAAGTCTTTCCAGTCTCGAGAATTTGATTTCTGTGTCAGCCTACAACCAGAGTTTGGACAAGATGATCTAATATCAGTTCCCTCACCAACCGCTCGGAAACTGACTTGGTCCATGCTAACATTTGCTTCTCTCTCTCAGCTTTTCCTTACTTTGTGTCAGGCTGAAAGATTACCTTGGACAGTCACAAATAATCCAGGTCTCCCAGTGCTTTGCTTACCCTTACTTGTTGTATGTTTGTTTATCCTGTCTTTCTCCACCTCCCCGGAGATCCTTTGGCAAATCTGATAAACAATTCCTTTTTCTTGCTCAAGGCAGAAAGTCCAGTTGAATACAATGGGAGGCCAGACTTGGCTGAAATGCAAGCTGCAGGTGTTCTCAGCATTGTGGTCATCTAAACCAGATGCCGGGGGAGTTGAAGCACCTGCTTCCCTTCTCTGTGTACACTCTGGAGACTACCACTCCTGGGTAGGCTGGGCCAGAGAACCAGGCTGAAGTGAGCGACACATATACTGCAGCATCCTTTTGACAGATAAAATGAGTTGCTCCAGAAACAATTTCTCAAAGTTCCCCTTTAAGTCCTCAAACACATACAGGTTGATTTGCTATTCTCTCTCCTTTCCCTGATATGACACCACTATTCCTTCAGCACACACACACACACACACACACACACACCTGACAACAGAGCCTGCTTCAAGCAGATACTCAGAGGCAACTTTCTTTTTCTCTGGATTATCTAGGAAGAAAAGACTGGCTGTGGACAAGATGGTGATGACTTTTATGGTTCCGATAACAATGCGACAGATGCCAAAAGCCTTGCATAGCCTCAAATTTTATGAACATTTCTATAGGTGTCATAAATCTCTGAACAAAATCCAGAGAGAACATTAAATCTTCTATCTTGAATGTTGAACATTAATAAGAGATCAGGGGAGAAATTGGTCCTGAGGCAAGGTGACTATGTTATAAGCCGCTGCAGAGGTTGGTTCTGGTATTTTCATCAAGATGATTCTAAGTTGTATTATTTCAGCTCTAAATATTAATAACACATTGACAGCAGGCGTGTGCATGTGTAGCCAAACCCTTAGTTGTACACCTGCACGAGTCAAGTTCTGTCCTGCTGTTAATATTTTTTAAATTTTTATTTAAACAAATGTTTATTATTATTATTATTATTATTATTATTATTTTTGAGAGACAGGGTCTCACTATGCTGCCCAGGCTGGTCTTGAACTCCTGGCCTCAAGTGAGACTCTTGTCTCAACCTACCAAAATGCTGGGACTACAGGCATGAGCCACGGCACCTGACCCCTACTGTGACTATTTCTATTCTGATTTCAGTGTTTCTTTTTATCACAAGTACTCTTCTGGGACAGAGTTAATTCTTTGCATTGATACAGAGGGATATATTTTATCTGTATATCTTTGCTCTCTGTTCCTAAAAGTTAGCTGAGAAGGTTTTTGTCTTGAGGATTAAAGCCCAGACCCTGCTCTGCTCTGGAGGTTTCCATGCAAACATAGACAGTGAGGGCCTAGGCCCAGACCCCTTGGAGGGGAGGTATGTCCTGGACCTCAGTCCTTCCCAGCAACCCATCTCCTCCCTCCAAGGGAAACTTGTCTCTTACCTGAGCCGCTATTGATATCAGAGCTTGAGGAAGCCCTTTAAATTTGCTCCCTGTAGCTCTGTAATGCACAGACACATTCTTGTTGCTACATGCCCAAACCAAGTCTACATTCAGAATAATAATTTTTCAAAGAAGGGACCTGGGGAAGTTTTGTGATGTTAAAAGATAAAGCTTAGACAAATTAAATTTAACAGAGTTTAATTGAGCAAAGAGCAGTATGTGAATTGGGCAGCCTCCCAAATCAGAGGAGGCTCAGAGACTCCAGTGCAGCCATGTGGTGGAGGATTCATGAACAGGAAAAAGAAAGTGATGTGCAGAAAACAGAAGTGAGGAACGGAAACAGCCATATTGGTTACAGCTTCGAGTGTGCCTTATTTGAACATGGTTTGAATACTTGGCCACCCTTGATTGGCTGAAACTTGGTGATTGTCACTAGAGTAGGTTACAGTCTGTTTACACATCCACTTAGGTTGCAGTTCACTATATAGAGAGAAACCTTTGGGCTGAGTTTAAAATATGTAAGGAGGTGGTTTTAGGCTACACTTAATTTAACAGTGGGCATGAGTGGCAAAGAGGGTTGGTAGGTTGGACAAGAGTGATAAATCAAAAGAAATCAGTGGAGTCGATTTGAGATGAGGGATGATATACAGTACTGGTTGAAAATCGTTTGAAATAAACCAAAGGGTTCACAACATATTTTCAAAACAACAAAAAAAGGCTACCTTACCTCTTTTTTTTTTTTTTCTTCTTCTTCTTTTTTTTTTTTTTTTTTTTAATCCTCCTGCCTACTACATTCTTCTGGACCAAGGCCTCATTAGAAGAGGGGATTAGAGGCTGGGCATGGTGGCTAACGCCTGTAATTCCAGCACTTTTTGGAGGCTGAGATGGGCAGATCACCTGAGATCAGGAGTTCGAGACCAGTCTGGCCAACACAGTGAAACCTCATCTCTACTAAAAATACAAAAATTAGCTGGGCATGGTGGTGCATGCCTTTAATCCCAGCTACTGAGTAGGCTTAGGCAGGAGAATCACTTGAACCTGGGAGGTGGAGGTTGCAGTGAGCCAAGATCATGCCACTGCACTCCAGCCTGGGTAACAAGTATGAATCTCTGTTTAAAAAAAACAAAAAAAGGAAAGGAAGAGGGGCTTAGACATAGTGAAACTAAAGATAGGGAGGATGGTCTGGCAGTGAGAAAGGGAACGGTAGATACTACTCCAATCCGCAGATGCGTTGTGCAGTGGAGTTAGGAATTTACTTGGGGTAGCTAATGGAGTGGTGGGGGTTGTTTAGATGAATATGGGAATAGAGATTACAACCTAACATAAACAATGCATCTTTTATTTAATATCATTGGAACTGTTTTCACTTATCTGCATGGCTCGCTCTTTTGTGCCTCTTAATTTGTCCTTGAAGTTCTGTATCTAATCATTAGTTGAGCAACCAATAATTCTCCTTCAGTCCCCCACCCCTTTTTACAACCAACTTTAATCTTTCGACTCAGTGAAAAACATGTTTCCCCTATCATAACTAGTTTAACAAAAATTCTCTTTCAAGTTTAGATTACTCAGATACAATGGCTTTCCTGCAGCTTCGTGCTGAAGAATGGAATTTACATTAGAAAAGAGAGATTTATGATAGCATTGAATTTCCATTTGAATATGGAGAGTTAATAACATGCATATGTTTTTTTATTATTATTATTTTAAGGTTTGAGCTATGCCATAGGCAAAAAGAAAGCTGGAAACTGGGGCTGGCAGCGCTCAATGAATAATTTTATCTGGATTTCATTCACAAACAGCAGCTCCCTCCTCGGGAAAGGACCTGTATGTCTCCCCAGATCGGAACTGGAGTAAGTGCCAGGATTTCCTGATTTGTTTACATTTCTCAAAAAACATTTTTCCCCCTGGACTAGGACAGAATTAGACTTCCTTTTCCACTTTTGGCTCCTTCCAAGCTATTCTTGCTCAAGGTATTCTCTCCCCTTTCCCCTTTCCCTGCATTCTTCTTTGTGGAAGTCTCAGCTGGGTTCTTTTGTTTCATAAAAACACCGAGAGGCAATGAAAGATGTTGGCGGAAAAATAATGGTCATAATGACAATAAGCCCACCGTGGTAGCATTTTCCTGGACACAGCACAGCTTGCCCAATCTTTACATTTAAAATCTGCTGTTCTGTCTCTCACTAATGCTTGGAGAAGATTCTGAGAAGCTCACATGGGACACGTCAAGTGACCTTGCCAAAGTCCTTGTACCATAAAAGGAGGAATTGAAATCATCTCCTTTCGCATAAACCCTGCCGATGAGACCTGTCATTCAGACAGTGAACCATCAGCCAGACCCAATAATGGATCAGAAATGTTTCATCTTTAGCGGCCGGGCTTCTTGGACCTGGAGCTGGGGGTTCTATTCTACCCTGTTATTCTCTCTGTCCTGTTTGGTTTCACTGTCACCATCTTGACCATCTATAATTGTCACTGTTGTCTAAGGCTGGTTTTGAAAGTTTACTCCAAGCTCATTTGTTTGTAAATGTTTTGCAATCTGGGGCTTAATTCCTTTTCTTAACAAGGGAAATGCAGGCCTTGGTCTATGGCCAATCTGAATGTATAAAAAGCAACCAGATCTTGTTTGGGGCCCACAAACAACAAGTTGGAGAAACGCTGAAGCCTTTTGAGGCAGATGGTGTAGGGTCTTTGAGAGAGAGGTGTACCTCTCTTGTTCATTGACATTTCTATTTCTTTTCTCATTCTCTCTTTTTCCTGAGATTAAAGGCCTCTTCTGACTTCACTAACTAAGTCATCTCTGCTTTGAAACATGTCTTCCATTCTGGCCTTAGGGACAATTGTGAGAATTGTCTTGGAGCAACCCTATCCTGTCTTCTTGGTCTCCTTCCTCCCATCTTGGAGTCCTCTGGGCAATCAGTATCATCTGTCCTTTCTGCTTTCCTGGAAACCAAACACAGCTCTCAGCAGAGAGTCTGATAACTTCACTTGCACTGGGGCATAATTCTCAATGTTAGCACTATCCCAGGGTTATTTGTAATATAATAGAAGAAACTTTAAGGTAAAGGAATGAGTCTCTGATTGTGGAACTTATGCTACTGAGGAGATCCTTGAGGAAGTAAAATGTCTTCAAAGTGTTCTTGAAATCACATGATACTGAGGGCGGATATGGGTCAAGTCAGGCATATATGTTTATTTATATCCCTGTGTATACCTATGTAGATCCAGAGAGACATGGCTTATGGCTGTCAAAGATCCCACAGCTGCTACTGTATTGACTGATGAGTGACCAAGAGCCTTTTCTGAACCATGTACTAAAATCACTGAGTTATGAATCAAGACAATAATTAAACTATTCTGAAATGTCCTTTCATAGCTTTCACTCACTCATTGAAGTGACTGTGTGAGTGCCTTCATTTTAGAAGGTCAAAATAGGCTTCTTCTGACCGGGTGTGGTGGCTCATGCCTGTAATCCCAGCACTTTGGGAGGATGAGACAGATGGATCACTCGAGGCCAGGAGTTTGAGATCAGCCTGGTCAGCATGGTGAAACCCGTCTCTACTAAAAATACAAAAATTAGCCGGGCATGGTGGCAGATGCCTGTAATCTCAGCTACTTGGGAGGCTGAGGGAGGAGAATTGCTTGAACCTGGGAGGCAGAGGTTGCAGTGAGCCAAGATTATACCACTGCACTCCAGCCTGGGCAACAGAGGGAAAATCTGTCAAAAAAAAAAAAAAAAAAAGACTTCTATGATCTCCTTCAAAGTAAAGCTGAACAAATGGCCATATTTGTACCATAACATAAACACACATTAAGATGTATTTAGAGGACATGTGTGCAAAAGGAGAGTCTAAATGAACCCTGGCACGTTTAGGGACATCCAAGGAATAACATTTTTCTTTTTCCCCCTATTGGTTTCAGACACAATACTGTGGGCATAGGTCTTATAAAAGAAACTGAGGTTTAAACATTTGAGGATTTGAAGAACTCTGTTCTTTATGCTTTCAATTGTCTCTACAATAAGCACTTATGAAATAAGGTGACAAGTGTTATGTGAAGCACATATTCTGAAATCGCAGAGTGTCTTCACCAATGTTTAGAGAAAGATAGAAAATGAGCAATGACATGAGGTCCAATGAAAAATATACCTTCTTTTTAAAAAATTTAATTTTTAAATTTATTTTGAGACAGGGTCTTGCTCCGTAACCCAGGCTGGAGTACAGTGAGTGGTGTGAACACTTCTCATGGCAACCTCAACCTTCTGGGTTCAAGGGATCCTCCTGCCACAGCCTCTCATGAAGATGGGACAACAGGCACATGCCACTGTGCCCAACTAATTTTTTGATTTTTTTTTTGTAGATGTGAGATTTCACTTTGTTTCCCAGGCTGGTCTCAAACTCCTGGGCTCAAGCAATCCTCCCATCTTGGTCTTCCCAAATACTGGAATTACATGGATGAGCCATCATGCCTGGCTAAAATACACATTCCAAGGTGGGGAAAACACATCCACAAACAAACCAACATGTGAGGTGAGAAGGAAAACATCAGCTTTAGGAAAATGTTAACAGAAAACTTAGAAATTATTTAAAGAACATGAACAAAGATGTCAATTTTACAGTAGGATATAACACATTGTATGTTGTATGTGCAGTTACTGTGTGTGTGTGTGTGTGTGTGTATATTTTCCTGATATGCTTCCTATACTGGATATTTTTATTTCCAGGTCTTCATTTCAAGAGAAGATCTAAGGCAGGCAGTTTACCTGAGAGGCTTTTCTCTTTCTATCTGAATGTAAAAACATTTCTGCAGGACCCTCAGATTTCTCTAGTTCTTAAAAACACGGCCAAGAGGCTCATCTATTTGAAGGGGTGGTTAGGGAGCTTGGGGTGCTTCAAGCCTGACCCAGTGATTCTTTGGTCTTATCTCCAGTGCTGACCCAGTTTTTTACAGAAAGGAAACCCAGATTGGCTCCATGATTGCCCCAGCATCCCAGAGGCTGGGGATGCTGAAGATCAGATGGATTTTGTTGTATGTGTACTGGTTTTGTCTTATACCTCTTTAGAAGCCTGAGTAGGCTGAGATGTTGGGCGTTCAAGAACAGTCTGCGTTCTGGCAGAAAGCATCACCCTCATAACCACTACTAAAAGATTTTTCCTCCCGTGCAAAAGGTACATTTGTTTTTCTCTGGGAGCTGGTGATGTTGAGATGCTGCAAAGGGACACATTTTCTAGGCCCTTATTTGTATCTTCTTGCTGTTTTCTTACATACTGTCTTAATTCATAGCCACAAAGCCATTGTACATTGAATAAAATGTAAAACTATAGCACTTTCCTATTCTGTAAATAAATATATTCCTTTAATAATTGCCACAGTTTCATGACTTCAACAGTGTATATGGGTGGGTGAGTGGGTAAGAGTGGATTCCAATTGTACATAAATGGTTTTGAGTTCTTATGAAGGGATTACTTTTGTACTTGGTGCCTGTAGTGTCTCCACTAGGGCTTGAGTCTTACCAACTGATCAACTGATTTTTCCTCGGCCTTTGGGAAGTTACCGTAGATGTGTCCTCTGCCCTCTGAGACTGCCAAAGGAGGATTAGGGGAATTACTGGCTAAAGCCCTGGTTTCTATATAGTTTTCATCAGTAAGAGATCTGTAGAGTTTCCAGGCATGTGGACTTTGGTAATATGAGGTGAGATGAGGGCCAAAAAAGTCAGCAAAGCCAGGAAGTATGTCCTATAGGTCTTGATTCAGTCTACATTTTAGTTTATTCTGCAACCAGAACCTGTGTGTGACTGAATGCAAAGTCTAGGATACATGACTCTGTCAGGGTGGGGGACAGTGAGGTCCTAAGACCCCCTGTAGAACACTGGAAAACAGTTGGTATGACCAACAAGAAGGTTTGGGTTTCCTGACATATCCACACGTTCTGCACTTGACAGATGAATGCAAAGGCCTCTATATCCAAGGAAAGCAAGCTGGGAGCATGTGATCCCTCAAGGCCACCTTGTGATTCACTGGCAAAACAAGATGAAATCATCCCGTTTCCAACTATGGAACCAAGATGAGCCTAGGCATTTTTAAACCATTGGCAGAGCTGTCTTCTTTATTTTCTTTGCCTCACCCCATCCAGCTGTGATACCTCTTGCCATACATGAGCTGGACATATTTTGCCCCCTAGAGAGAAAGGAACATTGGCTGGGGCAAAGTCCACACCCACCACACCCACCCTCCTTGGGCAGTCTTGTTATCTCTCCTTGGAGTGTGTGATTTAGTACCACATGACATTAAGATACGATAACTTGAACTCTCTATTACTTTGAGAAAGACTACTGAGAAAAAAAAAATGTTTGTTGGAATAACTCTGTTGATTATAGCTGTGTGGGGTTATCTTGGAAGAGGATGGAAAATAACCCAGAGCCAAGACTTGTTTTGGATGGCTAAAGTGAAGTCAAAAATAGATGAAGATCCACCCACATGTTAAGAAAATCCTTAAAGGCCTGACACTCAGCAAGGCTGTACTGAGTAGTTATCACCTACTTTTTGTTCTCTGCTTCATCAGCTCTCTAATCCTGCAAGTTTCATTATTAGGATTTCCTGCTATACTTTTAGTTTTCAGTTACAGATTGACTGGGGACTGCCAGTATGTCTGGCCTACTGATGTTTGCTGGTAGATTATCCTTGTAAGAGTTACTATTTTAAGGGTACATTTTTAAAAAGTAACTAAGAGTGGCAATTCAAATAAATTTCACTGCCTCATTGCTTGTGATGGTCTGACAACTATGAATAAAACAGAAAGGCTCTTTTGAAACAAACTTCTTGTTTAAAAAAAAAAATTAACAAATGAAACAAACAAGCCAACAAAACAAAGCAAAACAAAAAAACATAACACCCCATGGTTGAATTTACCAACCTGAAGAGTTCAGACATTGCCCAAGTCAGGGACTGATAATTGACATCCAGTTCAGGGGTTCATTTTCCCTTTTCTCAAGATTGAATGGAACTCTCTTTTTAAAGACTTATAATTTACTGTCTAAAATTGGAACTGTGACAAATTCAAAGCAGGGTGAAAGGAAGTCTCCAAAACAATAGCATTGAAATTCTCCCAGGGCTTTTTCAATTGTGAGAATTTAGTGCACCTGAGTTGCTAGACTCACTATAGTGGCAGCATGCCTAAGTGGTATATTTTTTAATCTAAATCTAAGGAGGTGACCTCTTTTGGTAGAATGAACATTGATAGGGTACGTGTGTGTGTGTGTGTTTTTTTTTTCCTATTTTGCTGAAAATATTCTACAATATCCCAGGGATTTTCAGGGAAAGCATGCGCTTTTCATAAATGAAAATAAGAGCGCATATTCCAGTCCTCAGTACAAAGCTTCAAGGACCATTATTGAGCATTGGCTATTACCAAGTACTATGCTACATGCTTTATAAACATTGATTCATTTGGTCTTCACAACAGTCTGCTGGGGATAGGTATTATTATTACTTCTATTTTACAGAGACAGAAAGAGGGAGGTTAAGTAACTGGCTTAAACTCATCTGGCTAGTGAGTGGCAGAGTCAGGATTTGAACCCCGGCAGTTTCACTCTATTGCCATACTCTCAATCACTTGGCAATACCATCTCCTAAAAAAAATAAGTTGCCTAGCTTTGAGGACATTAGGTCCTGAAGGCCTAGCAGGAATTGGGTTTTGGTGCGAAGTCACTCAGCATGTTTGATTTTAGAAATGGATCCTAGTATTCTACTATTGAATACGAGGCAGGCCAGGTAAGTTAGGTTTCACTGCATCCTAGCTATGCAGTTGATGTTTTCAATTCTATTTAGTTTTATTCCCAATCATCTGTCTCTGAAAATGATTGAAGTACTTACATGCAAATATACATCTTTCCTTCAGGCCTCTACAGAACTCCAGTCTCATTTCGAGTGCCTTCCGAATATCACTACTTACTTAAGGCTTCATGCACCTCAAATACCTACACCGAGCTTCCCAATCCCACTTCAACAGTTCTGCATTCCGACTTCTCTGCCTCCGTAGTGGTATCATTCAGTCACCCACACTCTAAACTAGCTCAGAATCAGTTTTTACTCCCACCTTTCCTGCACTGTCCCCTGCCTCAACCCCCACCCCAAGTAAACATACAGTTAGTCATTAAGTCCTGCTGATTCTTTTGCCAAATCTGTGCTTTCCCATTCCTACTGCAACAAATCAAATTTCTAAAACCAGATTTTAGAATAAATTTCCAATGAGTTGGCCCACCGTTAGGCTTGCTGTCCTGAATATAGCCACCAGATTAAAGTGGAAATGCAATGCCTTTGACAGTGGTATTTTGTTTTTTTTCCCTGTGCTCTTTTGTGTGCCAGGCACTAAGTTGGAGACACATCACTAAATAAACAGACAAGATTCCTGCCTTAAGGAAACTTGCTAAAGTGTCCAAAATGACTACATAACTTCCCTGCGTAAAGCCAACCAAAGCAGTAAAGTAATATTCAAAGATTCTCTATTTCCTCGATTTAATGGCAAAATCTTGGTTTGGAAATCAAGTTCCTCCACCATTTGGCCTCACTTTCCCTTTTCCCTTGCTCTTCATCAGCAGGTGCTCAGCCTTGCACCCAATACATTCTGTTTATTCTGTTTCCCAACACAATGATTCTCTCACCTCCCTGCCTTGCTCTTGCTGTCCTTTCTGCTGGGAACAGCTCATCTTCACACTTATCTACACCAATATTTCTGCTTTCCATCACCATGGAGTTGTCTGCCTCCACCACGGGGCCAGATCAGGAGATACGCATGTCCCTTACTCACTTCACTGCTGTGGTCAGGTCTTGCCCGGATCTGGGGCAGGAGGGATTTAAATAGTACGTAGCCTGACACTTTGTGGTAGAGAAAGTCCCTTTGTGACAATTTAGCCTGTTCACCCCTCTCAGCTTTTGCTTTGGTTCTGAGGCCCATCTTCACCCTCAGTCCTGGTACCTGAACTTATGCCTCATTTCTGTTTTCTGCGTCCCTCTTGGGGGCCCCTTACCTCACACGTTGTACTCAGCATTCCCTTCACATAATCCTTCCCTTAAACTCCACCCCTATGACTGAGACTCCGAGGTCCCAAAACACTTTGCAGATTTTTTTTTTTTTTTGGAGACGGAGTCTCGCTCTGTCGCCCAGGCTGGAGTGCAGTGGCCAGATCTCAGTTCACTGCAAGCTCCGCCTCCCAGGTTTTATGCCATTCTCCTGCCTCAGCCTCCCAAGTAGCTGGAACTACAGGCGCCCGCCACCTCGCCTGGCTAGTTTTTTGTATTTTTTTAGTAGAGACGGGGTTTCACCGTGTTAGCCAGGATGGTCTCGATCTTCTGACCTCGTGATCCGCCCGTCTCGGCCTCCCAAAGTGCTGGGATTACAGGCTTGAGCCACCGCGCCCGGCCAACACTTTGCAGATTCTAACAGCCTACCTGCCTCATTGAAAACTGGAATATTATGGTTCATTCATTCAACAATCAATAAATGTTTACGGAAGCCCTCCTGTATACCAGGGCCTGGCCACATAACACACGGCAAGAACAATTCCCTGTTCTCATGATGCTCACTCTCTCATTGGGGTAAGTGGTTAAGTAAAGAAGCAAAGTAATTTGGGTGAGTGAGAAAGACTATGAGGAAAGTCAAATGGGCTACTGAGATGGAGGCAGGGACGGGCAGAAGCTGGATTAGATGGGGTGCTTAGGGACAATATCTCAGGTGAGAGTGGAATGATGAGAAGGAGCAGCCAGCCATGTGTAAAGCTGGGTGATGTCCCAAGCAGAGGAAACTGCAGGTGAAAGACCCTGCTGTAATCACCAGAGACCGAGGAGAGGCCAGCAGATCAGGGTAAAGGAGGGAAGAGTGGTTAAGAAAGGAGGGCAGCCGGGGCCAGAGCATGGGAAACCTTGTTGCTATGTTCCTGAGAAGTAGTTTTGTTGGATTTTCCTCAGTTGCCAGCTGCCTGGCTCTGCAGATCTTCTGCACTGTTTGTCAGGCTTACCTGCTCCCAGTTCCTTTTGGTTTGATTCGTCCTTCCTCATTCTCTCCAGACATACCCCATTTTGATGGCAGGGTCTTGGATTCCCATCACTGTCTATCTCATGGTCATTAAGTGGGCATTGCCCAGATTACACGTCCAAGTTAAGATGGTGCCCATCCAAGTTCTCCCTGGCCTCTAAAGCCTAATTCCCATATAAGTTTCTTTAGAACATTTTCCCAAATGATCATACCTGGAAAAAGATCCAAGGCAGTAGCATGGCTTGGGCTGAGCCATCACCCAGCTTTCCTCACATGCTCATTTATACTTTGGTGTTCCTTTCCTTTCCAGATTTTATGCCTCTGAAAGTAGGAACTGTCTCTGGTGCAATTTGGTTCCACCAGATTAACAGCATCGTGGCTTGCTCTCACTAGCCATGGAAATGTGTTTTGGAGAATAAACTAGTCGTGGAGCTACCTGGCTATTGTCATGAGGATTAAAGATACATGTGAAGCAGTTGACCATGATGACATACTCCTCTAGTATGTCATCTACTCAGCTACTCCAGAGGCTGAAGCAGGAGGACTGCATGAGCCCAGGAGTTTGAGACTAACCTGTAAAAAAACAATTATGAAGCATCTAGAAAGGTACTTGGCACGTAATAGGTTCTAAATTAATGATAACATTATGATCACTGTCACAGTTGAGTACCTTTGGGCATAACTCTTCCGATTTTTTAGTTTAAATGATACTGCTGGAGAGAATGATTTCTAAAATGTTTTCTAGCTCTAAAACTTGATCATGGCTTGGATGAACACCTTGAAAGCTCTCAGGAAGAGAAAGAGTCTTTGCCTGTTGGGTAACTTTTCCCTAGTGAGAAGGCTTGTAGGCATTTGAGATTCTTTTATGGCATCAGTGATAATGTACAATATTTTCAATAAGGAAGCAATTATGCATTTTTAATTTATTGAGTAGTATATATTTAGTAGTATTTCAGGCATTTCGAGAGTAGAGACAGTGATAATACTTTTTTTCAAATGTGCACCTGCAATAGCAAGTGTTGTGAAAGGTGTGGAGAAACAGAAATTCTCATATACTTCTTATGGGTATATACATCAGCACAGCCTCTTGGAAGTGCAATTCAATGATAGTGAGAAAAGGAAAAGATGCACATGTTGTATGATCCTGCAATTCTGCCCCTAGAGAAACTCTAGCACATGTGCACAGAGGCTTTTTCAAGAATATTCATGGAAGCTTTGTGGTAAAAAATCTGAAGCAACTCAAGTGTCTATGAGCCAGAGAAGGGATAGATTGTGTATTCAAATACAACCATTAAAATAAATGAGCTACATCTACAAATTTTCATATGGATAAGTCTCAAAAGCAGAATGTTTAGGGAAAAAGCAAATTGTGTAATCGTAATATAGTATGATAAAAAATAAAGTTAAAATCATATAATATATAGTTATGGATATAAACATATAATATAAAAATGTAAGAACATGCAAGAAAAGCACCAAATTCAGAATAGTGGTTAACTCTAAAAGGGATGGAGGAAGGAAAGTAGAATTAGGAGTGGGATATATAGGGAGTTTCAACTAAATATGAATGTCTTTTTTTCCTTAAAAAAAGATTTGAAAGAAATAGGGCAAAAGATTAAGATTTAACAAAGCTGGGTGTACACATTAGTGCTTATTATTAGTCTGTTTTTTTAATACTTGTAATAATTAAAAAGAAAAAATGTAACTATTAAAAAATACCTGTGACTAGTTGGATTTGAGAGAAAAAACATTTGAAGCTACTAGTATAGTGGCTATCCAAACACTAAGTCTTGATGCCTATTTTTGTGTTCACATTGGAAAAATATCTGGATTTAGGTTTTGAGACTAAGTATCAAAAATGATAAGAAGTAATCATGAAAACAATTAATGACACGTTTTGACAAGTGTTTTTTTTTTTTTTTTTTTGAGATGGAGTCTCACTCTGTCACCAGGCTGGAGTGCAGTGGCGCGATCTCGGCTCACTGCAAGCTCCGCCTCCTGGGTTCAAGCGATTCTCCTGCCTCAACCTCCTGAGTAGCTGGGACTACAGGCACCTGCCACCACACTGGGCGAATTTTTGTAATTTTAGTAGAGACAGAGTTTCACTATGTTGGCCAGGTTGGCCTCAATCTCTTGACCTTGTGATATGCCTGCCTCAGCCTCCCAAAGTGCTGGGATTACAGGCGTGAGCCACCGCGCCCAGCCTAACAAGTGTTTCTTATCCTACATCCTGGAAGTGTAAAGCTTTATTTTTTCTTTAGGCAGATTTTATCTTACCAAATGCCCATTTAGGTACTTAATTGTGTATTGTTTTTACTTTCATTTAAATGTTTCCTGTACTTATCTTCCCAACTAAACTGAACCAGAACCCTGAATCACCCAGGTTTCAGTCTGGAGTTTTTCTCATCAACAGCATTCTGCTTTTGTACTCAATAAATACTCTTTGAGGGTATGAATAACTACATAATTATCTTAGTACATTGATTTCTCTTATATAAGAAAACTAGACACTTCTCTGAGGACAACAGAATTACTGACCTACTAAAGAATTTGATTTTCTGTAAGTAGGAAATGAGTTATGCTTTTCTCATTATGCAGGTTTGTACAGTATTATAACAAATAAAGCAAAAAACCTGATGGTTTATTTAAGCACTTATAAAAATGCACACTTCAGTTCTTTCTAGACAAGGCAGCTGGCCTCTCCCTCCCTTCCCAGCACAACATGAAATGGTTCCTACCATGCTGTCTGGCATCAAGGACTGTTCTCGTCCAGGAAACACACATCTTGCTTCTCTTCTCTTCTATTTTGATTGACATTTGTATGTCTCAAAAGCAAAAATCAGATTTTTAATATTCAGACCCAAATACTCATTGCATTGTCAGTGATGGCAGGAACAATTAGAGGATACAGGCAAATTTTCAGCTACGTGGATGAAAGCAATCTTTATTTTTCTCTAATACTGAATCCAACTTTGAGGTTCTCTGTTTACACCAGATATGAAGCCAAGCCTTTGTAGTTGTGTGGTTTTTTTCTTCCCCCTTTTTTTGGGGGGGGGCGGGTAGGGGTTGATGTGAGCTGGCATCTCTCATGAAAAGATAAAGGCATTAATTAACTATACTACCAAACCTCAAGGATAAAAGCTATTGTGAACAGGAGTTAGGCATGCACATGGTATCAAGTAAGGGCCTGGAAACAGACTGCTGCCAAGGAAAACAGATGTCTGTCTCCTTTAAGGAGATCAAATTATGGATATATTAGCTATTGCTAATCTCTCAATTGATTTAACAATGATGGTATTGAGGAGCTAATTTGGATTGAATGCAATCATTGCCATTACCATTGTCACAATAAAATTGTTAAAACATTTGACTCAACCAAGTAATAATAAACAACAACAATAACAAAACAATGGCAAAGGAGCCATCCTAGAAGAGAAAAGGATGCATCAAATCCAGAAATGATAAAGGGCCAGACGGGCTCTGCTTCTATCCTTTGCTGTAAAGTCCAGATGTGAGTAGGAGAGGAATTTCCCCACATAACAGTGAGTATTAATGACTCACAATCATAGGATGCATGAGACAATGATGAATTGTATATTACAAGCCTATAGAAGACAATCAAACCGGTCACTTTCTTCCTAGTGGAATTCACTAGCAAAATTGGAACAGAAAGAAAATTCTGCTTAAGGTTTTGCACACTGTTTTTCCTGTTTTCCTGACATGGTTATAAATAAGAAAAAGTGCAGATGTTCAGATTCCCTCTGTTGCATGACTGTGTTTCATTCATTTATTGGGTTGCTCTTATTGTTTCTTTTATGTTGTTGTGGTGTTGTTTTTAAACTCCCCTGCACATGTTATCTGCAGAACATTTTCCTTCTTCTCTCTCTCTCGTTTCTTTCAACTGCACTTGTCATTTCTCAGGATTTTTGGGAGAAGAGAGAGAGGAGAGTTAGGCGTAGATTGTGAGCCAGAATCTAAGGGAGCAGGGTAAGGAGTGTCTGAATAAGAGAACAGGTCCTAGCAAAGCACAGTTCATTCTCTCAATCTCTTTAGAGGCCACTTCAATCCCTGTTTACATTCACACTTAGGGGACATACGCAGAAATAGGTCAACTTGAAGGTTTAAGTAACTCCAGCATGACCAGGTCAGCCATGAGAACATGGAAAATGTTCTGAAGTCAGTCTAGAAGTTCAGGTTCACTTTCAGGAAGCAGAGGCCCCAGTTTAATAGGTAATGCCTGATGGCAATACAAAATTAGACCCAAGCTTTGGCTTGCTTCAGAGTTGAGCTCTCTACTGCCCCTTCCCAGAGATTTGAGGAACGGACACATAAAGAGGTTTCTTGACTGAGCAAGATACTGCAAAGCCATTTGAACTGCAGTGGGCTTTGTTGTGTTTTCCCTTTCCTTGTTTCAGTCCTTCTGGCAAAGCCCTATTAACCTATGTGTTTGATTCCAAGTTCTTTTTACTTTTTAGACTAGATAGTCTGATTCCCATGAAGGTCTTGAGAGATTCACAATTCCTCCCCGCAGTCAGGAAAAATGGTGTCCAAGCTTCTGGCCTTCACTTTCCAGTGGACTAAGGCATAATACAAGATACCAAACACCTAGATGTTTCCAGATTTTGGATATTGGTCTGCCTGATGCCAAACATCTGGATAGTTGAAAATATCAGGATGCTTGGCATCAAGCAGACAAAACATCTGGATGACTGCTTGAGTTTTTCACTTTTTAAGTGGATGTTTGGTATCTTGTAGACACAAGCTGAGGCTCTGACTTCATCTTGTAACAGCCCCCAGGCTGCCAGGCTGGCTCCAGATTCCCTTTATTGCAACTGACATTTTTACAAGAAAACTTTGCATTCTGTGTGATGCCTGTGACTCTCATGCTGAGAAACAGATTGGTTACTCAGGAAAAAACCAGCCCAAATTGAGTCCCAAAGGCCACACGCTGGAGCAAGGGCTTGAAGGAGCTGGAGAATTTCAGACCCACTATTGTCTCGGTGAGCAAAATCACCACAGAACTGCAGTAAGAGGGGCTGGAGAGAGAAGGCCTTCAGAGTGGTAAACGTGCCAGATCCATTCTAACAACTCTCAGTTTAGCTCACCCTCATTTCAGCCATGGAATCTTGTTTCCAGGTAGTGCTTTTTGTACCACTGGATGCAGATTAATGACACATGATCAAACATTCCATAAGATGCACCAGTGATCCTACAAATGAAACAATAGGGATAGTTTAGGCATGACCATTTTCTCTAGAATATTTGACAAATAAAATTGAGCAAGTAAGATGCTCAACTTTGCCTCATTTGAAAAAAAAGAGTTTCACAATCCAAGTGAAGGCTTATTCACTCCCCCACCTTGGAACAATTGTGCTAATGATGAAAATAAATTATCAACAGCTATTTGTTGACCACCTTCCATGCACCTAGCTGTCATGAACTGTCTGACTTCACACCCCTTCTCATCCCTGCTCTTTGCCAAGTGTACTTATTAGCTTCTCTGATGAGCTCAGACCTGCCTACTCACTGTGAACAGCACTGCTGTAAGGCACAGAAGGATCCCTGGCCTCCAAAAGCTGTTGGAACGGGTTCAAGCTACACTCTTTCCACTTTCCCTTCATGCCTGGCATACAAGATCCCTTGCCTGGACCTTACTCCTTGACACCTCAATCCTTGGTCTGTGTTTTTAGTCTCCATTTGAGTCCCTCATCATTTACTTCTTAGTCTTGGAAACTCCGTTCTTTATCTCTGAGCTCCAATCTCCCTAACTCTGGATGATTCTTATTAGCTATTGGAATTACAGGATTTGCTTCTTCCTGCCCATTTTAATAGCAACCACTTGTTGAATATAGGATCTAGCATCGAGCTGACCTTTTACATTTACTATCTTATTTAATCCTCACATTAGGTTAATATTGTAAACTGCTATTTTGCAGAGTAGAAACTGAGATGTAGAGCAATTTAACAACTTGCCAAAGCTCACAAAATAGAAATGAACAGACGCAGAACCAGAATTGAAACCCAGGACTGATTCTAGAGCCTAGACAGTAACCACTACTCAGTATCGCCTTACTTTGTCTTCCAGACTTGATTGATGCCTTGCTTCTCTGGAGTATAGTACCTCTCCATCTTCAGCACTTTGCCTTTTATTTAATTGACTGACTTTGCTTGATCCTATGCCTGACATTAATTTATTTGTCGGGCAACATAGCTTGAGTGCCCACTCTGTGGCAGGCACTGTGTTTTGTGCTAAGAATAAAATTGTGAACAAGATAAGACCCAGACTCTGCCCTTATGGTTATACTCAGCTTAGTGCCTGGTAAAAGTAATGAACAAGTTGAACAGTAATTCCCATGTAGTGCCATAAGAGCAGTAACACAAGGAGCTATTTATATAATAGTACCTGGCGGGTAAATTTCTGGTCCTGAGCTCCTCTGGTCTTCCCTGATCCTGGTCCTGTCTGGTCCCCTTCTTCTCTCTCTTACTAAACTGGCATTGAATCTTCTACTCAATGGAAGAACGGGTTCATCCTCCCCTCGAAGTGGGAGAGATGGCAGGATGAAAGGTCAGCAGCCTGAGGTCACCATCTGGGAGAACTTAGAATTGAGTTCTGCTCTCCAGATCTGGAACTCAGTGTCTCAGTTGGAACTCCCAAGCTCCTGCATATACCCTCCAGCCTCCTCTGCAGCCTGGGACATATAGGCTCTGGGCTTCTAGGTATGAGCTACCATGCCAGCATTCTCATCAGAGATTCATAGAGTTTATGAGGGTTCCACTAATAGTCCCAAGCTTCTGCCTGCTACTTTTCTTACTGTTTTTTAGGTGTTCTCTAGAATTGGGGCCACCGTATTCCTTCACCCCAGGGCAGGGCTTTGTTTTTCAAGCCCCTGCCACCTGGCAGAGATCTTATAACCTATGGATGACATGACTTCTGACATGGACTGCTTTTCAAAGTCTATTTCCACAATGTTTCAACCCCTGGAAGGGCCCTCCGATGCCAAGGGTTACCTGAATCTCATGCAATCTTGTTGCACGTGAGTTTATATTGAGTTTGGGGCCATCAAGCTACTTCATTTAGGATCATTCACTGGTCCTGGTCAGTCGCTAGGTCAGTAGCCTGGTCAATTTTCCCTTGACTTTGCTTAATACTGGCAATTTCCTTGGTAATCTCTCTTATCACAGAGATCATGTGTATAAGTAAATGCCCAAATAAATACTTACTAAAGGAATTAAGTTAAAACAAGAACTGGTGCCAACACCCAAGCAGCACAGATCTTCATAGATACCCATCACTCAATAACCATTTGCTGATTTGAATGTCTGAATTGACTTGAACTACAACCTAGCTGAGGAGATAAGATTGATAGATATGAAACAATTAAGGAGCAATAAGAGACAGCACACCTCAAACACGGTTTCATACTCACAGCCCTGTGGATAAAGGAGACAGCCCTAGGGAACAGAGTTGTCAGCAAAAAAAAAAAAAAAAAAGGCTCATAGAAGATGAGGACTTGCAATGGACTTTGGGTCATTAATACCTCTCATGTTTTTCCAGATGAGTTTTCCAAATGATTTCTACAGGACAGCTACATCATACTCACTTTTAAAAAAATTAAAGGAGTTGAGAGATTAAAGAGTATTCAGAAATGAAATAATATTTTTGTTCAAATTTGGCAAATGTTGAATGCCTACTACATGCCGTGCTCTGTTGCTAAGAATTGGGTCTGTCAAATGAACAAGAAAGACATGACGGCCCTTTAGGGCACCATGTTAGTGTGTCTGTGATAAATAAGAAATCAAAGGACAAGGTAGCAAGTTCTAAAAAGGAATTATATGACAAGTACTATAATGGGAATCCAAAAAATGAGGTACATATGGGATACAGCTGGCTTTCCTGGCCATGTCAGGGGTGGGAATACATTGGTAAGGAAATACTGCAGGACCTGAGTCTTGAAAAAGGACTTTCAGTTTACTGTGCTGGGTGAGAGAGAAAGGACTGGAAAGGAAATTGCAGGGCAATGACTTGCACTGCCAAAGAACATGGCATAGGTTGAGGCTGGCCAGGAGGGTTAAGGACAGGCTACAAAGTGCCTTCAGCACCCTGCCAAGATATCTAGAGAGGCTTTGGAAACTTTGTGCTGCCTTGTACTTGTAGACTGTGAATTCTAGCTGCTTTTTCTCTCCACTTTGCTTCTTCTCTCCTCCTTAGCATACCACTTGCACTGTCTCTGCTCAGCCCCCAAGAGTCAACGAATCTTGACTCATTCATGTGCAGGGGCTAGCTCTAGCCAAGTCTAAATGTAGGGCTGCAGGTCCTACCAGCTCTCCAGAAGGATGCCTGTGACCTCAGGCCACCTTGACTCTTTCCCTTTAGTTGGATTCTGCATTTGTTTTCATGGGAGTAAATCTAAAAGAAGGATGTCCCATGATGCTCTTACAGAGTCAGAATAATTGGCTTTAAACATCCCTAATGATGTCCAGAAAAGTTCAAAGCATTTTACTGTGTATAAGGGACAGGGCAGAATATGGTTCTCCCCAACGTGGTGTTTATTTCTGTCCTCTGGCTCCAGAAACATTTATTTCTAAAGATGGCAAAGGATCAAAGCTAAGCCTGTAAGTTATACCTCATATTCTATAGAGTTGTGTGATTCTTTTCTCTAAAATATTAGACAATTCAACCTTCCATTTTGGTGTGGCAGTGGTTTTAAAAATTATTTCCTTTAGGAGTCAGAGTGGCCTGACAGCACCTAAAAATTCACAAAACCGTAGAGAAGATCATCCTTCCTTTTGGCCATATAATAATGCACTCTAAGAATCAGGTGCGTTTTTCTATTCTAGGAGTGGGATCCACTTTGGAGATTTGCATGGTCCATTAAACCATCCCTGTGTCCCGCTGAGCCTTCCGGCTATAAGCCCAGAACCCCCCACATGAGCATGAAGCTGATGAACTTCCCTGCCAGGAAAAATAGAGCCTGAACTAAGCTCGACACATCAGGGTTTCACCCCTCCAAGTATTTTAAAGGAAATGATACAAGTTAGAGACCAAGTCAGGATTTCTGCTTAACTCTTTGGAGGCCTGACCATCTGCTATGTGGTACACAAAGCCTGTCTCGGTGATGACTGAGTTTACAAAATGGCACTCTGCCCTCACAGATGTTTACCAAACAATACAACAACATCAACACTTTTCCCTTTTATGTTCACTTTATTGTTTTGTGTTTTTTTAATGTTTCCTAAAACATTTATTTTTAATTTCATATCTTCTAAATTTCAGATGGCACAGCCAGGTTTCATTGGAGGGTCTAGTCTCACTTGGTCTCCTACCCAGTGCTTCTTAAACTTTAGTGCATACGAATCCCTTAAAGAATTTTGCTAAAGAGCAACTTGTGACTCAGGAGGTTAGGGTGCACCTGAGATTCTGCATTTCTAGCATGTTCTCAGGTAATGACAATGCTGCACATCCATGGGTCATATTAGAGGTAGTGTGATCATAGAATATTAATCTCCTTCTATGGACCAGACATTGGGTGAGGTGGTGAGGATACAGGAGACAAGAACAGAGGTGTAGCTTACATTCTTATACTCAGTATACAGTCCTGATCAGTTAATCAGTAAAACCTGACTTTATTCTTGATTGAGAATTAAGTGACCCAAACTTACACTTCATCTAATTTTATCTATAGACTATTGATTTACTTATAAACAGAGTCTTCATACTTTCCGGGAACTATAAAATGGTCATCATTAACTCGAATTTCCCAAGATCGGTTACCTTTGGGGTAAATGAAACACACAATGATTTGTTCCTGGAGGTGAATGCTTCCCAAGCTTTTTTATTTCATGACATGATAGCAAGTAATGTTGGAATGTCACCCTGATGGAAGCTCCTTGCCTCTGGAGGCAAGGTGGCCAATGGGAAGCAACTGGCCCATGGGCTGCCCAGTGGCAATCAAAACCTTGGCATGACGGTAACCAATACAGTCAGCCCCGATTGACAAGCTGTTTTTTGGCTATAGTTCGTCAGTCTCAGAAGTTCATCTTTAAAATACAAACACCATGGGAAGAGTAACACCAAAGTCACTATCAGATAAGAGTCCTGTGGGGATTAGTTGAGAGCTAAGCCAGATACAAGAGGAACTTGGATATGACCCAGAGTATGCCAAGGACAAAGGAGGGGTAGAGAGGATGGCAGAAGAAAAGGGATGGTGAAAAGACACTGAAGATGGGTTCACCTTCTTCACATTTTGCCAAAGACATGTCTGCTTCAGTACTGATCACTCTTGCTCAAAATATTTCCTCTTCCTTCAGCACATATTGTGAATCTACACAAAGATCAAGTATTAAAAAGGAAGGTGGGGCTGGGCGCAGTGGTTCATGCCTGTAATCCCAGCACTTTGAGAGGCCGAGGAGGTGGATAGATACTGAAGTCAGGAGTCTAAGATCAGCCTGGCCAACATGGTGAAGCCCTGTCTCTACTAAACATATAAAAAATTAGCCTGGTATGGTGGGAGGCGCCTGTAATCCCAGCTACTTGGGAGGCTGAGGAAGGAGAATCACGTGAGCCCTGGAGGCAGAGTTTGCAGTGAGCCAAGATCACACCACTGCACTCCAGCTGCTAAAAAAATAAAATAAAATAAAAATAAACATGGATAGGCAGCTGTCTTTGCATATTTTTCTCAGTGAGTTGAAAGGCAATGACTTTAAATGGAACATTCTTTTGCAATGTTCGATCATAAGGAATTAGCACCCAAACCCACCTGATGGATAATTGCCTCCTATAATATTTATTTTCTTCTTTGTGGACCAAAGGTCAGCAGACATTTTCTGTAAAGGGCCAGATGGTAAATATTTTAAGCTTTGTATCCTACAATCTCTATAGCAACTATTCAACTACTGTGGCATCCACAGACAGCACATAAACAAGTGGGCATGCATGTGGACCAATAAAACTTTATTTACAAAAACAAGTGGTAGGGTATACTTGGCCTGTAGACTATAGTCTGTGGCCCTTCTTATGGAAAAATTCTATATGTTAATCAAAAATAAAAATTGAATGTGGAAGAGAACAGAACATACTTAATTGCAGGGCATGGTGGACAATCACAGAGGTATGAAGACAGATTCTTCTCAGTGCCAGATGCTAAACACAAATACCCACCCAGGGCCTTTGGAAAGTGGTAGTAGGCTTGGCAAATTGCCCAGGGAATAGGACATAAGTGGGAAAATGGAGACTTAAAGAAATTTGTTGTGAAATGATCCTGCTACGTCAACCTGGCTGACAGATTTGAAATTCTACTATTCTGCATAAGTTTTTGTTTTTTTCCAGAAGTTTCTCAGCAGCCATTTGCCATAGCGGTTGTCACATATAACATGACACTGACAACCAGTAGCTTGCAAAAATACTGCACAGTTGGCATAGGTTGTATTTTCCTGTTTTACTAAAATTCTTCTTTGACCACATACCAATTTGTCTTGTCTTTGAGCCTATGAGACTATGCTAATTTGGATGTCTGTGGTTTATGAAGTGGGGCCATCTAGCTATTTAATTGTACTTTGGGAATTTCTCAAAAGAGGCCAGATATAGACACTAACTATTATGATCTCAAAATACAACAGATAGATAAGTACACTTGTTAGGGTTGCAAAACATATGCACATTAACTGTACATGTTATTTAAACATGTATATATCAAGAGCTCCACTTTTTCTTCTTGTGTGGGCCTACTTACATTAACTATTAAACTGCATTTTGAATGTAAATTAAAGGTATCTAAATACAAGCACTTTTATGTTAGCTGCACAAGTAACAATTTACTTCACTCAATTATGCATCCATTTTTGTTTTGTTTTTAGAGGAAGTGAAATCCCTGTCACCAGAGAGAACCGTAGGTAAGACCGGGATTTCTTGTTTGAAATAAGAGTGTTGTTCACATTATGCCTTTAAACATTTATCCTAAATCAACCCTTTAATCTAGGAGTCTTTGATCCTAGTTCTTTTCTAGAGCCTTCAATACCAGAGCTTCCCCCAAGTTATTCTTGTGTAAATCGATATCATGGATGTTAGAAGGCAATAAATGAACAATGCCACATCTAGTATTTATAACAACAGGGATTATTAACTTAATTACCTTATCCTTTTGAAATATCTGAAGAAGAATTATGACCTCTGGGACACCAGCAACAGTCACCTAATCTATTTCTTAAGTTATAGCGGCAAAGTCTCCAGCAGGCATCCCTACGTGCTCTGGCTTATTGCAGTCACTGTGGTGGCATTTAGTGGTGCTCTGTCTCTGTGGAATTCTAAAGGCAGAGTGCTTATTTCAGGAGTTTTATATTTCATTCAGAAATGAAACGTCAAAATTAAATTTGGGGACCGATGTGGAAGCATCAACTTTTAATTTTGTCAAATGAGAACAATAAGCAAAATGTTTTATCATATTCGTAACTTCAAAAAACAAAGACATTTGAACATAGAAATAGTAAGCAGAAAATAAGCTCAAACTAAAGAACAAATCTTTATGGAAAAACTCTGTACATTGTCTTTATCTTGTTTTTTTCCATACAGATTGGGAAGAAAATGCATAATTGATAACAAAGATGAAGGGAATTAGAAAATCTAAAAGTCTTAAATAAAATCAGAAGGGTCATTTGCTGTGTTTAGATAAAAATCACTTGAAACTATTCCTTTATGGTAAGTGAAGTTAAAAGAGCAAATGATTTAAGGGTTTAAAAAAATCTGCCCCTTCAATTACTGTAATTCTATGGGACATGTTTCTTCAATAGGATAAGACTGTTCTTAGAACACCATCCCTAAAATTAGACTGCAGGGAAATTTGTCTCAGTATTTTCTAAGTTTTCAGGTGGTCAAATGAAAGTTGTCCAAGAGGTTATTAATATGGTCATTTTAACTGGTAGTGATAATAATAACCATATATAAATGTTAAATAATGGCAGTCCTATATAAAACAATATTTCCTGGTAAACCTATTTTTAAAACATTTTAGACGGAAAATTATCATACCCCACAGAACAAAAAAATTTGCAAAAGATGTTTTCAACTCCTTTCCTATCCAATTCTCATTTCCTGTCCACTGGCCTCAGGGGTATAAGCCAAGCAAAATTTCAAAAGCTCTTGGAAAAACAGAAGCTCTGTGTGTGTGTGGGGGGGGGTGGGGGGTGGGGGATGGGGGGTGGGGGGGCGGGGAGGTGGAAGGCCATTAAAAGAAAAACTGATTTAAAATGTTCCTTTTTGGGGTAATTTGCGTATCTCTTGCAAAGCCTCAGACACACACCCTCTCTGGCTTTGTGAATTTCCCTGTGATTGCAGAGGCTGATTGATGATGTGCTGTGATGAGAGAATCCAGTGGAAGCATTCACTGAAGGAACAGAAATGATTTGGGAGACACTGAAGTGATCTTATCATTTGGGTTATCAATAACTACGCTACTATAAATATCAACACTTCATCCATTACATAGTGAAAAACACAGAGGCTACACACTGGGATCTGGACTGGGTGTAATACAACAATTCAGTACCCTTTGGAGTTGGAGGGCCTGGCTGAGAGAGCGCCACAGAGTGGAGGTGCGGAGTAGAAACGGGTGGGAGCAGCCGCTCCCACAGTTAGGAGTCAGTGTGTGTTCAGACACTACAGTGAGCATCTCCGCGAGGATGGGCTTATGCAGAAAGAACAGGGATCATGAAAAGGGCAATCCCTGTGTCCTGAGATACTACAGCAGTATAGGAAATTGACATTAGTGTCTATGGTTTCCTGTAAATGGAGAATCTAAGAGAAAAACGCTAAAAAAGCCACTGGTTTCAACTATAAAGGGATGTTACCCAGATTTCTCACTCTGTAAGTGCCAGGGACAAACATATGACGGGCAGAATGGGAGGTCAGAGAACAGTAATGCTAAAATATAGGAATAGGATGTGTGTAAAATATTCCCTCAGTACATTGCTGGTAACCTGTCAGGAGGAGAGGGGCAGGCTAATGAGCTAATGAAAAAAGAAGAATGCAAATTATAGCTCATATTTACTATGAAATGATTCTGTTTCAGGCTCTATGCACCAAACCTGTGCTTCTGAAAGAGGACAGGGTAGATTAATAAGGAAATCAGTTATTGGTAGTTGCCTTTTGTTATCAACACTGGCAAATTCGCTGTCTTTGCCATGCCTTCCAAGTGACTAATATCAGTAGATTTTGTTAATAGAAAGAATGAAGTCTAAATATTGAAAAAGAATAAACAAAATGCAGATAAATATTTTGAAATGATTCAGATTGGGAAAGTCCTAATACCATTGCTAAGCTTTCAACATTTTCCTTGCCGCAGAACGATTCCTCTGAGAACAAAGTAATTGTTGACTTCAAAGAACTCTGAGGAAGTTCAGTGGATGGAAAGAATTTGGCCAGCAACTGGATGAATCAAATCTAGATTTTTTTTCCTATCACTAGTGTATGTGTGTGTGTGTGTGTGTGTGTGTGTGTGTAGAGCACATGAATATACGATTTAACTCACTACCTAAAGTGTTTCTCAATGTTAAAAATGCACTGAAGAATGGAAATGCCCTTACAATTTGGTAGCTACTCCAAAGCTGCCTTGGAGTTGTTCCGTAGCTGGGCTACACCTGGACTCTATTAATTATGGATTGTAGTGGTCCCCAAATCTAACTGGGCCCTGGAATCATATGAGGACCTTTAAAAGTATTTATTCTTTTATCATAGTCCTACTGAATTGGCTTTTTCAGAGGTAGAGGTGGAAATATATATATATTTGTGCAAGTGATGCTGAAACCAGTCTGGGTGTACACTTACATTTAATTCAGGTTGGCAGTGAATCTTGTGAGCCACTCATCTAAACAGCTCAATTGATGGGTTAAGTGACTGCTACCTGTTCCAACTGAAGTTATTTCCTCAATAACAGCAGATCTGGGTAGACCTTGTCAAGGATTTTAACAGTAATTGATTGACCCTCCATATTCACCACCTGAGACCCTGCTTTTCATTCTTGTTTTTCAAAGGACATGTTCCACTGTGAAATCCTAAGATATCTTGGCCAACCTGGACTTGAAATTGCCTGGCTGTTGGAAATGATGCCCCCAAAATGGATTTGGAGAATACATGCCTTCATATGTGCCCTCAGCAAGATAGATTTCAAATAAGCAGTTCAAACCTGGAAGCCTCCCACATGGTACATGAGACATTACAAATAAGCTCTTGGTTCCGTTGATTCTTCCTCTTTTACTTTTCTATGTTTATACAGTTTCTTGGTTTTAGAAACCTCCTCACTATAAACTCTGCTTATCAGTCTATTATAGCTCTCCACGAGACAGAATTGCATGCACGAGACAAGAGCAAGCTGCCTGCTGAAAGCCTGAGACCATGGTTGCTTAGATTTTTGGGGGGCACTAAGTGTCACTGGAGAACAACTCACTTCAATTACGGTTTTTCTTTCTTTCTTTCTTTCTTTTTCTTTTTTTGAGACAGAGTCTTACTCTGTTGCCCCGGCTGAAGTGCAATGGCGATCTTGGCTCACCATACCCGCCGGCCTCCCAGATTCAAACAATTCTCCTGCCTCAGCCTCCCAAGTAGCTGGGATTATAGGTGCCCGCCACCACACCCACCTAATTTTGTATTTTAGTAGAGACAGGGTTTTGCCATGTTGGTCAGGCTAGTCTTGAACTCCTGACCTCAGGTGATCCACTTGTCTCGGCCTCCCAAAGTACTGGGATTACAGGCGTGAGCCACCACACCCGGCCAGTTTTTCTTTTCTTTAAAAGTATTTCATCAGCATCTCATATGGTGTATTTGTGAGTTTGGCAGAGCACAGCAAGGCATTTCAAGATCTCACCATTCGTTTCTTGCCTGGAGAGACAGGAAAAGGTGCACTTGTTCTCACCCCTGGGGAAATGGTCCCTCATGAGTCAAAAATGCTTTGTTCCTGGTCAAGGCAGCTTCAGAGATACTGACACTGCCTTTCTCCTCCTGGTCCAATCACCCTCTTCCTTTTGGATCTCAGCAGGTATAGAAGTTGAGAAGACTGAATTCACTGTTGAATTCGTTTACCTATCAATGCACCTCAACATTCATTTATCATTGCCATGTGCCAAGCAGTTTGAAGAATACAAGGTGAACCATGGAGAGAATAAATTACATATAATTTCCAATGCAAAGGAGAATGGGGTTAGTATCATGAAAGAGGAACAAAAAAATTGCTATGTGAGCTTTGTGGTCAGAGCTCATACATTATACAGTGGAAGACAAGGTTACGGGGAAAGCTTCCCTTTCTTTCTCTGCCTATATCCAGTCCCCCAACTCTAAAGTGTTGGGTGTAACATAACTTTTGGAATGCCTAGAAGGCCTTATGTCTCAGGAATCTCTGTGACAATGCCAGCATTTGTGGGGTTCAGGAAAACTGAGGCCAGCTTTGCAGTAGAATGTTGCAGAATCACCCGGGAAGTTTGGGGAACAGAAAGATTCTTGCCTGGATCACAGAGATCCGGATTCACAGTCCTAGGGTGGGCCCCTCATGTCATGTCCAGGTACATGTGCAAAATTCTCCCAGGAGTTAGGCTAGTATCTCTCCACAGAGAGCCACAACACTGACTTAAACTGATTTTATGTTTCCTGCAACAGCAAAGCCACAAGAAGATAGGAAGAAAAGTAACAGTTGGCCACATAGCAGCACAAACTTTATGACATCTAGTGCTCGCATTAAACCCATCTCACAGATGTAGAGACACACTGAGAAAAAGACCAACTTGTTGACCTACTGTCATAGGTGGTCAGTGATAGAACCTTGCTATCTACTCAGATCTCCTGATTCCAAGTCCAGTGCTATTTCCTTGTCAGCTCACAATGTGCATAGTAGTTACTCAATTAGTATCTATTGAAAGGAATTGAATCAGAGACAAAATAGTGCTTCCAGAGCAGTGGTGAAGAAAGCTGCCCTTGTGACACCTTTTCTCAGAACAGGGCTCCCAGACATCGGCACCTGGGTGATCTTTCCATAGACACAGCTAGATGACATCTGCAGCCAGTGGTGGGGAGCTGGAACCCTTCCCAGTCTGGCTGTCAAAACATCTATTTTTCTTTCTCAATTCTGTCATTCTAACAATGGCTGAGTAGAGGTTCAGGATGATGTTGGCAAAAGATCTTTTCCTGGGCCTCCCCTTTGAGACAGAGAAAGGGAGAAGCCACTGTAGAGGGTCCTTTCCACTGTTTTTCCCTTCAAACTTGCCTTCATTTGTAAGGGTGGCCTGAGCAGAACTTACCCTGATTTCTGAACAGGTTATGCCATCCATCAAAGATGCAAGCATCACGTGAATAATTGAGGTAACTGGGAACTTCGCACCTGGAGCCAAGGCAGAGTTTTCTGCAGTGCATATTTACAATGTAGTTTTCTTTCAAGATATTAAAAATCATATTTATCTTTTATTTCAAGTAATTTTTACTAGTAAAGGATGTTTTTATAATAATCTGCAAATCAATTGCAGAAGAAAGAAAATTGAGTATTGGATGCATAAGTTGACTAATATCGACATGAAAATTTTTGGCTTGAGGTATTTACATGAAAAAAAATTCAATTATGCTTCTTCTTCTCATTAAATATTTTCTGTACCCTGAGATAAAAAATGTTTATAAACTTTATTTCCCCTTCATGGTTCAAAGTCTTTATCTTGATTAATCTGATCTTTTGGCTTTCTTCTTCAATGCTATGATTCATTGGTTTCCTGTCATTTCACTCTGCAGAGAGTCTGGTTTTCCCATTGACAGCCTGCCATATAGTCTCGGCAACGAGAATTAGCCTGAAGTAATTTGGGGCTGTTACTGTGGCTCCCTGACTTGTTTGGATCTACAGGGAGATGGCCATGACCAAACAAAACAACAACCAAAGGAAAGCTACCAGGTCCTCCTGTATTTGGACAGCCCAGATGTTATTTACAGCCTTGTTTATGAAGTATTTTCTTGACCCTGCTGGCTAGGATCCACACACTTTGTCCTTTTAGAGCCCACACGTCCTGTCACATGGTGACAATGTGCCCTGAACAAGTAAACAGGCTGGAAGACTATTATAACAGTAGAAAAATCTTTTGGCTAACACTGTGCTCCCCCACTCCACCTCTAAAAAGGACAAAGGAAAGCGTGGAGGAAGAGAACCAAGGACTGTTTTAGTTTTAGATTTTCAAATGACCATAACTCATGCCACCATTTTGAAACTCCTACTATGTGCAAGGTGCTGTGAATAAAGAAGTTACATAGCCCACAAGCCCATCTCTCCATGACCTCAGGCTCCCATTCCAGTGGTATGAATAAGCCCAGTGGGCCACCTACGATCTGAGGGCATGGTTGCCGTAACACACTTGGGCGGGGGTACCAAATAGTCTCAGTATTACAAATAATCTGTGCACCCTACCATTTTTCAGTGACCATTATCCATCCCATTATAAATAATATTGGGAATATAGGGACTGTCACGTGTCTCAAATTAGGAGAAAAATTAACTAAATTACAGTCTGTCCCTACAACGGAGGGCTTTGCCGTCCTGTTCACTTCTATCACCCCCAGAAGTCTCCTTGGCCAAACCTCCTCCCCAGCCTCTCACCTAGCATGGCAGGGTACACTCTGTAATCTGATTCTGTCTCCCATTGTTCTGATCATTTTCCACACCCCTCTACTAGGCTGTTGCCAGAAGAATCCTTTATGTCTTGAATACGTGCTTGGAACATCCTTGTTCTAACCGAAACCTGAATAGCACCTGAGAATTATGCAGCCCACTGGACCCTCTTAGGAGAACACGTTGTTGCTTTCTCACCTCTGGCTCTCACAGTGCCTGCAGGTGCGTTGGTACCTACCTTGCTCCTCTCTTGAAATCTGCAGTTCTTTTGATGCTTACATCCATAAGAATCTGGCTGCTATTCATACTTACTGCTGTAATTAACTGACAGCCTCATTATTCTTCCTCTCTCACTAAGGGTTTTGGCACATGACTCCCTAACTTTTCATCTACCACCCCTCCTGACATCATTCTTGAGGACTTTAACATCCCCATAGGTAAATCAGCTAATGTCCTGTCTTCAAAGTTCCCTGCTATTATCAGTTCTTTTTTTTTTTTTTTTTTTTTTTTTTGAGGCAGGGTCTCTCTCTGTTGCCCAGCCTACATGGCTCACTGAAGCCTTGACCTCTTGGGTTCAGGCAATCCTCCTGCCTCAGCCTCGCTAGTAGCCAGGACTACAGGCACACACCAGCATGCCTGGCTAATTTTTCTAGTTTTTGTAGAGACAGGTTTTCGCCATGTTGTCCAGGCTGGTCTTGAACTCTTGAGCTCAAGGAATCTACCCTCCTCGGCCTCTCAATGTGTGGGATTATGCATGAAGCACCATACCCAACCTAAACTCAGTTCTGATGCTCATTTCCTTTACAGCCCCGTTTCCAACCTCTTCAGAGATTATACCCTAGAATTTCATCATCGACTAATACACTGCCTCCAAAATTTCTGGCATCCCACTCTTTGTCCGCCATCTGCTTTTCCAGCTCACTTACTGTAGTACCCTTACTCTGTTTAGGGTTGGCCAATCTATGTGCCTTACCATTTTTCAGTGACCATTATCCATCCCATTACATGTCCTATATCTCTTTCCTTATTAGACTCTATGGTTCATTGAGGTAATCACTTCTTTGCATATGCCCTCAATTCTAATAGTGAATTGAACAGTATCTCCCCAAAATCCATGTCTACTCGGAGCCTCAGAATATGACCTAATTTGGAAATAGGGTCTTTGCACATATAATGAGTGAAGATGAAGTCTAAATTAGGGTGGACCCTAAATCCAATAACTGGTGCACTTACAAGAATGGAAGAAAGATAGAAGGAAACATAGACACAAAGAAGAGGACCATGTGAAGATGGAGCGAGAGAATGGAGTTTCATGCCGCCACAAGCCAAGGAATGCCAAAGACAGCTGGCAACACCAGAAGACAGGAGAGAGTTACCTACTCCATTACTTTCCTCTCCTTTATAATAAAACTCCTCCAAAAAGCTGTCAATATTAAATCTCTCACATCAACCTACTTCCATGTTTTAATTCCTATCAATAATGTTCATTTTGTCAAATGTAGTGGTCAATTTTTAACCCTCATCTTACAGACTTCTTAGCAGCATTTGAAGCAGTTGACCACAAAATCTTCAGTAAAACATATTTTCTTCAATTGGCTTCTTGGATATCTGTTTTCATATCTTCCTCTATACTCATTGGATTCTCATGCTTGGTTTCTAAGTATCCGAATGGCAGAGCAGCCAGGGTTCAATTCTTTGAACTCTGCCTCTGTACCTACATTCATGCATTCATTAGGTAATCTCATCCTGCTTCACTGTTTAAAAACCATCCATATATATGAAAAGGTGCTCAACATCATTGATCATCAGAGAAATTCAAATCAATACTGCAATGAGCTATTCCTTCACCCCAGTTAAAATAGCATATATCCAAAAGACAGGCAATAACAAATGCTGGCAATGATGTGCAGAAAAGGGAACCCTCGTACACTGTTGATGGGAATGTAAATTAGTACAACCACTATGGAGAACAGTTTGGAGGTTCCTCGAAAAAACTTCAAATTTAGCTACCATATGATCCAGCAATCCCACTTCTGGGTATAGAGACAAAAAAAAAAAAAAAAAAAAAGGAAATCAGTATATCAAAGAGATATCTGCATGCCTATGTTTGTTGCAGCACTGTTTACTACAGCTAAGCTTTGAAAGCAACCTAAGTGTCCATCAACAGATGAATGGATAAAGACAGTACACATACACAATGGAGTACTATTCAGTCATAAAAAAGATTGAGATCCAGTCATTTGCGACAACATGGGGTAGAACTGCAGATCATTATGTTAAGTGAAATAAGCCAGGCACAGAAAGACAAACATCATATGTTCTCACTTATTTGTGGGATCTAAAAGTCAAAACAACTGAACTCATGGACATAGAGAGTAGAATGGTTACCAGAGACTGGGAAGGGTATTCTGGGGGCTGTGAGGGAGGTGGGGAAATGGGTACCAAAAAAAAAAAAAAAAAAAAAAAAGAAAGAATGAATAAGACCCACCATTTAATAGCACAATAGGGTAACTATAGTCAATAATAACAATAATACATTTAAAAATAACTTAAAGAGTGTAATTGGATTGTATGTAACTCTAAGGATAAATGCTTGAGGGGATAGATACCTCATTCTCCATGATGTGCTTATCACACATTGCATGCCTGTATCAAAACATCTTGTGTACGCCATACATATATGTACTTACATACCCACAAAAAATTTTAAAGCATTCAAAAAAATAAAAATGTTTATTAGCAGGTAAAAAAATAACTAAAAAATAAAAAATAAAAACCATCCATATGCTACTGACCCAGATGTTATCTACAGCTCTTCAGAGCTCTAGACTCATGGGTAACCAATGTCCTATTCAACATTTCCACTAATAGACATATCAAATTCAATCTGTACAAAGCCAGACTTGGTTTCCTCACTTACCAAGTTCAGTGCTCTCCCATTCTTCCCCATCTCATTTATCCCTGTCTCATTCAGCTCAAAATGTTAGATATTCATTATCCCGGACTCCTTTTCATCATTCCACATCCAAATCCAGCACCAAACTCTGTGAGCATTACTTTCAAATCGTGTACCCTTTTAGCATCTTTACAACTACCACCTTATCCCAAACCCCATGTCTCTTGTCTGTTACTGAATCAGCAAGATGCCTCCCAACTGGCTTTTCCCATTAGACTCATTTGTTCTCATCTTATTATTTGCTCCTCATACATTATCCAGAATGGTCTTATTAAAATATGAATCAGATCATGTCACTCCCCTGTATAAAATGCCCCAACGACAATTTCTTTATACTTGGAATAAAAGCCATAATCCATACCGTGGATCCCAAGTCCCTACATGGTCTGGCCCCTCCCAACCTCTCCAACTCGTTTCCTCCCCCTTTGCTCCAGTCATCTTTGCCTTCCTGACACTCCCACTGGGGCAAGTGCATCTCGAGTTCAAGGTCTTTGTACTTGTAGTTGTCTCTGTCTGGGAGGTTTTTCTTCTCTGATCTCTGTATGTCTTATTCCTTCACTTTACTCAGAAACTTTTCTTAACTATTTCCTCATCAGAGAGGCCTTATCTGATCATATTTAAAATAATATTGCATCTATACCATATCCAATCATTTTTCATATTCTACTTTGATTTATGCTTTTGGGGGTGACATTTATTAGTACTTGAAATTGTATACATATATATCTTTTAATTTTTATTTTTATTTGAAGTTCTGGGGTACATGTGTAGAATGTGCAGGTTTGTTACACAGGTGAACATGTACATGGCAGTTTGCTGCCTCTATCAACCCACCACCTAGGTATTAAGCTCAGCATGCATTAGCTATTTTTCCTAACGTTCTCCCTCCCCACACCGCACCCTCCGACAGGCCCCAGTATATGTTGTTCCCCTCCCTATGCCCATGTGTTCTCATTGTTCAGCTCCCACTTATAAGTGAGAACATGTGGTGTTTTGTTTTCTGTTCCTGGGTCAGTGTACTGAGGATAATGGCTTCCAGCTCCATCCATGTTCCTGTAAAGGCCATGATCTCATTCCTTTTTATGGCTGCATAGTATTCCACAGTGTATATGTACCACATTTTCTTTATCCAGTCTATCATTGATGGGCATTTGGGTGGATTCCATGTCTTTGCTATTGTGAATAGTGCAGCAATGAACATATTCATGCATGTATATTTGTAATAGAATGATTTATATTCCTTTGGGTATATACCCAGTAATGGGATTGCTGGGTCAAGACATTATATACTTTATTTATTTACTTACTGGCTTATTACCGGTCTTTTTTATTAGAACATAAATATCAAAGTGTAGGGGCTTTGTCTTGCTCACTGTTTTAACTCTAGAAGCTTAAACATGGTAGTCATTCGATGAGTATTTGTTTAATTGAGTAAAATTGATGCTTACGAAAAATTTAAGAGCATGGAGAAAATGTACAAAATAACACTAATAATCACAATAGCTAATAATCACCAGATATATGCCGGGGAGTCTGCTAAATACTTTACAAATATGATCTCTTTAATCCTTGTAGCAACCTGAGAGGTAAGGTGTTATTATCTCAATTGAACAAATAAAGAAAGGAGAGCTTAAAAAAAAAGTTTAAGAAACTTACTGCAGCCCAACAGGGGAGTGGAGCATGTTCCCCTCTGGGTCACACTATGCGTCTCCATGGATCCCTCCAGCCTGGGAGGTCATCCTAAACCCTTTATTCAGAGACAACCAGCTTCTGGGCTGAGGCTTTCTACTAAGCAGAGCAGCGCCCTCGCTGTGGACATAATTAAAAACAAACAAACAAACAAATGGATGAACAAACACCTGACTTGCCTATGGCCATACAGTAGTAGGTCCAATAACTGAAATTCTCACCTGAAATTGACTGGTGTCAAAGCCCGAGGATTCAAAATCTCAACCACGTAAATGTTTATTTCTTATTTATGGTAGAAAAAGGACTGGTTATGCTTCCCGTAGTATGCTGGAGTAGTACCCTAGGTGGCTCTCCTGACTAAAACAAAATCTTGGGCAGAATAAAAATGCTGCATTGAGCTGGCACAAAAGTAAGGAATTCACTAAGCACATAAAAGAAGGGAAACTAGGAACCCTGGGAGGTAACCAGATGCTGGAGGCTCTTAAACTGGGGAATTCTGATTAAACCTGGAAACCTTGGTTGTTGCTTGAGGTTCAGGGAATGAAAGATAAACTTCAGAGCTCTGCCAAGGTGAGGAATCCTTGCATAAAGTTAGGAGAATCTCAAGTGGTTGCATCCTCTATGAAAAGTTGCTGAATGAGAAATAAACTCCATTGTGCAGGAAAGCTACAAAATAACTTGCTGTGTAACTTTTGGTTTTGAAAAGAAGGAAAAAAAATCTTCACTGAAAATGCACAATCATATTATAGTCCCATGAAAGATGACCTATTAGAATTCATGCCTTCAAGCTGAGAATTTAATTAAATAATTTTTATTTGGTAGCACTTCCAGGTAACTAGCAGAAGTAGACACGAATCCACTATAGAGGAATGGAAGTTCATTTCAGGCCTCAAATAATTTTTGCAGAAAAGGTTGAAGAGAAATGAGCCACTTGTAGTCACAAATCACACACACAAAGCAACATAAAGGAGAATTTCAAAGAGCAGACAACAGTCACAGACTCTGAAAGACTCAGCCAGCTTGATTTATCAATGCTAAATAGAAGTTATCCTTAATGTTAAAAAAAAGATAAGTTGGAAATTGAAAATATGAACAGAGAAAAGGCAGAATTTTTTTTGAGGTAGAACTTCTAGAAATTAAAAAGGTAATACTTGAAAAAAAATTTTGACTGATGACTTCATTAGCAGGTTGAATAGAACTGGATAGAGCATTACTGAGATGGAATATGGAGCTCTAGTCCAGAGAGCCAGGGGTGAACTGCTGAGCCACCAGGTTTATTAGAGTGGGTAAGGGACAAGTGAGGGACAATAGCCTAGGGCATTCTAGCAGGCTGTATGGAAACTGAGAATCTCAGATCTCAAGTTGCTCCAGCAGCAGGCTAAGGAGTGGGCCATCAGGATGAACAGCTTCCAGATGATAACAGGCAGCTCTGCAAAACAGCAGATACTATGAGCCTTCACCAAAAGCAGCATTCACCAAAGGCCCAGCATGAGAATAGGATGTCCTTTCTCCCTAATGTTATAAGGACACATAAGCCACACACCTCCCTCCAGACATTTGGACTCCCTCCTAAGGGGCAAGGGGCTCTGAGAGCTCAAGCACTTTTATCAAAATGAGGTACTATTACCTGAATTTTCAAAAATTTGCAAATAATATCAATATTAAATGAGAATGCAAATTTAGTTAATTTTTATCCACAAAGTGGCTAGGGTTATGAGTAAAACAATATTAATTTCAGATAAAATTACAGAGTTACATTTTTCTGCCACATCTCCATATGTGACATCTCTACGTTTGTATTTTTTTTTTTTGAGACAAAGTTTCACTCTTGTTGCCCAGGCTGGAGTGCAATGGTGCAATCTCAGCTCACTGCAACCTCTGCTCCTGGGTTCAAGTGATTCTCCTGTCTCAGCCTCCTGAGTAGGTGGGACTACAGGAGTAGTCCTGTATCCCACGCCTAGGATAAAGGAGTGCTGCATAAAACTTATATTCTCAAGCCCCACTTGGAGGTCTCATGAACACTGAAACAGTGAAACTTGCAATAAAACAATTTTCCACCATATCTTTAGTTTTATCTTCCATTCAATATTATAAATGTACAAGGAATAGAACTAACTAGATTTAAATAGAACTAACGAGATGGAGCCTGGCACAATGACTAATGCTTGTAATCCCAGCACTTTGGGAGGCTGAGGCAGGCAGATCACTTGAGGTCAGGAGTTCAAGACCAGCCTGGCCAACATGGTGAGACCCCGTATCTACTAAAAATACAAAAAATTAACTGGGTGTGGTGACAGGTGCCTGTAATCCCAGCTACTCGGGAAGCTGAGGCAGGAGAATTGCTTGAACCCAGGAGCCAAGCGGGATTCAAGCAATTCTCTTGGAGACGTTGCAGTGAGCCAAGATCATACCACTGCACTCTAGCCTGAGCGGAAAAAAAAAGTAACTAGATGGAATTTTAGCCAGTTTCAGTAAAAGATCATACAAGGTCTGGCGTGGGATTACAGGTGCTCGCCACCACACCTGGCTAATTTTTGGTATTTTTAGTAGAAACAGGGTTTCACCATGTTGGCCAGGCTGGTCTTGAACTCCTGACCTCAGGTGATCTGCCTGCCTTGGCCTCCCAAAGTGCTGAGATTACAGGCGTGAGCCACTACACCAGGCCTTGTATGATCTTTTACTGAAGTTTGGTAAGGGGAGGCTAGAGGAGACAGAGATCCAGAAATAATGTTTCTTTTTTCTGCTTCTGTGCAAAATTCCTGGCAGCTAGATGTCAGAAAGGAGAGGGCATTTTGAGTAGGCTTGGAGTAAGAGTTGAGACACTAAGACAGACCCTGCAATACCATGGTCATCATTGCATCCTCTGTCTCAGGGCAGTCATTTGGAATGAATAAAAAGACAACTGATTGAGTAGCAGAAAGAGGGGTCTTCGCATCCCAAACCAGTGCCCGTAGTAGGTAGGTGATGAAAGGCCCACAAATGTGTAAACACAGATGCTGACATGGAGATGCTGAGTCATGACTCAATGACTGTGATGTTATTATCTGTTTTGCTGACTCATTGGGGCTAGTTGTCCTGTAGTTGTGCCTGGCCCATTGGCTGGTGGTTTATCACTATATGACTTGCTCTGGAAGAATTCCTAAAATTATTCTGTAGCAGAGGGATATGATGGGAAGAAAAAGAGTTTTCTTTCTGGCATAGACTCAATGGCTGTACTCTAAGTAAGGAGGAAAGATCAGTATGGATGTATCATTTTAGCTCATATA
Source organism: Chlorocebus sabaeus (assembly GCF_047675955.1). NCBI lineage: Eukaryota > Metazoa > Chordata > Mammalia > Primates > Cercopithecidae > Chlorocebus > Chlorocebus sabaeus. The sequence goes on from NC_132916.1 coordinate 29,819,896, forward strand.
TTTCATATCTCACTCATTCTTGAGTCAAAAGTGTAACTTACAGAGAAACTCTGGATGAGTATGTCAGAATCTCAGAGAGTCAAACTGAGGAGGTGTGGTAGATGTTGCTAATTTCAATCTTCTATTGTAGGAGAAACTGTTCCTGTCTCCATGGCCTCCGCCTTACATAGGACTTTCTCCCACCAGCCCTGCCTGGGAGGAGAGGCTAGGAGTCCAGTCCCTCAGGAGGGCACATGTTCTTCTCCAGATCAAGGGCTACTTTGTCACAAGGGAGCCTGATGCTTGATTCATGTGGTTTATATCCAGTTTAACTCCTGGGATTACCCGTGACAAGTTTTCCCCCCAATCCAAACAGAACCCTTGTCATCACCTGTATTCTCTTCTCTACGTTCAACTGTTATCTCTCATGACTTTTCCTATGATCTGTCCAAATTTGGCTAACATTGTAGTAGAAATCTGTTTTCTGACTTGTAATTTTCTTGCTTTGAAATTTTATCTGTACTCTGTTAAATTCTATCTTAACTGTCACCACTGAAAAAAAAATATTTCAAAAATAGTACAAAACCTTTAGGAAAGTGTCAGAAATGTTTATAATTAAATTTGGTCTGATACAATGCTAACTTAATATTAGATTCATCACAAGCTATAAGGAATGAATGAACAAAATAAATAAAATTTTAAACTGATATAACTGAAAACAAGAAAGATGGGCTCCTTCTTAAAGGAAGAGGTCTGACAACCATTTCTTACCTCCTTTCAGTTAATGATAGTCTATCCAATTTCTTAAATAGCTCTAAAAATGCGTTTCCACCTCTACATTTCTACCATCACTTTTAGTTAAGATTTCATTATCTCTTGCCTGCATTCTTATGAGATAAAAAAATGTAGAGAGTAGAGGGAAAGAGACTAGTTATTGGAGGCTTTCTATGTATTGGGCAGTTTGGTATACGGAGATAAAGGAATAAGACACAGCCCTTGTCCTCAAGGAGCTCATAGTCTTAAGGGGAGATACATGCAAACAAGTAATTGTTTTATAGTGTGATTAAGATGACAATAGCGACAGTATGAGACAAAGCATTAGCACTGAGGAAGAAATAACTAAGTCCTGTTGAGGGGTGTTAGAGAACCCTTTCCAGACATCATGCCTGAACTGGCAGTTTAGGGAGTAGGTCAAGGCAACCCAGGAAGAAGGAACAGACAGATACTTGGCCTGCTGCAGATGATCCAGCCGTGTCCATCTTCTCCATCCTTTATGTCACATATGTGAGTTTGGGTAACCTCAAAATGCTTATGGCTTCCCCAAAGATTCCATGTGGTTTCATGCCTTTGTACTTTTATGTGTTTTGCTCCCTTCATTTTCTACCTTTTACTGTAAGTGGTGATAGTTAGGGAAAATTTTGAACAAAGGAGAAACATGATCAAGCTTCTATTTTAGAAATAGAGAAAGCTTTATTTTAGAAATCAAGCTTCTATTTTTGTGGTTTTTGGGGGGATGAATTGAAAGAGAAAAAGACTACAGTTGGAGAAACCAATCACAATCCTACTACAAGAGTTAATGAGATGCTAGACTAAGGCAGTTGCAGTGGAAAGGAAAGAACTGCATGAATATGAGAGATGATAAAAGGTGGATTCAAAGGGACTTGATGATTTATTGAGTGGGATGAGTAGAGCAAAGGAAGAACAGCATGGAGTAAGAGGAATCTATGATGAACCTCAGTTTCTGTCCCAAGACGTTGGGTGCTTGGTGTTGCCACCAACCAAAGTCAGAAATAGCAGATGAAGAACACATACTGGGGGAATGTTCATTTCCTTTTTTGACATAAATGGTCATGTACTTTCCTCTCTAAGTAATTACAGGAAGACTTACAATCTTATGAAAGACACCAGGTTATGAAATTATTTTGAGATAAAGTAGGTATGAGTGTAATAACTATAAAAACATGTAGGTGACTTGGGTAGAGATGACAGGAAGTAGCTGGATTTGTGGCTAGAGTTCAGGAAAGAGCTCTGGGATAGGGATTTGTATTGAGAGGCTTCATCAAATAAGGGATAGTTTAAATAAAGGGAATGCATTTAAAAAGTAGAGAAAATATGGGTGAAACTCCTGGTTTGTGGCTGAGGTGATTGATTGACATGGTTGACTTCTGCGGGGAGGGACTCACTGCTATTGTAGAATGTTTTTTAGGAGTAGCCCAGCTGGACAGAATGCCACAGATACCAAAATAAAATAGGTACCAGTTTCTTCAAACTGAGGTGACAGAAAATGATCCATCTGGCATAGGAAACGTCCACCCTCCTGGATTGAGGCCCGTAAGCACTTTCATCCCGCAATTAAGATTATCTGGATGCAAGAAACTATCATAGGTGTGGCTGACTGAGATGATTTGCAAATAGTTTAATGATTGAGGTACTTTCCTCTCTAAGTAATTACAGGAAGACTTACAACCTTATGAAAGACACCAGGTTATGAAATTATTTTGAAATAAAGTAGGGATGAGTGTACTAACAATAAAAACAAAACAATAGTAGTTTTACAGTCTGGTAAAAGAGGTCCAGAAGAATACTCGTATTTCTCTAGTGCTATTCTAGATAGGGCTATATCCACTTGCCAACACAATGCATTGATGGAGTTGGCAGGAAGAGAAGATCTCAGATTAGTAAAGACAGACACACCTAGCAACTCTAGTGAAATAAAGATCTCTCAGTGACATTTATGCTGATAAGTGCATAGTAAAGACTTAACAAATGCTTGTTAAAGGAATCAATGACTTATTGTTTATTAAGCAATCTTCTAACCTTAATTTGCTTTTCCAAGTAAATTTCCCTTTTGGAAAGAGAAGATGTTGACTATCGGACTTAGATAGGTAACTGTTGTCAAGGAGATGCCTCCTATGTATCTGGCACCTAATAAGTGTTTAATAAATATTTGAGGGAGGAAAGAAAGTATGGGAAAAAGGTGAGGAAGAAAAGGAATGAAAGATTAGTTAAATTAGTTTTTCCATACATATTCGTTCTTAAGACCTTGAGCTGTCTAAACTTATGCTCTAGAATTGTAGTTTTTAACTTAGGTTGTGTCTGAAATACTTGAAACACTTAAAAATAGAGACTTGGCTGGGTGCGGTAGCTCACATCTATAATTCCAGTACTTTGGGAGAATTGCTTGAGTACAGGAGTTTGAGATCAGCCTGAGCAAGACAGTGAGACCCCGTCTCTACAAAAAATAAAAAAAATTAGCCAAGCATCCAGGTATGGTGGTGCAGGCCTGTAGAGGTTTGAGGCTGCAGTGAACTGTGACTGCATCACTGCACTCCAGCCTGGGCAACAGAGTGAGACCCCATATCAAAAAAAAAAAAAAAAAAAAAAAAGAAAGAAAAAGAAATTCAACAAGGCTCCACCCCAGATGCATTGATTCAGAATTTCAGGAGGTGACATCAGGCCAAGTATACACTTTTAAACCTCTGCTGATGATTGATGCATTGCACAACCTGGGTTGAAAATTGTTATTGTCATATGCAATAGCTCCTGGTTACATTCATTAAGTAAAGCTCCAAGCCTATAGAATTGAGAGATCAGATCTCAAACCCAGAGTGTCCTCACTCACATGTAGGAAACTATGGAGCTCTTCTAATCAGTCTGCCAGGTCTTGTTTTTATCTGCATTTGCTCATATTATATAACCCCAGGCTACCCAGCGGATGGGGATAGAAACCCAGATTGATTCTTGTCTAATTTTTATGTTTGAGGGATGACTGATTGTACCAAGCTTAACTATCTCTCCTCAGCCATGCTAGTCTGGAACTATCCCTCCCCAGCAATGCTGGTGTTGTTTTTACTTAAACTGCTAGCTCCTCTACAAATTAGGACAAATGAAGTGGCTGAACACACTTCATACAAAACATTAAACACCTAATAATCTTTGTAAAGTTGTATCTTCACCATGAAATCTTTGCCCATCTTTGCCACATTGCCTTCCACAATGGTTGAACTAATTTACACTCCCACCAACAGTGTGTAAGTGTTCCATAATACATCACGAATGTATTATGACATTCCTGATGATCAACTCCAATGTTTAGATTTTATTTTCATTCTTATAGGAAAAAGAAATACCAGCAAATCAGCACTTCACCTGTCTTCAGTTATCTAAAAGTAATTCTTTATATAAACCTTCTCACCCCCAAATCCAAAGCTGGGGAGGCAGGAAGATAGTTAGGGCCCCCAGGGCTAGACAAGGATGTGGCTGGGGAGGCAGAACTTCTGTTGTCACACTCTTCTTTTTGGGCGACTTGCTCCAATTAAAACATGGCTCTCCGAATAGCCAAGGCAATCCTAAGCAAAAGGAACAAAGCTGGAGACATCAGTACCCGACTTCAGACTATAATACAGGGCTACAGTAATCAAAACAGCATGATACTGGTACAGAAACAGACATATAGACCAATGGAACAGAATAGAGGATGCAGAAATAAGGCCACATACCTACAACCATCTGATCTTTGACAAACCTGACAAAAACAAGCAATAGGGAAAGGATTCCCTGTTCAATAAACAGTGCTGGAATAACTGGCTAGCCACATGCAGGTGATTGAAAGTGGAACACTTCCTTACACCATATACAAAAATTAACTCAATATGGATTAAAGACTTAAATGTAAAACTCAAAACTACAAAAACCTTGGAAGACAACCTAAGCAATACCATTCTGGACATAGGAATAAGCAAAGATTTCATGATGAAGATGCCAAATGCAATTGCAACAAAAGCAAAAACTGAGCAGTGGGATCTAATTAAATGAAAGTGCTTCTGTATAGTGAAGGAAACTATCAATTGAAGAGACAACCTACGGAATGGGAGAAAATTTTTGCAAACTATGCATCTGATAAAGGTCTAATATCCAGCATCTATAAGGAACTTAAAACAAATTTATAAGAAAAAAACAACCCCATTAAAAAGTAGGCAAAAGACATGAATAGACATTTCTCAAAAGAAGACATATATGCAGCCAACAATCATATGAAAAAAAGCTCAACATTACTGATCATTAGAGAAATGCAAATCAAAACCACAATGAGATGCCATCTCACATGAGTCAGAATGGCTATCATGAAAAAGTCAAAAGATAACAGATGCTGGTGAGGTTGCAGAGAAAAAGGAACACTTACACACTGTTGGTGGGAGTGTAAATTAGTTCAACCATTGTGGAAGACAGTGTGACAGTTCCTCAAAGACCTAAAAACAGAACTACCGTTTGACTAAGCAATCCCATTACTGGATATTTCCCAAGGAATATAAATCATTATTCCCCAAGGAAAATAAATCATTCTATTACAAAGACATATGCACATATATGTTCATTGCAGCACTGTTCACAATAGCAAAGACATGGAATCAACCTAAATACCCATCAATGATAAACGGGATAAAGAAAATGTGGTACATATATACCATGGAATACTATACAGCCACAAAAGGGAATGACATCATGTCCTTTGAAGGAACATGGATGGAGCTGGAGGCTATAATCCTTAGCAAACTAACACAAGAACAGAAAATCAAACACTGCATGTTCTCACTTATAAGTGGGAGCTAAAGGATGAGAACACATGGATACACACAGGGGAGCAACACATGCTGGGGCCTATTGGAGGGTGGAGGCTTGTGGGAGGGAGAGGATCAGGAAAAATAACTAATGAATACCAGGCTTAATACCTGGGTGATGAAATAATCTGTAAAACAAACCCCCATGACACAAGTTTGCCTATGTAACAAACCTGCACATGTACCCCTGAACTTAAAATTAAAGTTCAAAACAAAACAAAACAAAACATGGCTTCTACTACCTTGGAAACTTTAATAGAGGGGTAGAAGCAGGAAAAACTATACCGATTCATGTCAATGACAACCTGAAACAGTCAATGTTTCTTGTACCTTTGAGTAGCAAGTATTCTCTAAATGACTGAAACTAGTTTGAAGCACATACTTTTTTCTCTACTGAAACATTTTACTTTGTAATGTATTAATTTAAATAGTTTATCTAGGGGTTACAAAAAGCCTTTACTGTCACAAATATCAGAAATTTTTTCATTTTCATAGATCTGCTTTATTTGTGTGCTAACAGCCCTATCTAGATACAACAAGGCAATCAGAATGCTTTTTATCAAAGAAAATCAGCCGACTGGAAATCCTTCCTAATTCAAAGATGAATGTTGCACTCATTTATGGCCATTGTTGACTTTTCCAAAATCAAGTTATCTTTCAGATGGAAAAAAAATGGATTTAGTTTGAGCAACTGCACATAAATGTCCCTGGAATTGAGGTTGGAAGGGGAAAGACTCTTTAGATCATAATGAAGCATGAAGTTGTGTCTGACAGGAATAACAGCTCAGGAAAAAATATCCACGAGAACGGACTTCCAGACAAGGGTGGTTCATAGTCCAGGGGGAAACACCCCTGACAATAGACAGCCAGTTTCAGAACCACACCCCCGCTACTGATGCCTGAGAGATCGGTGGGCAAATGCTGCCTTATTCCATGAAAGACTAGTCTACATCTAAAAATGTATTTCTATTTCATTTATACCAATAGGAACCCATATCATTAAGTAACCTAGAAGGGAAAAAAGGCAATTTTCAGGAAATTCTTGTACAACGCTGAATGAAAACTTCTGAAGTATAATTTACACATTCCTCCTTTATGACGACTTGGTGCTTAGAAGAGATTAAGATTTCTGGGCATGATTGATAATGATTCATAAAACAAATTCAGAAGAAGAAAGATAGCCATCTCCACAGATTCACATGTTTGAGTTTATTATATTACATACACATACATATGCATACTCCTTCCCCGATACGAGGACAGCTCCTATGTTTAAAACCTTCTTTCCAAATTTGAGGTGGTGATGGATCCATCACGATTCCAGTAGAGATTCAGATACCATATTACAATATTTAGCTGAAACTAGCTTAAAGAAGGAATTATTTATAGTGGCATGATCGAGATTAGGGAAATCAATAAGGAATGGTGAAACATCAAGGAACTAGGAACAGGAGGAAGCTATTCCCGGCACTGGTCCTGAATGAACAGGGGGCCAGTGTGATCAGAAAGGGAGGGCCCTGGTGCCCCGAAAGAAGCCCCTCCGCAATAGAAGCTGGTTGTAGGAAAACTTAATGAGGCAGGGAAGAAGCAGTGATGGAGTGACCAATTACAGATACCTTCCATTGGCCCAATTCATCTGGAAGCCAGACGGCAAGGAAGAAGATGACATAACCCAAAGGCTGGCCTCTTGAGGCCCAAAGCAAAGCAGAGAATAGATTTGGGGAGGTAAACGAAGAATAACCACCTTAATGGGAGAGCAGACATACACAGAAGAGTCAATTAATGACACAAAACAGAAAACGGCCCTGCAAACCCATCGTGACAATCTGTATGGACAATAGGTGAAAGCACAGTCTAGTGGGTAAGAGCATGGACTTTGAAGGTCAGCAGGTACTCCTTCAAATCCAAGCTCTGCCACCTCACTCCTCTATGTGCAACCTGGGTACGTAACTGATTCTCCTGCTTCATGTAGATGAAAATAACAGTGCTTACCCTATAGAGTAATTATAAGATTTAAATAAATCCTTTGACTTGGTTCCTGGCACATGGCAAACACTCAGTCAATGTTAATTACTATCATCATCATCATCATTTTTGTCATCGTCATAACTATTAATAGGTGGATTTAGAAGAATAACAACTTACCAATAACTTCTAAGGTCAGAGAAGGATGGGCAAAATTTGGAAAAGCAGGAAGTGATAGGAAAGAATTCGGAAGGGATTTGGTTGGGGAGGGATGGAAAGAACAAAAATTAGGATGCAAGAATCCACATATGTTGATGGGGTTATGTCAGGGGCAGTAGATGCAGATTGTGAGTGATAAAATATAGAAGGAGGGGATGATCTAGGGATGGAGGCTCTCCGATGTCAAGTCATGTAAGTTTGGCCTTTGTTTTGTGCATTGTGGGAAACAATCACATATTTTTAAAGCAAATTAGAGGTAATAATAGTGTTTTTAGAAAGATTTATAATGCGGCAGAATTTAAAATGAATTTAGGCATGAATCTGACTACTAGTCAAATTATAGCAGTGAATTATCAAATTCCTTAAAAAAATGGGGAAATTAATAAAAGTAAAGCTATTAATTAATATCTATGAGCTAGTATAAGTACACTTCCCTATTCATCCTCCTAACAGTTACTAGGATCTTTGTATTTTCTGAGTCTTGGATGTTGCATCTATTGAAACTTCAGTCTGCTTCTGCATTCACTGACTCCAGTCATAGCAACATTTGACGATTTGTTTCTTACAATTTAAAAATTTTAAACAGAATAGTTATTCTCGAGTCCAAGGAAGAAATAAGGGCTTTAAATGTAAAAGCATGAACATTTTTTGATGACTTACAATGTTCTAGGTGCTGTGTTTTATAGGTCTTCGTGTATCTAATCTTCACAATAATCCTAGGAGGAAATTCTATTACTATTCCCATTTTACAGATGAGAAAATTAAGGCCCAATGCTTTAAAGCAACATATGCAACACATACAACCAATAAGAATGCATAAAATTTGGATTTGTATGCAGGTGTTTGTGTTCCATGTTTCCCAAGAAAGACACCCACAAAATGTACAGCTTCAGTTACTAAAGTTGATATCAATAATAGTGTTTGTTTTGAGCTACATTATATTTCATCTCTGTATCTTTGTTATAGTTTCAAAAGTCCTTTACTATTTGCAAGATTTACATCCATGATTATACCTGATCCTCACAATGATGAAACAAGTTTAAGGTGGTTAACTAATTGTTCAATGTCCTCCAATTAGTAGGTAGCAGAGTTGGGACTTGAGTGCAGGTCTTCAAATTCCAAATTCTATATTCTTTCCACTAGGTTAAAAAAGAATTAAGAACAGAAAACTTAAAGTGGCATCTATTCATTTATGTAATAAATTATAATATTCATTTACAAAGCACAGATTATGTCTCTGACGATATCCTGGTTCTGATACAGAGGAGCAAATAATTTCTGCCCTTAAGGTAGTCATTACTTAGAGAGGAGACAGAAAAAAAAGGCAGTCCTCAGCTTGGAGTTAGGGGAGATAGCAGTTTTGGTGGCTTGTGGCTGGATTGGGAAGAAATATTTACTACAGAAGAAACATAAGGTTGGATTTTGAAAAATACATGCATGGAAGTGATTAAAGAAAAGGAGCATGTGCAAAGATTTAGAAGCTTGGGAGAACATAGCTTTGGGGAGGTGCATGAGGCCCAGTTTGGCTGGAGCTCAGAGGGTACAGATAAGGCTGAAGGGTGAATCCAGCACCTTAAGGTCCAGGGTGGGGAACTAGGACTTCAGGCTGAAGTAGGGAAGTGACACACTCACATTTGCATCTCAACAGACTCATTTTGGAAGCAATCTAGAGGACGAACTGGAGGGGACTGAAACTGGAGGTTCAGTTACCACAAAGGTAGCTTCCTCATGATAGTCATGAGAGAAAGCATTGCATGGAGATGTACACTCAGTGATGGAAGGATAGATTGATTGAAAAGTGAGTAGGAGGTAGAATCATCAGGACTTCATGATTCTTTGGACATCAGAGTAAGGGAAACAGAAGGATGTCAAGAATGATTCCCAGATTCCTGACTTAGACAACTGTAGAATTTAGTGGAAGTAAAAACTATGGTGATGGGAGACAGAGGTGTCCTGTGGGAATGTTGAAATCCATTCTGTATTAGCTGGTTTCAGATGACTGTTGAAAATCCAAATGGAGGTATCTCATAGGAGTTCGACACATACGTTTGCAGACAGAAAGGTTAGTGTGGGCTGGTGATAGAGATTTAGAATTCAGCAATACATAATTGGTGCTTGACAATAACAACAGTTTTAGTTGACAACTACCTGTTGGGCATTCATTTTTTCTGGGTATTCCAAATGTTTTATCATCTCATTTAATCATGACAAGAAAATTTTATGAAGAACATAATTTTTCCCATTTTATGGGAGAGGAGACTGAGGTTCAAAGAGCTCATTAAATTTGTATGGCAGTCATGTGGGTGGATGAATTAGGGAGATTAGGTGGAAATGAACAGAAGATAGCATACAGCTCAGAATTCCCAGAAATATCTGTGTTGTATTGAATTGTATCTGTATGGAATGCTCATTATGTGCCAGACACAATTCTAAGTACTAATAATATTCTGTAGAATTGAACAGTTTACTTCAAAAAACCCATGCTTTTGAAAAAATCTATATTTCTTTAATGATGATGTTAGAAAAATGCAACTGTTGGATTTCAAAGTGGAAGTTTGTGTTTACCTATTATGAATTAGTGGTAGGATCTTGAAGAACAAGACAATGTTAGAGAATAATGTTAAATCATCCATGAGGAAAAGAAATATAAAGACTTTAGATTTCGGTCAGATGTGAAAGCTCTTTGGGGCGAGTTAGCAGAGGACGGTGACACAGGGTCCAGCATTTGCACTTTGGTTTTACTCTTCATTATCTGTGTGATCCACTTAATACACAGCAGGGTGTCAGTGTAAAGAATGAGATAAAGCTTATTAAAAACATGATTTGGCATAAGGCAAACACAACTGAATGTAGATGTCATCAGAATCTAACTCTGAATCACATGTTGTCTTCTGTGGTATTACATATAAATTTCTTAATTCTCCAAAACAGGTTTCATTTATTGGCGGCTAATCATGTGCCAGACTCAGTGCCAAGAATGTTATAAACATTATTTTATTTATCTGCCTAATGACGGTTCTTGGCCTCATATCAATCCTGTAAGGTGGTTCTTATTTATCACAAGGACCTTGAGTCTCATAAAGGTTAAATGACTTGCCCAAAGTCATATAACTAAGTGCATGGACTCTAAAGAAGTGACCATCTTATCCCATCAGATGACCTCTCGGAGGTGGAAATCCTCGGGTGGGGAGAGGGGCAGGGGGGCGGGGCCCGTCAAGGAAAACCTGGCACAGCTTCATTTAAAAACACTTGCTTGTTTTGCCCATAGCTTATGGTTTTCAGCAAAAAGCACTTGGAATATGTGCCTTATTCTCATCATCCTTTTACTCATACATTTTAACCATCTTCCTCACCATCATCATCATCAATGTGAATGCACATAGGGAAAAGCAGACTCAAAAACACGAGATGCTTTTTTTCTTACATATTTATAGCCTTAGAGGCTAAAAATGACTCAGATTATCTATTTGTCTCTGTGTAACTAACAGGCCCAACATTGTGGAACTATATATGAAGAAAGTATGACATGACATATATACGAAGGGGAGAAAGCAAATTTAGAGGAAATTACAGTGCTTAGTTTGCTTGTCACCTTTTCTAATTAACAAATATAAAAGAATTCATAGAAGATGTGGAATTTCAGGAAATGTATCATTTCACATGTCACTGTATCTCATTGTGCCTGGCTGCCACAGGATTTGTATGCAAATAATATACTAGTTTTTCTTTTTTCCTTTTTTCTTTTTGAGACAGAGTCTTGCTCTGTCACCCAGGCTGGAGTGCAGTGGTATGAGCTCGGCTCACTGCAATCTCCGCCCTGTGGGTTCAAGTGATTTTTCTGCCTCAGCCTCCTGAGTAGCTGGGACTGCAGGCATGTGCCGCTAAGCCCGGCTAATTTTAGTATTTTTAGCAGAGACGGGGTTTCACCATGTTGGCCAGGTTGGTCTTGAACTCCTGACCTCGTGATCTGCCTGCCTTGGCCTCCCCAAGTGCCGGGATTACAGGTGGGAGCCACCGTGCCTGGCCGACTAGCTTTTTTTTTGACATGATGGCCATCCATGGTTTTCTCTGGGTATTATGTCTACCAGTTTGATTTCCATAATGTTCATCCAAATATGTTACCTGAATTATCATATTGCAGAAATACATTAGATGAAATAAAATATTCCCAAATACAAAGCATTTAAATTTTATATTTGCTAAGTCTTTTTTTTTTTTTTTTTTTTTTTTTTTGAGATAGAGTTTCGCTCTTTGTTCCACAGGCTAGAGTGCAGTGGCATGATCTTGGCTCACTGCAACCTCCGCCTCCTGGGCTCAAGTGCTTCTTCTGCCTCAGCCTCCTGAGTAACTGGGATTACAGGTGAGTGCCACCATGTTCAGATAGTTTTTGTATTTTTAGTAGAGATGGGGGTTTCACCATGTTGGCCAGACTGGTCTCGAATTCCTAACCTCAAGTGATCCACCCACCTTGGCCTCCCAAAGTTCTGGGATCACAGGTGTGAGCCACCATTCCTGCCCAGTATTTGCTAAGTCTTGATTGAACCCTGTGGCAGTTTCCTTTGTCCCGTACTTAGTAGTGACAATACAGTTTAGATGGAAAATATTATCATGGGAAATATTATCCATTAAGATGATTAAGATGCTTAGTTTCTCTTGAAGCCAGTGCATTTCCTCGGAATTGCTGAAGGAACTTTGCCAATATTATTATCTGGAGAACAATGTGTGCTATGCATTTCACTTTTGTACTACAAATAAAATTAATTTTAACTGTTTATATGGAGTTTCAACTAGTTTTGTTCACTTTTTACCACAACCAGCTTGACGCTAAAAAAAATAAACAAATTCGCTACTTGGTTTGGAATTAATTTGACACAGCTTAGTGAATGTTCCTGTATTAAGTTAGGAGGAGAAAACAGAACTCAAAATGCAACTCAACTAAAAAGTCAATTCAATATGTTCTTGGACTTACTTTTAGCCATTCTGTGATTATAAAATTGTTTTTAATGAATACATATGGATAAAATATAGTTATGGCTATCTATCTTCATCATATGGCCACATGAAATTACTTTGAGAATTAAAAGATATAAAATATTAGGCATAGCCATAATAGCAACTATTACAGTTATTATTATTATACATCATTTTTATCATCATTATTATATTTATACCTGAAGACCAACTTCCAGCAAATGCCTTTTACAGTAGAGAAAATAAGTCTGGGCACAGTGGCTCACACTTATAACCCCAGTGCTTTGGGAGGCTAAGGTAGGAGGATTGCTTGAGCCCAGGAGTTGAAGACCAGCCTGGGCAACATAGCAAGACCCTGTCTCTATAAAAAAATTAAAAAAAATTAGTCATGCTTGGTGATGTGCATCTTGTAGTCCTACCCACTTGGGAGGCTGGGGCAGGAGGATTGCTTGAGCCCAAGAATTCCAGGTCACAGTGAGCTACGATCCTGCCACCACAGGCCCAGCCTGGGTGACAGGCACCCTGTCTCTTAAAACAAAAAAAAGAGAAAATACAAAATTCATTTAATAGGATAATGCTTCTTACTTCATTGTCATCATTTATTAGGTTTAACTGAAATGTTAAATTCATTACCATCATCAATAATGTGCTTAAATTTCACAAGTGTGAATGAATTTTATCTTTTGGCAGCCCCTGACAGGAACTCACTTACTCACTGTGTTCATACTTAATTGCTGTAATCATGGCACGGATCTTTCTGAAAGCTAAGAAATTATTATCCCCCATAATATATCTACTAGGACTGTAGTTATTAACAATGCTTCGGATTTTTTATAATCTTCCTTATTGATCATTGGGTTCAAAATATCCTGAATAACAAGTTTATTAATCATTTATATTGGGGTTGATAATGCAAAATTATTTAAGCATATAACTCTTTTTACATTTTAAAATTTCTGAATCTCTAAGACTTTTCTAAATACTATTTTAATTGTGCTACAGAATTTCTCAGCAAGTTAGTGACAGAATCACAATTATGAACTGACTGATTTACTTACAGATCTTAGTTTCTTGGACACAGTTTTCAATTTAGATGCATTGGCTGAAATATGGAGTGAGAAGGATTTGAAGAGGATTTTTAAGGATAAAAATCCAGCAAAGAAGGGTCCTATCCGAAGGTGCCTCAGATAATAGTTCAATCAGTATCCATAACAATATGTTCTCTCCAGAACAACATAGGTGATTACCAAGATATTGTTTTGGACTGCAGTAAAGTAGGGGATAACATCTTTCCAACTCCCAAAAATATTCAATCCCAAAGGGTTTTTCTGAAGAACTGCAATGACTAAACTGAACTGAACTGACACTGCGTAAAGGCGAGGGAGTGGAGCTGCAGATGGATCACAGATCAGTTCTTCCTGGGAAAGCCTAGAGTTAAAGTGAAAAGAAGTAATCCAAGTCCCAACTTGCACACTCTGTCATCGGAGTTTCCAAGTAAGAAATACTTGGCTTCCAGACAACTGAGTAAGACTTAGACTTTAAACGGATTACCTGAATTGTTTCTCTAAAAGCCTTTACACCCACACCGTTTTCAATAATCTACTTTAGAAAATAGTGGCAACATACTTTTGGAATTAAAAAAAACTCTCACCACTTTATTTCATTATGTTATATTTTCACTTAATTGTGAAAAGACAGTATCTCCACATTTGGCAATGTTAAATGCGGCAGAAGTAACATCGTATTATAGCTCATTGATGAGTTGATATTAGTCTGAACTATTTGAACACACTGCAGGGAGTGATGATGAAAGAGAATATTACACCATTATGCGAAGTTGAAAATTTTGAATTAATAAATTGTCACATTTGAGCACTCTATTTCTGTAACTCCTTTGTTAAAATGTCAGTGCATTGCAGAAAAAAAATTTCCTTAAAAACCAAGTGATGCAAGGACATGTTCTCAATAAAAAAAATGGGTGGGCAAATTAAATACCATGCAAATACATAACAGAGAAGAACAGAATGGAAGTTCAAAATCCGCCAATCTAGCCAGGCTCGGTGACTCACACCTGTAATCCTAGCACTTTGGGAGGCCAAAGCTGGCAGATCACCTGAGATCAGGAGTTCAAGACCAGCCTGACCAACATGGTGAAACCCCGTCTCTACTAAAAATACAAAAATTAGCCAGGCAAGGGGGTTGTGTGCACCTGTAGTCCCAGCTACTCAGAGGCTGAGGTGAGAGAGTCGCTTGAACCCGGGAGGCAGAGGTTGCAGTAAACTGAGATCATGCCACTGCACTCCAGCCTGGGAGATAGAGTGAGACTCCATCTCAAAAAGAAAAAAAAAAAAAAGGTATAAAAATAATAATCTGCCAATTCCCAAAAGCTGTCAGAATTCAGAAATGAGACTGCTGCTTGATGATGTTGTATGCATGCTGCTTTGATGCATCTGACCATAGGAATTTGACTCTAGGAAATATCCTACTACATTAACTATTTAACTATCTCTGTACCCCACTCTATCCTGATTAAATCCATCGTTTTCTCATTTTTAACTAGAAAAGGCTGTGAAGAGTGTTGAGCTCATTGGAATATTGAAGTTTTGCCCCCAAACCTGCAACTGAGAAAATTACTTACACTTGATGGAGATATATTTCAAGCAATGCAGAGCCTTTTCCATTCATCCCATGTGTCATACCTGTATCAAATTAATAGCTACCTGGGCTTGAGTCATTCTTACCTGTCTACCTGCCTAATCAAAATATACCCATCCCTCAAGATTTGGCTTAGATACCAATCCCTTGGGTAATTCTTTCCTAATACCCCAATTTAGTTAACTTTCTACTTAACATAACGTTCTTAATCTGTCTCTACTGTGGTTATGATTTTCTTGGCTACTTCCCCTCTGTAAGTTTCCACAGGACAGGGGTCTCCACTATCAATCACTTTCTCTCCAGTCCCCAAAGCAAGCCTGGCACTTGGAAGATCCTCAAAATATATGGTTGTACCATTTTGGAAGACAGTGTGGCGATTCCTTAAGGATCTAGAACCAGAAATACCATTTGACCCAGCAATCCCATTACTAGGTATATACCTAAAGGATCATAAAATCATTCTACTATAAAGACACATGCACACGTATGTTTACTGCAGCACTATTTATAGTAGTAAAGACTTGGAACCAACCCAAATGCCCATATCCAGCGATAGACTGGATAAAGAAAATGTGGCACATATATTCCATGGAATACTAGGCAGCCATAAAAAAGAATAAAAAAGAATGAGTTCATGTCCTTTGCAGGGACATGGATGAAGGTAGAAACCATCATTCTCAGCATACTAACACAGATACAGAAAACCAAACACCGCATGTTCTCACTCATAAGTGGAAGTTGAACAATGAGAACATATGGACATAGGGAGGGGAACATCACACATGGGGGCCTGTCTGGGGGTGGGGAACAAGGGGAGGAAGAGCATTAGGACAAATACCTAATGCACGTGGGGCTTAAAGCTAGATGACAGGTTGATAGGTGCAGCAAACCACCATGGCACATGTATATCTATGTAACAAACCTGCACGTTCAGTACATGTATCCCAGAACTTAGAGTAAAATGGAAAAAAACAGTACGGTTGTATACATTCTGAAAAACCATAAAAATGGGCATTATCACTTGTATTAAGGCTATTTTTTAAGATTAAAAATTTCAAAAATTATGTTGAATACTGAAAAGTTAGAATGAAAAAAAAATCATGTGATGTTATTTTTAAAAAGGTTAGTAAATCAGCAAGGAAAGAAAAGACATATCCACTTACTTTGTAAGGTATGTTTTTATACAAAAATATGTTGTACTGTGTATGCATGTCCTTAGAAAGAACAGATTTGTCATGAGTACCCAAAAGGAAGGTGTTCTTTGAATGGTTGTTTTAATCCATGAAGTGAGAAGGATTTTACTATGAAAAGAAGTGCCCAATTAGGTGATACTTCTTTAAGACAGGGTCTTGCTCTGTTGCCCAGGCCGGAGTTCAGTGGTACCAGCCATCATGGCTCACTGCAGCCTCCATCTCTGTGGCTGAAGCTATCTTCCCACCTCAGCTTCCTGGGTAGCTGAGACCACAGGTGCAGGCTACTATATCCAGCTAAATTTTAAATATTTTGTAGAGATAGAGTCTCACCATGTTGCCCCATCTGGTCTTGAACTCCTGGGCTTAAATGGTCCTCCCACCTCAGCCTCCCAAAGTGCTGAGATTACAGGTGTGAGCCACCACGCACGGCCGTGGTTCTTGTTTAAATATGCTCTATCTATACTGGGGTAGGTTCAAATCTAAATACTAGAAAATCTGCTATTTTATTTTCACACAACCAAAGGTTGTGAAACATAGTTTTGAAAAAATAAAATGCTATCACATGACCGAGAATTACAATACTGGTGGTTTGGAGAAGCAATACTACTCAATGAAGAAAGACCAGTCTTAGAGGCAAATTTCTGGGTTCAAATCCCAGCTCCATCCTTTAGCTGCTTGACCTTATGAGAGGTATAAAATTCTTTTTTAAAAAATTCCTAATTCATCTGCAAAGTGGGAAAAATATTACCTATTTTTCAAGGTAAAAAATGCATTTATAGTACTTGACACATAGTATATTATCAACAAATATCATTTATTATTATTTTACTTCAGCTTACTTGTCCTGTTAATTACCATTAAGAACTCAGGCACCAGGATAAGAATCCACACAGCTGTATTGCCTGGTGATAAAAATGGCTCACTAGGCTGGGTGCGGTGGCTCACGCCTGTAATCCCAGCACTTTGGGAGACTGAGGCCTGTGGAATGCTTGAGCTCAGGAGTTTGAGACCAGCCTGGGCAACATGGCGAAACCCTGTCTGTACAAAAACACGCAACAAATTTAGCCAGGTATGGTGGCAGGTGCCTGTAATCCCAGCTACTCAGGTGGCTGAGTTGGGATGATCATTCAAACCCAGGGGCAGAGGTTGCAGTGAGTTGTGATCCTGCCACTGTACTCCAGCCTGGGTAACGGTGACAGAGCAAGACTCTGTCTACATAAAAAAACAAAACAAAACCAGGCTCACTAGTTGGGAACATATGTAACCCTCCTGTAAATGAGTGGCAACGGACCGAGGGGCAGCACAAACTAGACTAGTCCTGCTACCAGCAACCTGGACTAGCATCGTGGCTGAACCTAATGTCTCTCCCAAAGGTGGAAAAAGTTGAGTAAAAAGTGGAAAAAAGGAAGAATAATAGCTGACGGTAAAGAAATGAATAAATAGGTTATAAATGGAGGGGCATCCGATATTACATAATCAACTCTAAAGAGCCTCAGAGCAAGAGATGGCCTTGTCTCTTAGCTCAGTGATTCCAGATGCCTGAGAGGGTGAAGCTGTGTGTTTACCGAGACCACTCCTGCTTTTGGAACCTGACAAGATTGAAGGAAAGACTACAAACGTGAGTGGCCTCACCCTGGGAGACATTCAGGCAATATGATGGATTGGACTACTTATTAAAAATTATGCACATTCATTTTGTCATAAGGGATATGTGGTCCACAACCAGGGTGTGTCCTGTGGTATCATGACATACATACTGGTTTTTGTTGTATATTTGGTTTCCTGGCTCGTAACTCCCATAGCCCTTGTCACGGTCTTGCTCTAATGTTGAGTGTGTTAGGCCCCAGGGGCAGGCCTTAGGAAACAGAATCTCTTTCACCTTCTCCTGCCTTCCTTTCACCTACAAGGCAGGAGTCTAATATTCTCCTACCTTTCTGACTGTGGGTCATAAAATCCTCCCCAGAGAGGGTCCGGCTTTATACCCTGGAAGAAGAAATGTTGACTTTATGAATCTTCCATAAAAACCCAAGAGGACTGGGTTTGGGGAGCTTCTGGATAGCTGAACACAGAGGGGTTCCTGTTATGCCCAGGGAGGTCATGGAAGCGCTGCAATCCTTCCTCCATATCTTTCTCTAGGCATCTCATTATCTGCATCCTTCGGAATATCCTTTATAATAAACTGATGCCTATATTAAAAAAAAAAAGAACTCAGGCACACATCTTAAATCTTCTCTTCTGGATCTCAGTGTGAAAAGCACAGTTAATAACTATACACATCTGATTATAAGGACTGTTATAAGACCAAGTCAGTAAGGTACCATATCAGTATAAAGTCCTAAGTATAAAGTATCATGGAATATAAACACAGAAAATATGTTTTCAAACTCAAAGAATAGATGAAAATTGGCAATGGCAGAGGTCCAGGAAAGGGAATTATACCAAGTTGTCATTATGGGTTTATTTACTATTTGTTCTTTTTCTGGAAACATGGAGAACTTATCATTTACAAATTAAAGGAAAGCCACATTTAATAGGGCTTTTCAAAAAAATTCAAAAGACAGACTTTAGTTGGCACACCACGTAACCAAAATAATATGTATATCAGTAACTCTCCAGACATCAAACTTTCTATTCAGTAACTAGTTACTCTGTCTATCATTTTAGGAATCTTGCCTGTTTTGCTTTAGCTGGTGATCTCTTTTTTTTCTTTCTCATTTTAGCTAATGGATAGAGGTATCCCTACTTCCTGGGTTTCTGGTGGTTCTGAACATTGGCCCACAAATGTGCTAAAGTATAAAATGAACACTTTGGCATTCTGTTTTAGGCACATTATGAGAAAGAAGGAGACCGTGTCCAAAGGTCACATTGAGATCTTCAGGGAGAAAAAGCTCAGGGTAGAAAGATGGGATGTCAGCAGAGCCCCTGGCCCTGGCGCAGGTTACGTCCCGACTTGAGAGTCTGTTGTGCCACTTACAAGAAAGTCATCTTTTTTCTTACTTTCTTCTTTAAAAAACAAAAGATGATAAAATATTAACAACTGTACACACAACTCTACTGTTTAAGAAATGCTTTTGATCCCATTATTTCATTTCCTTCTTCTCATCTCCCTTTGAGACAGGGAGAAAATGGATTCTCCCCTCTCCACATTTTCTAGATGAGGTCTTACGGCTTGTCCAAGTGACACTTGTAAAATTTAAGAGACAGAAATTTAGATTGAACTTCTTAGATCTTGAGCCCTTTCTCCTGATGACTGTTTCCAAAGTGCTCTATAGAATATTAGCTTCATGTGACACTATATGATAAACAGTTCCCTTGTCAAAGAAGATAGGAAATATTTTATTAAAGAAAGTTCAACTGTTTTCTCTACCACAGGCCCTTAATATGGCAGTAATGTGATATGAATAGGATAGAAGGAGGAAAATGTGCCCTAATTCCCTAAACTTATTCGTCCAGGATTGTCTACAAGTCAGATAAGATGATTACTTTAGGGGAAAACTGTTCTATATATCATACTTTTCGAGAAGCCCAGGTACTTCAGTAGATGTTTAATAGTTAAAAATTCTGCTTTAGCCCCTGGCTGTGTCCTCAGCAGTTGACTGCTATGTTGCACCCATAATCTCCCTGGCCGTGGGGAGGGAGGAGGCACTGCCTTTTGGTCTAGGTACCCCGCTGGGTTAACATTTTCACAAAGGCCCAAGAAAGTGGAGAAATTTGTTTTAATTTTAAAACTATTATATAGAGAAAATAGTCTTCAGTTTCAACCATGTGTATTATTTTAAAAGTTGTCTTGCCTTAGACTTTAGTACAAAAGTTAAAATAAGCCATTCCTTATGTTTTTGAGTCGTATTGAGTCTGTCCGGGGAGTTCTCAGGGCATTTCTGAAAAGGGAGATGGATGTTACCATGTGGAACTAATAGTGTTTTTTTGGGGGGACAAAAAAGAATATTATTTTATGTTTTGTGGACTCATTCCCAAGGGAACATACACAGAAAAGTTAAAAAGAAAACTTCCCACTATTGGTGAAACAAATGAAAGATTCTGTTTTCACTGGCTTACAAAATAATCTCACAAATATTTAACAACAGTATTTTTATTTCTCTCATTTTAGATGCTTCATGGGGATAAAAGATTGAATTCACAAGTGGAAAATAGCCATACATACAATTTCAACCATCCAAATTAAAAACTGGTAGCATCTCATGTTTTTAATAACATTACTGCCATTCACTTTAACTCGTATGGGATTAATGCTAGTGAATGTGCTATAATCTCATTCCAAACAGAACTTCCAAAATAGAAAAATGGCTACAGAGACAGATGCAGTAGATACATTCCTGTCATTATGGTTTTTACCTAAGATACTTCAAATGCATAGCTGGTATAAAGGAACTGTGAATGTTAAGGATATATCCACACCCAAAAAGATAAGGATCAACCTAAAGGAATAAGAATCCATCCAATGAGATGGGCTAGAAAGCAATTTCAGCTACTCATCTGGGTACTTACAGTCAGGACTGGATTCAAACCCACTATTGGGTTTTAACTTATCTCTAAGCCTTAGTTCCTTATTTGTAAAATAGGGATAGTCTTGCCTATTTTTCAGAGGTGTGGTAAAGATGAAATGAGATCATGTATGCAAAGACTAAATGTTCTGATTTAGCCTAATTACTAAGTAACTATTTTCTTCCCCTGAACGATAATAGGGGTAAGATAGGGAGATTGACACTTTGAGAAACTTTTAATAAAATTGCTAAATTGGCCTGTGCAGTCAAATCAAATAAGCCTTTCTCTCTGGAAATGTGCCTCCAAACAATGTAGTATATTTTATTTCCTTCTAGACCATTATATATCTCCATGTTCACTACAAAGATTCCCTATTGAGAAGTGAGCAAACACGCCTGTAATCCCAGCACTTTGGAAGGCCAAGGAGGGTGGATCACTTGAGGTCAGGAGTTCGAGACCAGCCTGGCCAACATGGCGAAACCCATCTCTACTAAAAATACAAAAAAATTAGCTGGGTGTGGTGGTGGGCACCTGTAATCCCAACTCCTCGGGAGACTGTGGCAGGAGAATCACTTGAACCCAGGAGGCGGAGGTTGCAGTGAGCTGAGATCATACCACTGCACTCTAGCTAGGGTGACAGAGTGAGACTCTGTCTCAAAAAAAAAAAAAAAAAAAGTAAGCAAAAAGGATCTTTGCTCTACTTCCGAGACTCTGACATTCATAGGTTTTCTTGATAGTTCTACTAAAATGGCCAAAAAATACGAAAAAACAACAAAAAAATACTCTTTAGTCTGGGAAAAGCAGAAGCTGAGATCTACAAAATTATCCAAAGTGTGGGGGAAGAAAACACATTTGTTTACAAATATGATTTAATTGAATGAGAAAAATCACCTGTTAAATTCAAAAGACAGAAATTTAGTTCAAATAAGAATAAGTCACTTCACACAGAAAACAGTATATGTTACTTATTATTGGATAGAGATATAAATCACTTAGCTAAATTCATGGATGACAGATCCATGATGAACTTCAGAGACAAGTGGGAATGCTTGTGGTTCATCTAGAATCTTTTGAGGTAACCAGGAGAGTGGGGAAGCATCGTCCACAAAACATCCTGGGTCCAGCATGGTATTCATTTTGTTATTGTAAAACTTAATGCTCTTACTTGGAGGAGATTTTTTGGTACACTTTTCACTGTAATTTTGTTGCTATATACAAGGAATGGATTATCAGGCGGCCAATCTTGTGTTTTGCTGAATTCTGGATTACCTAAGGTCCTTCTGCAATTCTCGTCCACACACTGGGTTGGAGACAGTTACTCAAGTTCCTGGAGACAGCTGATCTCAGTGAAGAAACCATAGCTCAGCTTCTTACTCATCAAGCTAAGACAAAGGAGAACAGTACATGACAGATACATTCTTTATCCAGGCTTTTGGATTATGATCATAGCTTGGGAAACAATTTATTTGATATTAGTCTGCTTTCCAATTTTTGCCTCATTTTCAAAACATTTCCTAGTTCCTGGAGATACCTGAAGCTCAGAAGAGACGTGATAAATTACTTTTCTCTAGAAGACATCTGAATTGCTTTACAGTATTTGTTTTCTCAAAAACATTGATGTTTGCTTTAGACTAACTATCAAGATAAAATAGCAATGCTATTTTATTGTTTTTTTGAGTACAGTTCTCTCCTGACTGAATGGTAAACACTAGCTTTTAATATGGAAGCCACTGTGGCAATACATGAGTGATATTTCTCATGCGATTGGTTCTGGGGTTCGATGTCCGTGAAGGCTGGCCTGGGAAAGTGGTTCCCCAATTGTTTACTCTCCTATGCTATTTATACACAGCTATTGAAAGTTAGCGCCTTTCTCCGGGACTTGGCCTCTGTAATTGGAGTGTGAAACACAATTCCCATTAAGATGTCACTTGAAGCAAGGAAACCGTATTCATATCCTGTGAGCAAATGTGGATTTTTCCACTCATGCCCATTTAAATGTCTCAGTTCCTGAACGCAAGAATGGGGGTGTCCAAAGCTTAGCGTTTCCAGGATTTGGGATGAGGGAATCCTGTGAGCGCTGTCTCATGACTTGAGGAAACTTATCTATTCTGAGAAACTCACAGTTATTTATCCCTATAATAATTACTCATTTCTAATTTAAGACAGAGTCATCAGGGATGCGCGTCTTGCTGCAGTGATTCATTTCTTTCTTTCATGAGGATTAAGTGTCCTACTGGACAAAGTACAATGTGAGTTGCATCATTTTACACTGCAAATGAGAGCAATATGCGATATTAAGGAATGGATACTTTCCAAAGTCGAATTCTGCTTTCTGTCAACAGCAGGATTAGCTTTAAGAGTATTCTTTTTTTTCTTAAGTACCTCCAATTCTAATGTCCTGTGCAAGGGGCTCTCGGAAAGGCCACCAGTACAGAAAATATGGGGTAAAACCTCCTGTTTCTGATCTTACAGAGGACCCTTAAGTGGTGGTCCTTTTGAGGCTGGCCTTTGTATGAATTGTGGGAACACAGCTCGAGGACAGGGACTGTCTCTGAGTGAAGCTCAGACCATCTGCGTGCTGGTGCGCAGACACAACACAGACATGGTAAACGCAGTCAACTGGCAGAGCTGCAGGCAGCTATAGGAAAAGGGGAATACCTTTACATGACAAAGGTCCAAGTGTGTGGCTGTGAAATTAGGGACCGAGATGACTGGAAAGTAGGCGATAGGTGTAAAACAATAACACAGGGAGTGACCAAGACAACAGGTAGATGTAAATATAAACACAAAGGTATAGAATGCGGAGAAGGCAAATGCCTTCAGTGCATACAGTTTATCCTCCTACAGCTCAAGGCACTTTGGATGCCCTTCTAGTTATGGACAAGAAACCTCTGGGAGTTAAACGGACAGCATTATTACATTCCTTTCAAAACCAACAATAACTTGTTTGAGGAAGAGGAAATCTTTTGGGGTGGTAGTGGTTGGAGGTGGAGAGATAATTTTTTTTCTCCTGGTCATATAATTAGACAAGTCACCAGACCTCTCTGGGCCTGTTTTCCTATCTGTAAAACGGGCTAATAAATTCTAAGGTTCCTCTTATTGCTGAGGTAAATCAACACGAAAGTATGATTTTTAAAGAACATTTTGGACTTTTGTTCATGTAACAATGAATGTTCTCTCATTCTTCTGATGCACTTTAAGTTTCGTATATTTCCTTCAGAAGATAACTATAGAAGATTTGTTTTTAAGAACGCAGACCTTCGTTTAAAAGATAACTCAAAATAAACAGAAGTACTTGGATCTGAGGTTACAAATTTGAATTATTGCTGTTATCTGAAGCTTTGGTTATTTCTTAAATTTTGCACCTATTCTTAATTCCTTTGCATTACCATATTTTTTTTTTCTGCTCACTGAAGAAAATTTGTTATCTCTTCTTGTATTACTAAAGAAGGAAAGGAAGGAAGGCAGAAAAGAAAGGGGAAGAGGGAGAAAAAAGGGAGGAAGGAACTATTAAAAAATGTAGGGTGTCTATTGTTACAATTTTCTGTGCTAACATCATTCTATTACTCTTAAGCTAGAGGAATACATGAAAGGGCTTGTCTTCGGAGGTGTGTGTGTGTCGGGGAGTATTATTTTTACTCCAAGACAAACACACAGAACTACACGTTTACTAACCACTCTCTCCTTTTGGAAGACAGATCCTCAAAAAAGTCTACACTTCTTATTCTACGCTCTCACCTCTAATTATTTTATTTTATTTTAATTTTTTTGAGACAGAGTCTCACTCTGTCACCCAGGCTGGAGTGCATGGTGCGATCTCTGCTCACTGCAATCTCCGCCTCCTGGGTTCAAGCGATTCTTCTGCCTTAGCCTCCTGAGTAGCTGGGATTATAGGCGCGCATCACCAGGCCCAGCTAATTTTTGTAATTTTTGTAGAGATGGGGTTTCACCATATTGGCCAAGGCTGGTCACAAGATCTGACCTTGTTATCTACCTGCCTCGGCCCCGCAAAGTGCTGGGATTACAGGCGTGAGCCACCGTACCTGGCCCCTCACCTCTAATTAACTCCTCACTCTCCTGCAAGCCGACTTCTGGTCCCATCCTGCCAGTGAAACTGTTCCTACCACAGTTACCCAATGGAGACACCCCACTCACTCTCTACAGCAATGAACACTATCCACTATGTTTTCCCTCCTGAAATTCTCTCCACCGTAAAATCACACCAGTCTTTTCCTGTTTTACATTTTCCCTTCTTCTTGGTCATCTAGAATTCCTTTTGTCTGCTTAGCCCTTAAATGTCTGTGTTTACCAGATTAAGTGTCCCTGACCCTCTTTTTTCTTCACAGATTCATGGTGGGTGATTTTCCTCACATACTTTTTTTTTTTTTTTTTTTTAATCTTAAGTCTCAATCTCTTCTCTGAAGCTCCAGGCCAGTGTTTGCAGCTGCCTGGAAGAATTCTCCACTCACAGGCATTTTACATGCATCTTAAATTTTTGTTCAAAATTCAGCTTTTTATCTTAGACTGAAACCTCCTTCTCTCCCTGCGTTTCCCGTCTCAGTAAACGCTCCCGTTGTCCACTTCATTATTCAGCGCAGTGTGGAATCATTCTCTTATCCCTCACCTCTGACCAAATGACCCAGCCCATCTCCTCCACTCTGTTTCCATTGTCATGGGGCAGGACGTGCTCATTTCTCACTGGAATTGCTACAAAGGCTTCCTATTTTATACATGATTCCAGACTTCTCTTTCTGTGATCAATTTTCCACCATGCAACCAGAAAGATTTTTCTAAAAAGAAATTACCTGACATCATCCAACCCCTTCACTCCTCAGGCTTAAAAGGCTTCTGGGCTTCTCCAGTAACTTCATGTTAAAATCTAAACTCTTATCCTGACTTGTAAGTCTTCTTCCAGCACACACCCTCTGCTCTGCCAACCCATATAAATCAGGGTCTCAAGAACCAGTCATGTTCTTTCAAACAACTGTGCTGTGCTTCACGAATGTTCTCTGATGGCTATAAAGTGTCTTCTCTTCCCAGCATGGTGTATCAGGATTGCCTACTTGTCTTCTATGCCACCTAAACAATGAGTTTCTGAAGGAGAAGCCTGAATCTTACCTTTCTCCATTGCTGAATAAAGCACAACTCAATACATAAACTGAAAGCTAATATTTCATTTTCAAGTTGCTTTTAGAAGTTAGTTCAAAATTGCTATATAATTAAAGCATGCTTTATTTCCTCTTCTACCCTTAGTTTCATTAAATTATTTACATTTTTTTTCTGATAGAAACTTTTAGTTTACTTCCATGTCCAATTCCTAAAAGACTTATTTAAATCATCTCCCTCAGTGATCACCCAGAACCAGTAATCATGAATCATTTAGACATTTTTCTTGACTATTCTGAACAAAGTATAAAAACTGAGCTGCTTGTTATCAAATGAAGGAAAAGACAATTTTAAAATTTCACATAAATAAGAAGTTCATGTGCAAATTATCTTCTGTGAGAATAGTTACAATTCTTTTGTTTGGTAATGAATGTTGCTCCTCAATTTACTTTGTGAATAATGATCCAAACTTACCACACCTGATTGTTTCTGCTCATTGAGTCTCCTGTCTCTCCCTTTCACTGTGGAACTCACAGGGTCTTTTTTTTTTTTTTGAGATGGAGTCTCTGTTTCACCAGGCTGGAGTGCAGTGGTGCAATCTCAGCTCACTGCAACCTCCGCCTCCCAGGTTCAAGCGATTCTGCTGCCTCAGCCTCCTGAGTAGTTAGGATTACAGGCACACACCACCACACCCGGCTAATTTTTGTATTTTTAGTAGCTATGGGGTTTTGCCATGGTGGTCAGGCTGGTCTCAAACTCCTGACCTCGTGATCCTCCCACCTTGGCCTCCCAAAGTGCTGGGATTACAGGTGTGAGCCACTGCGCCTGGCACAGGGCCTATCTTTTCAACACCATATCTCCAGTACCAACCATGCCTTACGTATAACAGTCTCTTCATACATATTTATTTAATGTGTTCAAATATTTTGTTTTTGTCTTATGTGTTACCTTATAAAAACCCTACTTTGTACACACGTAAAAGATGAAATTAATTTGCAAAAGATGAGAGAAAATGCCACACCTGGTTATAAAAACTGTGCTGGGCCAACTCTTTATCATAAAGAGACAAAAAGAGGTTATTTTTTCTATTCCATGTATGTCATTCTAAGCTTGACTCTTAAGCACAACTTATTGAACATTTTGCAATTCAGAGTTACCTTTTGGTCAGCCATAGCCAATCTACTAAATGAATCTGGAAAGAGTTTAGTACTGATTAAACTTGGTGAGTATTTCTATGAGAAACAAGGCACTACAACAAGGTAGATTTCTAAGTCAGCGAAGCGAAGAAAAACTTTCCAAGAATGACTGCCTATAACAACATGAACATTAGGTCCAGAAGTACCCATTAACTCAAATAGCTTATTCAACAGTAAACTTTCTCAGTATTATAAAATAAGTTTTCCTTCTTCAGTTTCTTCATTAGTGACCATTTGTCAGGAAGTCATACCACATCAAGGGATGCTCATAATAGACTCAATATTCTCCATTTAATAACATTTAAACAAGCATTGTCTTCACATTCATGGTTGTTAAAAAAAGAGTCTTTTCAAAGTATGTGCATCTGGTTAGGAGAGAATAGGATAAACCCAGAGTTACAAAAAACTGACATTTTTGTTTCCTGATTCAGCACAAAGAAAGCCAGAATCTGCGAGTCCTACGCTTTTTTTATGGTGTGGGGTCTTAGAGTTTAAACCCTGACCCAGACGTGGATATTGCAAAAACAGAGTGAGGTATCTTGCTAAGGTGACAGGGTTTGAAATGGTCAAAATATTTTCCATCTTTCTGGGAAATGTCACTCCGTTTTGTAATAAAGCTGGAATGACTTCCCAAAGATGCAGTCAATGAAGAAAAGCAAGAACTTTCCAGTTTTCCAAATCCAGGGAGAAAACAAGTTAGATAACTGTTTATAGAAATGAATCTAGTGAAAAAGGGGCTCTGTCAATGATAAATATTTATTTTATTCTGCGTGTTTAGCGTGGGAAAGGAACACGTTAAAAGTTGGCTAAATATGGTAAGTATCAGTCTCTACAGAGTCCCAAACCTTGTGCTGAGAATGCTAAGATCTTTGTTTTATTCCCAAAGGTATTAATAGTAGCAGACAGGGGAAAAAGTGAAGGTAAACTAAGATAGCACAGAAACCAGCATGCTTACTGCACAGCCTAAGTGATGCCATTTCCCTTTTCTAAGTCTGCTGCCTAAATTCTGTCTAATCTCAGAAGCTGGCTCTTCTCTGACTCAACTGGATACCACCTCCAGCACTTCATATCCTCAGATACATACCTGTATTCTGCATTATGTGATTGTGGCATGTGTACTTACACTTTGGAGTTACGTGTAAACATCCTTATTTACCTCTGTAATACCCAGGATGATTTCTTCTCAATGGAATATAATACATAACTGAAATAATTGTCTAATTAAATTTATGAGCATTTGATCATACTATAACTGCTATAAATAATCCTAAACTGCTATAAATAAACTTGAATTTAATATAGGAACATTTAATGATATTCTTAATATAAAGCAATTCATATAAATGAAGGCGATTGGCATGAAAATGGCATTTTTTTCCCTCTTTTTATGTCATTGTTCCTAGTGTCTATGACAGCATTTCTGTGGATGATCTTTCCTGCTTCTGTGCACTGTTTAACTGTAATTGTCACTATTTGCACACAGTGATGTTCACATGTGTCTAGTATTTTCCTCCCCAACATCTGGGTTTCCTCTTATTTTGAATCCCTTAGTTGTCACTCCTGTGGGTGTGTCGTTCACATGTTTCATTCACATCCTCATTTTTATTTGATCTATTCTCTGATTCCCAACACTCAAATACTTTTATTCCTTAATTCACTGGTAAATAATTGTGTTTGGGGGAACTCAAAGCAAAATAAATTGTGGCCCTTACAGGATAGAGGGGTAAAGGCAACTGTCGAATTACCATTCTGCAACAGGAGACCCACGTTAATGCTGATATTATAGGGAAAGTCCAAGGGAAATGAAGAGGTTTCAAGAGAAAGAACACTGAATTCCCAGGATCTGAGATAAGAAAAGCTAAAATTATGAGAGGCTGAAGATGGAAGGAGTGTCATAATCCATCTGGCTTTGTCTGTGACATTTGCTGGACTAGAGAGAGGACTGAAATCATGGCTAAAAGAGCAAGTAGAAAGAGCCTGACAATAACAGGGCTTTCTACTGGGAAGAGTAGCCAGGGATCCCCATCCCAGAGGCCAAGCGCTAAGCTCAGACCTGAGGTAGGTCAGAATCAACAGCTCAGTCAAGTTTAGTGATTACAAAAGCCAAGGCTGCAGGAATATCTGGGTGGGGGCTGTGGAGGTGATTTAATCAGATTCAAGGAGGTCTTTCTGTGCTACAAAGAGCCTCCTGAATGGCAAGTGGCTGACGATTGAGATTTTTATCCACAACAAAAGACTGGAGTGCAAATAAGAAACCAGAATAAAAGTCCAACCACGCAAAATAAGGAACAAGTACTAGGAGACGAGGGAAGGAGTTATGACTCAGTGCACACAGTAGCCAGGGCACACCATAAACCCCACTGGAAAGAGGAAATTATGGCCAGCCCCACTCCCTCAGGGCAGACAAAGCTGAGAATTTATTGTTTCTTTTGTTCCCGTTAACGTGCAGAGCCACGATTACAGGACCATTTGTACCTGTGTTGCATGACTCAGGCACAGGCAGGTAAGATACAGCAAAGGAAGACAGGAAATGTGAGCTTGGTTTCGGATGCTTATCATCCCTGAAAGCCTGAAATGCCCAGCACACTCCTATGTACCGTTCAAGACCCAGTTCCAACGTTTGTTTCACAGCAGTTTTCAACATGTTCCTTACACACAGTAGGCAGCTAGGAAGTGAAATCCATCACTACCACCACCGCCATCATCATCCTCACCCTCAATAGTATTATTTCCTTCGGGGTCAGTACCATCATCTCAGGAATCAGATGATGACCCCTCTGGACTTAAAATGTCATCCTGTAAATGATGTTTAAAGTATAAATGGGGAGTTCAAGTTCAGATGGTTTTAGCTGGAGAGAGCAAAATATCTGTTTCCCGTCGCTTAGAAAATAAGGGCAATTGATTAGCTCGAGTGATGACAAGTCCACTGGGAGAGCTGACTTCAGGTGTGGCCTGAACCAGCAGTTCAAAGATACCACTAAGCACCAGATTTCTTCCCTTCCTTGTTTCTAGTCTTGTGTGGTTGACTTCTCTTTGAGGCAGGCTTGTCAGAATTGCTAGGCTACAGGCATCTTTACATACAGCAGGAAAGATGGAATATCTTTGCCTCAGCATTCCTAGAAAATGTCTGGCACTTCACTTCAGAAACTTGCCTACTTGGAAAAAGAATCACTATGTTGATTGGCTAAACAGAAGTCATATGCTCTACCCAAGATCCTGGGGTGAAGTCATTTTCCCTAGAACCACGTGAATCCTAAAGTGGACATTAAAATTGTTAAGAAAGAGAAAGAGAAAAATGGATTAAAAAAAAAAAAACAACCAATCAAGGTTCTAAAGGGTAAACAAGAAGTTAAGAAAAGGAATGTATTAGAAGGACATTGGATAGCTCAAAAAAACTGTCAGAAAGTCTGGAAAACCAGGTTTGGTAAAAGTGCATGTATTAGTTTGCTAGGGCTGCCATAACAAAGTTCCATAAACCGGCGACTTTAACAGCAGAAATGTTTGATTTCACTTCTGGAGGCTAGATGTGCAATATGAAGGAGTCAGTAGGTTGGTTTTTGCTGAGGGCTGTGAGGGAGACTGTTTCAGACTTCTCCGGTGGTTGGTTGGCAATCTTTGGCATTCCTTGGCTGGCTGATGCATCACTTCAATCTCTGCCTTCTTGTTCACATGGCCTTCTTCCTCTATGTGTGTCTGTCTCTGTGTCCAAACTTCCTGGAAATGGCGGGCTGGAAAAGTCAATGACAAACTTCTGTCCTGCATTTTGTCTTAGAGGTGACTCAGTTTGTCTTTCTCTACCCATGGAAGGAAAAACTGTCTGTGGTTCTTTTATGTGAGCAGGGACATGGACATGCTCAGGAGTGAGGGTTTCTGCTGATGGGGTCTGCAGAACAGCAGAGGCTGAGCTGCCCTGATATCTGCACATTGCAAGCTCATGGGACACCTTGTGAGATAAGCTTACGCAGGTGATAGGCTAGCACTTATATTCTAATGATGCCATAATTTCCAAATATTCATACACTAGTTGCACTTCTCCCTAGTGACAACCTACCTCTTTATAGGCCCGCCTTCCTTACAAAGTTGTATCTTTCTGGAGTTCAGAGGATTTCTTAATTATTGCAATATGTTCGGTGCCTAGTTCAGCACCCGGCATTTGACTTTGAGGATGAAGCAGGAACAAGGGGAAGTTATAAAAGTAGTTTTAAAAGGCTCTCAATTTGAGAAGAACATTTCCTCAGAGCAGTTCTACTGTGATCCATGATTATGCTTTAGTTTTTAAAGCATAGTCATGTACACAGTATAACAAAACAAACAGAGGTAGTAATACTCTAAAAAGTGCAGGTCTTGCCAGGCCCTATTTTCATGGCAGAGGTTTCTAATGTTGCGGCATTCATCTACTTCTGCTCCTTCTCCAATATGAAACCCTGGACATGAGTAGAGACACAGATTTACCAGTTTGCACCTTCCTAAAGTGACCTTGAACTAAGTTTTCATTATATCTAGATTCTAGATATATCAATATTCCAGGTTATTTATTGGTATGTGTTTTTACTTTATCCCCAAAATCAAATAAATAATTTAAATTAAATGATTTCCAGTCTGAACTGAGAACAAAACTTAAAATGTTTTAGCTTCTGTTGCCTTCAGATCTGAAAATGTATTTGCTCAGCCTTTTGAATTTGATTTTCCTAGTAGTTCTAGAAGCAAACAAGAATTAATCTCAAACAAAAACTTGTCTTATTTGTATAGTACGAGTTTGAATTTAGTTAAAACAACTTTTTTTAAATTAAATTTCCTTTGGAAAACAAAGGCTGAAGTTAAGGAGAAAATGTTTTAGAAAATTGGAAGTTTCAAACAACAAAACTTGAAGGAAAATAAAAATGGTTTTAGGGCTTTCTGAAAAATCCCTTATACTGCTAAGTCCCACTCTGTCATTCACAGTAGGAACCAGTGTAAATGCTCTTGCTGTCCCAACATTAAAATATAACTTCTTTGGAGGTTTCAATAAAGTGTTATTTATTCATTTCTTTGTTACCTCGTTTCCTCCCTTCTAGCTTTGAATATAGTCTTCAATTAAAATGGAAATGATTTGACATTGCAAATACAAAAAAATTCAGACATTTACTTCTCAGAGTACAGCAAGTTTTTGATGTTAGGGTGTTGATTTGTGACCTGTCTAGCTTTCTGATGTGGACATTTAGTGCTATAAATTTCCCTCTTAACATTGCTTTAGCTGTGTCCCAAGATTCTGGTACATCGTGTCTTCATTCTTGTTGGTTTCAAAGAACTTCTTGATTTCTGCCTTAATTTCATTATTTACCCCAGAGTCATTCAGGAGCAGGTTGTTCAATTTCCATGTAATTGTGCAGTTTTGAGTGAGTTTCTTAATTCTGAGTTCTATTTTGATTGCACTGTGGTCTGAGAGACTGTTATGATTTCTGTTCTTTTGCATTTGCTGAGGAGTGTTCTACTTCCAGTTATGTGGTCAATTTTAGAATAAGTGCTATGTGGCACTTAGAATAATGTATATTTATTTGAGGTGGAGAGTTTTGTAGATAACTGTTAGGTCCATCTGTTAGGTCCACTTGATTCATAGCTGAGTTCAATATCCATAGCTGAGTTAATATCCTTGTTAATTTTCTGTCCAGTTGATCTGTCTAATATTGACAGTGGGGTATTAAAGTCTCCCACTATTATTGTGTGGGAGTCTAAGTCTTCATAGATCTCTAAGAACTTATTTTATGAATCTGGGTGCTCTTGTATTAGGTGCATATATATTTAGGATAGTTAGCTCTTCTCACTGAATTGTTCCTTTTATCGTTATGTAATGTCTTTTTTTTTTTTTTTAATCTTTGTTGGTTTAAAATCTGTTTTGTCAGAGACTAGGACTGCAACTCTGCTTTTTTTTTGCTTTCCATTTGCTTGGTAAATATTCCTCCATCCCTTTATTTTGAGCCTAGTGTAGAGGAACTTTGTTTGAATCGCCAGCAACAGTCAAAAGTACATGAACTGAACAATGTCAATCACCTTTTATTCTAAATTATTCATTTGAAGTTTCTTCAAATTTGAAACATAAAATATCTGACTGACCTACAATTTAAAAAAAATATTTAGAAATGTTTATTTAACAAGCAGGTATTGAGTGGTGTCCTATTAGGTGCATGCCCAACTGGAAAGATGTTTTAAAGATATTCCTGTATATCTCTAGTACATAAGCTTTATTCCTATCTTACTTCAGGCTCAGCTCCTAGATTTCTAGACTATATCTAACTTCATTTTCATGAAAGTCATTTGTTTGCCTCGTGTAGTATCTTATGATCATTCTATTATAAAAATCTTCCACTCATGTCTCATTTGCATGAATGTTCTGCTTATGCTACTACGGCAACCTTTATATTTTATGATACAGGGCTTCACTCTGTTGCTCAGCGTGGGGTGCAGTGGTGCAATCGTAGCTCATTGTAACTCTAAACTCCTGGGCTCAAGGCATCCTCTTGCCTCAGCCCTCTGAGTTGCTAGGACTACAAGCACTCATCACCACTCCTGGCTAACTTAAAAATTTCTTCTTATTGAGATGGGGTCTAGCCATAATACCCAGACTGGTCTTGAACCCCTGGCCTCAAATGATCCTCCTGCCTCGTCCTTCCAAAGTGCTGGGATTACAGGTGTTAGCCACTGTGCCTGGCCATACAGCAGCCTTTAATCAACTGATCAGTCTCTGTACTAGTTTGTGGTAATAATAAAAATCATGTTTTTATTAAGCATCTTAGACCATTTTCTGTTGCTTATAACAGAACACCTAAAACTGGGTAATTTATAAAGGAAAGAGGTTTGTGGCTTACAGTTATGAAGTCTGAGAGGTCCAAGGTTGAGGGGCTACATCTGGTGACAGTCTTCTTGCTGGTGGGGACTCTGCTGAGTCCCGAGGCATCACATGTTCCAGCACATGCTAGCTCGGGTCTCTCTTCCTCTTCTTATGAAGTCACCAGCCTCACTCCTGTGATAACTCATTAATCTAGTAACCCATAATTTACTAATCCATTAATGGATTAATTTATTTAAGTGGGCAGAGCTCTCATGACCTAATCACCTCTTAAAGGCCCCACTTCTCAATACTACCATATTGAGGATCAAGTTTCAACATGAGTTTTGGAGGGGACAAACATTCAAGCCATAGCATTAAGTCTCCTGATGATCTGGGTAGGGGTAGTAAACTCAAATGCCTTTACTGGCCAGGAGGGCAACGTAAAATGTGAAATAAGGAAATAATAGGAAATGATCAGCCTTTGGCAAACTGGGGAATATATGCTCTGCCTAAAGACATTCAAATTCATTTAAGAACATGGTGCTAGCTAGCTAGAACATATCTGTGAATATTTTTGTTTATTTGTGGATTTTGGTTTTCTTTCTTAACATTTTGGACAATGACAAGACTATATATAGACCTCTCCCTTTTTAAAACACAAATACACAGATTTGTGGTCTGTGGCTTACTTTTGACTATGGTACTTTAAAATGTTTTCTGATGAGAGTGCTGTTAACTAAAATAATAAAAATACCAATAGCTGAAAACCAATTTTTATGGCTAGATTGATCTGTGAGAGCCATATGGCATATTGAATTCCTAAAACTGTTAAAATTGTATTGTTCTTTTTTATTATGAATTACTTGAGAGCTCTTGTGGGCAAATTTTTACTCTGTGTGTTTACTAGGAGTCATTAGAGCATTTGTTTTCTATAGTGTTAACTGTAAAGTCAACCCAACACTCTTCTAAATTCAGCCCAAATTCAGAGGGAATGCTCAGTTTACCACCACAGAGTAGCCGAAAAAATAATGGGAAAGGACAGCAGACAATTTAAACAAATCTTACAAACACAATTTAGCATAGACACAGACCAGGAAGAGAAAATAAAGACTGACTAATCAATAGTGGGCTTGGTTGCCCCTTGAAGCATTGAATCAGGAAATTATTAATTCCTATGTTTTCCTCTCACCTTCCTAAAGGTTCAGTGTGTACCTTGATGTCTGGAGTAAAATCCACACTAGATGCATTTTCACCACAGCATCTGGTCATCTGGCAACTCTGTTGCCTGCTTTCTTGATAGCTTTAACCTTTTTGTCTGAAGTATGCTCTGGCAGCCAAAGATGTGTCTGAATTACTTTATGTTTTTAGGAATCCCACTTTCTCTTCTGCAACCTGGTGCAGGGATGTTGGAAATATGTTTCCTGAGTGCATAAATTTTGTGGGGAGGGTAATGGAGCTGTCTGGTTTAGATCCATCTACATTTCAGTTTTCATCCCACCCAGAGACTGGGGTTTCTTTTTGTCAGATGGTCTGTAGTTAAAACCACAAATCCTCTGGTGATCAGTGAAATCACGTCTTTGTTGTCTTTGCCTGGTGAATGAGGTAGCTATGAGATTGCTCTTCTTTTGTAAATAGAATACTAAATGAAGTGAGCATAAAAAGGAAAAACCCATACAGTTTTTGAGGGCAAAAGTACTCGTTTGAAAAGTACTTTGGATTTATTACACTATTGTTGGCATCAAATCCAGCTGCTTTGTTATATTAAAAACATCTTTTTTAAAAAAAAAAAATCAACCATTTTAAGAAAGGTGTGAAGAGCCTAAATGTGTCTCTCAGAAAAGCTTCTTCCTTTTCTGAACGAAAACCAAATATGTTACATAATGTGAATAAGATAAAACCACAATCAGAGGCCTTCCTCTTCCAAATGGAGGCGATATCTAAAATGATATGGCCTAAATGCATCATCTTCGGTGTCTTAGGATCACAGGGAAGACCATAGCCATAATGATTAAGTTTTCCAAAGGATAGTTCATAGATCCTTATAGAGATACTTACTTTTGGATTTCAATACCAGACTGTGGGAGGTTACTCATGGGTATTTCTTTCTTTCCTTCTAAAATGGTGCTTTCCATTTTTTTCAGAGTATCTAGAGTATGCTACAGAAGTTTAATGCAAGCATGGTCCATCAACTTCACACTGATTAACATGTAAACCTGGATATTTAATGAGCCTTTATGACTCTTTATATTACAAATTACTTTTCTGATCATTTGAGGGAACCCTCAAATGGCATTTGTTCAGAGGCATATATGTTCTTAGAGTGGGAAGCTGGTCTGTATACTGCTACACAGCACCATTCTCTCAATATGATACCACGAATAGTGTGATATGCAGATATTTGTTAGTGGTGCTTGTTATTATCATATATATTAAGCTATAACCTGTATTTGAAAGGCTTGTATGTAAACCACTTATTCTGATGCAAGAGAGACTTTATATCTCTCAAAGTACTTAAGCAAACCAGGAAATAGTGCTCTATTAAAATAAAAAAATTCATTCCATATTTGATGACAGGATTGAAAATCTTCATTCAATTATCACTTTTATTCAGTCATTTGTATAAGATTACTGGAGTGAATCATCAGCTTAGGCTTAACTTTTTACCTAGCACATCACTTATCCAATTTGAACATCATACATGTGAAGAAACTTGGGCTCAAGTAAGTGATGTATTTTAAGGGCATTGACAGTAATAGAAATGGGATTAAAGTGCCTATGTCTGACTCCACAGTCTATGGGCCAGTCCTTAGAACGGTGGTTTCAATGACTCACAGCAAGAGACAGACACATAGATACTCATATTTGAATTACAAGTTTCACAATATGAGGCTTATCCTTATTTGTAAAACAGTTCTATTTCTAAATATGTGTGTATGTATGCATGTGTGTTGAAGGTGGCCACAGACCACATTTAAATAGGTTTAACAACCACCAATGGATCACAATTTACAAATGAGCTAGAAGCCACATTTTGAAAAATGACACCACATGGCCCTTCTTTGCAGGGTCCTTCATTGCTTGCAACCTGCATAGTCACACAGGGCTCAGTGCTCAGAAGGACCTCATGCTTGCTTTAATGCTCTGAGTTTGTCATCTTGAAATTCTTTTTTTAGATGGAGTTTCGCTCTTGTTGTCTAGGCTGGAGTGCAATGGTGCGATCTCGGCTCACTGCAACCTCTGCCTTCCAGGTTCAAGCGATCCTCCTGCCTAAGCCTCCAGAATAGCTGGGATTACAGGTGTGTGCCACCAAGCCCAGCTAATTTTGCATTTTTAGTAGAGATGAGGTTTAGCCATGTTGGTCTGGCTAGTCTCAATCTCCTGACCTCAGGTGATCCGCCTGCCTAGAAATTCTTAACAATTTTATCTTTCAACTTGTGGAAGTAAAGTCCAATAGTACAATGGAACATGTACATGAGCAGAGATAAACCTAACATGCATGCCTGCTATTCCTTGCCACCCATTCACGTAACTGCATTCATGACGCCCCACTAGCACAGAATTCTGGAGGACCTGCAGTGTGTGGGAATGCAGGGAGACGCAGTGAGTACAAGGTAAGTGTGTAATATCTATGTGAGTGAGGGTGGGTCCTGATACTGTTGAAAGGCCATGCTTTTCGTCAGGATCAGAACTTGTTTCCAATGTGAAAGAAGGCAATGGCATTCTAGGCAACATGTATTACCTAGTGGCCTTCTCATACCCTTTCTGACTCATAATACTTCCCTGTATTAGCCAGCCACTTATGTGGAAAATGATGACATGGAAGAAAAGGGGAAGATAGGTCAGCCTAGATTTCCTTTTCCTTTCAGTCCTTCCTTAATCATCACTAAGCCAAAGATAGAGTGCTGGTAGAAAGTGTGTATATTGTGGTCGAGTGCTGTGGTTTATGCCTGTAATTCCAGCTCTTTGGGAGGCCAAGGAGGGAGGATCATTTGAGGCTAGGTGTTCAAGATCAGCCTGGGCAACATAGTGAGATTGCATCTCCACAGGGAGAAAAAAAAAAAAGGCAGTTGTGGTGGCACACACCTGTAGTCCCAGTTACTCAGGAGGCTGAGGTAGGAGGATTGCCTGAGCCTGGGAGGTCGAGGCTACAGTGAGCCATGATCACACCACTGCACTCCAACCCAGGCAACAGAGCAAAGCCTTATCACAAAAAGAAGAAAAAGAAAGAAAAAGAAGGTATGTGTATCCACAGATATAATAAAAAGGGTTGAGTTAGTTTTGTGCAGCATTTCCATGGTTCTGGTCAGAATAAAACATGTAGGCATGTATTTGTTATGAGATACAAATTGTGTAATTTTGGTGGTTCTGTATATGAGTTAAATACTGTTAGATTTGCATTTAAAACTGGCACTGCACAATATAAATATAAATGGCCAAATTCATGCAAAGGGCTTAAAATTTAAATTTCCTTTTTTTAAAGAATAACATTAAATAGCAAAGAAAAAAATCATGATAAGACAGGGAAACATCAAAGAAAGCAAGCTTCTCAGTACTTTTAATGACACAATTTTCCTGGTTTTTGAACGAATATGGAGCCCAGTATTTTCATTTTGCACTAGGCCCTGCAACTTATGTAGGTGCCAATAGTGGGTTGAATGGCAGTCCCCTAGGTGTTACGCCCATGTCCTAATCCCTAGAACATGTGAATATTATAATACCTTATAGGACAAAAAAGTGAATATGGCAAAATATATGATTAAATTAAGGATCTTAAGATGATGGGTCTATACTTGATTATCTAGGTAGGCCCTAAATGCAATCATATGTATCCTTATGAGACAGACCCACAGAAGAGAAGACACAGAGAAAACGAGGAGGCAATGTGACCATGAAGGCAGAAATTGGAATGATGTGGCCACAAGCCAAGGAATGCCTGGGGCTACCAGAGGCTGGAAAACACAAGGAACAGAATCTCCTCTAGAGCCTCTGGAGGGAACATGGCCCTGTAGAAATCTTAATTTCAGACTTCTTGCCTCTAGAACTGTAACAGAATAAATTTCTGTTGTGTTAAGACATCCAGTTTGTGGTAATTTGTTACAGCAACCCTGGGAAGCGAATACACTGGTTCTTCCTCATTCTTTACTCAAACAATACATACAGACTGTGCTCCGTAAGGCTTTATCAATGACACCAACCCATGGAAATCTCTTCCTTCTCTAGATGAGGCTGCTCTTCATAATCTCTTACCCTGAAGTTGGTATTCTTAAATCATTTCACATATTAGTTCTGCCCTTTTTCTTGGCTATGCATGCAAAACTCCTTGGGAATGAAGAGCATACCTCAATGCCCTTTAAACACCCTGGACTGTCATAAACAATACTAGTTTCATAGAAAATGCTCAGTGGATTCCTGTTGATTGGCCACAGACTTGAAATACTGATCAGATGTTTTTAAATCTGAATTTCATTTTCTTCTATTCAACATCTAGAGAATTTATACTAGGAAACTAATCTCCCATTCCTACTTGAAATGGATAGAGAAACCCTTAGTGTTGAATCTCAGGCAAATAGAGTTTACTTTAACAAAGGAATTGTCATTGGAGGCCTAAAAGTAATTTAAATGGAAAAACTGCTATTGAAGGGGGCCTGTCCCAGGTGGCATGTGCAACAGAGGCCCTTCTGCTGTATCAGAGGTTGCTCTGATTACACATGATGGGATTTAAGGCTGAAGAGTGATTAGGACATTTTAGGGCAACGGCCATTCTACATCCTTTGAACAGCAATTTGAAATGGGGCAGTCTATGTAAACTAGCTCAACCATTGTGGAAGACAGTGTGGCAATTCTTCAAGGATCTAGAACTAGAAATACCATTTGACCCAGTCATCCCATTACTGGGTATATATCCAAAGGATTATAAATCATGCTGCTATAAAGACACATGTACACACGTATGTTTATTGCGGCACTATTCACAATAGCAAAGACTTGGAACCAACCCAAATGTACATCAGTGACAGACTGGATTAAGAAAATGTGGCACATATACACCATGGAATACTATGCTGCCATTAAAAAGGATGAGTTCGTGTTCTTTATAGGGACATGGATGCCGCTAGGAACCATCAGTCTCAGCAAACTATCGCGAGAACAGAAAACCAAACACTCCATGTTCTCACTCATAGGTGGGAATTGAACAATGAGATCACTAGGACACAGAAAGGGGAACATCACACACTGGGGCCTGTTGTGGGGTCGGGGGAGGGAGGAGGGATAGCATTAGGAGATATACCTAATGTAAATGACGAGTTAATGGGTGCAGCACACCAACATGGCACACGTATACGTATGTAACAAACCTGCAGGTTGTGCACGTGTACCCTAGAACATAAAGTATAATAATAAAAAAAAAGAAAAAAAAAGTTAGGTGCAAAGAATATTAAGACTCCAGGGAACAGTGGAACCACCATACGGAAGAAACTGGGTCCCTGAATCACTATTGGGCCCACTGGCCAGGAAAATCTGCTTTGAACTCTTAGAAGGACAATATATATAAATTTCTATTGTGTAATGCCACTGAAATTTAGAAGCTGTAATTGCTACAGAAGTTAGCATTCCCTTACTGCTACAGAAATTGGTACAAAAGTGAAATCCTGGCCGGGCACGGTGGCTCACGCCTGTAGTCCCAGCACTTTGGGAGGCTGAAGTGGGTGGATCACAAGGTCAGGAGATCGAGACCATCCTGGCTAACACGGTGAAACCCCATCTCTACTAAAAATACAAAAAATTAGCCGGGCTTGGTGGCGGGCACCTGTAGTCCCAGCTACTCAGGAAGCTGAGGCAGGAGAATGGCATGAACCCGGGAGGCAGAGCTTGGAGTGAGCGCCGCTGCACTCCAACATGGGTGACGGAGAGACACTCCATCTCAAAAAAAAAAAAAAAAAAATACATAAATTAAATAAATAAATGAAATCCTTCCTATCATTAAAAAAGAAATGGGACAGTCTATATAGCAGATTCAGTATAAAGTCTTATTTAAAGGATATATAGACCTTAATTTAAGCTTTATTTTAATTGTGCAGAATTCTTTTAAACTTTAGAGGATGGTCTAAATTTAGTTCTGCCTTTTTTTTTTTTTTTTGAGATGGAGTCTCACTCTATTGCCTAGGCCGGAGTGTAGTGGCACAATTACGGTTCACTGCAACCTCCGCCTCTCGGGTTCAAGCAATTCTCCTGCCTCAGCCTCCAGAGTAACTGGGCTTGTAGGCACCCACCACCACGCCTGACTAGTTTTTCCATTTTTAGTAAAGATGGGGTTTTGCCATGTTTGCCAGGCTGGTCTCAAACTCCTGACCTCAAATGATCCACCTGCTTCAGCCTCCCAAAGTGCTGAGATTACAGGTATGAGCCACTGCACCCGGCCTAGTTCAGCAAATATCTTATTTAAGAGAGACCCTTTACTGTCTGCTGTAGAGTTCATAAAAGTGAATAAGACACAGGTCCTGTCCTGAAGGGGCACACTGTCTAATAGGGTCAATAATTTATATAAGTAACTTCAGTTTTGTCATTAAATCTATTGACTGACACACACACACACACACACGCGCACCAAAGATGAGTCAAGGAAGAGAGTAATTCATTCTGCGAGGAAGGATTGGGGAAAGATTCATTATAGATTGTGATATTTGGGTCACATCCAAAGAATGGAAATTTTGTCATTAGTCAAACAGTTTTAGAGGAAGGATGTTCTAGGAAGAAGCCTATCAGAAGCCAGGAGAATGTAAGCACTTGTTCTCTGCAAGGCCCTGCAAGTGTATTGATGATGATTCTGGAGGCTGGTGTCTATGGAAAGACGTGGCAGGAGAAAGGTTTTAAAAAGTATTTGAACTCAATCATTCAGAGCCTTAAAAATCAGGCTAAGAAGATCATACTTTATCCCGTAAGATGCGAGACGCTACGCAGATTTTTGAGCAAAAGAAACAGGGAACCTGACATTTGTGTCACGTTAATGAGGTGTGGATTGAAGAGACAAAGGCTTAGTTGCAGAAGGGGCTACTGCTGTGGTCTAAGGAAGAGCTGTGAGAGCATGAGTTTGGGAAGTAGCTTGGGAAATATAAAGGAAGAGACAGTGTTGTTTGAGAGATAATTAGAAAGTAGAATAACAAGATTTAGTGACTAATGAGGCACGAGTGTAGAGAGAGGAATTAAAGACAACTCCAATGAAAGTGGCCTGAGAGCAGGAAGGTGTAAGTGGGGTAGATGGGAAGCATAGGAGGTACAGTTCTGAAAAGAAACTGGCCAGAAGAGTATAGGGTTTTCAACAAGGTGATTTTGAATTGCCAGCAGAAACTTTAAATTGGAATTCAGGAGATAGAAAATTTAGAGTCACCAGTATGGAAACTATGCTTAAAGCCATAAGAGAAGATGAGAGCCCAGGAAGAAAACACAGAGGAAAGGAGGAAACCAAAGAGGCTCTGTGGTAGAAATCTTTTTTTTTTTTTTTTTTTGAGACAAGTCTAGCACTGTTGCCTGGGCTGGAGTGCAATGGCGCAATCTCGGCTCATTGCAACCTCTGCATCCTGGGTTCAAGCGATTCTCCTGCCTCACCCTCCCAATAAGTGGAATTACAGGTACCTGCTGCCACATCCAGCTAATTTTTTGTATTTTTAGTAGAGACAGGGTTTCACCACGTTGGCCAGGCTGGTCTCAAACTCCTGAGCTCAAGTGATCTGCCGGCCTCAGCCTTCCAAAGTGCTGGGATTACAGGTGTGAGCTACTGCACCTGACCTGTGGTAGAAATCTTAAGCTGGCATCCCTGGATCACAACAGCTGCAAAATCGTGAACAAAATAAATTGTTTTTTGGCCAGGTTTATTAAGGTATAAGTTGACACAGTGACAGTCATCCTTTTTAGAATGTAGAGTTCTATGAGTTTTAACAAATACATACAGTTGTGTCACTATCACCATAATCAAGATCTAGGGTATTTTCCCTCCTCTCCAAATATTCCTGCATGCCCCTGTAGCTGATCTCTCCCTACACCCAAGCCCCTGGCAACCTCTAGTCAAGTTTCTGATCCTGTATGTTTTCATTTCCAGAATGTCCTGTAGATGGAACCATACAGTATAGTGCTTTTTGAATAGGTATGTAGCCTTTTGAGTTTGGCTTCCTTTGCTGAGCATAGTGTACTAGACATTCACCCACCATGTTCTTATGAGTATCAATAGTTCATTTCTTTTTACTGCTGAGCTGTATTCCATTGTGTGGATAGACCTCAGTTTATTTATCCATTAACCAGCTGATGTACATTTGGGTTGTTTCCAGTTATTGTTGATTTTGAATAAAACCACTATAAGCATGTACATATAGATTTTTGTGTGAACATAAGTTTTCCTTTCTCTATGGTAAATACTTAGGAGGGGATTGTTGGGTCACATGGTAGGTATATATTGAACTTTACAAGAAGCTTCCAAACTGTTTTCCAAAGTGACTATACCATTTTGCATTCCCATTTGTAATGAATGAGAATTCTAGTTACTCTGCTTTCCTGCCAGCACTTGATATTGTTAGTATTACTAGCTTTATTATTTTTAGCCAATAGATGTGTGTGGTATTTCACTGGGGTCAAATTTTTCTGTGTGTAGAGATATCCA
Organism: Chlorocebus sabaeus; assembly: GCF_047675955.1. Taxonomy (NCBI): domain Eukaryota; kingdom Metazoa; phylum Chordata; class Mammalia; order Primates; family Cercopithecidae; genus Chlorocebus; species Chlorocebus sabaeus. Next base: position 29,863,755 of record NC_132916.1, read on the forward strand.
AAGTCCTCTGGGAAAAGTTTCCATAACTCCATCCATTTCTCAAAGGTACACAGCCCAGAAGGTAAAGCATCACCAAATTCAGAGGCTGGAAAATGAAGGAGTCAGCCAAACACATCGAGAAGATTGGAGAAGAACTGTGAAATGTAGAGTCTATAATATCAAGTGAGGAAGAAAGCCTGTACCATGACCTAAGAATAGGATGCTGTACTTAGCAAGAGGATTCCTGGTGATCTTTGAGAAGCCGGCCATCTCACTGGAGTGGAGAGGAGGAGAGGGTGAAAAATAGGGGTGTGCTGGGGCAAAGTATAAATGAAAAGTAAATGGAAGCACCACGTGCAGACCAAGGAAGTAACATGATAAAGAATAACCCAAATGCCCCTATTTTACTAGAAAAAAAATCACTTATGAGTCCTTAGCAGAAGAACTTTTGATAATGGTGAGCAATGTTACTGGTATTATCTATTTAAAAAATCTGTTTTTACCGGCATGTACTTCAAGTTTCCCTGAGAAGCAAATTGACTTTACCACTGATGCCACTAACTTGGCTGACAAGAACTTTTGGGCACATAGAGTGTAATTGTGGCAACGAGATCTTTCCCCAAGTACATGTCCAAGGGTTTTATGACATGCAATAAGTGTGCTGTCAGGAAATTTTACAAGTCAGCTGATGCGTGCCACAGCGCCACAATCATCACCCTTTCCCGGACAGCGTGCTGTCACGCACAACCTCAGCTAATCTATCTGGGCATTTCTGCCCCACAGAAAAAAGATGATTACACTGAAATAAGAAGGAAATCAGCATGTGGTCAGTAAGGATTCACCAATCTCATTTAGCCCCTGCTGGGATTACAAGAAAAGCTGCGGAGGAAAAAGAGACGATATTTTGGTAAACTCTGACATCTGCACACAGAACGCTTTTCTCAGTTATGATGTAGAATTTGAATATAAGGATGATCCGTTCCTGGCTGTTTCTCTCTCTCTGCTCTTTGAATGCATTGTAGAAACCATGAAGCAGAAAACAGAGGTTGTACCACTTTCCCTATCACTTCTTCTCTATCAGACACAGACAGACACACACATACCCTGCATCCATATTTTGATTCCTGCTAGCTCAAATATCTTATCCTCCACCGTTTTGAATAAGGTCATCACATGAATGCAGTTTACAAGACTGAAAATGCCATCTTACTTCTTCCCCTTTACTTGTCTTAGATGCTAGATTCGCAATTACACTTGAATGTGTTACCTATCAATGCTATGCCCTAGACCACATCACAAAATAAGTTGTTGCAGCAACTGTGGTCCTATGAAAAGAATATAGACTATGGAGTCAAAAGACATGGGTTTGAGTCATAGCTCTGTCACTTTCTAGCCACGTGACTATGAACAAGTTACTAATTCTTCTGTTGTCTCAGGGTTTTCATCAGTAAGATGGAAAAAAATAGCTTCTAATTCATACTTTACCTTGCATCGGGCATTTGAACAATGTTGTGAAGGAACTATAGAGTTTGGCAATTACTGGACATTGCTATCCTCACTCTCTACAAATGTGGAGGCCAATGTGCCCTGCTAGCATGCTAGGAAGGCTGACGGGCTCTGACAGTCTTGTTTTCTCTTTGACCCTTCCTCCCTGGGAGCTGCCATCAGAGCTGCTCTTGCATGAGAATTCTATCCCTTCTCCTCCCTGCTATGCCTTCCTTCCATCTGTCTTCTGGAAACAGACTAATTCCCATTGAAAACTGTACTTCCTAACTTGGACATCCTGACAGCAGGTAAGATACCATATTTGCTGGGCTCTGTCGCTCTCACTTTCTCTTTGTTATGATTAAGTACAATCTTTGCAAAGCACCCCTTTCCCCCACACCATCTGCTATTCCTTTCCCTCATAGCATCTATTTCAGTTAATGAGTGGGATACCCTTGAATGGAGAATTTAGGGAAGCACTGGTGCATGTGAACCCCCCTGGGCCAGGAGTGGGAGAAGTAGATCCTGCTTTCTGACACATTTCAGGGCAGATAGTTATTGTCCTGTTATAGATTGTCTTTGTTCAACACCATTAGTCCACAAATATTCTCAGTCTCTGCTCAAGCAGTTTTAAAAATAAATGTTCTATCTGTATTTACTGGATTATTGAATACTGTTTTTAAAGAAGATTTTGAGGACAAAAAGCCCTTATCATTCCAGAGTTTCAGACAAAGCACTGTGTAGTTAGACCCCTAGAAACAGAAAACACGTCAAGGTGCAAGGTAGATAAGATAAGCTAGCTTATGAGAAGCCAGGACCAAGATAATGTCTATGTGAATCATGGTTTTTTCTAGCAGAATTGGGGCTACAAATTGCCCTTTGCCTCTAAGAATATATCCCACTCATACTAATGAGAATGGCGTGTTTGGACCAAGGACAGATGCAGCCCTGCGGGGTTTCAAAACTGGGTGAAGACTTTGAAATAATGGTTGAGGAGCAGGTCAATGTTAATCATCACATGATGGAATTAGAGACTGTGATCTCTTCTTACCTCAAAGTTCTCTAGAGGAATGATGTGATTTTTTTGGTGTGTTCCTTACCTTACCTGCACCATGCCAAAAAATAATGTCCAAAGTAGAAACAAGATAGAATGATTATACATATCAAGGAAATTTGGTCATTTTTGCCTTTCATTAGATAAAATTGGGTGTGTTTTCTTTTTAAAAACAAACATGATTTGATCAACTTTATTTCTATGCATAAAGTCTAGTAGATAAAAGGTATTGGTAAATAGTCACTGAATGAAGTAAAGTATGATACTAACCTTTGTAAGTGTTAGATGAGTGGTACTAACTTGTTAATGTGACCTTTCTCCCCAGCTCTTTATAAAATGATTCTTGTGTTATTCCAAATGCCAATTGGAAGGCAAAGAATGAACAGGCCCCAAGGGAAACTCCAGAGAAATGGAATTAACATTCTAACTTATCTCGAATCTTCAGCAAATTCCTTTTCCCATTTTGTCTACTTGAAAGTCTCCAAATTGCTCTGCAATTTGATTATTCTAAAGTTAGAACCAACACCAGCATCATCGAGCCTCTTAGAAGTAGTCTATTTCAGTTCTATGTTTTACAGAAGGCAAACTGACCCCAGAGAGATGAGGGAGTTGGCCTCTCTTTAGTTACCCATGTTGGGAAGATTTTTATTTTGGATATTCTTTTTGTTTAATTGAAATGGTGAATTAATATATTTGCCCATACTCACTGCCCAGGAGAAAAGGCCCCAGAGTTTTCAACTTCACAGTTGAACAGTTCTGGGGCAACTTCATTTGCTGGTCAAATTTTGAGGGCTGTTTGTCTGCACAGTGGTCCTTATCAGAGCTGGCTTGTGGGCATCCCTACAGGTAGTGTATCCTTCCCACCCCAAAGGGCCAACCCTCTCTGGCATGGGCATTGCCAGAAAACAATAGGTTACAGATTTTTAAAAAATTCACAAATATCATTGTAGAACCTGCTTTCTTGGGAGCAAAGTATCTTCAGGTAGAAAATTTAGATAAGAAAACATCACATATGTACAATGAAGATAAATACCGTAGGCTGTACATTTTTATCTATGGTTGACTTCGTGGGATTAGCTTTTTGAATGAGTACAAGGCACTTTCACAGCTCAGCTGAATTTTATTTGAAAAGTCAGCAGGAAGTATACAATGTGGAACATTTGTTTCAGAGAAGAGATTCATGGGTAAACACAGACACAGAACTATGAAATGGTTAATATTCAGGCTAAGTATAATCCTGGCCAGTTATTTATGACATGATTCATGAATGTCAAATAGAAGGAAAAAGTTCACTTTTAAAACCATTGGCCCAGTGATAAGGGCGTTGAGAATTTCATCCCAAACACTGTTGCCTGACTATTCAGACCCTCCTAATGTTGAGGGTAGATAACCTCTTGACTTTTTTTTGGCAATATGCCTTGTCTCGTGAACCTGGAGTTAGACAGAAAAAGATAATATCTTCCCTCCTGTGAACTTTGACAAATGACAAGTTCTGAGTCTACTGGAACCAGTTTACTCTTATCCAGAGAAATCTACTAGTCAGCATGTTCTTTTTAGTTAAATCACGCACTTTCTAAGTTTGGCTTAACCTTTGACATAGCACTTTGTTATGGGGCTATGGATTCTTTGTAGGTTTAGCAAAGATTATGATACCAATAAGGATTTTAATCTCATGTGGCCTTGTGAAATTCAGGGATAATGAATATAAACTAATTTGTGATGGGGGGGATGGAGGTGGGATTGAGAGGCAGTTTTTCACATGTGAAGCTAATATCTCACAGCTACTTTAGCAGCACATTTAATACACCATGAGCCTAGGGTGGTATGTGTGACCAGATGTGGGCTCTCCAGTCACATGGCTCAGTGTTCAAATCCTGACACTGCCCCTTTCTGGCTGGGTTTTCTTTTTGACAAATTATTCAATTTTGTTAAATTCAGTTTTCGCATCAAAATGGAGCTACAATTCCTATTTCATAGATCTATTGTGACGATTCAAGAATATATAAAAATTCCTATACATAGTGCTTGACAGTGATAGTAGTTCAATACAAGCTACTTTTCTAATCTCTCCATCTAGTGTCCATCAAACCAGCTTCAATGATCAGAAGGTCATCATTGTTATGTGGTTTCGACTCTACACCGATCCTTGAGTATAAGCCTTAAGAGTGATATGAGAATAAAGTTCTAATATCCAAAGCTTTAAAATGGGTTAATCATTTATGTTTGCATGATTGTGAAAACTTACAATGCCTTGGAAACATAGGTTTCATACCTCTTAGAGGGCATCGCTCTGAAAGCATGCATTTCTATCACTAAGAGAGTCAGCTCTTCTTAGCCCTTCTTTTCTGTCTCTCCAAAGAGCTGGAGAAGTTTGTTTTGTAATCTTCTCTGCCACAAAAACATCTATAATTGACAGGAGAAATGTTGTCTTCATCAATCCCTGAGCCTTCCTTTCCTCACTGAAGTGAAATTGATTTGTAGTTTGGGGATTTAAGAGGCAAAGCAGATAAGCAGAGAAGGTAATGGTATTAGTATCCATTGTGATAACAATGGCTACATTATGAAACCACATATGCCATGTATTTTACATATCTTCGAATCCTGACAGCAACCTTAGGAAGAGAATTATATGATCAACTTCATTATGCAGATGAAGAAACTAAGGCACAAAGAGGCTAACTTGCCCAAGGCTATCTCTAAGAATGTAGAGGTGGGAATTTAAACCCAAGTCACTGAACAAAGAGTCATGATCACCAGTCACACCACTGGGAGATTGATGGCAATGAATCAAGCCAAGGAATAACTGTAGTAGAAGCTCACCAACGCATTCCCCTACTGGGCTATTTCCCAGCTGCGGTGTCCCAGAAATGATGAGGGGTCATGGTGATCCTCATTGTTCTTTAAAAAAATGAAGACAGCTATCACATCTACATCAACTATCATATCATATCTACATCCCTTACACAAACAAAAAGAGTAGATTTGGGGAGGATAGTATTTATATTTGTTAATATCTGTTTATCCTGGAAAGACTGAAGGGTACTTGCGTAACCCCTGGACCTAGCTCAGGATCTGGCACATGACTTAAATACTAAATGAAAGAAATTATACGTGTGGAATCTTAGTGCTTTCCTGCTTAGGTGGGAAATCTCAGCCTTACCTTGTATCCTTCATCTCTTTCTATCACATGTGAAAACCTATGAAAGCCCAAATGGATGGATAAACATATAAGCCTGAATTACATCTGATACAAGCTGACATATTTCCCTCTATTTCAAGCTGAAGACTGACTAGAATGTGAAGAAGTAGGATAAAAATCTAAACTAGATACTGAATGGAAACAACGGAAAGAGAGAGGAATAAAAACAGTGTTGCTTTGTTTTCTGTTGCTATAACAGGATACCACAGACTGGGTAATTTGTAAGGAACAGAAGTTTATTTGGCACATAGTTCTGGAGTCTGGGAAGTCCAAGAGCACAACACCAGCATCTGGTGAGGGTCATCCTATGGCAGAAGGGGGAAGGTGGAAGCAAGTGCTCAAGACAGAGAAAAATAGGGGCTGAACTTGTCCTTTTATCGTGCCTGTGATAACAAATCCACTCTTGTGATAATGGCATTAATCCACTCAGGAAGGCAGAACCTTCATGACCTAGTCACTTCTTAAAGGTTCCACCTCTTAATACTGTTATTATGGCAATTAAATTTCAACATGAGTTTTGGAGGGACATTCAAACCATAGCACAAGATGTAGAAAAAGAAGGCAGCGGTCACCAATTGAGTAAGAAATAAGTTTCACTAGTTACAACCTTGTCATACTGCCATGTGTTAGATCATCTGTTTTAGTCTCCTTTCACCTCTCCATGGGCCCTTCTCTGAATCTGAGGTCTTCACCCTCTTTTTTGCACTGGCCATTACCTAGGGCTTACTCTTCTTATTCCTCAGTTAATGCCTTCTTGTTCATACTTTAAACTTATGATCAGCATGGACAATACTTTTTAAACGGGTTGTTGTATAATCCTTTCTGCAGCTCAAGGGAAACATTTTCAAGTTCACACAAATATTATTTAATGATCATCTGTATCTTGACTATCATGATCTACACTGGTCACCTGGAAATTTCCTAGAGGAACTGGAGGTGTAGGTCCTGGTTAAAAGCATAGGCTTTGAAGCCAGAACCATTGTAAAACATGGTTATATTATTTATTAGCTGCATACCTTTAGCAAGTGACCCAATCTTTCCTCTCCATACATTGGGGATGATAATATTACCTACCACAGAGAGTAGCTACCAGGATCGAAGGACAGCAGGGGGTCTTAACTTTTTGTACCATGGATCCATTTGCCAGTCTGGGGGAGCTCTTGGAACTTCTTATCAGAATAAATTTGAAATACATAAAACAAAAGATTAATAGTATAAACCCACCCAATCATATTGCTACCGGGATTTTTTGTAAGCAAAATTGCAACTAGTAATAAATGCATTAAACAACAAGATCTAAAAGTGGTTTTGTCACCAACAGGAAATTTCATGTTTATGATGAGTAAAAATGATGTTTTTAGATATCTGTAACAACTGTAATACAATATCAAAATACTTGTAATTTCTATTGGTGACAAAGACATAAATATCACTAACATTACCAAAGTTCACAGTATATAATGAAAAAAATGTCAAATTATAGTTAAAGGCTAGTGAAAATAATATGTAAATTTTTTTCACTTAAGTTCAAAAACCCTTAATTCTAGCCCCAGATTTTTGGACCCCAGGCAAATATCGTGGATTGAAGTCATACAGGGTTTAGCATAGTGTTTGGCTAATAATGAGAGCTCTATAAATTACTCGTTACTCAAACATTTTCTCTTAGGAATTGAAATGATTCCATGCTATTAGGATGAACCACATGAAAGTGCCAATTTTATAGGTAAAAAAATCATATTTCAGTAATTTCATATGATTTAGTCTAATTTAGGAACTCTATAAAGTAACACATGAAACTTGTAATTCTTCAGTATATACATTGAGGGTATTTTTTTCCCTAAGAAAATGTATATTAGCTTACTGGGTTTTAAAAGGCGTAGACCATTCAGAATTCCATATTTGACTATTTCTTTTGTTTTTTTCCAGTATTTGTGGGCAAAGACAAATGGGCACCTTTTGGGGTTATTCTAAGATTTATTATGCTTCTTAACATACATCTTTATCTTGTTAATTATAGAACATTTGTTATGTCTGGGGCTTACTCATTCCTAATGATTCATTTAGACCTAGAAAATCTCTCCCCCATTGCCCAAAAGTTTAGTCTTACTTTGAGGGAGTCTATGACCTAACTGCATTTAGGTGTCACTTTAGAAAGATGCTTAAAATAAGGTACCCCAATAATCTTCAAATGAATATCTACTATAGTCATAGCAATAATCTGTCACCTTGGGAAGCACTACTTTGTTCCCAGATTCAAAGGATGGTGATGGGAAAGCTTTCAGTTACTTGATACAATGCAAGTTCTTATAACAAAATGTTCTTGCCAGTTTACTTTCCTGTAGATCCAGTTAGGTGGTAAAATCTGAGAGCAGGGAATTAATGCTCTCTCTTGTTCATTTTGGTGTTCCCCAGTACCTAGTTCTGTGCTGACACAGAGGAAAACACTCAATGAATACTCATTGAATGAAAGAATGAAGAGATAAAGAACTGCTCTTCTTGCTTCCAGCTGATACAAGAAAAGAATCAGGGGGCTACGATTCTAATTAGGTTTGTCTTCAACATTCCAATGTTATTTTTTTACTGTTAGCAATATTGTCAATTCAATAAAGTATAATTACATGAGAGGAAATTAATTTTGTGAGCATTAAAAATAGTCACCTTGGGCTGGGCACGGCAGTTTAAGCTTGTAATCCCAGAACTTTGGGAAGCTGAAGCGGGTGGATCACTTGAGGTCAGGAGTTTGAGACCAGCCTGACCAACACGGTGAAACCCCATCACTACTAAAAGTACAAAAATTAGCCAGGTGTGATGGTGGGCACCTGTAGTCCCAGCTACTTGGGAGGCTGAGACAGGAGAATCACTAGAACCTGGAAAAAACACCTTTCAAGCATTACCAAGCTCTTTAGAGGCATCTGCTTCCATTCAAATTTCTGATAATATTGTTAAAAATTGATAGATCATGGGCAATATTATTGCAAGAAATATTAAAATATGCTCAAAAGACAACATTAAAAAACACCTGGCACATAATGGAGGCTCAAAAATATAATAATTGGATTAAGTGAAAAATATCACATTGTTTTAATCTTTGTTCTTTAAAATGTGTCACAAAACTTGAGCACCTTTTCACATGTTTATTAGCCATGTATATCCTTTTACTCTGAGCCATCTCTTTCTATATTGATTGTCCTTCTTGTTAAAAATGGGCTCTGCATATTTTTAATTATTTTATGAAAGCTCAATCTTTTGTCCTAAAATTTGACATTGTTCTTTTTTTTTTTTTTTTTTTGAGATAAGAGTCTCGCTCTGTCGCCCAGGCTGGAGTGCAGTGGCATGATCTGGGCTCACTGCAAGCTCCACCTCCCTGGTTCACGCCATTCTCCTGCCTCAGCCTCCCAAGTAGCTGGGACTACAGGCGCCCACCACCATGCCCGGCTAAATTTTTGTATTTTTTTAGTAGAGACGGGATTTCACCATGTTAGTCAGGATGGTCTTGATCTCCTGACCTCGTGATCTGCCTACCTCGGCCTCCCAAAGTGCTGGGATTACAGGCGTGAGCCACCGCGCCCGGCCATGTTCCCTTTTTAACATGTGTCTTTGGGTACTGTTTGTGTGAGTATGTGTGTTCTTGCCAATCAATCATAAATATTATCCTATATTTTTAAAGTCTTTCCAGTATAATATTATAAAAAATATGTGCAGCTTTGTTTAGTTCTCTTAATAGTTTAACTTTTTACATTTATGTCTTCTCTACCTCCATTTTAGGGATAAGGAATTAGGTAGAAATCTAGCTCTGTTTCACAAATGGCTATCCAGGTGTCCCAAAAACTTTTTATTGTAAACCTGATTAGAAACCCCAATTTTACTGAAGTTATCCATAATCTTGTGGTTATTTTTGAGTTCTTTCCATTGAGCTATCTATTGTTGCAAACCACAATTACAGTTGGTTTATCCACACTTGTGTTTTTCTTTCCCAGAATTTTCTTTGCTATTCTCAAATGTTTATTTTTCAGATAAACTTTACAGTCATTTTGCAAGTTTGCTTGAACTTGCGATTTTGCTTTGGATTTTATGAGCATTTAACTCAGTGCCTGACATATGGTAAGATCTCTTCAAATGTAAAATATAATTGTAATTTTAAAATTATAATTATTACATTAAATATAATGACAAATATGAAGAGGATTAACATTTTTGCAATATCGTCTTCCTAAAATTTGGATAGGAAATTTACCCCTCTGCTCGTAGGGTAAAACTATGCTCCTTCTTCATGTTCCTAGTGTTCACTAGAGTGCTTGTATAGAGCACATACTTAGTAAATATTTGCGAATTGCACTGGTAGCGTCTAATTAATTTGGCAGTAGGTATTGTTAAAATACTTTAATATTCCCCCATTTCAGCTCTTTATAATTCTCTGAATTTCTGTTGCAAAGTTTGGCATTGTTTTCTGACAGTTTCATAGATGTTCATCCTTTTTGTCTTTTATACTAACTATTAATAGATTGTGAGCTCCTGGAAATAGATACAATTTCTTTTATTTATTTGGCACCCTCCACCCTACTCCCATGACCCCTCAGACTTAAGACAGTTCTCATGCTGCCTAAATGTTTGTGAGATTTGATTATCTTTTGAGATATTGACTTATGTTGCCTCTGGTATTTTCCTCACCCCTCATTTTCTTCCATTCAAGAAGGTATCTGGCTTCCTTCTTGCCAGGGAAGGGTTGAGGCCAGGTATAAGGCAGCCATAGAGCACCAGTCATTGTGGTTTTATTCTCTAAAGGCCTAAACACTTAAGTGAATGGAGTAAGTTTGGCAGGTACATGAATGGGATTCCTAGATGTAGACAGAGCAATTGGAGAGGTGGGGAGAGCAGGTAGTTGAAATGTTTTTCTAGCCTGGTCACTGTCCTTTCTTGCAGCTGCTATCTTATACCTTCCTTGACCTCCTTCCCCAGTGTTTACGTTGTTGTGGAGTAAATAGATGTCACCTGACTACAATTCCTTCATTTTCTTCTACCCACACTTATAAGCCTATCTCCATTTGTATTCCTTCTCTCCTTCTTTACCCCGGTTATAAATAAATCATATCCATATTGTGGAATCCAGTGGTCATTTCCATACCTTGTCTGACTTGATACCTCACAAGAGCATTAAACAGGGCTTACTATTACATATTTCCTTTTTGAAACACTCTCTTCCCTTTGCTTCCCCATGTCCCTTCTGGATTTCCTCTCCCTTTCCGACTGCTCCTTCTGAATCTCCTTGCCATCTCCTTCTCCTCTCCTTGCACTTTAAATGTTCAAGTCCATCAGGCATTTCCTTTGGGCTGCTTCTTTTCATTCTCTTCCCACTCTCCTTTAATGACCATAGTATCCCCTTGACTTTCAATATCAACCATATGCCAAGGACCTAACACCTTTATCCTTGGCCCATGCCTCCTTTCCCGGGTTCCAGTTGAAGAGATCTCCTTGCCTACTTGAAGTTCCACTTGGAAGTCTCACTGATGTCTTATCTTAGATTTGAAGCTGAACCAAACCATCTCCTCCCAACTTCAGATCTCCTGTTTCTCCAGTCCTCCCCTCGTAAGAATAGGGCTTTTTCATCCATTCCATTGTCCATGCCAAGATTTGGATGCAATCCTTGATACCAACATTTTACATTCAAATCACTACCAAAGTGATTTGTCCAGTATCTCCTGAATCCAATAACATACCTCTCCCATCTAGCTCCAAAGACCCCCATTGGTAACCTGGATCCCTGCAAGTTTTTTTTTTTTTCCTGAAGCTTTAGGGTATCCTTCTCAACCAAGCTGTTCTCTGCCTAAAAGTCAAAGTTAATGGTTTATAAATATAAATTTGATAGTTTTACTGTCTTGCTTAAAGCATTTTAGTGGTTTCCCATTATCCTCATAATTACTATAATCCACAAGGTTTGGTATGACCTGTCACCAAACTATTTCTCCAGCATTACCTTCTGTCAACCTTCCTGATGATTAATCTTTTCTGTCCATGCCGAGGCACCACCCCTTCAAAGGTATGCTCTATCTTTCGCCGCTCTGTTTGGCAAATTCCTACTCTTAGTTAGGCTTCACTTTAAATGTTACATTCCTGGGGAAGCCTTTCTTGACCCTTGAGTACAGATGAGGTTCTCTTGTTATATGTGCTTATGGCACCTGATACTTTAACTACATTATAGTAGTTCTTATACAATTTTTTTGTGTTTATTTATAATCTGTTTCTATTACTAGACTGTATTCTACATAATGTCAAGATAATGTTTAAAAACTTATTTTAAAATTGAGTCACATGCAGTTGGAAGACATAGTATAGAGAGATCCTGTGTACACTTCACCCCGTTTCTTCCAATGGCAACATCTAGAATAACCATATACAATATCACAACCAAGAAATTAACATTGGTAATATCCACCAACTTAAGATTTTGCCAGTTTTACATATGCCCATTTGCATGTGTGTATGTATATATGTGTGTGGTTAGTTCTATGCAATTTTATCACATGTAGATTTATATGACTATCACCACAGCCAAAATGCAGAGCAGTTCATCACAGGATCCCTCTTGCTGTCCTTTTATAGTCAGTCATCTCCCTCCCTATAATTTTAAAAATATATCTATAGATACACACACACACACATCAGCAATAGCGTACTTTAAAATAATGAAAACAGGCTTTTGTCAGAACAGAAAACACATATATAAACCTTGATAAAACTTAGCAAGATATGTCAAGAAACTTTAGACATATAAAAACGAAAGATTTATCATCACACACAGATGAGTCAAACATTTAGAAATGTTTTTAAATAAAGAACATTTCTTTTTATGTATTTTGTATATTCAGCTTTGTAAATCTATCCCCCACCCCTCTTACCAGTGTATCAGTATACCTAAGACTAAAGGAAAGCTATAATAGCAAGAGTTCTTTCCTAAGCATATTTTAGGGTGTGGTCTACCAACTTGAAAGGAATAGGAAAAAGCTGTGAAAGACTGTAAATCTCTGTGAGCAAGCAATTTCTAAGAATTAAATGCTAAGCTTAATCTCAGATTTCACTTTCTAAAAATAAGTAGCTGGTCATGAAGAGTGGGTTGTAAGCTGAGATTAACTGTATTAGTCCTTTTTCACACTGCTGATAAAGACGTACCCAAGACTGGGCAATTTACTAAAGAAAGAGGTTTAATGGAGTTCCACACAGCTAGGAGACCTCACAATCATGGCAAAAAGCAAGGAGGACCAAGTCACGTCTCACATGGATGGCAGCAGGCAGAGAGAGAGAGCTTTTGCAGGATAACTTCTCTTTATGAAACATCAGATCTCGTGAGACTTATTCACTATCAGGAGAACAGCATGGGAAAGACTTGCCCCCATGATTCAATTACCTCCCATCGGGTCCCTCCCACAACATATGGGAATTCAAGATGAGATTTGGGTGCAGACACAGCCAAACCATATCACTAACTTATTATCTTGTCAAACCCCAATGTTTTAATAAGGGAAATATTTTTTCATTCTAATGTATGAATCAGGATAGAAATAAAAATAGGTGAAGTGAGAAAGATGAAAAAATATGAAATTATTTTGTCAAATGATAACATTCTTCTTTGACATAAAGGCTTATTTTCCACTGTTTTATGGGTGGGAGCAATTGTGGAGAAATGAGCATGATTATGGAAATTAGGCCTAACTGAAAATTGCTTCAACTTACTAGGTTGTGTGGGACCTTCGGCAAGTTATTAATTTCTCCTAGTTTCAGTTTATTCATCTGGAAACAGGACTCATGCTCATCACATTTGTACTCTTTTATTGGTTAAATGAGATAATATGTTAAAACAAGGACTGTAGGCACTGCCTTAGTATTTGACACACAGCAGGTTCTCAGAAGACAAAGAAATAAAGGAAAGGAAGAAAGAAAAAGAGAAAAGAAAAAATGTTGATTTCCCACAATATTCTTTCCACCTGTTTTCTCCTGATAGGTTTATTTAGAAGGACTTAGGTTACATTAAACATTGTGAACTCTAAGCCTAAATTTGAATGCAGTAGAAGTTTGGTAACTACGACTTATAGAACAAATTAATAAAAGAAAAAAAGACATTCAGACAATCACCTTTTCTGAAGTTCTTGAATGTTAGTTCATACTAAGACTTTCTGTTCCTCCTGGTGAAAGATACCTCTCTACTTCCCACACACTATGTATTAGTCCATTCTCACACTGCTATAAAGAACTACCGGAGACTGGGTAATTTATGGAGAAAAGAGCTTTGACTCACAGTTCCTCAGGCTTCACAGGATGAGGCATGACTGGGAGGCCTCAGGCAACTTACAATCATGGTGGAAGGCGAAGGGGAAGCAAAGACCTTCCTCACATGGCGGCAGGAGAGAAAGAGTGAAGAGGGAAGTGCCATACACTTTTAAACCATCAGATCTAGTGAGAGCTCACTCACTAGCACTAGAACAGCATGGGGGAAATCCACTCCCATTATCCAATCACCTCCTATCAGGCCCCTCCTCCAATTGGACATGAGAGTTGGGTGGGAACACAAATCCAAATCATTTCACGCTCTAAGTGAAGTTCCAATTAAAATACTAATTGAAATCACAGATGTTGGATCACTAACCACCCCCTCCACATGTTTCTCAATTGAAATGATGGAACAAGAACGTGACTCTAATACCTTCTACCTGGCTCTCATTGAAGACCCGATCAACTATCACCTGAGAATTGTCTCGCTTGATTATCTTGTGGAACTACTGGGATCTTCTATCAAGCCCTGGATTTTCCTCAGTCAGACTGAGAGGGTTTCAAAGCAAACTGCCTTAAGGGGTGGCTAGGATTCACCTAGCAATCCTTGAGATTGCTGTTTCCCCCCTGGGTGACCCTGTCTGGTTCTGACTTCACATTGCCTTTCCTTATCTCTGTGCTTTCCTAAAGCTGAACACCAGAAACACAAACTTGACTGAGAATGAACCTGAAGTCACCAAGGTCAAATCTCCTGTGAGCCAAATCATTATTATGTTGGTGGATGTGGGAGAAAAGAGCAAAACCACTTAAATATGGACGATAATAGTCCCTGACTTCACCTCTACTTGTGAGAAATAATCACTCTTTCTGGTGACACATACAGTAAGTCAGAAGATTGCCATTTACTGCTCTTGCTTTTAGTGTATTCCTCATCATTATATATGGCATTCCATCTATCATGAAAAAATTGAATTTCATTGACATATAGGTTATAAATTCATCTTGGGAGAAAAGACTCCTTTTCTAGCTTGTGTATATATAAATATATACAATTTAATTCAACCTTGGTTGTAATAGGCAGTATCTCATAACTTATTTGTGTTTTCATCTTTTCTACACTTTTTAATGTTCAAAGGTCTATGAATGCATGAATTTCTTCCTATATTTTTTTAGTTGAGAATTTTTAAAACTGAGGAAGTGTTTTTGACTATTCTTAAATAGTGCTGAATTTTCCTTAGAAGTATTAATTTTTAAAAGAAAAATATTTTTTATTGTCCAAACTATAATATATGATCAATACTAATTAGTCAACATGAATGTTAAGGTTCTTCAGTCTCAAAAAAGGTTTATGCTATTAATATATGATAGCTACCATTGCAAAGTACTTTATAGATATTAGCTCAATTTATCTTCACATCAACCCAACAAGGTAGATAATATTAACATTATTTTATCTATTTTTAAAATATTTGATACATCTGGGACAAAAAACAGTGAAATAATATTCTCAAAGTTATACAACTGATTAGTAACAGAGCTGGGATCCAGTATTATGCAATGTATTCCCTTTTAATGTAATGAGACATGAGCTTTTTTCTCCCTTCTGAGATGTGTTAGGCAATTATTTTTTCAAGTTTACATAACTGACAGATTAATCAATTAAAGAAATATGGGAGAAATAAAACCCGACATATTCAGATGAGCATGAACAGTAGGTTCTCGGATTACAAGATTTTAATTTCAGATTTCAAACTCTATTATTCTCAATCCTTCTAGTATCTTCACCCCAATCCTCTCAATACTCAAGAATGCAGTGGACATTGCTTGGAAATCTAAGACAATGCCATGAGGACAGGGGCTTTTTGTAAGACCACTGCTGGCCGGTGTGGCTAGATGAATCTTGTAGCCACTTTTCTTGGAGGGTTTGCCACATCCTCGGAATTGCTGCCTTGCATGCAGGGCCTGGGTCTACACTACTCCTGGACCTGCAGACCTCTTTTTGCTTTCTCCCTGCATTTCTCACCCCATCTCTCTTAGCTGGAGGCAGTGAAATGGAGGCCTGGCGATCACTTGCTCTCCCCACCTCTCCAGTTTCTCTGTCCATATTTAGGAATCCCATTCATGTATCTACCAAGCTTACACCATTCACCTAAGTGTTTAGGCCTTTAGAGAATAAAACCACAATGACTGGTGCTCTACTGCTGCCTTACACCCGGCCCCAACCCTTCCCTGAGCTCATCAAGTTTGGAGCCAGCTGCCTTCTTGAAATGAAGAAAATGAGGGATGAGGATAATACCAGAGACAATATTAAGTCAATATCTCAAAAGATAATCAAATCTGACAAACATTTAGGAAGTATGAGAATTGTCTTAAATCTGAGGGGCCATGGGAATGTTGTAGAGGGTGCGAAAAAATAAAAGAAATTGTGTCTATTTCTAGGAGCTCACAATCTAGTAATAGTTGAGATAAAAGAAAAAAAAAATGAACATCTATGAAACTGTCAGAAAACAATGCCAAACTTGGCAACAGAAATTCAGAGGAGAGAATTATAAAGAGCTGAAATCACAGGAATATTAAAGTATTTTAACAATACCTACTGCCAAATGAATTAGATACTACCACTGCAATTCAAAAATATTTACTAAGTATGTGCTCTATACCAAGCACTCTAGAGAGTCTAGAAACATGAAGAGGAAGCACAGTTTTACCCTACAGGCAGAAAGGGTGATGATGAGGAGGGTGATGATGTGGAAGAGAAGAGGGTAAGACACTGGAAAATGCATTTTAAAGGTTGTAGTTTTGAGCTGGGTTTTAAAGAAAGTGGAATTTGGCAGGCGAATTATGATGAGAGAAAACACCACGTGCAAAGGCAATGACAGAAGTGATCCAGTTTTGAGTCATTCCTTTCCCATTAAGCTTGGGATTGAGTCTTGTTAGTAAAATCAGACAGCATTTGTGGAGAGAAGGGGTGTTTTCATCAGTCACGCCTTGGTTAGAGACCTCTTTATAAGACATGAAGGAATACAGGGCGATCCCTTGAGGATGAGACTTGAAACAGAAACCAAAGCTTGCAAAACCATCTACATTATGACTGAAGCAGACAAATGATTTAAGGTCACAATTGTATAATACTATTTGTTTGAATCCCTGTGTTTCAAGATAGGATCATGGTCAGGTTGACAAAACAGTAACTCTACAAAGACCCTAAAGGGCTAAAGAAGAGACCACTGACTATTCCAGCAAGTTCTGAACAATCCATGCTAAGATCATCTTATTGACTAATTCTAGTCCCCAGGCCCTACAAGTACCCTATTCTAAGCTCCCCTCCCACTTTTTTTTTTTTTTTTTTTCCAACAAATTCCCTGGTTCTTTTGTTTTGTATTTTCCCTTGCTGCAGCAGGTTAAATCAGTCTCACTTTTTTCCCCTCCACACTACAGGTGTGTTCCTGATGGTTTCTGGACAGAGGGTTTTAATAAATGAGGTCTCATCAAGGTTCATCTGAAACCCTTGCTGCTGTGGAGCAGGACTTTCGCTGATATCCACAGCTGAGAGCCTTTGAGTCTCCACTTCCTTGAGGCCACTTAGAAGCCAAGTCTCATACCAATATGAGCTCCAAATATTTTGTCGAGCCCTTCAGCACTAATTGTATTGTGTTTGTCTCATGGATGAAATCTCCCAGGACTTTTTGGTTACTTACTCATATTTGTACTTGTTCTCTTGAAGCTGTGCCAAAGTATTGATTAGCCACTAGTCCGCCTATTTACTCTCTGTGTGTGGACCTCCACAAGCACAGGGGTTCTTGTCCTCTTGTTGGGGATGAACATTTGTTGAATCACTTGGCATGATAGAACCTAGTAGCAGAACGTCATACTCTGGAAGTCATACATTTTTGGCAACGCGGCCAAAAGAGTAAGGCCAGGATCATTATGGAAGTTTGAAACATTTTCCATGGGCCCCATAATCCATTGAAATTTCTTTCTCTTCACTGGAGAAAGCCAGCTACCATGTGATGAGGACACTCAAATGGCCCCGTGAAGAGGCTCATGTGGCGAGGAGCCTCCTGTCAACAACCAGCATTAACTTGCCCATCCTGCAAGTGGCCACTGTGAAAGCAGATCCTGAGGCCTCAGTCCAGCCTTTAGATGACGGCAGCTTCAGCTTGCAGCATCATCTGAGAGACAACATCTTGACTGCAACCTCCTGAGAGACACCAACCAGAACAGTCTAGCTAAGCCACTCCCAAATTTCTAACCTACAGTACTCCATCTAAGAAAATAAATGTGCGTTTGCTTTAAGCCACCAAGTTTGTGTAACTTGTTATACAGCAATACATAACTAATATAGCAGGTAGCTAATACCAGGACAGATCCCTAATGCATTCGATAGCTAGTGTCAAGTAGCCTTTTCATTTAATGTGGACGTGAATGGCGTATCTTTGCCAGAGTCTGTAGAATTGGTCCCACATCTCCTTATTATTAAGGTAATGGTTTGGGAAGCACCACAACCATTGGTCAGGAGTGTCTGCTAATCACCTAGAATCTTGAACCAGCAGAAAGCTGAGGCCTTGTACTTCTTCTTTTAGAAGAGTCCATTTCTGATGATAGCTGGAGCCAGGGTAATTATAGGAAGAAGCAGGAACGCCTGTGGACACTGAGTGGGTAGTTGGCATCTAAGACGGCGCCTAATGATTAGCCACTTCTCAGTATTCATGTCTTTGTGCAGTTCTCTCCCTTTGAATGTGAGTATATCTGCTGACTTGCTTCTAACTAGTTAAATATAAGAAAGAGATAGATTTCACTTCCAAGATTAGGAAACACGAAGCCCGTGGCTTTCCTTTTGCTTGTCCTCTCTCTGTCTCTTGCTGGACTACTCTGATGGAAGTCACTTGCCATGTTTTAAGTTGCTTGATAGAGAAGTCCACTCGGCAAGGAAATGGTATCTCCCGCCAACAGCTAGCAAGTACCTATGACCTTCAATGCAACAGCCCACAAGGAGCTGACTCCTGCTAAGCCCAGAAGGTGATCCACACCTCTATTGCAGCCTTGTGAGAGACCCTGAGCCAGAGGCGCCCAGCTAAGTCATGCCCAAATTCCTAAACAGCAGAAACTATGAGATAATAAATGTTCACTGTTTTAGTACATTTTAGGGTAATTTGTTACACAGCCATAGATAACTATAGAGTAGGTAAAATATTACGTTGTTTTGATTAATTTTTATAACAATTTTTGTTGTATTATAATAGACAATATAAAGAATAATATTAGAAAATAGGTTACTGTACTATGGAGGTTTTATACACATTCAATTTGATAGAGACTTAGTCATTGATTATTCTGGGAGTAAGGATATATTGTGGACATTGAGAACACTGACAAATCATTAATTTAATCCATAAAGTATATTATAAATGCCACCAGTTGACAATGACATTTAAATCTATCTTTTTTCACCCCTTGTTATTATATTGACAATTATCACACCAGTCGTTATGCATTAGCATGAGTATGTCTCCTTTTAATCTGAAGCATATTTATAGTAATACATTTTACTTAAAAAAACTGAACCTCTTCAATTTGTCAAGATTTTGTTTCTTTTATCATACATTTAATTGGAGAACTACTGAAATCATTTTGAGATCATTAAAATTTGAGAATGCCAAACAAATCTAATTTTTGATATTAGCTTTCAATTTATAAAGCAAGGAAGCAAATCTTTATATTACCTTATGGCCATTTAGAAAACCTACAGGCGGTGGCTCTCACCTGTAATCCCAGCACTTTGGGAGGCCAAGGCAGGCGGATCACGAGGTCAGGAGATGGAGACCATCCTGGCTAACATGATGAAACTCCATCTCTACTAAAAATACAAAAAATTAGCCGGGCATGGTGGCACGCACCTGTAATCCCAGCTACTTGGGAGACTGAGGCAGGAGAATCGCTTTAATCCGAGAGGCAGAGGTTGCAGTGAGCCGAGATCACGCCACTGCATTCCAGCCTGGGCGACAGAGCAAGACTCTGTCTCAAAAAAAAAAAAGTAGAGTTAGGTTGTTTAAACTCTTTGGAAGCACGGAAAAAGAGAAATCACTTCCTGATGTACATAGTATTTATGAAGCTAGAATAACTGTGGGAGCAAACCCAACAGAATAAATGGGCAGTTTGATGTCCAGCAATGAAGGATTCCAGAGCGCAGGGCAAAGGAGTCTCTCAGAGCAGGAGAATGAAGAGCGACTTCCAGGACATTTTGACTTGAGGATCCACAAACTCTGATCAACTCTCTGCTCCAAAGAAGGGTTGTGTGCTTGCTAAATGTACTAACTGGTAATTGAACCAGTCCTGACACTCTCCCAAATTAGATGTATTGTGTGTGTGTGTGTGTGTGTGTGTGTGTGTGTGGCTGTGAGAGAGAGAGACAGAGAGAGAGGCAGGGCCTTGCTCTGCTCGCTCCGTCATCCAGGCTGGAGTACAGTGGCATGATCTCAGCTCACTGCAACCTTGACTTCCCAGGTTCAAGTGATTCTCCTACCTCAGCCTCCCAAGTAGCTGGGACTACAGAAGTGTGCCACCAAGTCTGGCTAATTTTTGTACTTTTTGTACACTGGGTTTTGCTATGTTGCCCAGGCTGGTCTCCAACTCCTGGGATCAAGCTATCTGCCTGCCTCAGCTTCCCAAAGTGCTGAGATTATAGGCGTGAGCCACTGTGCCCAGCCTAGATGTATACTCTTTTCACTTGAGACCCACCTGTCTCTTCACCTAAAAAAAAATCAAATGTTATATTCTGGCATCAATGATAGAATCTCAGATTCCTGCTCTTTATTACAAAGCCGAATAAAGTGGGGAGATTTCCCTCCTATGACCCTGAAGATATTCTTATTTCACAGCTACTCCCTTGGCCTGGACCACAGCAGTTTTGTGGAAACCAGCTAAATAACAAGATAGCTGTGCAAAGCTTTCCTATGTGACGAAGTCTTTTTTATTTAGAAGATAATCAGCCGTTGTCACATCTTCACCTGTGCTTAAAAAAAAAAAAAAAAAAAAAATCTAGGCTCCGTGCGTGAACCAGGATTAAACTAAAGCAGCAAACACACCCAGAGAACTGAACAAAGGAGAGCGAGAAAGGGTTTAGAGATCACATGGATAATTGTTTCTAAGGATTGCTAGGTGCTGGGAAAGTGTATTCTAAGGGGATGATACTGTGGGTCATAAAAAGCTATTTTTGGTTTTGTTTTTAATACATAATCTTCAATATCCAGCCGACTTAGAAAAAATTCATAAGTGATGCATGTCCGATATCAAATTCTGTTATAAACCGAAAACTCAGCTGTGTTCTTTCCTTCTTTCCCCTTATACCCCAAGGCAAGGAATCAAGGCTTCTAGACACCACCGGATGAGTCAAGGTACCACGGCCCAGACAAGCTAAGCACTGGCTCTGTCACCACATAGACACAAAGGCATTCAAGAAACCACAGCCCTCTGGCTTCGTTGCCCCTTCCTTCATAATCAAATCAACACAGAGCGTGTTTGTAGAATTCAGCCACAACACAAACGGATGCCGCGAAACACCTTGGAACAGTTGGCCGGCAGAAATGCCCACTGAGCGGGCTGTGATTCACTCGGGAGGAGGAAGGCCTCGGAGGGCAGCCGATCGAAGTCTGACCCAGGGAAAAGTCGCTGGGTTCTTACAGGAAGCGATCTAATTATGTTCCTGTAATCCTCCAGCTCGCATTTTTCAGCCACCTCAACACGAACTCACAGATTTCAACGATTATGTAATTACGGAAAACTTCACAACAAACATGAAGATTCCTTCTGGAGGCCACATTGAAGACCGGGATGTGCATTAGAGCGTGGGAGGGAAGCACGTGGCTCACAAAAGGAAGAGCAAAGAGATGTATTGAACTTAAAAGGCTACATTTGAAAAGGGGCCCCTACCAGACCTCCCCTTTTGTGTGCACATTTTTTGCACCTGCAACTGTTTGTGGGCTCGAAAGCAATAGCCCTCCCCCTTCTCCCAAGAGGCCACGCTTTCATGCCTTGGCCCCAAATGTGTCATTTTCCTGCCAGGGAGGAGAAATCAAAAGAAACCAAGTTTTTAGAACTTTGCTGTAAAGAAAATAATAGTTCTGAAAAGGATTGGAGCCACATTTTCAGGTTAGACACAGTTGTTAGAGAAATGTCAGAAGGAAAACATTCCTCTTCACTTTCTTTCCTAGCTCGTTGAAGTTCTTCATTTCACTGGGTTCTGGGTGACATCTGTAGCATCCATTTCAGCACAGGCTGCAGCAGGCTTTTGACTCCGCAGCATGTAACTGCGCTCAGACCACCATGTTCAAAGTCGAGATTCCAAATGAACCTTGCTGACTCTTCACAGAGAAGATGCTATATAAATCATTTCCATTAAAACGAACCTTTGATACCACCAGCGAATTGTGGAATTCAAACCTTTGATAATGATGCTTGTGAATGAAGTGCTGACAAATGGTCTTGCTTTAGAAGGTGTTTGTGGGTGGGGCTTGCGTTAGAGCCAGGATCAAACCTTGATTTTGGCCACTGATCCGTTTCCTCTCTCCCCACCACCCACCTCATATGTTGAGATGAAAGTCAGAGCAGAAAGCCTCTTTTGAACCATTATGAACAATTCTATTCAAAGCAGCATCTGTGAATTTTTATAAGACTGGCCAAGATTTGCTCAATTATTTCTCCATTCTATCCAGGGGATAGAAAGTTTCAAATCAAGGGTTACAATGGAAGCAAAAATGTGTTGTTCATGGGAAGTAGAATGCATTGCTAAATAGATGGAAGTCACAATAAAGGTCCTCAGTATACATGATAGCTCATGGATGAACTTGGTTGAATAGATTAGAGGAACAGACGCAGATAAAATAAACTTCGCTGTCTTTGGTTTAACTTGAGAGACTGAGGATTTTCTAAATGGTACAAACCTTGATGAATGTTGAGGATATAGGGGTTCTCATATATCTTGTAATATACTAGTGAGTCATCTGGTGAGATGGCTGGAAGTTTTTTTTAAAGTAGACATAATCTCATTAGTGAGGAGAAAATAAATCATTGTCTCAGCTAGAGAGAGTGATCCTTTTGAACCATTTTATGGTTCAATCTTGTTTTAACATGTTTGAAGTAGGTAGGTTTGGGATTTCTGGTTCCTGTAAAGCAAAGCCCATGATGGTTCTTTGATTCAGTTGTCTCCTGGGGAAAATGAGGGAAGAAGGTTTAAGTGGTTTGTTATCACTGGCTACTGAATTACCCCTTTTATGCCATTACTTTTTTATTTTTATTTTTTATTTTTTGAGATGGAGTTTTGCTCTTGTTGCCCAAGGTGGAGTGCATTGGCACGATCTCGCCTCACCGCAACCTCTGCCTCCCGGGTTCAAGCGATTCTCCTGCCTCAACCTCCCGAGAAGTTGGGATTACATACACCATTAGTTTTAATGACAAAACCAGCAATTACTTTTGCACCAATCCAATATATGGAGGGATTTACTGATGTATGAAATATGGATTGGGGTGATTAGAAGAGAGAGATGGAAAAGCTGGGATATCAAGAATAAAGGTTATAGGATTAGAAAAACCAGAAGAAGGAAAGATGAGATCAGGTAAACTCAGAGAAAAGCATGAAATAGGAATTATGTTGGGCTACTCAGTAGGAGAAGTGACAAGTGTCTCTTAAACATATGCTGGCCTGACCTTACTGGGGTCAAAGGGACAGTCAAGGAACCTGCCCTGAAAATGCCAAGAGGAGGCAGAGAGCCAAAGAAAGCAAGGGTCAGCCTCCTAGGAGGCCTCCTATCCACACAAATGAGTTTCCCAAGGAAGTCTCATTTATTTCAGGTCCCTTCTCTGGAATAAAACAATTCCCTCTTTGATGGGATTATATCCCTGGGAGGGAAAGGAGCAGGAGAAAATTCAGTGTCAAGGGCAAAAGTAAACTAAGATTATTCACCTGGGAGGTATTTTTTGGAAGGTCTGATACCCTTAGGAGCTAGAAATCAATATTCAAAGATCTCCCATTCCAATGTCATTTAGGCTGCAAGTATGCAGATTTCAGAGCCTGTAGGGGGAATTTATCAGGTAGTGGAATCATGACACATCTTTTCACTTTGTGAAGCTTGTTCTATGGGTAAATTTCATACTGCCTTGACTTGCACGAGTACTGAATGGGGGAAAGAGCAGTGGAATAAAACCTCGACGTCCCAGAAGTAGTTTAATTACAGTTTCAATTAAAGCAGAAAAGGAAAAGCTACTTTTTCTTCATTCTTTGAGAAAGCATAGCATTCATTTGGTTTTGTCTACTTCAGTATTCGAAGTTCTCCAGTACTGGGAGGCTTTTCTTCCAAGGACAGGGCTCTCCCGCTTCCTGGGAAGAGCCTTTGTGTGCAGAAGCCCTGGAGAGTTCAGCAGCTGGTGCTGGGAAAGTTGGGGATGTCAGGAACCCTGGAGCATCAGCAGTAAGTTCAACAAATGTGTACCAAGGGTTTAAAATGTGCTCACCTTCACTTCCAAGCATAAGAAGAAGAGGCATGGGCCAGGCATGGTAGCTCATGCCTGTAACCCCGGCACCTTGGGAGGCTGAAGCAGGCAGATCACCCGAGGTCGGGAGTTCAAGGCCAGCCTGGCCAACATGGTGAAACCTTGTCTCTACTAAAAACACAAAAATTAGCCAGGCATGGTGGTGCATGCCTGTAATCCCAGCTACTTGGGAGGCCGAGGCAGAAGAATCGCTTGAACCCAGAAGGCGGAGGTTGCAGTGAGCTGAGATCATGCCACTGCACTCCAGCCTGGACAACAGAGTGAGACTCCATCTCAAAATAAATAAATAAGTAAAATAAATAAATAAAAATAAAAAGTGGAGGCATAAAAAAAGATGACAGTAAAGAGCTGCTAGAAGAAGGTGTCTCTTCTTTCCATTTTGCAGGTGCCATCAACCTGTTCTTTCCATTTTGCAGATGCCATCAACCTGTTCTTGAATTGCATTCTTTTTGTCTTTGGATCCTTTCTTTCTCCCTTTATTCCAGCACGAAAGGGAGAAAGGGTGGTGGGTTGTAAGAATTAAAGTTTCTTTTGTAGGTATCTCTAATCTCCCTCCAGCCTTGTGAATCTCTCAGCAATCCTGAGATGCTACTTAGGACCTGCCACCGATACCCCCTTCTGAAGAATGGCCTGATTTATAGACACTCCCTGTGGTAGTCAGAGGCTATTAGCAACCCTTCAGTTGCCCCACCTTCTAGATTATCTGTCTGCAGTTGGGAAATTCCACTAGCCACTTCCTGAAAACAAACTTTCTACTCTAAATCTGTAGATGACAGCTATTGAGTGCCTGGACAACTTGTCTGCCCCACATGCAGTTGTAGAGAAACACCTGAGCCTTTTGGGCCAGCAAAATCCCTCATTCCTTCTCCGCCCCTCACCTAGCCCCAGTCTGTTTCATGGATTTTTCAGCACTTCCCCTATCAACTTGGCTTTTCCCTGTTATTTGTAAAAGCCAAGTTGATAATCCCTCAAATTTTGCCAGTAAATTCATGCAAAATAAAAAAGTGAATCATTGTGGATATACAGTTCAAGTTTTGCTAATCCATCCACAGTATTTATGGAGTGACCAATGTGTACAGGAACGGACTGGTAGAAGAGGTTTTTATGGAGGCTGTAAACAACCACCACCACCAACAGATTAGATGCCTGTTGCAAAATTCAAGACACTCAGGAATCAACTAATACAACATCTATATGGCATAAGAAGTCTTTAAAATACTTCATTAATATATTAACTCACCACAAATCAGTTTATATTCCAGAGTATAGTTTAATCAAATATTGTTTTGATGTAGCTACACACATTTCAACATTAAAAAGTATACATTAAGACTTGGTATTCATTTATTTGTTACCAAAGCTAAGCTCTTGAAAACTCGGTATACTAAATATATGTATTTTAAAAAGATGTTGCTTCTCCATCACATTAATAGAAATAATTACACTTGAAGAGACACAAATTATATCAGTTTTTTTATACTGATGTTTCTGAATTTTAAAAAAAAGTAAATGAATTTAATCTAATATAAGGGAACAGCCTTAAACTCTTGGACTAGGGGTAAAACCAGCAGGCGGATCCAGAAGGAAGGTTTGCAGAGTGTTGCTCAGGCAAACAAGATATAAAGGAAAGAAAGTCCTGGATGTTGTTAGGTAGAACAGGACATTGATACCTAAGAACATTAGGTCTGAGGAAAGAGTCTTTTTCAAACACAACTACCTTGGAGAAAATTTGAACTACCATCTCTCAGTGATTCCTTTTAGGATAATTTCCTGTTTGCATGTTTACCATGTGCAATAAAGAAATAGTTCTGTCAGACTTCTAAGAAAAGGGGCTACTCAGCTGACTACTGAAACCTATCAGCCCTTCCTAGTCTTGAAACCAAATCTGGCCTGAGGCAGAGAGGACCCAAGGCGACTGAGGGGAACTCAGTATTAAGGCATCCCTAAAACTCATCCGGCCAAGATCTCAACTTCTTGATTTATGGGTTTCTGCCTTGTAAGACCTGGCCTCTACCTAGGGATGCCTGAGTCACTCCCAGTAACCTGCCCGTTCCCAGGATTCCTCCTGGCCACTTGGTTGTCCTCCCAGTGAGTAGAGAATCACCCCCATCTGTTTCTCATGCCTGGTACTTTGTGTTGGGTTGTGTGCCACTGTCTGCCTCCCTAAACCTCTGCCTATCCTCTGGGTGCCCTTTCTGCATCTAATAATCATCATTCCCATTTATTGAACATTCAGTGTGTATAGCAGGCACCTTGCTGAGCACTTCATATATATTGTCTGAACTAATCCTCCCAACAAGGCCATGAGTCATATTATGATTCCTGTTTTATAGAAGTGGAATCTGAAGCTTTGCAGGATTAACATGCTAGAAAATGTTGAAACTGGGACTCAAACCCAGATCTGTGTGTTCCAGAGATGGTGCTCCTGGTGGCTTTGCAGTCTACTCTCTCTTCAGTTAGGTGGAAATCTGCAGTGGGTCCCTCTCCCCTCGGCAGCGGGCAAGCTTAGTCTGGGTCTTTCTCACTGCATCTGTGTTCTGATATATTACAGGCTCCTTCTGACTCTTCCACGTATTTTATAAATAAATATGCTTTTGTTCATCACAACAGTCCCTCAAAAGACATCATAAAAGGAAAAGAATGGAAAATTTTGGAGAGGAAGTTTTCTGAGACCATTTACGTGACAAAGAAGTCAGGAAAATGTGGCATTGTTGTGATTATCTTCATCATTTCAGGATCTGAAGTGGCTCAGAAAGAAAGACACTCTGAAAGGAAGATGGGCTTCCAAGGGATGTGACTCATGAGGAGGAATATAAAAGACAGGAGAAAAGTGACTTGTCAGATGGACAATGGGCTTTTATTTGAAGCATATGAAGCCATATGGAAGAATACACTGAGGTGGAAGTTAGGAAGGGAACAAAGAAGATATAAGAAGATGTTGCCGGCTGGGGCCGGTTGAGGGGGTGGGAAGGGGTGGGGAGACAGAGCAAAGGAAATGAGTGAGGAAAGACACAAAGACAGGAGACCTTTGTGTACAAAGTAGAGAAACAAATGCCCTACTTTTAGCATCTTGAAAAGATGAATGAAAACATGAATGAAAATAAACTTCTCCTAATGCTATTTTCCAAAAAACACAAAGAGCTTCAGAAACTTTCTGTAATGCTGTACATTACCCAGGAGAAGATCTTAATCTTCTCTTCTTTGATAGGCAAAAGATAGCAGAAAAGAGTTTCCAGTCTCATAAAGGGATGATTTCTGGAAAAAGACATGAAAAATGGGTTTCCTAAAAGAGATACCAAAAGTTTATTTCTTTGAGCTTGTCTATTACCTTGGTAAGCCTCAAGTAGGCCAAAGAAAACAAATCTAGGCAGAAGAAGGGAATCGGCTTCTTTTTCTGGTTCATTTCACCACATCTCTACAAGGACATGATCATTCGTGTGTAGCTTTCTTTGGTGCCACTTATCAGCCCTCAAATAAAAATCTGCGGGTGACTTTTCCTCTGTCTCTGAGGAAATGCCTGTATCAGAAATCTCTGTGTATAATACCACGTACCTCAGAAAATGCCATCTGGTGCTCTTGAACTTAACGTTCTTATACAAGTTTATCCTGATGAAATCCTTGGCATTTTCCTGAGGCTTTTCTTGCCTTCCTGCCAAATGTTAATTGGTACCTGTTCCTGTAAGTCTTGAATTCTCCTTTTCCAGCTGCAGAGATCAGCCTTAAGGGCTTTTTTCCTTTACTTCTAAACCTTTTCCCCAAAACTGCATCCTGGTTCCCAGCCCTGATCCAAGCCTTTTCTCTAGGCTCTGCATTTTTGGGGTTCTTTCACTGAGGCCCTTACACTGGATTCTTAGTTTGGAAACTTGCTTAGTTTCCAATTTCTCTGAAGTGACCTCCAGTTAACAGAACTACCTGCCGTGCGGTTTTTTTTTTTTTAAGGTTTGCAAAATACATTCAGTAGGTCCTGCTGTCAGTCACCATATGTGCCTGAACCTCCCACAGTATCTACATTGCCATCCAGCTCCTCCTAGATTAAAAACCCACACATATTCTTCCTTTAACATTCATTTTCATTTCTATTGCTTTTTCTGTAACAACTTAAGCCTGTGAAATAGCAAAATGGAGGGGAAAAATCATTGATTTTGTTGTAGAGAGATCTAATTAAAAATTTTTAAGTCCTGGTTTCCTTCTTTATTTTTTATTTTTATTTTTGGCTCACTGAACTTTGGCAAGTGACCTAACTTCTTAGTTCTTTCTCTTTAAAATGAGAATGATGGTAGAGTTTTAAAGATGAAATGAGATAATATATTTAGGTGGCTAGCACATAGTCAAGTGTACCAAAAACACTTGTTGGATAAAAGAATGAATAAATTAATAACAGGAGCAGCCAAAAGAGACTATGGTTTTTGCATATCCACGGTGAGCTAGCTCTATGGGAACATTCTCTCTGTTTAGTAAGGGGTGACAGATACTTACGCACAAAATGACCAAGCAATGCAGTAGATGCAAATGATGAAGGAATGTTCAGGACCTCTGGCGTACAGAAAAAAGGGCACCTAACCCAGTCTTACGATGGAGAAGAACCAGGGAGGAATTCATGACTCACATCTCCTGTTAGATCTGTGTCTTTTGGACAACAGCTTTGCCTGCCTATTGCACACTTATCAATGTATTAATATTTGCAGACCAAAATTTTCTGTAAGACAGTGTACGATGATTCCATGTTGTATATCACACCACAGAAATTCAACCACCTTGGGTGGTGATGTGGTAAGGTGACAGCTGGGGAATATTAAGTGTGTCTCGGGAAAGGTTGACTTTCTTTCCAGGGCCCACAAAAGGTGTATTTTGAAGACTTGATATGAAATATCAAGTGTGGGGATTTGCATACAATTATGGGACACAGGAAAACAGAACTTGCTCCTTGTTTTATTTCCTAAGCTCCTTGTTTTATTTGCTATTAAGGCAAAGCCCAAACTTCCCTATCACTTAGTTTTGCAAGTACCAGAATTACTAGTGTCATATGAGACAGTGTTAATGATGTGCGGTACAAATACTCTTGGAAATGTCTCCAAAGTTAGCCATTTTCTATAGATAGATTCCTAATCCTGACAGTTGTTACTTCAATACCACAAAAAGCTTGCTTTTCTTTTCCATGAATTTTTAAACGATACATTTTTTACATTAAAATAGAGACTTTTCTTCTAAATGAAAGTTCCAAAATGCTAGAACTGACTCCACAAATATTTCACCCTCAATAAAAAATATTGATTTAATAATATAGCACCACTTTCTACTGGTAAACATTTTCTTCCTAAAGATAGAGAAAGGCCCTGTGTTGTAGATGAGTATTGTTCCTCTATTTCACAGATGGGAACATTGATGCATGGGTGTAGCATATCGTTTGCCTGAATTTTCATAGCATCTCAGGAGAAGACCTGGAAATCTAGTCCACAATGTCTGTATATTTATGTCTGTTTCTTAGTCATGAGACATAAAGCATCTCAAAAACTACCAATATCATTAAAAATGTCAGAGGAGATCAGTGGTTCCATTTTCAGGATGTGAAATGTGATAAACTGCAGGGAGGAAGATAGATCAACTCGGAACAGAAAAACCACGTTTGAAAGCATTGGAATCTCAACCTCAACTTTGAATATTGTTATTCAAGAACTGGAAATTGATATGAGATGACTGCATTACATTTGGCCACCTTTCAGTAATGCCTATGCTATTCAAAAATACTTGTGCAAACTCAATTTCCAAAAGTTATGAGGGGACTTTTTGTTTAGCAAATTGTTCTTGTAAAACTTGTCTGCTGTTAAACTGTAGACACAACTCCAAGGAATCTCTTACTAGAAAGCATTGCATTATTCCAACATGAATCACAGACAAAATTGACTATTTTCCCAGGATGTTATAACTGACTGTTGTTCTCAGCTGAGAACTAGGATACTTTACTACGTCTGTGATTGAAATGCCCGTTGAATAACAGTTTAACCAAGCTGGATTTGGTATGAGTTTGTTGTATGTGACGGGTACCCAGTGGAATGTGGTTAGGTCAACTTCCAATTCAACAGACTATGAATTAGAGAGAATGTGCGTAGGAGACATTGAACACCACACACTTAAATCACATTTAAAGTGAATCTATCAAACACTTCCAGGACATTCTGCCTTTTGCCATCTGGATGGTACGTGCAATGAAATTCCAACCTGGAAACAGGAAGTCCCTCTAGAGAATGAATTTTTTGTGTGTAGGAAAGTGGATTATGAGCGTCATATAAGACTTGTTAAGTTCCCAGATGCCCATTGCACTATAATTGGCAGTGCGTAGATCAGGAATACACTTTAAAAATATTTTTTATCGTGTATATTTAAGATATACAATCTTTCTATATATTTTGATATACATATCAACTGGAATGATAAGTACAAGTTGAGCCAATTAACACGTCTATCACCTCACATATTACTTTTGTGGGTGTGTGTGGTAAAAGCACCTAAAATCTACTCTTTTAGCAGATTTTCAGTATACAATGCAATATTATTAGCCATAGTCCTCATGCTGTACATTTGATCTCCAAACTTACTCATGTAACTGCAACTTTGTACCCCCCGACCTACATCTCCCCATTCCACTCCCTTTCGCCTACCCCTGGCCACCTCTAGTAATCACTGTTCTATTCTGTCTTCTGTGTATTTGACTTTTTTTCTTTTTTAAGATTCTACATATAAGAAATATTATGCCATATTTTTCTACGTCTGGTTTCTTTCATTTAGTATAATGTCCTCCAGTTTCACACATACTGCAAATGGCAGGATCTCCTTTTTAAAGGAATTCCTTTCAAAAATAATATTCCATTACGTGTATATATCTATATACCTATCTATCTATATCTATATCCATCTCTATCTATATGCCACATTTTCTTTATCCATTCATTTGTCAAGGGACACTCAGGTTGTTTCCGTATTGTGCCTATTGTAAATAACACTGCAAAGAACATAGGAGCGCAGATATCTCTACAAGTTTCATTTAGTTTGGGAATGTACTCAGAGGAGGGATTCCTGGGTCATATTGTAGTTTCATTTGTTTGTTTGTTTTTGAGACAGGGTTTTGCTTTGTTGCCTAGGCTACAGTACAGTGGCATGACCGCAGCTTACTGCAGCCTCCTGTGCTCAAGTAATCCTCCTGCCTCAGCCTCCTAAGTAGTTGGGACTACAGGTACATGCCACCACACCCAGTTAGTTTTTTTGTTTTGTTTTGTTTTTGTAGAGACTGTGTCTTGCTATGTTATGCAGGCTGATCATGCACTCCTGACCTCAAGTGATCTTGCCACCTTGGCCTCCCAAAGTGTTGGGAATAAAAGCGTGAGCCACTCTGCCCAGGCTTTATGGTAGTTTCCTTTTTAATTTTTTGAGGAGCCTCCACACTGGTTTCCACCGTGGCTGTACCAGTCTACATTTCCACCAACAGGATACAAGGGTTCTTCTTTCTCCCTATCCTCCCCAACACTTGTTATCGCTTGTCTTTTTCATAGTAGCCATCCCAACAGGTATGAGGTGACGGCTCCTTGCGGTTTTGATTTGCATTTCTCTGATGGTTAGTGATGTTGAGCACCTTTGCAAACACCTATTGACCATTTTTACGTCTTCTTGGGAATGTACTCTTACTTCCAATCTTACCCACATTTTTGTTGATAGCATTTGTGAGACAAGGAAATCCGAAATGCCGTGTTTTTTTCATGAATTCACCTAGCATTCAAACAGTGCTTTGTTCTTTGAAGATAGTTTTACATATCCCATTTTTCCCTCACAAAAACTGAGTGCACTAGTTAAAAGGCATTATCATCTCCACTTTTAAAATAAGGTAACTGAGACCCAGAGGAAGCATGGAAGACATTTGCCTAAGATAAAATAATAAGTTGGCAGCAGAACTTAGACTAAAATCCAGATTTCCTTTTTTTTTTCATTTTAGTAGTTTTTATTTGCTTTTTAAAATCCTATTGTACAATTTTTCTTTAGGTACTTTTAAATAGACTTGGTTATTTTCTGATTTCAAACAGCAAATATTTGAAAGTCACTCCACATGAATAACCTCTGTCTTGGTTCTGGGAATGGAATACTTGTGGCAAACTTTTTACTATGGAAAAACAATACAATGATTTTTATTTCATGGATCCATGAGGCAAAATAGCAGTTTTTTTCCTACAGAAATTCGAAGCTCCCTTGATTGATTTGTCTTTGTTTTGAAAGTTAAAAAATATAGAAAGGTGTAGTAGATAATATGAATGTACATCCACACACTATTGACCAGTATGGACATGTTCTATTTTTTTGCATTATATATATTAATAACTATGAAGCTAATATATCTCTTCATTTATTCATCTTTTGTGTATTTTAATAACATAAAATTCAGATCTTTTGAGCCAGAAGCCAGAGATTGTGAGGTCACACAGACCACATGGGAACAGAAAGCTTAAAGGTCTGACAGGAAAAGTTTACCTTACCAAGTTCCTTCCCCAAGTAACACAGAACCAGCAGACCCCCAAAATAATGCTGCTGGGCTTTCCCTGAGGCAACTGTTGGGGCATTATTTGCTGTGTTTTTCTAGAAGCTTTCTTCTAAAGTTTTAGGCAGTACCTTGGCCCACACCTGGCTCTCTAAGAGGCTTTGAGTCATTCTTTCTTAAAATGTATTTGTTGATTTACTAGCTCCCAGTGAAAGGGAAAGGGGAAAGGGCCTCGGGCAAGGGGAGCAACTGTAGCTGTTATTTGTGCAAAGTAGAAATATAATTGGCTGTTTTTTCTTGTCTATTCAAGTTCCCCAGATCAGCTATTAGGAAGGGTGAGAGCTGACTTAGTACATTTAGAAACGTAGAGGAAAACTGAGGTAATGTGAGACCTCAGGGGCTTTTCGTTGTTGTTGTTGAAAGATAAACACTATTTTACACTCAAGTCCTGTAATACATGTGGCGTAGAGACTGATGAATGACTCATTTGTTGTTGGAAAGTGAACAAACTTGCCTAATGATATAGTTTTCTTTTCACTGTGTGCGTGTGTGTGTGTGTGTGTGTGATGTGTGTTGCATATGTGTGTGTGTGTTCTTTCTGGGCAATGCCTCCCTTTGACTCATCTCATAGTTTGAATTATGGCATTTTTTAAAAATTGGCAAATTCATTTCATTCAGTGGTTGCTTCTAATTTTAAATATGTGTCTAAAGCAACAGAACTACAAATGAAACCCTAGTCTTTGATTGTTAGGGACTTTGGGGTAGAGAAGGCAAATAAGAACAATGCCAAAAGGATATTTCTGAAAATCCATACTTTAGGGTAGATTGCTTTTTTAAAGAATCCTGTGCAAAAAAAAAAAAAAAAAAAAAAAAATTAAGGGCTACTGATAAAATTGCTATGCTCTATCTCTTTGGTTATAAAAATTAAATACATAGACACATGCTATAAAATTATATCAAATTGATTGTGACAATTCTTTGTATGATTCCTTTGTACTGATAGAACTATTTCTTTCTCTTCTATTTGGGCTCCACCTTTTTTCCTGTTTGTGTAATTCACGTCAATGCTTTGCTCGAGATTAAGTCAGAGATGAGTTATGGGTTCTGGAATGTGAAATCCTCTGTTTCAGTACGTACGCATTCAACCGGGGACAGCAACTCCTTGACTGGTAGAAGGGAAAGAGCGACCCAGTCACTAACATCCTTTTCAAAGCACTGGGCTACTTTTTGTGGGTGTTCTTATGCTTGTACGCATTTCTTTTCATCAGTCTTCTCTCAGGGCAACTTGGATTTCCAGATCATCCAAAGCTTTTTGGAATTCCATTCTGTGTTCTCCTTTGTCGTGTGTATTCTAATCCTTATCTGTGCTTCTTTCCACGTTTTTGAGGTGTTATCTATCGACTTCTCATCAGGTGAAGCAAGGTGAGGCAACAAACTGTGAAAAGCTTTAAGAACACCCTCTTAAACTGTAGCTCTTGAGTCCCAGAGTTCAGAAGGGAGTGGGAAAACTATTCTATAAATAAAAATATCTGGAAATACTCTGGAGAAGACTGACTCTTCTAAAAGCAAATGCTAGTTAACATGCCCAGACAAGTTTTTTGCATCTTTACTTGGAAAAGAGAATCTATGACACCCTCTAAAATATCAAGTAGTCTTAAGTGGATAATGTTGCTCTAGTTGGTTTCACTATCAAAACCACTGAAAGCTTCAGTAACTTGTAAGATAATGTATCCTAAGGGACTAACTTCTGAACATGAATTTAAAGGTACCTCTGACACCTGTGCTCTAAATATTCATTAATAACATAAATGATGTCCTTAGTACAATTAAAACAATACTTTGGCTATTGATACTTGTCCCTTTAGGGATTCTTGATTTTCTGTGCATGCTTATTATTTGCCCTCACATAAGCACTCACATGATATTGTCAGTAACTGAGAGCTGGATAACCGGCTTGTTTTCCAGGCTACCAATTACTCTTCCCTGCTTACATCTTGTGTGGGCTTTTGGCAGACATCAGCTTCTAGCACCTAGAAGGCACTTCCTTCTCCAGAGTAACTTTATGGAAACAAGGACTTTGTTGCAACTGGCTGAGCTTGAAATGAACACCTCCTCTGTCTGCTTTACAAAATAAGTGGAGACTAACTGGCCTAGGCAAGTTTTCTGTATTCTTGGATTGATTAGTCCTTGCATTCTCTTTGCCTCTTCTCAGACTATCTCTAAATTTAGCAATGCGATATGGTACAAACAGTCTTTCACATATGCTGTGTCACCAAGGGGATTTCAGGATTGTTTCATCGGTCTGCCTTGGCAAAGCTGACGCACTCTCCCATTGGTCTGTGCTCAGGAATCTGGGTGGGAAGTGAAAGTACAGACAAGCCTGCCAAGGCGAACTCCATCATGCAAGAGCTTGCTGCTGTGTGTGGGTCTGAGACCCAGATTCGGGCCAATTCAAAATGAAAACCTTCAAATGAGTGCTCCGAGAGTAAAATGAAAACTGAATCTGCTTGCTACATGTCGATGAGGTTCAAAAGATAGCAACGGTTTTGGGGTGCAAGGTCAAGCTGAAAAGTTAAAAACAGAAAGGGACCTTCTTTCCTCCACCTAAATAAATATCCTTTCCTAGAGTTGTCACTGGAAAGGTGGCACAGAGGAAGGTCGAGTGATCCCCTCTCTGGGGTCCACATGCCCACTGCTGGGCCACACCTCACCCAGGCCCTTCCCTTGTGAACACCTCACAGAGGGACCGGCTCCAAACTGACCCTGAAGAATTATGTGAAATCCTTCTCGTTTAGAGCTTTAAAGGGCATAAGAGAATTATGAGGATTTGGAAAAACTAGGACTGGGTCCATGTTTATGCTTGTAGCCTTTTACCAACAAATACATATGTACATATATGTACATATATATATTTTTCCCTTTAATGTTTCATAAGATATTCTTATCACCTAAATGAAGACAAATTAGCTGAGCTTGTTTGGCATAACACATATCATAATATTTTTTACTTTTAAAAATCTGTTTTTTTCTGATATCAATTCATACTCATTGAAAAAATAGTCAAATGTTACAGAAATGTGTAACAGAAAACAAGAGGGTATCCCTTTCATCACACCCCCTAGGAATAACTTTCATAGGAATTTGCTTTATATCCTCAATTTTCCCCCCACAGATGCTCACCCTATCTAGCTAGCTAGCTATTTTTTACGAGAATAGAATCTCCTTGATATACTAATAAATTGCTATTTTATTCTACTCAACTACCTTTCCATGTTTGTTTATAAAGATATCATGGTTTGTTTTTTAAACTAGACTTTAAAAAAATATAAGTTTATACAGAATAAAAGCAAAGAATACAGAGAACTATTAATTAAAAATAAAAGTGCTTTCCTTCTGTCCTCCACCCCACAGTAACACTGTGGTCTTTGGAATCCTGCAAAAACATACACAAGGGTATGCATATGTACTTGTTTACTTCTGTGTATGTTTTTTTTACATACATGGAACTGCACTATATAGTTCTGTAGCTCAGTTTTTGAAATTTGGTATTAAAATGTTCTTTCAATTAAGGCCAAAGGGCATTTAACTTGAAGGTAAGACAGTCCCTTCCAGGAGGGCAGAGATCATGTCTGTCTTGCTCATCGCTGTGTGAATTTTGCCTGACATGTTGCAAACACTCCATATGGAAGTCTTGAGGGTCTTCTGCTCCAGTCAGAAAACTTCTGGCAGAAGAGTTATCCCCAGACCTCAGATGCTCGACGGATACATGAAAAACTTTCTTTGATGGATTCGATGTCAGAATCTCCATGTGAACTTCCACTTAGAGGTGTCACGCTATGGTGAGTCCCATTCCTGAGCATGGTAACAATTTGGTGCCCCAAAGTCTATAGGGGAGTGCACGTACCTGCCTGGGGAGGGAATAAGGAGGCCAAAGAGGTCAGCAGCCCTTGGTGCTGCTGAAATTCTCCCTCAACCAGCAATCAGTAAAATACATCTAATCTTCTTTGGATCAGAAAATTCAACTTTGATAGCAGAACAAGTATTCTTAGTAATTAATAAGATTATTAATAAATAATCTTAAATTCTTAGTGGATTCTTTTAGTGAATTACAAAACTAGTTGTGTGCATGCACGCATGTGTAGGCTGAACTAGATCAGTAACAATATTAAATAATGTGTGTATTTGAGTTCTAATGTATCAAATTACAATTTATTTAAGACATCCATTCTGTAATACTCTTCCTCACCAAACAGTTTCTAATGTGATAGTTGGTTTTTAATTCTCTAGTGCTAGAAAAAGAAAGTGATTCATGTCACTGAATTTGTGCATCATTTCAGGACATTAAAAAACCCAAATAACATTTCAGAAGACTTTTGATCACAATTTTGGGGTTAATAGAAATTAAAATCAATATATGGTAGCCTTGAGTAAGAGAGAAAACCTGTCTATTGGAGAGACTTCAAAGGTCAACCGATCCCAGAAAGGCTCTAACTTATTAGAGACATTTATCATGCATTGCCTTTGGGACATTAAAATGTCACCCTCAGGATTTATGGTTTTTGCAAAATGTGTACAATTTCTGTGGGGAATTTTTCTTATCCCAAAGGACAGGGATAATAGAAAGGAAGCCTTTTATTAGCGCTTACTTTTAAAATGTTCTGAAAGCACTAAAGAGTCAGGATGACTGTTGTCCAGCTGGCTACAGGCAGTTGGCACATAAATCACAAGGAATTGGCCATAGCAAGCCTCTGTACAGAATGGCTCACACAAATTGGCAACTGATCATTCCCTCTCCTTTATTTCTGTATAAACTGTTTACAGAAAACTACGTGGCAGAGTGTCTGAGAATAGTGACATTCTAATCCCTAGTAATTCCTAGGAAATGTAATTGTAGGAACAAATTTCATAAAGTGCCTTCAATCTTATATAAATCTGTGTAAATCACAGATCCCTTTAAATACCATTTGGACAGCAGAGCTCTAGCTGGAACTGCAACCTGACTTGCCTCTGGAGCTTCCTGAAGGCAGCTGCCAGTTCCCTGGTGGAACCCTTGCCTTCCCAGGCTGACCAACCTTTGCCAACAGCCGTCAGTTCTTTCCAGATAATTTGGGGCAATGTCACCCCATTTGCTGTGTCAAGAACTTGCCCCTTGAATTTTAAAGGCATCTGCATTTCATAAGAAAACCCAATTTTCTGCTGCTGACTTATTTACACACAGAGTTGCAGATGCCTAAATTGAAGTGATTTGTTGCTATTCTTGGCTGTGAACAGGCTGTCTCTGTTGAAAACTGAAAACCTGTGTGGTAGATGGAACGAGTCCTGTTGAATGGTGCAAATGTCCCCTGCACAAAAGCACTATTAGTATGAATGAGGAATGACAAAGTGAGGACTGGACATAATTTGTTAACAGCTTCCAAAGTTGATGAGGATCAGTGAAGATCCTCCTGGAATGCAGGGTATCCATGTTCTTCTTTCAACCTTCACATCATAATGAAATAATAATTTGTATTTGTAGAAATGTATAAAATAAGTATCATGTTAAAGACATAAATCTGTGAACACAGAGCAGGTAAAGTTTTCTTTTTGGTGTTCACATGGGGAAAATCAGATGACCCAATGTAGAAATGGACACTGAATTTGGTTGTCATCCAAATGGGTCCATGTCACTCTTCAAAATGCGTCTCCAGTCCTGCCCCCTTCTCCATTTGTGCTGTCACTGACCCACCCTAGGCCTCCAGGATTTCTCACCTGGATGATGTCTGTACCCCACTAAATTGTTCCTCTCATTGGCTTCCATTAATTTATCTTTTTGGACCATTGTCAAATTGTGATCCATATATTGCCCATACCTATTATGTCATTCCCCTGTTTATAACCTTTTGGAGTTTCTTCTCACCTTACAGAATGAAGTCCAACTAAGACTCTCAGTGTCACCTCTGCCTGTTGCTCCAGGCTCAGTCCCATGCTTCTGTGGGCATCCTATGCTAATAGGCTTGCATTCCTCATGCTAAATGATCTCTGTCACCTCTGTGCCTTTGTTTCTGTTGCCCTCTCTACCTGAGAGGTTTTCCCCTTTCTCTTGGCTGGGCTAACTATTGATTATCCATTAAAATTCAACTCCTACACTGCCTTCTCCAAACATCCTTTCCTGGCACACTGTCCATCAGGGTAGGTAAGCTGCCCAGCCCCTTGTGGGCCCCCTAGTCCTGCAGGCTTTGCTCTCACTGCACTTGAATATTGCAGCATAGTAACTGCAATGTTTAGAGTGTGTTTGTCCTCTGCAAAGTTCCCATGTTGAAATCTTACCTCCAAACTGATGATATTAAGAGGTAAGGCCTTTGAGAGGTGATTAGGTCATGAAGCCTCCAACCTCATTAATGGGATTAGTGTCTTTATAAAAGAGGCCCAAGAGGGCTTGTTCACCCCTTCGGCCATCTGTGAGTTGGAGAGCTAGCCCTCGTCAGACACTGAATCTGGTGGCGACTTGATTTTGGACTTCCCAGCCTCCAGAACTGTGGAGATAAATTTCTGTTGTTTATGAATTATCTGACCTAAGACACTTTGTTATAGCAATCTAAATGAACTAAGACAGTCATCTAATTATGCATCCTCTGGTCTGTGACATGCTTGAACACATAAACTGTAACTTATTCATTGTTGTGTTCTTACCCAAATACAGCACCATGTCTGACATATAGTTGGTACCTCATAAATGTCTGATGAATGAATAAATGAGGCTGGATAGGCAACATGAGGTAAAAGAAGAGTTTATATTTTCATACTAGGTTTATGGGATTTATATTAGGTTTTATATAAGATTTATGGTAGGTTTTACATAAATTTATATAAGCCTTATAAGAAGCATATGCTTATTTATAAATAAGTAGAATAATTAAAAATAATTTCTATAGCTTAAAAACACATTAGAGAGCATCTAGTCCTGTGCTTTTCTTTTACAAATGGGCAACCAGAAGCCCAGAGAAGTTATGACCTGTCCAAGACCCCACAGTAAGGTAATAACCTCTGAACAGATCCACATACAGTATTTGTCGGTCCCACTTTATGAATTGAGGTCTGTACAATATATGCTTTAATATTTATGTTCAGGTAAAGAATTAATACCATGGTTCCCTAATGGCACATTTAACCATACATATGTACAAATTAAGGAATACAAAGTGCTTAATATTGTAAACTGTTCCTCAGCCGCCATGTGAAACTAAGGTAAATACCACACTAACTCTTAAATATTTCTGGAACCACCAATTCGAAGTTGAGGAGGAGCCACAAAATTGCAGCTCAGTGCTAGTGGGAAGTGATACTTGATTCTGCGATTTGAAAGGACTTGACAAGTTAATCAATTTGTCTTTTACTTTACCAAAGTGCCCCTGCGACCGAATACTCCCCATATCCCAAAACATCGCCCATCTCAGCTGTCAGCAGTGGCACAGCCTGCAAGTCTTCATGGCACATTTGGTCACAGTCCTTTTGTCCTGATGACATCGGGCAAAAGAAGTGCCACAGTGTTTCCCTGGGGCCTGAGGGGTATTAATCACATAGTCAGATGTTGGGCTGTGTGGTGCCAGGACTGACTATCCATTTGTTGATTAGTAAGTGTGTGTGCTTGTGATATGGGAAGTCCTCTAAAGCCAAGGGCCCAGGGCTCCCTCTTGCCTCAATCTATGAGGAGTATTAAATTGGAAAGAAATTCATACAAAGTAACTACCAAGCTCACCATTAAATGCCCTATTAAGGTATTATCTGATAATTTAGAATAAGGTAATAGTGCCTTAGGGTACCTAATACAGGTTTCTTACATTCTTCTGGCATTGCATTTAGGATCATCTAAAGTATAAAGGTCTAAGGGGAAAGATCAAGAAACTGGGAATTTGCAGTCCTGGATTGTTTTCTTAAATCTACTAATTACCTACTGGGTAACTTTGAGAAAACACAACCTGTTAATGGTTAGCCATTTCAGTTTCTCTACCCATAAAATAAGCCATAAATTATCTACACCCATGCAAAAGTACTGGGAGAAGAAATGTTCAAATGAAAGATATTGTAAAAGTATAACATGGTTTTACAAAGTTTAAAAGCTGTTCTGACCTCCACTTAAAGTTAGCATGATGTCAGACTTCCACAGAGAGGGTCTCCAAGAGAACTAGTCTTAGATGCAGTCGTGTGTTTTCTTTTAGCTACTCAAAATGAGTAACTAGGAAAGGTGTTTTATAAATCCAATCTATTTTCTTGAGAAAATGAAGGAAGTTTACGTGTAACATATACCTATCATGTTAAAAGACTTTATTGTGAAGATAAGAATGTTGGCTGAGAGCCTCTTCCTTTCTATTTATATAACATCTGTCGTCAGCATGGTGCCTGTCCCCTTCTGGGCTGCCAGAGACTCCCTACTTCTCCTTGACTGGTTATAAAACTGCCAGTCTTTTGCCTTCCTGGGCCACATTTAAGCTGTTCTGAGTTCTTGAATCTGCCAGAACAACCTGAGATTTGGATTAAGCTTGTATCAAGAAACTCAAAGACCCTGAGACAAATGTGGTTAAAAGCAGATATTTTGTTGATTTAGGATTGGGCACCAATGTCCCAAGCTTTATTAAGGAGGCATTCCAAGAAAGCTGACCATACCAAAACAGTCTCATCCTGTCCTGAAGGCTATGGTTTCCCAGCCGCATGGCTGGAGTCATTCTTCCCTCACAAAGCACATTGTGCTTTATAGATGCAGAGAGATGACACTTTCACCTCTAATTCAGGCTTGGAAACAAGCAGTGCTGAGCTGGTCTCTGGGGACTCACAGGCTCTGGAACCACTGGACAGAGCAAGGTTGGGGTGGGCTTTGACGACCTCTTGCTGAGATTCTAGGCTAACAAACTAATCACAAGGAATGGGCTACTCGTAGTGCTGCTTGGGAGGCAGATGATGTACTTGCATTTCCCTTTTTCCACGGTAAGGTGGTTCCTCACTTTGAGAGAAACATGATCCTCATGGCAGGTATTTCCTGTTTTCTTTAGCTGCCTGTGCCAAACTCTCTCCTCAGAACCTGTCACAGCCTTAGCCATAATAGATGCTCAACAAATATTTGTTGAATAAACCAACAAATGAAACATCGCTTCCTTATTCTTCTGTTGGTATTCTATTAAAAAATGGATACCCCACTTACAAGAACTTCAGAAGAACTTTCCCATTCTAAAGTTCCCAGAAATTCAAATGGATAAAATATTTCCATTTTAATTTTTAAAGATCAGAAGAATGCAGTGACCACAGTTTATATTTTCCCTCCTATTCTCCTCAGGGCCTGTGTTGCTCATTTAAATGCAATCCGCCGTATGTTTGGGTCAGTGGCCTCAGTCCGGAGGCTCTTACAGTAACTTGGCACTGTGGAAATCCCAGAACTTCGGCCAGGGTCTGGAGGAGACGTGTGGGGTTGGGGGTACTGAGGGCCACTCTCATTAAGCCTCAGGCAGTGGTCCGGCCTGCCTCGGGCAGCAGATCTCTGGGTTAGTTAGCTTGGTTTAGCATGGAAACAGTCAGCAATGCCTGAGAAAGCCACGAGGCCGGTCAAGATGACTAGGAAGATTATAAACCAGAAAACTTCCGCCTTGGTATTTGAAAACCACACGGAATTTTACAACATTCCTGCCTATTAACTGCTGGGAAGGGCACTACCTTATTGCCTTGTGCATAATGGAACCAATCTTTCCCCTCAGAGGCCCCCGTGTTGCTTTGATCAAGTTCAAAAGATGAGGGGAATGATGACTAAGGGCCTTGGGAACCAGACTGAAGAATCTCACAGACATACTCCAGGGTTTTTTGGGGATTGTTTGTTTTCTTTTCTGACGCATCATTTTGGTAAACAATTCCTATAGTCTGCGCACTTATCAAATTCCTTACCCAAATATTTGCTATTTATAAAATAATCAAGGAAACAGACTTGTGTTTATTATTCCTAAATCAGCCACAGTTTGATGAATTAAAAACAGTCTTACTTTTTCCTCCTTCCTCTCCCTTTACCAGCCTCTTGTAAAACTGCCAGCATGATACACCCAACTCTCTCTTTAGACAGTAAAAATGAAAAATAAAAGTGACCTTCGT
The DNA here is from genome assembly GCF_047675955.1 of Chlorocebus sabaeus. Lineage (NCBI taxonomy): Eukaryota > Metazoa > Chordata > Mammalia > Primates > Cercopithecidae > Chlorocebus > Chlorocebus sabaeus. The sequence goes on from NC_132916.1 coordinate 29,906,898, forward strand.
GAACTGTGCATTGCCTCTGCATAGTCTGTTAGACTTCAGGCCAGCAGCCAACTCCCCTTAGCACCAGAGGTAGATCTTTGGAAGCGATTGAGTTGGAAAGGGATACAGTAAATGTCTGTTTCCGGTTCACAGGGGCCTCAGCGTCACCACATCGTTTGGACGTCTGACCAGTTTCCTGACTTTGAGAGTCTCTTACTTTAAACATGAGGGATCAGCCCTGGAAAGGAAAGGAAGACACACGCGAGAGTCTGCCTCTGACCCCACCGGCGGCCACTCTCAGGATGGGTCCTCCAGACGGGATTTCAACAGAATTGTTTTGATAGGGACAGTACTTTCTGTTGCTGTCCCGGGGCAGGGTGATGGTGAGGACACACGGTGCTCTCAGATCCTCTGTGTGGACAAGACCAGCTCTGGGCCAGCTTCCAGGAAGCCCCACTGGTAGCGACAGAACATGTCCAATTCAGAAAGCCCTTCAGGGCTGGTTCAACTGGATATTGTATTTAAATGGATCTAGTTATATTTCATATGTGTGAAAGAAAGGCTTTGTTAGATGAATACATTTATACTTTTTTTTTTACTGATTAAAATTTTATTATTTTGGCCATGTACGGTGGCTCACACCTGTAATCCTAGCACTTTGAAAGGCCAAGGTGGGTGGATCACTTGAACTCAGGAGTTCAAAGCCAGCCTGGGCAACGTAGGAAGTCCTATCTCTACCAAAAAACCAAAAACAAACAAACAACAAAAAAAAACCAAACAAAATTAGCGGGCTGTGGCGGCACATGTGTGTAGCCCCAGCTACTCAGAAGACTGAGGCAGGAGGATTGCTTGATCCCGGGAGATGGAGGTTGCAGTGAGCTGAGATCATGCCACTGCACTCTAGCCTGGGTGACAGAGTGAGACTCTGTCTCAAAAAAATTATTTTTTCTAATTTGCAAATTGGAATGTTTTATTTTTTATGTTTTGTAGGTACATAGTAGGTGTATACATTTATGGGATACGTGAGCTGTTTTGATGCAGGCATGCAATGTGAAATAAGCATATCATGGGGAATGAGGTATCCATCCCCTTGAGCATTTATCCAATCACACTCTTCAGTTACGTTAAAATGTACAATTAAGTTATTATTGACTATAGTCATCCTATTGTGCTATCAAATAGTAGGTCTTACTCATTCTTTCTATTCTTTTGTACCTATTAACCCCCCACTTAAACTTTTCTTTCTGAAAGAGACAAACTTACTAAATTATCATGAGGAGAGAACCGAAGAATTCCAATGAATCATTTTGTTTAAAAAATAACTACAGTTATCCTTTATCAAACCAAAATTCTAGGTCTGCAACAACTTCGATTTGGCACAGCATTGCTGCAAAGCTTAATGTGTATATTTACACACTTTAGCCCTCTAGAAAGCCATCCTACTGTTGATATCCCCATCGTGTCCTTATTTTCATCAGTATGTTTCTATGTTTCTAAGTGGAACAGCAAGTCTCAACTACCTTTAGAGTCCACGCTTTAATTGCTCTTATTCCTTTATAATATGCTGAGCTCCCTTAAAAGCTGGTTTCGGCCAGCCATGGTGGCTCATGACTGTAATCCCAGCACTTTGGGAGGCTGAGGCAGGTGGATCACCTGAGGTCAGGAGTTCGAGACCAGCCTGGCCAACATGGTGAAACCCTGTCTCTACTAAACATACAAAAATTAACTGGGTGTGGTGGCAGATGCCTGTAATCCTAGCTACTTGGGAGGCTGAGGGAAGAGAATCACTTAACTTGGGAGGCAGAGGCTGCAGTGAGCCAAGACTATGCCATTGCACTCCAGCCTGGGAAATGGAGTGAGACTCCATCTCAAAAAGAAAAAAAAAAAAAAAAAAAAAGCTGATTCCTATTCTGCCAAGGTGAAACTGTTGGATGCTAACTTCTGAGGAGAATGGGCTCTGTTTGGCATGATTTGGCTGAGAGAGGCAAAAGCATGCAGCCTCCCACAGGAAACGGTGGGAGAAACACCGGCAGCAGATGTAGGCAGGTGTTTATGCAAAATGGTGCACAACATATTCAGAAGTAAAAATTTCATATTCATGAATACAAATTTCATTTACCATTATGAAAATAAACATTTCAGTAAATCATTTCGTGATAACTAGAGGGATCCCAGAGGCAGGAGTCGCCTGACCTTCCAAAATAATAGCAGCCAGGGTATGGCAGTGGCAGCAATGACACTTCTAGCTGCCAGTTACAGGCATCCTAGCAACCTCCGTCAGGAGAAGAGTGGGAGGGAAAATGGTTTTTTTTCCTCCCAGCGTTATGAGACAACTAGGGAGGCTAGTCTCTGAGGATTTGATCTAAGGCTCGCCCAAATTACTTTCTCTCAGGAACTTTTGCCTTGAACCAATTTTAGGCACCAAACTAGTTCTCTCTTGCTGGAAGAACGTGATTGTATTGTCTGAAATTGTGCATGCTTCCTTGTAGGATGCCAGTGGAAAATCCCAACCATGCTCTTTCCCACTAAGTTGTTAGGATTTCGCTTTCCAGTAAATACAAAAAGAACATGCAAGCATGGCTAAGAGGTTTTTTTTCTAATTAAAAAGCTACATTTTTTATCTTAACATTTCTACTTCTGTAAGCTTTATGAAGACATGAGACCATACCATTTGTCTTTACATTCCCATAATACCCAGTAATATTTATGCATATAATTGCAGATGAATAATGATTCTTTTAGATAAAGAAGCTTGCCCACCCGCCTCTTCCACAAATGAAAAGCCTTTTTCATATAGAACTTTTTGGCCAAGCAAAGGCTCATGATATCTGTAATATCTGTGATAGAGAAGCAGTGAGGACAGTTCTTGTTCCACAATTATCTAGAATGATAATTGGGCTTTTCTGTTCACTTTCATTCTCGTGGAGGGAAGGAGGAATGTGAATAATTGAAAAACAATTTATAACTCAAACAAAACACATATGAATCTGGCTTTGCTCTGTGGTGAATCCCACAACTCGATAGTGCCCTCGTATCTTTTCTGTCTGTCCTTAATTCAAACTCTGTCCAGTTGATCAAGACCCAGCTGGGAGGAGGATCCAGGAAAATGTTCCAGAGTGGGGATGGGAGAAGGTGCTGGAATGAAGGACTCAAGAGATGCATATGAAGCTCATTTTGATGCTTTATCACTTTGTATTCTTGGGAAATGCTTGTTCTGTGTTCACGCCTGAGGTTTCTTCTTGTCAACTTAGATGAATGGATTATAGAATGTATACATTTCCTGCTTACACTGTGATGGAAAGTCCCATCTAAATAAAAATTAGTTGACCTTTGCATTGTTGTGGTATTATGTCAAATGCAGAAAAGCTTAAGGGTATAATAATAATAACTAAAATGGATAAACTAAGTCTGACTTAGAGAATTATCAAAATCTTAAAGCATTTCAGGGACAAAAATGGTTTTAAAAAGTAAACATTTGCATACTTTTAACCCAAGATTTTACCAGTTTCCTCCTACAACTTATTTAAATGCATATTTCAGTTATAATAATTTGGAGTGAATCCCCCAGTTGACTTGAATGTGTACAAACTTGATCCTGGCCATTTGAACCTGATACAATTTAGCAAATTTTGAAATTTGTATTCTAGTCATTCAAGTAAATGAATAGTGTCATTTGATTATTTGACGTGATTGTTTTTTTAAATGGTTCTTTTGAAAAACTGCTTCTGGGTATCAATACTAAAATGAAAACACTGGTTAAAATCATAAAAGCAGGAAAATTAATTTCAGAGCATTTTAAGCCTCCTCTGCTTCCTGGGCTTACAGGGCTTCAGAAGTGGAGAATCGTTCTCTGATGTCACTGTTCTCTGAAAGCTGATCCATTCAAACCCATATGGTGGACATCTTTGAATCACATACTGGTTACATTTTTCAGTGCCTCGGAAAGCAAAATTTCCCCCCTTTTAATCCTCAAAAGCAAACTCAAATGAATTGTTTTACCCACCTGCAGCTTCCTCTGAGGAATACAACTCTTTAATTCAATTCATAATGTCCTCATATTCTACAACCTCCAAATTATCCTAAATTATTAAATCCTAAATGATTTGGGTTTAAAATTAAAATAAACAATTTTAGTTTTAAATCTAAACCATTGTTAACTGATTCTGAGGTGGGAAAATGGAGGACTTTTTAAGTGAAGCATCACGAAGATATTACAGAAAGCCAGAAAATGTCCCATTTCTTTCCTTTTTTTTTTTTGAGACGGAGTTTCGCTGTTATTGCCCAGGCTGAAGTGCAATGGTGCGATCTCGGCTCACCACAACCTCCGCCTCCCAGGTTCAAGCGATTCTCCTGCCTCTGCCTCCCGAGTAGCTGGGATTACAGGCATGTGCCACCACGCCTGGTTAATTTTGTATTTTTAGTAGAGACGGGGTTTCTCCATATTGGTCAGGCTGGTCTCGAACTCCCGACCTCAAGTGATCCACCCGCCTTGGCCTCCCAAAGTGTTGGGATTAGAGGCATGAGCCACCGCACCGGGCAATGTCCCATTTCTTTAATTCTCTACTGCAATCTACAACTTTGCTAATCAATAGAGAGTCAACATGGTTCCACAGATTTTGGAAATGCAAAAACTTTTGGCTTTTAAAAGCCCCTTTCAAGCAGAAAAATCTATCTGCTGAATAATAAAGACCATACAAGAGAAAATGGAGTGTGGGCCCTCCCTACTGGATTATGCCTCAGATAGAGGTCCCTGGTGGTAGGGACCTAGATGGAGAGACAGCGTGATAGAATTGCATTAACAAGTGTCCAAGAGTGCAGAATCCACAAATGGGTGATGGACAGGCCTCTCCTGGTCTTTGTCTCTACCCTGTCTGGCTTACAACCCTACATTTCTATGGTTGCTTCACTCCAATTAAACTTCAAGCTCAGCTTCCATCCTATGCAAACACCCTTTCATGTTTCTAGATCTCTTTCCTACCTGCACCCATCCCTGTTTTGCATCTTTGTCTTGGAAGGACAAATAGCATGGTAGAATTTTTAGACTGAAAATAAGATGTGGTTCTAAAAGTACATAATGTCACTATGTACTCATGAGCTCTTGATTCATGCCTCATTCCATCTGTGGGGACAGCCCACTGTTTGCACCAGGCTAATTGCTACATATCCTGTAAGACCTGGTGATGCCTCATATGCCCTGTGGAGCCTTTCCAACTCTCCCTTCCTCTGGGCTTACCACATATCCTGGGCAACTTCCACCATAGCTTTTGATAGACTGTTATGTGCTAAATTGTGTCTCTTCCAAATTACTATGTTGAAGAACCCCCAATCCCTCAGTGTCACTGTATTTGAAGATGAGGTCTTTCAAGAGGTGACTAAGTTAAAATAAGGCTGTTAACATGGACTCTAACTCAATATGGTTGGTGTCCTTACAAGAAGAGGGAGAGACACCAGAGCTCCTCCCTCGTGAGGAAAGACCGTGTGAGGACACAGAGAGAAGCAAACTATCTGCAAGCCAAGGAGAGAGACTTCAGGAGAAACCAAAGCTCAAACCTCTTGATACCTGGATGGGGCTTACAGCCTCCAGAACTTGTGAGAAAATACATATCTGCTTGTTTAAGCTGCCCAATCTGTGGTGTTTTGTTATGGCAGCCCTGGCAAACTCATACACAATCCTATGAATTGTTGCCTTATCTATCTCTACTTCTGTATTGTGAATACTCTCTCTCTCTCTCTCTCTTTTTAATGAGATAGAGTCTCACTCTGTCCCCTCAGCTGGAGTGCAGTGGTATGATCTCGACTCACTGCAACTTCTGCCTCCAAGGGTCAAGCAATTCTTGTGCCTCAGCCTCCCAAATTGATGGGACTACAGATGTACACCACCATACTCTGCCAATTTTTTTTGTATTTTTAGTAGAGACAGGGTTTCACTTTGTTGGCCAGGCTGGTCTCTAACTCTTGGTCTCAAGTGATCTGCCCATGTAGCTTTCCTAAAGTGCTGGGATGTATTGTGAATACTCTTAAAGGCATTTCTCTATTTATAAAACTTAGCAGAATGCCTGGCACATGTCAAGAAATGTTCGTTGAAAGAATAAATGGAAGAAACGTCTTCTTGACTCTGATGATCAGCATCTAATCACTTGCTCCGTTATTTTCCTCCCTAATTGTATCCATTCTTTACCATCCTAAAACTAACAGTTTGAACACTTGTCTGTATCTCACACCTAAGTCCTTAATGTTGTCGGGTTTATTCCTAGCCTTCAGAGGTGTCACAGAAGACATCAGTGGTATCTGGAACCACTCTCCAGACATGGGTCATCCACACAGAACTTGGGCTCTGTGGTTTCACATCATGGCAACATACCGAGCCAACAGATTCCAATGAGTACAACCAGCAAAATCACGGCCTACATGCCCCTTTACTAGAAGCCAGGCTAGCAACTCAACCTCGAGGCAGCTGAAACTGCTCCTAAGAAGAGCCTCTTGTGGCTGCTAGTTCTCAAGTAGTTGATTAAAATGAGAGAGGAGGTAACCTGGCTACTGACCAAATAAATATCAAAAAAGGGTTGAAAGTCAGCTCTGCAGAAAGTTGGGAGCTGCCTCACATTCTGAAGTCTTTACTCCAAGAAAACCCTCTTACATCCAGAGTTTTCTTTTTCCTCAAATTATGGGATATGTACATATAACCACTCAGAAAGATCACATTTGTGAGAATAAAACATGATTACACCTCAAAAACATTTCCTTTCAGCATCGCTCTGTGCTCAAGTCTCCTGGGCCCCAGCGAATTCTGATTGAAGAAGAGCCCTGGAGTATTTAACACATCCATAAAGGCTCTATTTGTTTTTATATATACTTACCCTCTGCCTGACTCTGCCATTCTTGCTTAAGAAACATTATGTTGAAATTGAATGATATTTTATGTGAGCGAGGGTGTGGGGTGAGTCCTCTTGTAAAAGGGTGGCCTTGTCTTGATACAAGTAGACTCACGATGACCCAGTCTCTGGATCTTGGTTAGCTAAGTTTGCAGTGGACAATGTTTGAATCCAGTGTTTGAAGGAGAATTTCCTCCTATAACATGGTTTTGTAATGGAAAGTCATTTTGTTTTCAGGTCCCATTTTGTTTTGTAGGTTTGTTTGTTTGTTTTTTAATCCCAGCTTCAATAGTAAGTCTAACAATTATAAACTCTTTTCCATGGATGTTTAAGAGTACAGAGTTCTTTTACTGTTCCAGGGATACTGAAATACTTTGTACCAGTTTCTTTTGCATTCCCAAGAAGTGTTATAATGCAGACTGCATGCTTAAAAGAAGGAATGTTCTAAGTTTTAGTCCAAGATGCCCCGAGGTGAGAAATCAAGAACAAGGATCTCATCTATGACTTCAGATAATAATGAAGATCCTTCAATAAATTCCCAGGGCTGTCTCTTATAGGGACTCAATCAAGTCAACTCCATATTAAATGTCTGTTGTGTGCAAGGCATAATATGAATGCCTTGAGAGCCATAAAGAGCAAAAATCTTTGAAATGTTTCTAACCCTCAGGAGTTTACAGCAAAGTTAGGAACAAAAATTTGAATCATGATCAAGCTTTTAATTAATCTAAATAAAAATAAAATATTTCAGTAGCAACTCAAAATAAAAAGAGACAACAGCTTTCATAAGGCTGTCCATGGTTAATTGCCAAGTGAATTCTACAAGCAGGAAGTGCCCAGACCTCAAAGAGGGCAGGCCCAGGAAGGCATCTTTCAGGACAGGCAGAATGTAGGTAGGCTGGCAGGAGGCAAAACAAACCCACCTGGTTCTTGTCGGGTTGTGAGGTCAGGCTGATCTGAGCTCACCTCCACCAAAGGTGACCTGGGACAAGTTCTCTTCAACTCTTGAGTTTGTCTTCTCACAAGAAAACAGATAATAAACCCCGTGCCTACCTTTGAGTTGTTGTGAGGAGTAGATGAGAGCTGTGTAAGTAAATTATTGGCACAGAGTCTCACACATATTACCTCTTATGACACCAGACATCATATTATGTATTGATTATGTCTTTTAGTTTATTGTCTGTTTCGCCTACTCCAAAATAAACTCATGGAGGGTAGGTATTTAGTATTGTTCCACTCTTGGATCCATACTGTGTTACTATCTGGCACACAATAAATACCTAGTACATATTTGTTGAATGAATAAAATCAATGAATAATTAATTTAAACCAAAAAACAGCAAAGCTTATATAATTGTCCAGCCATATCTTTCTCATATTCTTTTTCTCATCTCTGTCCATTTTCTTCTACCTTGAGACCAATAAGAGATGTTGCAAGCAGCAGGCTAAGTTCCAAAAGGAGCAAGATCATTTGGAAGTTGTCCCTATGAGTTAATGGCTACTAAAACTCGGATTATTTGCCTTGAGAAGAGTAGATAATGCAATGGGGAAAAAGTTTGTCTTCCCATTTCCTCCTTCTGCATTTGCTCCTCCCCACTGGCTCCTGATCATACCTGTGCCACATATGCCCCTCTTACCATCAATGTCTAAAAATAAAGGACAGAGACAAATTATGGGGAGAAAACAAATGGTTTCCCATGTAGACCTCTAAGTCCCACGGAGAGAGAGTTGGAATGTTACTTCCCTTTTCTCTAACGTACCTCAATGCCCTATTTTTAAGCCTGAGGATGAGTGAGTTAGCCAAGGCATGCCAAATGAAGCATGACGGTTACAAAATGTTATGTTTTCCGTGACATTAGGTCAAGCAGCAGTGAGGTTCTGCTGGAGATCACTTGGCTGTACGTAAACGTCCCTGTCACCACCACTGGAGACAGACTTATTTTGACCCAATTTTTTGTCTCATTACAATTTTGTAAGCTAAATTAAATGTGGTATGTTTTAAGAACATGGACCATCACTAGCCCTGGGAGGGAGGAGATCAACAATCAACTTTTTATTATCTCACGTTGGTGTGTGACCAGCTAAAGAATCTCATTAAAATCTTATTTGCAGGAAATGGACTCATTTATAGCTCCCCTGTATGTTTGTTACTAGAGCAGAGGGGAGGTAAAGTGAGTCACAAAATGTCAATTCTGGATCTTGTGGGCATCCTCCCAGACTGCAGACTGCTGACACCTCATTGTGTTCTGTGTGTGTGACACAAAGCTCTGATCCATGTACACTCTAACCCCTCAGATAAAATCCTGTCCCCAGACCTGCAAAACCCATTATTGCCTAAGAAAAGCCAGAATTACTGAATGTTTTCCTTTCTTCTGACTTAAAATGCACGTCATCAACCACGTAAAGGAAAAGAACAATGCATGAAGTATTCTCTGGGGTTTCTCATCCTTTCTAAGATATTTTCATAATGAGTTTTCTGCTTAAAAATGGTTTCATCAGAGGATTTTGATGCCCCTGTGTGAGATTTTCTAGAGCTTCAAAGAAATAAAATCCAAACATCTCTGGGATATCTTGTGTGGAGACTGATTTAAAAACTTGGGTGTTTTTGTTTTTCATGGAAAAATATCTTAGAGTCTACATGAGGATCTTTCTGGACTTTATATAAATATTTTGTAATATGCATATATTAGTCAGGATCCTGGCAAGAACAAAATCCACCCCAGAAGTTTCCATAAAGACAGTTTGATAAATGTCTCCTTACAGAGGTACAAGCAGGTTAAAGAAACAAACAAGGGATGTTGAGGCACCCAGAGACTAGCGACAGTGGGAAGCTGTTCTTGTACTTAGGCTTAAAGAACAAGAGGAGGAAATAGTGCTGCTTGAATCCAGTGTAAGCTAGTAGAGGCTACAACCACTGTCAGAGGCCCACCCAGGGAAGGTAAGGGCCTTGGAAGAAATACTCTGATTGCTATCTCCTTCCACCCCGATCTCCTGCTGGTGCTGCTCATTGGACAAATTTCACTGGAAGTCAGTGTCATGGGAGCCTGGGTAACAAAGCCCATAGGGTTCAGCTTCCCAGGACAGAGCAGCATGGAGAAAGGCCAAATATTAATCTGTTTAGCATAGTGTTCTTTATATGCAATAACCTTGTTCAAAATTATGTCATTATTTTGCCAGGGCTTATGATAAATTTGCAGCCCATTATCCTGGTGCTTTCTCTTTATCCTGACCTCCTTTGTGACTCTGTGATCTGCACATATATTCTCGGTCCTGAACAGAGTTTCTCTGTGTGCAATGCTAACTCTTCTCTGTTGAGATTAATCCCGATCTCCATATCAACTACATACATTTTAAAGTTATGAAAACTGTGAAAGTCCTTCTTCACTCTTATTAAATTTTAAATTTATAATCTCTTGGCTTGGCATAGTTTCATTCCTCCAAGTACATTAAAACATTTTACTTTCATTATCTCATAGGTTTTTTTTTTTTTTTTTTTTTTTTTAACCATCTCTCTCTTGGGTAGGCATCTTGGTATAGTACCTAGTACAGTGATACATGAAAATAGACGCTTAATAAATGCTTGCCGAAGGGATGATCACCATCAAATGCCCCTTGTGCAGATAAGGGGGCTCATGAAAAGTTGAGCAAGTTGGCCAATATCTCATAATGTGTCAATAGGGATATAAACCAAGTCAGAGGGCTTATCCTGAATATGCTGTCTCCAAACTGAGATTTTGCTAAGCAGGGCAGGAATTTGAAGAAGGGTTCATTTTCTTCCTGTACTTTGACCCAATGTTAACAACAGTTGAGATATACAGGGCATGGTTTCATGGTTTTTCAACTGATTTGTTTCCTAGATTGTCAAAGAAATATATGCCCATTATTTTTTCTTAATCATTAGACATGGAATGTCATCGACAAGAACAAAAATTTGAATTTTACACTTACAGGAATTGAACTGAATTATGATGGTTTTTTATTTCTGGGATGAGTAAAAGGAAAAATAAAGGGGAGATTTAAACCTAAGATTTACCTGGGAAATCAGTTACAGACAGCTTTTTCTTATCAATGAAAACAAAGGACACAAAGGAGCTGAAAAAGTAAATGTTTACGGTTTTATCTCCACAGCTGTTATAAACTCATCTTCAACCAAACCTCTCACTGTATTCCAAAGTTCTCAATGATGATTTTTCTTGGATGTCACTGTCTTACCAAATATCTGGTAGAGGATTCATATAGAGAAAGAAAATCTGAGGGACCTGGATTCACTGCCTGCCAGATCAACTCTTTGTAGAATAATGCTGATCAGGTAGATTAAGTTTTGTACATAGGATAAGTCATCCATTGCCATGAAAACATTTGCGGATGAGATGGGTCTGTATTTTTGGAAGCACCCTTGGCACCTTCCTTTGGAGAGTGTGCCACCAGCCCACATCATTTGTAGATGGCATCTTGTGTGTACAGCTTCGTGGTGAGTGTTATAAGAGAAACCAACTGAGACCACCGTTTTCAGAATCATATTGATTTTAAATCAGTTGTACCCAGTTTCTAAATAACTTATTTTCTTTAATTGGGTATTATCTTCATTTTCTTACTCTTTCTCCTCATACTCAGAATCACATGGAATCCTATTTCCTACATAGGAAATATTTCTGTCTCTTGAATGTGAGCTTTTTCCTCACCCTCCCCTTGCTTAAGCCGGGTTACTATCTACCAATTCTTACGTGGGCCGTCACGGACCATATTCTTAATTAGCTCCTCTCTCTCTACATTCCCACCTCAACCTCCTTCACACTGCAAACATCTTTGTTGTTTAAAAATACAAATATATTCAAGTCCATTGCTAGCTTAAAATGCTTCAGAGGTTTCCCATGACCTTGAAATCCAAATCTTAACATCATCTCTTTATGCTTTTTAGCTTTCCCTCACACTATTCTCTACCTCACACTGCCTTCTGTCAGCAAAATACAGCCCAAAACTCAAGACTTGTAATAATCTGATGACAGCCTGTTTCTTCAGCTTCATTTTCTACCACTCTCTTCTTTACCAACTATATCCAGGGGTGAAATCATTGAGGCTCCAGGGAAATATCTCTGTGGCATGTAAGTAAGAGGAAATTACAGGAGACATTAGTTACAACTGAGCTACCAAACTAGATAATACACTTCCTAAAACTGATGATATTCAAAGGGCCAAAGCTAAACATTATTTCTAGGAAGATGTTATTTACCAAATCAATGATGAATTTCCTTAAAGCCTTATTTGAATCTTCCAACATTCTTTGTTTTTCCAAAACACAAAAACTAATCTACAAACTACTCTAGATGGGTTGATAATGAAGTGAAATAAAACCTGAGTCAGATAGCAAACTTAATTGTGGGGCTACATTCCATGCAGAGAAGAAGAATTAATAAAAAGTAGCAAAAAAATTTCTTGGAACTAACATTTCAGGTCTCTGCGACTTCAGATGACCCCTTTATTTTTCATAGACAGATAAGACATTACTGAAAAAAGGAGAAGGTTTTGTCTTCCAGATGAAACCCTAAGAACTAAGATCCTACTTGCCAAAGAATCATGGCTCAACGTGTTGAGTAACCAAGACTTCTTATCTCTTATCTCTTCTCCAAAGACAGTACTTTTATTGTTACATAAATTTGTGTTGCAAACAAAAGCAAAAAATTTCAGGCTAAAATACATACATGCATATACTTATATGCATGCCTATGTATATATGTATGAAGATAGAGACTCGGGAAAATATTGATAGAGAAAGAGATAGACAGATATATATATATATATGGATATTTAATATGGAAGGTCAACTATTAAATGACTTGTCTATACCCAGCCTTTGCCACATTATTCTAAGCACAGGGAATAAAAGACAAGGTTCTGTTCCCAGGAAAGTTTACAATATTTGATGGAAGTCGGGCCTGAGTGAAGGAGAAGCATTATGGGCAAATGTTGGAAGGGGTGAGGTGGGGAGGTGGCTCAGATTTGCCAACTGCCTGCTATGAACAGACACTGTGATTAGATGTGTTATATGACGGTATCTCATTTAATTCTTACCAAATCAGTGCATTAAAGTGATATCTCTGTTTTCCGGATGAGGAAACTGAGGGTTGGAGGAAGAGCCCAATGAAGGGGCAATCCCATTGAGTAGCTGTCAGAGATTCATTTAAAAGAGACTTAAGACATTTTGCAATTAATCAGGAATGTGGTGTTTATTAACATAAAATAATTTTATTGCATGGTTTCTTACATAACTGGTGAAGTGTAAATTGGCCCCTTTCTGCTTAGCACATGTATTACTCTATGTGAATTTAATCATACAATAGAAAAAAGTTTACACATATATTTTAACAATTTCCTCACTGCCTTTTAAGGAAGATAGAGTCTGGTACTGAGCCTTGGTTCTTTGATTTGTTGAGTTCAACAAAATTGATATTCTCAGAAAAATGGTATTTGACATAGCTGAAGGTTTATATCATTCTGCAAAGAAAATTCCAAGTTTAGAGAGAGAGGCTGAGGTGAAGTTAAGTTGCTCTGCCAAGAAAGGGAGAGAGATTTCAGTAAGGGTAAGACCTGAGAATGTGGTGTCAGAGTTGGGAAGGTTGAGGCCTGAAAAAGCAAAGGGAAGAGAGAGAGGAAAAAGAGAGAGAGAGAGGGAGAGAGAGAGACTTGGGCAAGGGGTCTATCCAAAGGGGCTTCTAAAGTTGCATGCTGTGTAAGAGGGCTGCTTCAGGGTTTTCTTCTCTTATGTCTCCCATGGGGCCAATGCAGCACCGAAAAATATACAACGTCAATAAATGCTGAATTGGATTGAATCAAGATTGCCAAAGAAGAGGAAATACAAGAGGAAAATCAAAGCGACTAATGAGAAGCAGGGTATTTGCAGTGTGATCATCCTCCTTACTTCGGGAAGCAGTAGATTTTGTTAAAGTCTTCACCAACTATATGAGTCTACAAGGGTCATTAATGCTTTTGACTTGGAGAAACTGGAGTCATAGAGCAAGAAGGTAGACATATTTTTCAAAACAAAGGAATGTGGAATCTTTGTTATTAGAAAATCAGTCTCTCCAATTTCTCACTAAATAAAGTTAAGTATCTAAAACCTACCCATTTGAAAGGGAAACTGGTCATCATCCTGCCTGGGGCACTGATGTCTCTGTCAGGTCTTATCTCTGGCAAAACAAACAAGCCAGGCAGGTGACCGTTGGCAGAGAGGCCTCATACCCAGCCCTGATTTCTTCCACCACGTACAACCTCTTGTATCATGGGAACAATTCTGAACTTGGAGAGGGGAAACTTAGTTTTAAATCTCAGCTTTGCTACTTACTAGGGTTTAAATTAGTATAATGGAATCTAAATTAGGCTCTCTGGGCCTGCTGCCCCTATCTGTGAACTGTGAATAATCAAACATTTCAGTCTATCTAACAGGTCACTTTCGAGAATCAAATGAAATAACAAATGAGAAAGTATTTTGTAGATCATACAGAGCTTTAAGCGATTGGGCCAGGTCATCCTGCAGAAATACCTGAATAATCATGAACATACTTGCCCTGAGAGGAGAGATCCTGGGTTCACATAAACTGATGTTACTGAAGAGTATTAATCACTTGGCAAATGCCAAAATTATCACTATGGAAAAGAGAAAAAAAAAAAAAAACCCAAACCAAAACAACCAAAAACAAACAAATAAAAAAGCAAGACAAAAACCAAACATACACATCCAAGAGATTAGGCCTCTTGTTTTTACAGTTAGCATTAAAGTTTAGTTTAGTCATATGACTTGGTAAATAGTTTAGTATTCTCTTTTTGACTCAGTTTGGTTCCTGGAACTGTGGCAGGAAGAAACAAAATGGGATTCAATAGAGTGTTTAGCATGAAGTTCATTAGGTGGTACCTTTCTCCTAATAATGCTGGGCGTTTTGGAAGTCATTTTGAACAACCTGAATGGAAAGTATTGCTGTGAAAGACTTCTTGGTTTCTTGTGTGTCTAAAGCAAGAAGGATTGAGTTTGGTGCTTTGAGCCAGTGACAAGAAGTCCTCAGTCTTATCATTACTCCCATCTTGGTACCTGCAGACCCAGTGTAAACTCTTTTGACCTTGATTGCCGTGGCACGACCTTTTTCTTTCCATTTCAGAATACTTTTTTAGGTGTAAAAATGCAAGTACTCTATGAAATCTGATTTCTGTTCCTCAAGATAGAGAGGAACAGCGAGTCTCACTACAAATTTGTTTCAAGGCTCTTCCCACTCACATCATTTTTTTTTTTCAGACATGAGAGACTGCTGAGTCAAACTATTAACTAGGTTAGCATTTCTCTTCCTTAGCCAGCCAACAAAACAAAAGCAATTAAGCAATAGAAAGTATGGAGAAACTTCAGGCAACATAGCAGGTTTTTAAAGTTATATCTTGTGGATTTCTTATCCCTAGAGCACAGGAAATATTAGTGCCAGGA
Organism: Chlorocebus sabaeus; assembly: GCF_047675955.1. NCBI lineage: Eukaryota > Metazoa > Chordata > Mammalia > Primates > Cercopithecidae > Chlorocebus > Chlorocebus sabaeus. The sequence continues at coordinate 29,922,210 of NC_132916.1, forward strand.
AAATCTACATTTATATCTCCCTTAGGCATGTATTCCTATAATAGCCAATTTAAGATTTTGGAAAAATTGTGCTTTTCCTAAAACATGAAAAACGAATCAGCTGTGGTACCATTCCTGGGGATTGTGTTTGTCATATGAAAGGATTTGTATTACACCATCAGAAACTTTAATTTCCATGCCTAGTATATTTTGTGAAATTTTCACTAATCTCCTAAGTGAGATGAGGCTGAGCAACTGGCAATTTGGATGGCTTTTAGAGGCTGGGGGATGATCATCAACCTGTTTCCAAAGCACTTCAATGAGCGAGCGCATGTAGACCATGCCATCGCAAGCCTTGGAGAACATGCTCTCAGAGGGCTGAGACAGGGTTTTCCTTCTCTTTTATTTCCCATAGGGTTGATGCAGCGCCAAAAATATAAGATGTCAATAAATGCTGAACTGGACTGAATCAAGACTGCAAAAGGAGACGAAATACAAGAGAAAAATCAAAGTGACAAATGGGAAACAGGGCATTGCAGAAACAGACAGAAACCAAACCATTCTTTAAATAGGAAGTACAAAGAGTACCAATCAAAAGTCAACCCCATTGAGGCATTTTGGATAAGCTCCTTTTCCTTTTCCTCTTGACCTCCCTGTGGATCTGTTCTTCCACTGATATCACTGACTTTGATCAATTATCAAATTCCAACCCATCCTTTAAAACCTATCTCAAAATCACCTTCCCTGGGAGGGCTTTCTTGATGTCCCCAGAAAAAGTGAGTTGCTTCCTTTCCTGTAAAGTTTTTAGTTTCCTAGGACTTTGTCCTTGATTTTGTCTCAGGACTTATTATATGTTTATGGTTTCTTTACATATCTGTTTCTTCCATCCTCTTTGTCTCCGGACTCAGGTTATAACTTTACTGAAGATCTAACTTTTTTTTTTCCTATCTGCATCCACTATCATCTATGTAACCAATCCCTAACCCAGTCTCTGGCCCACAGGAAGTGCTCCATAAATGTTTATTGAACAATATACAAGGTAGCTTCCATGTGTAGGCTCTATTAGATGTATTGAAATGCAAAAGGAGCTTTTTGAGTGTCTGCTTGAACCCCAGGAAGGTTACAGCTCTTTCTTAACAGGCAAGAAGAGAAGCATGTTAGACACAGAAGAGTGACCTACATAGGCTTCATTCTTATCTCAATGTGTGAGCCACAACCCATCACACCAAATGGTTCACATCCCTGTAGAACAAATGAAATCAATAGACATTTGTGGTAGGGAAGTTCTTTCAAAAGACTCACTGTTCTGCTTACACCAAGATGCAATATGGGATCACTCTCTACGCTGCTTTCTCAAGGGCCTGGTTTAATCTGGTTTTAAAATAACCACTACAGAGAGGGTCTCATGAATTCCCTAAGATGGCTGTCTCCTAAATTAGCGGACTTCTAGGGATCTCTTGTATAAACAAACAGTTTGTGACACTGAACCAGGGCTAGGCCACTTTGGTATTTGTCTGTACGCAGCTTAACTGAAACATAGCCGGACTTGGAACGTGTTTATACAAACTAGCTAATCCTACTAGGTCATCTTGACCTGCAATCACCCTGATCTTCCCAGCCCATATTCGTTGTGTGCCAAACAAGGCAGTAGTTTCATAATGATGAAGAGTTTCCATTACAGAGGCAGGTAGGACCCCTGCATTGCTTTCCTTTCACTCAAGCGTCCCTCGCCTCCCTGTATCTAATACTCCCACTCTCCTTAATAAAGAAAAAAACATGAAGAGCACCAACCTCCGAAGGGATGCTGTGCTGAACTTGAGAGAAAGCTTCTCTTTGTTACCAGTTTGGATCAGACTTAGAAACTCTGAAACCGGAGGTCTACTGCACTATATGGTGGCAGTTGTTTTGCTTAAGTAGAGCCTTGTGGTCACTCATGATAACTCCAGTTACTAAACAGTTCACTTATACTAATGTTAATGATACTCCAATATTGTGATACTCCAACAGGCTTGCAAAGTCATACTTTGAAATCACGGCATATCTTAAAATATTCTGCATTTGGAATCTGACAGAACCTAAACTATATTTTCCTCAATTGTCTCTTGCAAATTTTTAAACAGGTTGAAGATTCTGAGGAGATATTAATCCATGTGTTTTTGATTCATTTACACTTGTACCATTAAAATCCTGTATTATAAGAACTAGCTGATGTTCAAGAAACTAGTTAAAATTTTAAATAATATTTGTAAAGGCTTTCTTCTTAACAACAGGAAGATGTGTTTGCCAAAAGAAAATGAACTCAAACACTAGAAAATCTGGGTTTGATTCAAAACTAACCCGGGAGGTTTAAAAGGGCCATAAATTTGGTGAGTGAGATGAGTTGAGTTTCCATATACTACATATCCATATGCGATGTTGATACTTGGTGTGCACATACTATCTCACACGTGCTGGTGTATAGTGTTAACATTTGAAAGGTCAGAGCCAGTTGGCAGGTTAGGTTGGAACAGAGTGCTAATGAGGTCAAGATTCCAGACCTGAGCATGGAGTGCCACTTCTTTTAAACCAACCATTTGCCATTAATGAGCTCAGAGGCCTTGGGCTACTCTGATTCAGTCCAATCTAAGAAGTTTATTGAGGTCTACAAAGCACTGGCACTGTACTTGGCACTGGGGCTACTACAAGGGCTACAACCTAATCCCTATACTCAAAGAGCTCATAGTCCACCAAGAGAAACAAACAAGTAAATGTACAAAGGCAGCACATAGGAAAGAGGTAGGCTTTACCAATCCTCGAGGGTGGATGAAGGCTTCATGGCGCCAGCGTTTCCTCCTCTTTCAACCCTCAGCACAAGCATTCCCCTCTTCTGTACGGATTTCTCTAGGAAGATATAGCTGTTCCTTTCTCTATAGTCTTAATGTACATGAAATAGACCTACCTTATGAGCAATCAGGAAAATCTGGTGAATAGATAGCAAGGATTATACAGAATTACAGAGTTTGGAGAGGAGAAAAGCATACCAAAGGAATTGGGAGAGGGCATTGGAAGGAAGGAGCAGTGGATGAAGAAATAGCAGGAAATCAGGCCGGGGAGGTAGAACACTAAAATGTAACTCTTGAAGATTTTACTACGGGAAAAATTTGGATTTCATTTGGTAGCCTGTGGGGAGTTGTTGAGGGTTTTAAGAACTGGACCTGTATTTTAGTGAGACCCATTTGATGGACTGTTTGGATGGAAGAGAAATGAATCTAGAGGCAATGAGACCAGTTGGAAATCTAGTGCCACTCTCCAGGCAGAAGCCAAGGATAGCCTGAACTTAAGGAATAGTGCGGAGGATGGAGAGGAGAGAGTGGATCCAAGAGATGGCTAAAGGGCACAACCAGCGAGGCTTGAAGGATGATTGAATGTGGGGTGAGGGAAGAAGGAGTCCTGCTTCTCCTTTGGGACACTAGGTGAATGGTGGGGTTACCAGTCAGCACAGGCAATGTGGAAGAAATTGCAAAACTGAATGGAAGGAAATGTAAGAAGTTTAACTTCAGAAGTAATGAATTTCAGTTTGTAATAAGATATAAGATGCTTCTTCAGGAGCTTGGAGAACTGAGATATGAGATGGAGATGGAGAGGAAGATGGACATGGAGGTGGACATCGGTGTCTAGCTAGAGCAGAAAGTGAGAAAAGAATAGGAATGCAGCAGGAAAACACTCAGGCATCCCAACATTTGAGAGGTGGACAGAGAAACTGATTCAGTGAGGATTCTGAGAGAGAATGTTCAGAGAGGTAGAAGATGAACCAAGAGAAGGTACTGCCAGAGAAGATAAAGGAGGGGGGAGGGAGTGACCAGTCAGGTCAAATGTGACCTAGAAAGGTCAAGAAGGGAAGAGACTAAGAGGAGTCCATTGAATTTTGTGTTGGGGGTAATCAACAACTTTACTGACAGCAGGTGTCAGAAGCAAAGATATGTTTTCAGAGGAATGAGAAAGAGGTGAGGAGAACTGTGCCTTTTGTTGAGAAATTTGAAGACAATAGAATGGAGAGAGATGAGGGGTCAAAACTTGGAGAGTTTTTCCTTCATGTAGAATGGGTAAGATCTAGAAATGTTTAGAGGCTGAAGAAAGAGTAAACATAATGTCTCCAGGATGGAGAGAATGAGCACAGTGGAGGGGCTGGTCTACCCAGGAACCTGATACCTCAACCACCCATGAGAAATTTCTTCTTCAGCTTTTGGAGTAACGAATTATGGTGTTTTCATGCCAAACATTTTATTCCATTACTCATCTAAAAGTCTTCCCATTTCCCCACTTAAAAACATCTTTAACTTTGTTTTAAGATGTGATGCCAACTCTATGTGAAATGATGTGGAATTAGGGGGCATGGTCATGGTGCAGTTAAATGAGTCTTGGGGGAGGACTTGGCTAGAGTCCCAGCTCTATCACCTATACATTACCTGGCCTCCCTGGGTCTCATTTCCTCTTGTTTACTCAACCTATCCAACAGGGTTACTAAAGGATCAGATGAGACAAGGTCTACGAAACCCCTTGGTAAACTAGTGCAAGACAGTGTTAGCAATTGCATTCCATTTTGTGGCACATGGTCTGTCTTCTCCTGTCTTACTGACAGGGCTGGTTTAAGTAAGGTAATATGTTTGTATAAAGTCCTTGAACAAGGCTTGGCACAAATAAGTGCAAAATAAAATTGAAAGATCATCAAGCCCTCCCCCCATCTCCACCATGCCTCAGAAGCCATCCAGATGCCACGCTGCCTTCTGTAGTGATCCACACGACACCTTTTCTGCACTTTTGCCCTGCCCAGAATGAATACTCATTGGTCTTGTGTCACATTTCCTCAGACCCACCCTTCTTAGCAGTTATTACCATGAAACTCAACCATTTAGCTAATTCTCACTACAGCAGAGATGACTGATAATAATATAAGTGATTACTCCTCCCAAGAATATTTACAGTTTAGAACGGCACAAACCTTTAGCCAAGAGAGAAACCCGCTAATGGTAAAATATCAAGCAATATGTTAGGCACACTGCAAATTAAATGGAATTCAAGCTTGGTATATTTGAGCTGACTAACATTTTCCAGCATAGATGGGAAATCAAAGCTGAATGTTCCTTGGGAGTGTTCTGTGTTAGAATTCTCATTATTCATAGTCACATTAACCATTTGTTTATATCACAGCTCTTCCTGAAAAGGACTTGTGTCAGCTTACAATAAAATACAAGTATATAAAGAGTTTAATAAAATCAAAATAGAAAATTAAGACTATGGAAAGGGAAAATATATAGAAAATATTTTAAATGTAGAAAGATAAAAAACAATCCTAATATTCATATGGAACTACAAAAGACCCCAAATAGCCACAGAAGTCTTGAAAAAGAAGAACAAGACTGGAGGTATCACACTCCCTGATTTCAAACTCTATTACACAATTACATTAATTAAAACAGTATGGTACTGGCATAAAAACAGACATGTGAACCAATGGAACAGAATAGAAATTCCAGAAATAAACCCATGCATTTATGGTCAATTGATCTTCAGCAAAGGGGCTAAGAACACACAATGGGGAATGGAAGTAATCCCAGCACTTTGGGAGGCTTAGGCAGGCAGATCATGAGGTCAAGAGATCGAGACCATCCTGGCCAACATGGTGAAACCCTGTCTCTACTAAAAATACAAAAATTAGCTGGGTGTGGTGGTGCATGCCTGTAGTCCCAGCTACTTGGGAGGCTGAGGCAGGAGAATTGCTTGAACCCAGAAGGCAGAGGTCACAGTGAACCGAGATTATGCCACTGCACTCCAGCCAAGTGACAGAGTGAGACTCTGTAGAAAGAAAGAAAGAAAGAAAGAAAGAAAGAAAGAAAGAAAGAAAGAAAGAGAATAAAATGGACACTTCTCTTGTACCATTCACAAAAATCAAAACAAAATGGGTTACAGATTTAAACATAAAACCTGAAAGGTAAAACTTCTAGAATAAATCACAGGAGAAGGGTTCATGACATTTGTCTTGGCAATGATTTCTTGCACATGATACTAAAAGCACAAGCAACAAAAGCAAAAATAGACAGGTGGGACAATATTAAACTATCAAATAGAAAGCTTCTGAAGCAAACAAAACAAAACAAAACAATCAACAGACGGAGAAGGCAGCCTACAGAATGGAGAAAATATTTGCAAACCATGTGTGTCATAAGGGGTTAATATCCCAAATATATAAGGAATACTTGTAACTCGATAGAAAAAAAAACCCCAAATAACATAATTTAGAAATGGGCTAAGGACCTGAATAGACATTTATTCAAGGAAGACATAGAAATGGCCAAAAAGTATATGAAAAGTTGCTGAAATCACTAATCATCAGGGAAATGCAAATCAAAACCACAATGAAATATCACCTCACATCTACTAGGATGGCTCTTATAAAAAAATGAAATACCATGTGTCTTTGAGGATGTGAGAAATTGGAACCCTTGTACACTGTTGATAAGACTGTAAATTGGTGCATCCACTATGGAAAACAGTTTGGAGGTTTCTCAAAAAACTGCAAATAGAACTACCACATGATGCAGGAAACCCACTTCTAAGGATGTATCCAAAAGAACTGAAATTGAGATCTGAAGAGGTATCTGCATTCCCATTTCTTGACAGCATTATTCCCAAGCACTAATGTGTACATATATGTACATGAATGTAACAAATTTGACTTTGAGCTTCCTGATTTCCCAGGACAAAAGAAAAAAAAGATTATTTGATTCTATAGTGGAAATTGCGGCTGCTCACCAAGGCCTACTCCTTTCTAGAAATGATGTTTCAAATTTTTCTTACAGCTAAGCCTAGTCATGCAGTTAACTTCTGGCCAACAGGATATGAGTGGAATTGATAGGTGCAACTCACAGGCCATACCTTTTAGTGTAATGGATGTGCTGAGATGCAGGTGTGATGGTAGGAGCTGGGGCAGGTATTTGGAACCCAGAGAGGCTGTGTGGTAAGGATAGCAGAATCTCTCTACTGGCCCTGGGCTGCTGACCTTTGGGCTATTCCTTTGCTGAAGCTACTGTAGTTTGGGATATTTTGTTTTTTCAGCTTAGACCGTACTCTACCAATATAAAAGCTGGTATCTAGAAGTGGAATCCTATAGGAAAAACAGAAACCCTAAAATAGATGACAGTGCCTTAATATCAGGCAACAGGCACTGAGGACAAAGATACTGAAATCTGTAAAGATACTGATAGTTGTCATGTCATGGTAAACATTTGGCAAAACTACTACCAGTGACAGATGACTGGTAATTGCCAATTTTAGCAAAGCCTTAGGAGAGTGGTTAACTCAGGTGACAGAAGTTTGCAAGCAGATCTCTTCTCAGAAAGGCTCTCTCTTGTCTGAAGTCTGCATGGAAGTTGAATGAAAATCTGGTAATTCATAGGTTTGAAAAAAATTACTGCTTTTGTACCACTAAATACACTGAAAGATGAAACTGTAACCTCAAGTCTTCTTTAGACCTAATACTTTGTGCTCTCTACTACACAATAGGCCACTCCTAAGGTAAAGATTAAGGGTGTTGCCTTCTCACTCAAACCTATTGTTTCTGATGACTTCTAGGGAGTCTCTGGCAATGTGAGAGAAAGAGGTATGTTGAGCATGGAGACCAGGAAATGAAAGAACAGAATCTCGTGGCTGGTGATTTATTGATAGACGAGAACTCCAGCAGTGGTTACTGGCATCTGGAACTGACGGAAAGCAACGGGATTTTAAGTCTCTTAGGTTTTAAGGGAATTGTATTGCCAAAGAAACCATAAGCCTGGCCTGCAAAACTTTGTGGCTATCTGAACCCTAAAGTAATTCCCAGCCTCCTAAACCTTCACCAGCAGGCAATAGGTTCTGCCCACTTCATGTGTGGCCATGAAGAATAAAAGACAAGGAAACTCTTTCTAAAGGGTCAGGGAGAACAATAGATGCCCAAGGGAGTTGCTCCCAGAGTCGGGATCTAACCAAGGAGCCTGCACTGCCAGAGCAGAGAGTCTGCAATTCCTGCCCAATGGGGCTTGACAACTGCTCTGTACCAGTGGCTGCTGTATGTTCATCATTTTTCACTTTTTTGAATAGTTTTTATTGTGGTTATCCACAACAAAATGATCATAAAGTTTTGTTTATTGTGGTATTTTGGGTGGAAAGTGGGGTTGAAGATAACTTGTCTCTTATTTTCTAGGTCACCAGATCATAGGAGTTAGATGTAGACTTGACGAAGAGGATTGTACATTCTGTGGATTTTGAACTTTAAGCCTGATGGAGAACGTCCTACATGTGGGAAGAAGGGTGCACATGGATACTTAGATGCCCAGAGGGGAAGATTCCAGCACAGACTCTAGCTGTCCTCCAATATCTATTCTCCTTTTCTCCTTTAAATCAAGCACTTCTCATCCTCCTGTGTAGACAGGATGGCCATGAGGCTAACATCTGGCTAGTGGGAAGTAAGTGGAAATAATGCAAGTCCCTTCCAGTTTCCTTTGGTCCTTGCTTTGGACCAATCACTTTGAATGCACAGAAGCTGAGTATTCAGAATGACAGAACTCATGCCAGCTCTGGAACACCTCTCTATACAGTATTACACAAAATGAAAATACACTTCCATCGTGTTTAAGCCACTGAATTGTGGGATACCTTCGTTAGAGCAGCTTATATTACTAACACACTCTACTTATCAGAAAGGAGAAAGTCTGCCACCTTCTTAAGAAAAGCCCTTTTATTTATCCTGGCTCTCAACCGAAAAAGAAGATGTTGAAGTAGAACCTTACACTCTGTGTCCTGTAGACAATATCCTTGACAACATTACAATAAATCCACAGCAGTTTGCTATCCTCTACTTTTCCCTTCCTCAGGTGTTAAAATCGAAGGCACAACTTTGCAGAGCAGCAGTGAGCAGCCCTTTATGGGCCTCCCCACTGCTAGAGTACTTCACAAAGAGTCTTCCAGGGGAAAACCAAAACTTGATACAAGGATAGATCTTAAGATTTATGGAGTAGCAGAATACACAGAGTGTTTCTCACTCTAAGCAATCTAAAATCTCTCCAGTAAACTCCAGCAATGGCAAGGAGGGCCTAGAGGGTATGCATTGAATGTTGTTTTGGAGATCTGCAGAGTGGGTGGAGTGGTTGATGTTCTATCAGAAAGCCAGAGAAGCATGATCGATGTCCTTTTGTGCATTGAATCCAACCCTTCCTCGCTTGGAGGGGATCAAAAAGCTTCCCCTGAACCATTAGTCAGGGATTGCCTCACAATGGGCTCAAGCACAGGTACCACATCTTCACTGGAGACTTGTATCCATGAAGAGGCACCACACCACACCATAGGCCCACAAGCACCACAAAAAGTGGGCCCCACACTTTTTCCATCTTCTCAAAATAAATCTCAGCAGCCAGGGCAAACACAAAGAAAATAGAACAGTTCATTTTTGCAGCACTGGTGCTTGGCACGTGGCTTCCCAAATACACCTGCAAAAGCCAGTAACGTCTTTCGTTGTCATGAGAAATCACTTTACGTTTTATAGTAAAAATATATAACATGCATTTAAATCTATCTTTTTTTCTTTTTCTTCTTTTTTTTTTGAGATGGAGTCTTGCTCTGTTGCCCAGGTTGGAATGCAGTGGCGTGATCTTGGCTCACTGCAACCTCCATCTCCCAGTTCAAGCGATTCTCCTGCCTCAGCCTCCCAAGTAGCTGGGACTATAGGTGCATGCCACCACACCCAACTAATTTTTTATATTTTTCAGTAGAGACATGGTTTCACCGTGTTAGCCAGGATGGTCTCAATCTCCTGACCATGTGATCTGCCTGCCTCGGCCTCCCAAAGTGCTGGGATTACACATGTGAGCCACTGCACCTGATCTAAACCTATCTTCTTAATTGGTCTATGGAATTATCAGTTTCCCAAATGAATTTACATGAGTTAAGAAAAATACTCCAGAGGCTCTAGAGAGACTTCTGCTCATGGGCACAGAGTAGCCTATAGTTCTATGACCACAGCAGGACACAGCTGATTCAGGCCTGGAATATTTTCAAAACAGATGTTACTAGGACATCGGCTTTCTCCACAGAAATCTTCTGCACTATGTCTATGGATTCTCAATTCCATGGCCAAAGAATGACCCTCTGGGGATCTGAACATATTGGCCTGCAGTATGGGGTTATTTGGTTTCCTGCGTAAGTATACAGATTATCTGTCAGTGACACTGATTTTGGTTTCAGCCTAATATTGAACTACATTTTTTGGTTCCATATTTGATATCCATATTGCTTAGCTTCTGTGGGCCACTGCTACCTCATGATCATAAAACCATTGCCAAGGAGGTTCTTTGTTTCCTGTTCGTTGCATAGCACAAGTGCATCTAAACAGGTCATTAGTTCAAGCTAACTGAAAAAAGTTGACTATGAAACTGCACGTTGTGTGTGAAAATTTAGAGGGTGGGAGTGTGGATAATTTTCAGTTTCTTCATAGTACATATTTTTATTCTTGAAATAAACACACATTACTTACATATTCAGAAAAAAAATACTTGAAAAATATTCCCCTCTAATCTTCCAGGATTTTATAGAAGAGGAGTTGGGCTGATAGTTAGCTAAACCCATTGGCCTGGCCAGTATTAGTATCTTTAAAAGTATGCCAACCAGACAGTACATGTTTCTTGATACAAGGCAAAAGGACACACACAGCATCTAGCCATAAAGTGTTCCTGCTCTCTTCCTGCCTAAAAGAAACCCTCAAGCCTCAATATCTAATTGCCACTTTGCAGGTAAGGCAACTATAAAGACATTGTTGAATAATTGGAGAAATCTGAATATCAAGTGGGAATTGGATCTATATTAAGAAATTAATATGAAATGTTGACTGAGAAAGTAAAGTGCCAAGGAAAATAACTGTCAACCGAATTAAACTGTCCTTTGAGAGGAAAGATAAAATAAAGATATTTTTACTCAAATAACTTTCACTCTTCCCAAATGCATGGCATTAGGGTGAAAAATAAGAGTATGAGAAGATTAAATTTAGCTTTTTTAAAAATATAATGAATCTATCATACAATCTTGCAACTTCTGTTTTGCTGTAATTCTTGCAGAGAGATTAGAATCCAAGTTTCATAGCAGCTATCACCAATAATCCATGCAAAGTAGAAAAGACATGGTTCCCACAATGATGGTTAATGTCCGAAACAACCATGGGGAAGAGCATGGATAAATACTATAATAAAATGATAAAACTGAAAACCAACTCATGTTATCTTGGACATAGTTTTCTTAAGGTGGAAGAGAATGTAATTTAGTTCATATATCAATATGCCTGAATTCCAACTATTCCTCAATTACGATCTTAGACTGAGAGATAAAACCTGCATTTGTTAGAAGAACACTAACTTGAAGCTTAGAATTCCTCAACCTGTTCCCTATGGAGGGCAGAGACTACAGAGAAGCAGCTAGAAGGCTAGCCCCACAATGGTAAGGAATTTTGTGTTGTTTGACGATGTGCCCTAAGTATCCAGAGCAGAGCCTGACATACAGTAGGTGCTCAACATATTTTGGTCGATGTTTAAAATGTGCACCATAAATGGGACACAGAAAAGAGAGACCATGAAAGTCATCCTGGGCCTTCCAGACCTCACTTAGCAAAAAAGAGATTGGAGGAAGAACCACTGAGGGCTCCACACTAAGGCAGGCAGGTCTACTCTGGACATAAGAAACATGGGAATAAGGTGGGGGGAAGTAATGTAAAGATGAGGGTTTGGGGTATCAGTTGACTTGCTGGGTAGAGACTTTAGGCCACCATAACAGATTCTTACCTCTTCCTTCTGGAGATGAGGTCAAGGATGAAAGGAAAAGGTCTTCAACTTCCTCCATTTTATCGTTTGACTGATTGATGATTGATTGATTTTAGGAGGTTGAGGTTCACGGTAGGTGGAGTGGTAAGATTCCTGTTTTGATGGAAATACGGGGATTCAGAGCAGCCCAAGGTGGATAATGAGTATTTTTTATTTTGTGCCAATAGCCCCAATAGGAATACTTCTCTCTTTCCTAAAAACTGTCTATGTCCTAGTTAGTATTGTACTCATGGTGATAAAGGAAAGGCATATTTACATACACGCTTTGATTACCATCATATGTACATTCAACCTGCATCTGCAGACTTTTAGACCACATGTGTATTCCATCCAAGCCCATTTATTTATGTTGAGATTAGCATATTTCACAGGGAAATCCACAGATAGGTAGATCTCTTCTTAAAGAGTACCATCCTACCCAATCAATTCAACTTGGAAAGCTGAGCACGAAAACTCCTAGGGACTTAGGAGATGTTCTGACTCTGGCCATGACTCAGCACCCCAACAGTCCCATTGTCAGCTTATCGCTGATACTGTAGCAATTTATGAAGGATATCAAAGATGTTGGAAAACAACTAGTATGGACTTGTTAAACATAAACCCTCCCTTATCCATTAATGAGAAAGCTTTTGTACAAACACCATGGCCATAACAATGGCTATAAATACCATTAATTTTCATATGTACTTAGTAGCTCAGTTTGTACTAACTTAAAGGGGAGTGGAAATCCTTTATAGCCTGGTACATTCAAACTAATCATTCTACCTTGATTCTCCCTAGCGTGTGCCAAAGTAGATTTTGTTCTAATGGGTGTAGAATGAAAAGACGAGGGGAGTGTCCCTCTGCAGTTCTTGGAATGCTTTTGTCATTGGGTTTCCATGAATGTCTTGATTGTACTTTCACGTTAATAGTCTGCTCTGAATTAGGAGGAAATTTTATTTCATAACACTTGTCACCAAAGACAAGCACATCTCATCTCTCATCCATAACATGTATAAACATATGAAAAATCAAAGACAGGAGTGCAGTTAAACCTGAGATCCTAAGATGGAACAGATTGAACTGGTAGAAGGAAATTTTGTAGGGCTTTGATATTCCTATTTTGCAAAGTTTAAGTAAGGGCCTGTTTCCTCAGTATTCCAGTAAAGAAAAAATTATATATAAATTTGCAAGTATAGTTAAGCAGTTTTAAAACAATCAGAATAACATTGGGTGAGGAGAAAACACATCTTATCAGTGAGGTGAAAACACATCCTATCAGATAGCATGACATTATAAGGCCATAGTAATTGAATACATGTAAGTGTTTAAGCACAAAAAGATAAATCAATTGAATGGAGAGTTCAGAAGTATATGGAGAAAATGTAAAGTTTGACAGAAAGTGAGAAAATGAATGAGTCAGATATGTAAAATATGGCCCCCAAAGAAGTAGATTATCAAAAATCTAAAATCATTCATTGATTTAGCTGGCCCCATTCATTCTTCACTTCACATTCAGGTGTCATTCAGGGATGGGGATGAGCTTGTTGAAAATGTGTGTTTTTTAAAAATGATACTAGAAGCACAACTAATAGTAGCAGAGTTACTGACTGGAGCCAATGTAGATTCTTTTGATTAGTGACTTCCGCTTGGAGGCTTAGAGCTTCCAACTACTATCCAGTGGCATTGAAAACCATATAACGTGTCATTCAAACTGTGATACTTTGGAGAACAAAAGAGGCATCATTAATAATTGTGCTTAGATAACACACATAAATCGGCACCATACTGGGAAAATCAGGATATGTAGCCACTCTACCCACAGACGTATAATACCAAAGACTTCATATTAATTCTAAAGACCTTAGGAGCACTGTAATTTTCAAAGTTGCCCTCAGAGATCCAGACCTGGCTTAGCGTGAATTGGTACATTCTGTCTTGGCCCAGACAGTATGATGTATTTGTTCCAGAATCACATCATTCTTTTCCTTCCCACCATGCTCCAACATTTTTAAGTTCTTTCAGTTTGGGGTTCTGACCTATGGAAGGAAACTGGAGTGCCTTTCTCAGGTAAAAAGATGTATTCTTGATCTCCTTGTAGCTTTCACAACGCCAACACTTTCCAGAACAACCCATTCTACCATGACTTGAGCTAACCTCAAGACAAGATAGCTATAAACTACATTTCCTATGTATGTTACTTGGTTCTATCATTTTGAGGTCAAGATGTTTCAAATCTGGTAAGACACCTGGAAGTATAATGAAAAAGTAAAGGGAGTGGGTGGGAAATTAACATTTTCTGAGCACCTAGGAATGTACCAAGCATTAGGCCTCATGTATCATAAATATAATTTCATTTCAGCATCATCCCAGCAACTCTATAAGATTGGTATTATATACACATTTTTAAGATGGAAAAATTAAGCCTCAAAGATAAGTAATTTACCTAATGTCACACAGCTAGTAAGTGCTAGTTAAGGGAATGCTTGTTACCCTATGCTTTTCCATTTTCATCTAAGCCTCTTGGTTTGCACTACTCAGTGTTACAAGTGATAGTGATGAAAACTTTAAGACACATCCAACGGAGGCAGATCCAATGGAGAGGAAGGTGAGCTCTCTCAGCACTGGAAAGGCAGAAACACCATTGCATAGTCATGTAAAAGAAACAAATGGCTTAAAGAAAGATTCATAAAATTTAGCTTTATTTCCCAGATGTCAATTGGACCTAAATGGGAGTTTTCTACACTGACAATATACTTTTCCCTACCATGGCTATAGCATATGTTCTGAGTTCTCAGAAACCACGATTTTTCTGTTCACTCTTTAGGGTCTCTGTCACTCTTGGGGATGAGTCCTATGCTTAAAAAGCTGATGCTTCCCCAGCATCAGATGTGCTGCGTACATGTGACCACATTGGTCTCTTTGATTCTCAGTTTCCTGTACATCTGGATGAAGAATGGCCGGCTGGGGAGTTGTAGGCGTACAGTTGTGCATCGTGTCACAGCACACAGTAGCATGCTGGGTTATATACTGAACTTTTAGATTATAGTTTAAGAATCACTTCACATTTGGTGTCAGCTCATTCGGTAAGAATCACTTCACATTTGGTATCATCCGTGTTGTATTTGGGTGCCCCTGAGTCAGGCAAATAAGTTCCTGTCCTTTTTTTTCCTGATAGTACATCATCTTGCCTTTCAGTCCATGCCTTTTCTCTCTCTCCCTCTGTCTCTCTCTCAGACTTGAACTCATACAAAATCATAAACTTCTAACATACTTATGGTTAAAAAAATTCTAGAAAAGGATACACATGGTTCATCCAGATTTTTAGCACAACTCCTCCTCCAACAAACACTGAAAAATTAGAAAGCAATTTGAGAAAAATTGTTTTGAAAGGTATGTAGGTTTGACTTTTCAGTGTGGGCATATCCATATTTAAATTACAGGGTTATCCATTGTGCTCAGAAATTACAATACACGGGACACCTGACAAACAAGGATAGTGGAATCATAGAATTGCATCATTGTTCGTTAGAAAAAACAAGTACCCTTATGATACTGTGACTGTACAGAATTACATTATCATCTATTCCAAGCACAAGCACAAATATGGAACAGAAGATCTAATGAGTTGAGATGTCATCTGAATTTCCATGCGTTACATTTACAGCTTAGAGTTGCAGCTTTATTGAATGGCGCCAAAACATTCTTACTTCATAATAGCATTAGTAACATTTCACTTGGATAATCCTATTTGTTTTCATTTATTTTAATGAGGTAGTTTGGGATGGTAACCTGCAGCGGAAAGCTTGGGAACAGGTGACAGCATGACTCGAAATGCCTATTGAATTGAAAAGTAGTTAAAAGCTAAACGAAATGCTTAGATGCACGGTGGTTTTCCAGCACCATATATTTTACTTTAAAAACAGTAAGGCTACTGTGCCAATTTTAAGAACCTAAGACTTTACTACCTTTTAAAACTTTCCTGCATGGATGAGTGGATAATAAGGACTAATTTGCTGCATTTTTGTGGTCTGTTTCCACATGTTTGCATTTCCCAATGACGCTTTCTTTATGGAAAAGAGTGCTGGGCACAACACATTTTCTTTTCCATTCAGCGATCATATGTCTATGATTCATTCAATCCTTCAATATAGATACACAGTCAGTTGTGATGCAGACGGCTAACAGGCAGACATATTTGCCAAGCCTTAAGTGTTCCAGCTTACAAAAGGGGTTTCTAATGTTGAGAACTTCAATTATGTCACTTAAACCCATCAACCTTTTTCCCTTGCCTCATGCTACAAATCTTTCAGATCTATTATTTTCATAACATCTGATGCCTGGAGTGAAAAGTGCCCTCTGACATCTTAGTTTTCCAGAGAGACTTAGAATGAGAAAAGGGAGCCTCTTTAAGTCTTTCTTATCAATTAAAAAGGGAAGACCTTTTCCTGTTTCATCTTATGCAACAGCTAACTCAGGTATTAAGTAAGCTGCCAACATCTTTCTAGAACCCAGAGTAAGAATTCATAATCGACCCTGGTCTTTTAGGCCCGGGGAATAAATAGGAACAAGAAATTCCCATCCAAAGAGCATCATGTTGACTTCAGCTATACCTTGTAAGACCTAGTCAATGTCCAAGTGAAAGCTGTGAGGTCAAGGAAAAGACTCCTATTTTATCAATGCAGGTCCACACAAGAGACAAATTATACCAATGGAGATAATTTAATATAAAGAATATAAAGCAGTACTTACTAGGTGCTGAATGACTGAACATGCAAAAAGAGAACAATAAGTTATTATGGAAATAGGACACATTTACCATTTGCGGGGCTGGAGAACAAAGGGATGAGATAGGAACCATCAAAATAGATCCCAATGAATGCTACACTCAGATGTCTGAGGAGAGGGCACTGCTGTGAAGTTGCTGGTGCTTCAGACTTGGGTAGGGGGATAGACTCAGATCCCCCAGGGGAGGTGGCAGCTGGTGGCTTGTGCTGATGTACCTAAGGCCAGTATGGGGCCACAGGGTTGGCCTAAACTTCCAAAGAGGGGATACTGCCAGCTAAGACAGTGCATCTAAGGGGTGTACGATGAGACTGGTTCTGCATGTATTGGAAAAATTGTAAACTGGGCTGGGCATGACGGCTTATGCCTGTAATCCCAGCACTTCGGCAGGCTAAGGCAAGTGGATCACTTGAACCCGGGAGTTCGACACTAGCCTGGGCAACACAGCGAAAACCCATCTCTACAAAAAAAATACAAAAATTAGTTGGGTATGGTGGTGTACACCTGTGGTCCTAGCTACTTGGGGAGCTGAAGTGGGAGGATCACCTGAGCCCAGGAGGTCAAGGCTGCAGTAAGCCATGATCACACCACTGCACTCCAGCCTGGGCGACAGAATGAGATCCTGTGTCAAGAAAAACAATGCAAACTAGTATAAACAGCTGTTACTGAAGTAAAATGCCACTGCTTGGGTGAAGAAGTGTTCATGGGTGATAGTGAAAGAAATAGGCAGCAAAACTGGAGTCAGAAGTAGTAGGGAGGAAAATAAACTTTCTCTTTTCCCAGACTTGCAGTCTTTCTCTAGCATCCCCTGTTGGCAGAGCCTAACAGGGAATTATTAGCAACACAGAAATAATTGTGTTTTGCAGAGGTCCAGCATCACAAAGGAGAGTGTAGGAGGATGGGCTTGATGCTATGAGACAACAGCTTAATGATGGGCCCAACCCACTGACACGTAAAAAATATATTGACCAGGCGTGAGAGAAAACCAAAAATTCTAAGTGGTATTCTTGTAACTGATCTTGCACTTGACTTTCTGCTTCCTTTCCATTCACCCCCACGTCAGCTCCTCTGGCTAAGAATATTTGCTGGTAAAACTTGAGCAGATTTTTCTAACTTTGATGCACTTTTATGTCAGAACCCATATGGAATCAAGCAGAGAATGTCTTTTGTAGAGGTTATCTAGATGACGCATACTTCAGGGAGTTGTTTACTACTCTGAGAAAGGATTTTTTTTAAAGACTATTTTTACTTAAGGAGGAAGAACAAACTCTACCTGGGAAATGATTTACCACAGAGGTCTTATTCATGAGCAGAGGCAGCAGTAAAACTGCACTCATCGCGCCTTGGTCTTGAGAGATTCCTGGTTGGGGGGTACTTCCTGAGTATGGGACAGAAACCATAGTGCTCATAGTAGCCCCTTTCAAAGGCTTTAGGCTTCACTATGGGTCTTCTTGCCAGTTCTGAGTTGATGTAGATAATGAGAAACTAAGGTAATGAAAAACGTCCATTTGTGTTTTCTTTTAAACTGTGGAACCCAATCCATTATTGACACAGGTTTTTCTCCTGAAGTGTATAGAGATCTATACTCTATAGACAAATATAAAAGTAGTACACTAGTTGGATTTTGCTGTTGACATGGACTTTGGGTGCTGAAACAAGTGTCTGTTTTATGTAAAGAATGATCCATCAGCAGCCACTTTGTTTAAAAAGAGCACTCGGCAAATCTCTGGAAGCCGGCTTATGTAACTGCCTCTCATGGTGGTAAAATGTGAAGGCAGCACAGAACATATTGTTTCCCAGTGTTTCTCTTTGAGAATTTAGTTTAGTGCCTGGCAAGAGGAGAGATGTGCAAGGGCAATATTCCTAGAAGTAGCTACCTGTGTGCTTGCTGGAATTCCACACTGGATGGAGGTTCGTTTGTGAAAGGCAGGCGTTGATTTCTGGGCTGAGAGATTACTAGCAGAGAGCTCCTCAAAGGAACTTGGAAAGAATTACTTAGGTCTCATTTCACACCCTGCATCTGATTTTTTAACTAAGTCCCTAAGAGAAAAGTGGCTACAGGTGTTGTAAATGACCCTTCCTTCAGTAAACTGATTGAAACCGAACACTGATCACAATTTCTTTGCATGAGAAAGATAACTGGGCATGGACAATTTTGATCTGAGAATATCTGAAAATTAGATAAATAACATTAACAAGTGTTTGAGTGACAGAAACAATGAGGCCAGACTTGTTCTAAGATGAAAATATGAGGGCTATTTAATGTATTTTAGAATGAAGGGGGTGCTAAGGATTGTTTATTTTAGCTCCCATAAAAATTCAATTTCCTTCGTAGTGGAATCAGTCCAAATTGAAGATTTGCTCTTGCACAGACAGTGGACTCTCTCCCAAATTTTCAGATTACCAGTCATACCCCAAAGACTAAACCTGGGCTAAAGCTGCAGGTGCTAGACTGAGACAGAGATCGTCTGCATTCCTGTTGCCTAGTCAAGTGTCCTGGATAAATCACAAAAACAACCAAGTCTTAGGTCATGTCACCAAGTCTCACATTCCAAGAACCATCAAGAGATTGCTTACATATAGCCACAGGTCAGACAGAGATTTGCTTTGTGAGACTGTCCCTCAGGGATGCTGGGGGTGTTTACATTGTTAGCCTGGAAAAAGCTAGCCAGACCAACAGAGTCACAGCAATTGAAAATCCTGTAGGCCCATCTACGACCAAATGTATTAATAAATAAAGAGACCTATAAGTAACCTTCCCACCAACATTAACCACACCAAAAGCAAGTCAAACCCAGGCTTCTCATAATTGGTTCATGTTCCAACACAAGAGTGAGAAGAGCCTCTTGTTGCGGCCAACGGTTACTATAGCTCTCCTTTTGTAGAAAGCCACTGTCTTCGAAGAGCTTACTAAGGGTCTCCACTAAAGAACAAAAAACACGGGTAAGACTGGTTTCCTCTCAAGTTATGACTCAGCTTCGATCACCACACTTCCACTTGGGCCTATTAACGTTCGCTGGACAGAATGTCACTCTTTTTCAATCAGCTGCTACAGCAAACAACAGCCTCGCTGCCTTTCAGTCATATAGAAAGCCACAGAATATTTCCTTTTGACTCTCTTCTCTCCACATCAGACCCACAGTCAGGCTCATGCTGAGGTCTATCTTCTCACAATCTACTAGAAAGTGGCTTGCCTCGACATGCTTACCCTGCTAAAATGAGAAGCAAGAAATAAACAGCTTCATGTTAATTATAAATAGGAGGCACTGGATATTAAACCTGCCCATAGAATAATGGAGAAGGAAAGCGTTGCGCTCCCTTTCTACTTGACTCGGGAGTCATATCCCTTGTAAGAACAGTGAACTCTCACTGGGTAGCAGGAGAGGCCACGATGATAAGGACCCTAGCAGAAGCCTGGGGGTGGGGTCCTCACGACCACTCACAGACCCCTGGACCTGGGGTGAGTAGCAGAGAACAGCCAAGAGTGACATGGACTGTCTTGCATTTTCTTCATCTCTTTATTCTAGAAAAAAAAAAGAGGAAGGAAGAAAAAATGAAAGAAAAATGCTATAATTTTCTTTTCTCCATCTTTCTTGGAGATCAGAAAATAGTAGGTTCTGAAGATCTCCCCTGTGCTCATGGGCACATGAAAAATTTCATGATGCTTACTTGGCTTTGAGATTTTATTACCATTATTATTGTTATTAATGTTATTTGTATTAATATAAAAATAATAAAGATGTATTGAGCTCCTTCTATGTGCCCAGCACTATAAGCATAGTAAATACTTTCACAGCTACCCTATAAATTAGATACTATTATGATACTAATATTATCCCAAATTAAAAATTTGGAGCCTGAGGCATGAAAACGTGAACTCACTGGAGATCACACCACTCACAAATGGCAGAGCCAGGGTGCAGCCCTAGGTCCAGTGTCCCCAGAGCCCATTCTGCTATTCACTTCAAGTCATTCTCTTCCCATTTAAAACACTGAACTGTTTATATCCTCAACAGACCCAAATGCTCAGCTTCAAGAGCCAAACAAAAATAATTGTTACAAATTCCACTGTTTGTTTTCCCAGGGGGTGCATCTTAGGGTTATTAAATGTAATCCCCTGCTCCCCTTACTCCAGTGGTTTCTTTACCCACTTGGGGAGTATCCTCCCATTCTTCCCGTTTCTTCACATTCCCCCCTCCCCCAGCCCTTACCCAGGCTGTCGAATTCTATTCAGCCTTAAAGATGTAACTCAAATTCCACCTCTCCCAAAAAGGGCTTTTTCAATTCCTGTCATCTCCACCTCTGAATTTTTATGGCATTTAATGTTAATACTATTTATTCGGCATGTGTGTTTTTTGTGTTTTACTTTTTACTGTTAGTTCTATTTGAGAATAATTCATCTTGAGGCAGAATTCATTCTATCCCATTTTTTCATTGAGATGAAACCCTTGAAGGCAAGGAACAAGTGTTCAAACATGTTTATATATTAACACACACATCACGCTCAACATCTTAGACATAACAGACACTCAATAAATCACCTTTGAGAGCTAGGTTAGAAAGCCCATTGAAGCCTGTGATTTGAAACAGGTTGGGCTGGCAGAGAAAAAAGCTAGCCTGTCTTCTTAGAGCTCTAGAGAGTATTGTGGAATACATTTAAAAATAAAGTCTATGGAGTCTCTTCAGGGGCAGAAAAGAGTCCTCTGACTCCTCGATTCCTAACCTCCCATGTCCCAACTTACCCCAGTGGTCCACTTAAACTCCTAAATTTTGAACCTAAAGTATGTAGAACATCAGATCCTGAAAAACAACACCAACTTTTACTTGCCGGTTTCACTTACCTTCACACCTGTGGTTTTGAAGGTGTCAAGTTTCCTCTGAAGTCTTTCTGTGAAGCTTTATCCCCCTCATTTTTCCACCCTGCCAGTCAACCCTGTCAACAGTGACAATCTCCTTGTCAAGCAGAAGTCACCTGAGCTCTCAGTTTTCATTAGCCTTTTAGTTGGGATAATCCCTTCTTCCTACCAAACTGTTTCCTTCTAGGAACTGCTGATTCCTTTTATTTGGGGTTTCTCAGACTTCTCTAACTAAAGCCCCTCCACCCACCCAGATGATTTCTCACTTTCTGAAGATCTCCTTCAGCTAAAAAGATTTCCTATAACCTCATTTTCTGTAGTTTGTATTATGAAAACGTTTGGTATGTAACTTTTTTTTTCAAGCAACATATGGCAACTGAGAGTTTAGTATGCTCTAGAAAGGGGTATTTCCTCTGGGGAAATTTTTAATTATTTTTTGTTTTCAGTATGACCTGCTTCTTTACCCCTTCCATTTCCTATTTAGAGCCCATCCTTTGGTGACTTAAGCTAACTAAAAAAAAAAAAAAAAAAAATTATCAACTTCAGAATTGTGTCATCTATTTTCATTCATATTGTTAAATTCACTAACCCAGAGGAAAGCTATAAGATGGTAAATGTAACCATGCACAAGGTCCCCATTCACCTAGCTTGTGGAAGTGTTAATTTTGGAGACAAGTAAAGAAATAAGAAAATGTTCAAACCTATTTTACCTCTTCCCTCTCATGACCATTTCTCCATTTCAACCCACCAATTACTTGTTCTCATTGTCAATGTTTTAGATAGGTTGAGTTTTAGGAAAGGCTAAGTAGTTCTTCAACTTCCTGTGAAGTTGAGCTGTGGCCTGAGCTTGGTGTCTCTCCAACACCTGCTCACACTTACCATCCACTGCCCACCCTTCCTTTCTTTTCTGTTCCCGTATACTACCATGTTCTGTGAATGAGATGTCACTACAAACTTATCTCCACAGAAAGAGAAAGCATGAGGTAAGAAATAACAGAATGACTCCCTATAAGTGACTTAAAACATCTGATGAAGGTCTAAAAGCAGGTTCTTCTTCCCTCTCGGGTTAAGTCTTCACCTGGCCAAAATTTATGCAAAAGAGGCAGGTGACCGGAGTAGTGTGGACCAATGTATTTTCATCGACCACTTTAAAGCAAACTGCTAGAAATATTGTCTTTCTTTCTTATCTTCTGATTTCCCTGAAATCAGCCAATGGCAAAGCAGAAGTTCTATCTTCCTTTCTGAAGGACAGAACAATCATTGCCCAAGAATCAGAAGATGCAGGTTCAAGTTCAACATCAGCAAGATACCAGCCATACAACCTGGGGCAAGTGATTTAGCCTCCCCAAATATCAGTTTACTCAGACATAAAACACAGGTTTTGCTCCAAGAGAGATGCTGTGAGGATAGACTGAATTAAGATAAAAACACTTTGTAATCTTTAAAGCTCTACATAAATATAAACTCAACATCATATTATATTTCTATTTTTATTTTCCCATTAATAATTCTGGGTTTGCTGTCATTTCTCAAATCCATGTGGTTTTTTTTTGTTTGTTTCTTTTTTTTTTTTTTTTTTTTTTTTGAGACAGAGTCTCACTTTGTCGCCCAGGCTGGAGTGCAGTGTTGCGATCTCGGTTCACTGCAACCTCCTTCTCCCGGGTTCAAGTGATTCTTATGCCTCAGCCTCTCATGTAGCGGGGACTACAGGTGTGTGCCACTACACCTGGCTAAGTTTTTGTACTTTTAGTAGAGCAGGGTTTCGCCATGTTGGCCAGGCTGGTCTCAAATGCCTGACCTCAGGTGATCCACTTGCCTTGGCCTCTCAAAGTGCTGAGATTACAGGCATGAGCCATGGCACCCAGCCTCAAATCTACTCTTTCAATATACCAATGAATCTTTCTGAAATACTGAAAAACTCCTTTTTTGTAGTTTAAACTACATTTCTAATCCTCTGCAAAATAAAATAGAACCAGGTCTTTTTTTGAACTACTTCTGAATAAATATTCAGAAGTTCTTCTCTTTCAATTTTTTTGAATAATGAAGGAAATGGTTTTCTTTTGACAATTTTTAAAAGTATTCTAAGCCCACAAGAAAGAGATTGAGATCTCTTTAAACCTGACTCTGAGAACACAGAAGCTTTCAATAACAATCCATACTACACTATTATAACATCAACGTCTACCTTTCATCTGCTGATCTCAAGAAATATTTAAACACTGTCATCTCAACCTTTGCATCAGTATTAATATACTCATTTTTAAAGCTGAAAACAATGATTTAAGGAGTTTGTAAAAGCCAAACATGAAATTCTACTCTGCTGTTTAAATGTGCAAAATAAGTGAATAAATGACAATGCTTTGGCTAAAAAAGAGACAGGGCCTTTAGTCTGAAGAAGCAAAATTGGAGGCGACAGGACACTGTGACTGAACTCATTATTCTCATTTGATGACATCTGAAAAACATAACTTTTACAGTGCATTTTTCTCACCTCTACTGTTACACCAGTTTAGTAGAATAGCGATGCTTGAATCAGCAAGAATAGCATGTTACCATCTCAAACTTATCCTAATTATCTTTCACAAAAATTGAATAAAATGTTTACTGTTTACTAAGAAAGTGACTTTTGGTCTGTTGGTTCAGCCAAGTTAGATATTCTGAAAAACCCTTGCCTTTAAATGTTTGCAGAAACTCATGATAAAGGTTTCCGAATTGGCATGATAACACCTAAATATTTCAATATATATGAGGGTGTTTTAAGTAACCATATATTCCCTAAATGATCATTTAACATCTAAGTAACTTGCTTTTCTGTGAACATTATTCATTTAGGTGTAGATTCTCACATCATCTTTGAGAGGAAGATAAGCATTGTTAGTCACTGAGACTTCAGTTAACTTCATTGATTCATCTTTCAAAAATAGAATGCTGAATAATTGAAGAGACCAGAGGCCAATAACAGTATCAAGGTAATTAAAATTACTTAGTTCTTCTTTGTTTAGAGGTAAAAAGGAAGAAACAAATTTGAGTAGAAAGAATACAGAAAAGATGAAGGTCTAGTTAAGAAAAAGACAGGATAAGAAAACGAGAAAAATTATAATTCATAAATACATCAATTTCAGTGGGAAATAAAATCTATAAGCTCTGATGGCATCCTGAATCTTTGTTCTCATTTGCATTTTGGGGTAGTTTTTGAAGGGAAAACTTTTGGAAGAATTCGGGATATTACTCCAATTCTGATTTTCCAAGCATAAAGATATTTTCTCTTCTCTTAGAGGCTTAAAATACCTGGATGTAGAGAATTATTCATTTCAGAGATACCTTTGCTTTTTCTAGAAGCCAAAATGTAAGATAAGCATCTGCACAGTGGGCTGGGACCTGTAGTGATCCCTATCCTTCTCCACACACCAACACCTGAGGGTGTGAACATTCCCATCAGTACCAGAGGTTTCCTGTGGACCAGATTCACAGAGGACCCGGGGCTGAGATGAGTGGCAGCACTTTGGCCAAATGGTATCTGTGCAGGTAAAAATGAGAAAAGGGTAGCACTCACTCAATTCCCTCCAGGATAGCCAACTGACCAGGCTTAGAAGGGGTCCCATCCTACTCCTCAAAAAAGAGGAAATCAGCTCACCACATCAAGAATATTCTCTCTTCTTTTGATCACCACTGTGGGCACACCCATAAGACACTGGCACCAGAAAGCAAGAGAGTTGACATAGAAGTGGCTGATCACACGCCAAGCCACAGGGGCACAGCCACGAGTCTTACAGCCCCTCTCAGAGATAGGGGAAAGGAGGAGATAATAACGACCTAGGTGGAATAGAGGCTTTGAACATGCTAGGAGCAGCTAAACCCAACTGATGAATAACAGAAGCACCAAGAAAGTGTCAAAAAGCAAGCTTCTGCCCACATCTTCCAGGATGAGCCTATTAAGTCTTGTTATGTAGTTATACCAGTACAGAGAGTTCCAATTTTAAAAATTGAGGCCAGGTGCGGTGGCTCATGCCTGTGATCCCAACACTTTGGGAGGCTGAGGTGGGCAGATCATGAGGTCACGAGTTTGAGACCAGCCTGACCAACATGGTGAAACCCCATCTCTACTAAAAATGCAAAACTTAGCTGGGCATGGTGGTGCATGCCTGTAATCTAAGCGACTCAAGAGGCTGAGGCAGGAGAATCGCTTGAACCTGGGAGGTGAAGGTTGCAGCAAGCCGAGATCGTGCCACCACACTCCAGCCTAGGTGACACGGCAAGACTCCATCTCAAAAAAAAAAAATTTGAGATATAGTTCACATACCATAAAATTCACTCTTTAAAAGTGTCTGATTGAGTGGGGACTGTTTCTTAGTATATTTTCAATTTATGCAATTATCATCATTATCTAATTCCACAACATTTTTACCACCTCACAGAAAACTCGTGTCCATTAGCAGTCACTCCTGATTTCCCCCTCCCCTAAGCCCCTGGAAACCACTTATCTTTCTGTCACTATGGATATGCCTCTTATGGACATTTCAAATAAATACAATCATACAATATGTGGCCTTATGTGTCTGGCTTCTTTTACTTAGTGTAATTTTTTCAAAGTTCATCCATATTGTGGCAAGTATCAATAATTCATTTTTAATGGCTGAATAATATCCCATTGTATGAAATTATCAAATTTTGTTTATTCATTCATCAGTTTTTAGACATTGAATTGATTTGGGATGTTTCCACTTTTTGGCTAGTATGAATAGTGCTGCTATGAATATCAGTGCACAAGTTTTTGTGTGAACATGTCTTCAGTTCTCGAATATATACCTAGAAGTAGGTCATATGGTAACTCTACGTTCAACTTTTTAAAGAAATGCCAAGCTCTTTTTCAAAATGGCTGCACCATTTTAGATTTCTGTCAGCAATGTATGAAGGGCTCCAATTTCTCCGCAACCTCCTCAACACTTATTTTCCATTTCTTTGATTATAGCTATTTTCGTGGGTGTGAATTGGTGTCTCGTTGTGGTTTTGATTTGCATTTTCCTAATGACTAATGATGCTGAATATCTTTTCATGTACTTATTGGGCATTCATATATCTTCTCTGATGAAAATATCTGTTTGAATGCTTTGCTCATTTTAAAATTGGGTTGTCTTTTTATTGATGAATTTAGGACTTTTTAATTTAGTTCTTTCTGGATAAGAAATACTTACAAGATACATGATTTACAAATATTTTCTCCATCTCTGTGGGCTGTTTTTTAAAATTTTCTTGGCAGTCTCCTTTGAAACACAAAACTTTAGTTTTGAAGTCCAATTTATCTACATATGTCTTTTGGTTGCTTGTGCCTTTCATGTTATAGGTAAGAAACCATTGTCAGTCAAAGGTCACAAAGATATAGAAAGCTCACAAAGATAAACACCTATGTTTTCTTTTTTTTTTTTTAAATTTATTTATTATTATTATACTTTAAGTTGTAGGGTACATGTGCACAACGTGCAGGTTTGTTACATATGTATACTTGTGCCATGTTGGTGTGCTGCACCCATCAACTCGTCATTTACATCAGGTATAACTCCCAATGCAATCCCTCCCCCCTCCCCCCCCCCCATGATAGGCCCCGGTGTGTGATGTTCCCCTTCCCGAGTCCAAGTGATCTCATTGTTCAGTTCCCACCTATGAGTGAGAACATGCGGTGTTTGGTTTTCTGTTCTTGTGATAGTTTGCTAAGAATGATGGTTTCCAGCTGCATCCATGTCCCTACAAAGGACACAAACTCATCCTTTTTTATGGCTGCATAGTATTCCATGGTGTATATGTGCCACATTTTCTTAATCCAATCTGTCACTGATGGACATTTGGGTTGATTCCAAGTCTTTGCTATTGTGAATAGTGCCGCAATAAACATACGTGTGCATGTGTCTTTATAGCAGCATAATTTATAATCCTTTGGGTATATACCCAGTAATGGGATGGCTGGGTCATATGGTACATCTAGTTCTAGATCCTTGAGGAATCGCCATACTGTTTTCCATAATGGTTGAACTAGTTTACAATCCCACCAACAGTGTAAAAGTGTTCCTATTTCTCCACATCTTCTCCAGCACCTGTTGTTTCCTGACTTTTGAATGATTGCCATTCTAACTGGTGTGAGATGGTATCTCATTGTGGTTTTGATTTGCATTTCTCTGATGGCCAGTGATGATGAGCATTTTTTCATGTGTCTGTTGGCTGTATGAATGTCTTCTTTTGAGAAATGTCTGTTCATATCCTTTGCCCACTTTTTGATGGGGTTGTTTGTTTTTTTCTTGTAAATTTGTTTGAGTTCTTTGTAGGTTCTGGATATTAGCCCTTTGTCAGATGAGTAGATTGCAAAAATTTTCTCCCATTCTGTAGGTTGCCTGTTCACTCTGATGGTAATTTCTTTTGCTGTGCAGAAGCTCTTTAGTTTAATGAGATCCCATTTGTCAATTTTGGCTTTTGCTGCCGTTGCTTTTGGTGTTTTAGACATGAAGTCTTTGCCCATGCCTATGTCCTGAATGGTACTACCTAGGTTTTCCTCTAGGATTTTTATGGTATTAGGTCTAACATTTAAGTCTCTAATCCATCTTGAATTAATTTTCGTATAAGGAGTAAGGAAAGGATCCAGTTTCAGCTTTCTACTTATGGCTAGCCAATTTTCCCAGCACCATTTATTAAATAGGGAATCCTTTCCCCATTTCTTGTTTCTCTCAGGTTTGTCAAAGATCAGATGGCTGTAGATGTGTGGTATTATTTCTGAGGACTCTGTTCTGTTCCATTGGTCTATATCTCTGTTTTGGTACCAGTACCATGCTGTTTTGGTTACTGTAGCCTTGTAGTATAGTTTGAAGTCAGGTAGCGTGATGCCTCCAGCTTTGTTCTTTTGACTTAGGATTGTCTTGGAGATGCGGGCTCTTTTTTGGTTCCATATGAACTTTAAAGCAGTTTTTTCCAATTCTGTGAAGAAGCTCATTGGTAGCTTGATGGGGATGGCATTGAATCTATAAATTACCTTGGGCAGTATGGCCATTTTCACGATATTGATTCTTCCTATCCATGAGCATGGTATGTTCTTCCATTTGTTTGTGTCCTCTTTTATTTCACTGAGCAGTGGTTTGTAGTTCTCCTTGAAGAGGTCCTTTACATTCCTTGTAAGTTGGATTCCTAGGTATTTTATTCTCTTTGAAGCAATTGTGAATGGAAGTTCATTCCTGATTTGGCTCTCTGTTTGTCTGTTACTGGTGTATAAGAATGCTTGTGATTTTTGCACATTAATTTTGTATCCTGAGACTTTGCTGAAGTTGCTTATCAGCTTAAGGAGATTTTGGGCTGAGACAATGGGGTTTTCTAAATATACAATCATGTCATCTGCAAACAGGGACAATTTGACTTCTTCTTTTCCTAACTGAATCCCCTTGATTTCTTTCTCTTGCCTGATTGCCCTAGCCAGAACTTCCAACACTATGTTGAATAGGAGTGGTGAGAGAGGGCATCCCTGTCTTGTGCCAGTTTTCAAAGGGAATTTTTCCAGTTTTTGCCCATTCAGTATGATATTGGCTGTGGGTTTGTCATAAATAGCTCTTATTATTTTGAGGTACGTTCCATCAATACCGAATTTATTGAGCGTTTTTAGCATGAAGGGCTGTTGAATTTTGTCAAAAGCCTTTTCTGCATCTATTGAGATAATCATGTGGTTCTTGTTTTTGGTTCTGTTTATATGCTGGATTATGTTTATTGATTTGCGAATGTTGAACCAGCCTTGCATCCCAGGGATGAAGCCCACTTGATCATGGTGGATAAGCTTTTTGATGTGTTGCTGAATCCGGTTTGCCAGTATTTTATTGAGGATTTTTGCATCGATGTTCATCAGGGATATTGGTCTAAAATTCTCTTTTTTTGTTGTGTCTCTGCCAGGCTTTGGTATCAGGATGATGTTGGCCTCATAAAATGAGTTAGGGAGGATTCCCTCTTTTTCTATTGATTGGAATAGTTTCAGAAGGAATGGTACCAACTCCTCCTTGTACCTCTGGTAGAATTCAGCTGTGAATCCATCTGGTCCTGGACTTTTTTTGGTTGGTAGGCTATTAATTATTGCCTCAATTTCAGAGCCTGCTATTGGTCTATTCAGGGATTCAACTTCTTCCTGGTTTAGTCTTGGAAGAGTGTAAGTGTCCAGGAAATTATCCATTTCTTCTAGATTTTCCAGTTTATTTGCGTAGAGGTGTTTATAGTATTCTCTGATGGTAGTTTGTATTTCTGTGGGGTCGGTGGTGATATCCCCTTTATCATTTTTAATTGCGTCGATTTGATTCTTCTCTATTTTCTTCTTTATTAGTCTTGCCAGTGGTCTGTCAATTTTGTTGATCTTTTCAAAAAACCAACTCCTGGATTCATTGATTTTTTGGAGGGTTTTTTGTGTCTCTATCTCCTTCAGTTCTGCTCTGATCTTTGTTATTTCTTGCCTTCTGCTAGCTTTCGAATGTGTTTGCTCTTGCTTCTCTAGTTCTTTTAATTGCAATGTTAGAGTGTCAATTTTAGATCTTTCCTGCTTTCTCTTGTGGGCATTTAGTGCTATAAATTTCCCTCTACACACTGCTTTAAATGTGTCCCAGAGATTCTGGTATGTTGTATCTTTGTTCTCATTGGTTTCAAAGAACATCTTTATTTCTGCCTTCATTTCATTATGTACCCAGTAGTCATTCAGGAGCAGGTTGTTCAGTTTCCATGTAGTTGAGCGGTTTTGATTGAGTTTCTTAGTCCTGAGTTCTAGTTTGACTGCACTGTGGTCTGAGAGACAGTTTGTTATAATTTCTGTTCTTGTACATTTGCTGAGGAGTGCTTTACTTCCAATTACGTGGTCAATTTTGGAGTAAGTACGATGTGGTGCTGAGAAGAATGTATATTCTGTTGATTTGGGGTGGAGAGTTCTATAGATGTCTATTAGGTCTGCTTGCTGCAGAGATGAGTTCAATTCCTGGATATCCTTGTTAATGTTCTGTCTCGTTGATCTGTCTAATGTTGACAGTGGAGTGTTGAAGTCTCCCATTATTATTGTATGGGAGTCTAAGTCTCTTTGTAAGTCTCTAAGGACTTGCTTTATGAATCTGGGTGCTCCTGTATTGGGTGCATATATATTTAGGATAGTTAGCTCTTCCTGTTGAATTGATCCCTTTACCATTATGTAATGGCCTTCTTTGTCTCTTTTGATCTTTGATGGTTTAAAGTCTGTTTTATCAGAGACTAGTATTGCAACCCCCACTTTTTTTTGTTCTCCATTTGCTTGGTAAATCTTCCTCCATCCCTTTATTTTGAGCCTATGTATGTCCCTGTGTGTGAGATGGGTCTCCTGAATACAGCAGACTGATGGGTCTTGACTCTTTATCCAGTTTGCCAGTCTGTGTCTTTTAATTGGAGCATTTAGTCCATTTACATTTAAGGTTAAGATTGTTATGTGTGAACTTGATCCTGCCATTATGATATTAACTGGTTATTTTGCTCGTTAGTTGATGCAGTTTCTTCCTAGCCTTGATGGTCTTTACATTTTGGCATGTTTTTGCAATGGCTGGTACCGGTTGTTCCTTTCCATGTTTAGTGCTTCCTTCAGGGTCTCTTGTAAGGCAGGCCTAGTGGTGACAAAATCTCTAAGCATTTGCTTATCTGTAAAGGATTTTATTTCTCCTTCACTTATGAAACTTAGTTTGGCTGGATATAAAATTCTGGGTTTAAAATTCTTTTCTTTAAGAATGTTGAATATTGGCCCCCACTCTCTTCTGGCTTGAAGAGTTTCTGCCGAGAGATCTGCTGTTAGTCTGATGGGCTTCCCTTTGTGGGTAACCCGACCTTTCTCTCTGGCTGCCCTTAAGATTTTTTCCTTCATTTCAACTTTGGTGAATCTGGCAATTATGTGTCTTGGAGTTGCTCTTCTCGAGGAGTATCTTTGTGGCGTTCTCTGTATTTCCTGGATTTGAATGTTGGCCTGCCCTACTAGGTTGGGGAAGTTCTCCTGGATGATATCCTGAAGAGTGTTTTCCACCTTGGTTCCATTTTCCCCCTCACTTTCAGGCACCCCAATCAGACGTAGATTTGGTCTTTTTACATAATCCCATACTTCTTGCAGGCTTTGTTCATTTCTTTTTCTTCTTTTTTCTTTTGGTTTCTCTTCTCGCTTCATTTCATTCATTTGATCCTCAATCGCTGACATTCTTTCTTCCAGTTGATCGAGTCGGTTACTGAAGCTTGTGCATTTGTCACGTATTTCTCGTGTCATGGTTTTTGTCTCTTTCATTTCGTTTATGACCTTCTCTGCATTAATTACTCTAGCCATCAATTCTTCCACTTTTTTTTCAAGATTTTTAGTTTCTTTGCGCTGGGTACGTAATTCCTCCTTTAGCTCTGAGAAATTTGATGGACTGAAGCCTTCTTCTCTCATCTCGTCGAAGTCATTCTCCGTCCAGCTTTGATCCATTGCTGGCGATGAGCTGCGCTCCTTTGCCGGGGGAGATGCGCTCTTATTTTTTGAATTTCCAGCTTTTCTGCCCTGCTTTTTCCCCATCTTTGTGGTTTTATCTGCCTCTGGTCTTTGATGATGGTGATGTACTGATGGGGTTTTGGTGTAGGTGTCCTTCCTGTTTGATAGTTTTCCTTCTAACAGTCAGGACCCTCAGCTGTAGGTCTGTTGGAGATTGCTTGAGGTCCACTCCAGACCCTGTTTGCCTGGGTATCAGCAGCAGAGGCTGCAGAAGATAGAATATTTCTGAACAGCGAGTGTACCTGTCTGATTCTTGCTTTGGAAGCTTCCTCTCAGGGGTGTACTCCACCCTGTGAGGTGTGGGGTGTCAGACTGCCCCTAGTGGGGGATGTCTCCCAGTTAGGCTACTCAGGGGTCAGGGACCCACTTGAGCA
The DNA here is from genome assembly GCF_047675955.1 of Chlorocebus sabaeus. Classification (NCBI taxonomy): domain Eukaryota; kingdom Metazoa; phylum Chordata; class Mammalia; order Primates; family Cercopithecidae; genus Chlorocebus; species Chlorocebus sabaeus. The sequence continues at coordinate 29,954,584 of NC_132916.1, forward strand.
GGCAGTCTGTCCCTTCTCAGATCTCAACCTCCGTGTTGGGAGATCCACTGCTCTCTTCAAAGCTGTCAGATAGAGTCGTTTGTGTCTGCAGAGGTTTCTGCCACTTTTTTGCTGCTGCTGTTGTTGTTGTTGTTTAGCTGTGCCCTGTCCCCAGAGGTGGAGTCTACAGAGAGAGGCAGGTTTCCTTGAGCTGCTGTGAGCTCCACCCAGTTCGAGCTTCCCAGCAGCTTTGTTTACCTACTTTAAGCCTCAGCAATGGCAGGCGCCCCTCCCCCAGCCTCGCTGCTGCCTTGCCGGTAGATCACAGACTGCTGTGCTAGCAATGAGGGAGGCTCCGTGGGTGTGGGACCCTCCCGGCCAGGTGTGGGATATGATCTCCTGGTGTGCCTGTTTGCTTAAAGTGCAGTATTGGGGTGGGAGTTACCCAATTTTCCAGGTGTTGTGTGTCTCAGTTCCCCTGGCTAGGAAAAGGGATTCCCTTCCCCCTTGCGCTTTCCAGGTGAGGCAATGCCTCGCCTTGCTTCAGCTCTCGCTGGTCGGGCTGCAGCAGCTGACCAGCACCGATCGTCTGGCACTCCCCAGTGAGATGAACCCAGTACCTCATTTGAAAATGCAGAAATCACCGGTCTTCTGTGTCGCTCGCGCTGGGAGTTGGAGACTGGAGCTGTTCCTATTCGGCCATCTTGCTCCGCCCCACACCTATGTTTTCTTTAAGAGTTTTACAGTTCTAGTGCTTACATTTAGGTCTTTGATTGAGTTTTAGTTAATTATTGTGTATGGTATGAAATAGGTATCAAATTTCATTCTTTTACATATGAATATCCATTCTCTTCAGCATGATTTATAGAAAAGAATATTTTTCCTCTTTGAATTGCCTTGGCAGCCTGCTGAAGGCCAATATATTTTTAGACCCTTCACTCTATTCTATTTATCTATATATCTGTCCTTAAGCTAGAAGTATACTGTCTTGATTACTGTATCTTTGTGATACACTTAAAATGAAGAAGTTCTTCAACTTTTTCTTTGTATGATTGTTTTGGTTATTCGTGGTTCCTACATTTTCATATGAATTTTGGGATCAGCTTGTCAACTGATCCATGTCAGAAAAGTAGCTGGAATTTTGATAAGGACTGCCTTAAATCTATAGATTATTTGGGGGAGCACTGAATCTTAACAATATTAATTCTTCAAATCCATGAACATGGGATGTCTTTCCATTTATTTACATATTTTAAAATTTTCTTCAATGAGATTTTATAGTTTTCAGAGTATAAGTTTTGCATTTCCTTGTTAAATTTACTAAGTATTTCATCTTTTTTTATTATTATAAATAGAATTTTTCCTTAATTACATTTTGTTTACTCATTGCTACTGTATAGAAATACAGATTTTCGTATATTAATCTTGTATCCTGTAACTTTGCTAAACTCATTTATTTGTTCTAAAGTTCTTTAGTGTATTCATAAGACTTCCTATAAACATGCTCCTATACACATGAACATATCATCTACAAATAAAAATAGTTTTACTACTTTCCAATTTGTATGCTTTTAATTTTATTTTCTTGCTTAATTGCCCTGGCAAGAACCTTCAGTACAATATTGAATACAAGTGACAGAGTGAACACTTTTCTTTTGTTCCTGATATTAGAGGGAAAACATATTATCTTTCACCATTAAATCATAAAGTTGGCTGTGGGTATTCTACAGATTTATCAAGTTGAGGATGTTCTCTTCTATTCCCAGTTGTTGAATGTTTTTATTACAAAGGTATATTGAATTTTGTCAAGTTCTTTCTTCCTCATCTATTGCAATAACTGTGGTTTTTGTTCTTTAATCTGTTGATGTAGTTTAATACATTAATTAATACAGACCATTAATTAATTTTTTTTATGTTAAACGAATGGTACATTCCTAAGATAAATTTCAGTTGGTTGTCGTCTTAGTTGGCTAGCCTGTTGTAACAAAATATCATAGATTGTAGCTTTAACAACAGAAATTAATTTTTTGACAGTTCTAGAGGTAGGAAGTCTGAGTTCAGGACTAGTTTCAAACAAGACTCAGAACAAGAGAAGTCTCTGCAATAAATCCAAGCTGCACATACTCTGACACTTGGGCCACATGATCCAGCAGATCCATGGTGCTTGAAGCAGCAGTAAGGACACTTTTTGGAGAAGTTGACAGGCCCCTATAGTTGACTCATGGTACAGACCATTAGGATTTTGGAGCAAAGTCCTGACATCTTCTGTGGATAACTAGCTCTCCTTTGAGAATCAGCTCTTGTCCTGGTACTGGGCCTTAGTAGAGACTGAAGGCTTAACCATGGGCCATCCAGTTACCATGCAACCTGAACTGCCCACTGTGAACTGGGTGTTACCTGATCTACAACACCATAAAGTTGAATATACACAGCAGCACTCCATCCTCACATGGAAGTGGTATACGTGAGACCAGTCCTGAGAAGGCCCTAAAGGCACAAGTAAGTTACATGAAGAAATGACCAAAAGGTCTATGGTTTTTACTCCTGCTACACGGCCTTCATTCTCCCAGCCTGTAACTGTAGCCTAAGAGGAAGTTTCTGACAATCAGCTGAGAGAGGAAGAAAAGACTGAGGCCTAGTTTACTGATGGTTCTGCATTGTATGCAGGCACCACCTGAAAGTCGACAGCTGCAGCACTACATACACTAAAAGGCAGTGGTGAAGGGAATTCATCCTAGAAATGCATCTGATTGTTCACTTTGTTTGAAGAGAGAAATGGCCAGTCATGTGATTATATACCATTTCATGGACTGTGGCCAATGGTTTAGCTGGATGTTCAGGGCCCTGGAAGGAACATGATTGGAAAATTGGTGACAAGGAAATCTAGGTAAGATACAAGCAGATAGACTTCTTCAAATGGGCAAAAGGATGTGGAGATATTTGTGTCGCATGTGGATGTTCACCAAAGGGTGGCTTCAGTAGAGGAGGATTTTAATAATCAATCGGATCGCTGACTTCAAGAATGAAGCCACAGACCTTTGGGGTGAGTGTTACAGTTGTTAAAGATGGTGTGTCCAGAGTTTGTTCCTTCAGATGTTCAGATGTGTCCAGTGTTTCTTCCTTCCAGTAGGTTCGCGGTCTCACTGACTTCAGGAGTGAAGCCACAGACCTTTGCAGTGAGTGTTACAGCTCTTAAAGGTGACGCATCTGGAGTCATTTGTTCCTTCCAGTGGCTTCGTGGTCTCACTGGCTTCAGGAGTGAAACTGCAGACCTTCATAGTGAGTGTTACAGCTCATAAAGGTAGTGCGGACACAAAGAGTAAGCAGCAGCAAGACTTATTGCAAAGAGCAAAAGAACAAAGCTTCCACAGTGTGGAAGGGGACCCAAGCCGGTTGCAGCTACTGGCTCCATGGCCAGCTTTTATTCCCTTATTTGGCCCCTCCCACATCCTGCTGATTGGCCCATTTTACAGAGCACAGACTCGTCCGTTTTTACAGGGTGCTAATGGGTGCATTTACAAACCTTTAGCTAAACACAGAGCACTGATTGGTGCATTTTTACAGAGTGCTGATTGGTGTGTTTACAAACCTTTAGCTAGACAGAAAGGTTCTCAAAGTTCCCACTCCACCCAGGAAGTCCAGCTGGCTTCACCTCTCACTGTGGGTACCAGTCAGCTTCTTTCCCCAGCTACCCTTTCATTGCCCAGGGAACTCATGAACAAAGTAGCCATGGTCTCAGGAATGGAGGTTATGCCTGGGCTCAGCAACATGGATTTCACTTACAAAGCTAATCTGGTTATGGCCACTGATGAGTGCACAATCTGCCTGCAGCAGAGACCACCACTGTTTTCCCAATATGGCACTATTTCCTGGAGTGATTAGCCAACTACCTAGAGGCAGATTGATTACATTGGACCACATCCATCATGGAAAGGGCAGCATTTTTTCTTTACTGGAATAAACACTTACCCTGAATATGGATTTGCCTTCCTTGTACACAGGCTTCTGTCAAAACTACCATACATAGACTTACAGAATGCCTTATTCATTAGCATAGTGTTCCACACACACTGCTTTGGATCTAGGAACTCATTTCATGGCAAAAGAAGTGCAGCAATGGGTTCATGCTCATGGAATTCACTGGGCTTACCATGTTCCTTACCATCTGGAAGCAGCTAGTAGCTTGATAAAACAGTGGGATGGCCTTTGGAAGACTCAGATAGAATACCAGCTAGGTGGCAATACCTTAAAGAGCTGGGGCAGTGTTCTCTAGAAGACTCTATATGCTTTGAATTGGCATCAAATATGTGGTGCTGTTTCCCCCATAGCCGGGGCTCAATGTTCTAGGAATCAAGAGATGAACATGGGAGTGGCACCACTCACTATTACCCCTAGTTCACTATTACCCCTCATGATGCACTAGTAAATTTTTGCTTCTTGTTCCCATGACCTTATGACTTGCTGGGCTAGATATCCTACTTTCAAAGGGAGCAAAGAGGAGACACAACAATAATATCATTGAATTGGAAATCTGGCCACTTTGGGTTCTTCATGCCTCTGAATCCATAGTTATAGAAGGGAGTTACTTGCTGGCTTGGGTAGTTGATTCTGACTACCAAGGGCAAATTTGACTACTACTCCACAAAGGAGGTAAAGAGGAGTATGTCTGTAATACAGGACATCCCTTAGGGTGTTTCTTTGTATTACAATGGACTGTTAAAATTTAATTGTCAATCTAAGAATATTGGGAAGTGGGGCCGTTAACAGGTAGTGAGGTTATGAGGCTTTGCCTTCATGAATGGATTATTATCTCAGGAGTGGGTTCCTGATAAAGGGATAAAGTTTGGCACTCATTTCTCTCTGTGTCTCATACACTCTCACATTCTCTCATCATGAAATTACTTCTCCCTGTTATGATGTAGTGCAAAGTCCCTTGCCAGATGCTGACATCATGTTCTTGGACTTCCCAGTCACCAGAACTATGAGCCAAATAAACCTTTTTACTTTGTAAATTATCCAGTCTGTGGTATGCTATCATAGCAGTGGAAAATGGACTAGGACATAGTGCTGTGGTGTATATGCATGTTTAAATTTTAAAGAAACTGTGAAATTGCTTTTTTAAATACCATTTTACATTTCCACCAGCAGTATATGAGAGTTCCAGTTGCTCTGTATCCTCACCAAAATTTTGATATGAAATCTTGAATTTTATTCACTCTAATGAATGTCCACAGTAATATTACTGTGGTTTTACTTGGCATTTCCCCTAGTGATTCATCAAGTTGAGCATCTTTTTATGTGCTTATTCCTATCTATATATCTTCTTTGATGAACTATTCATTCAAATCTTTTGCCTGTTTTAAAAAGTAGGTTGTCATTAAATTGGAAGAATTGATGACATATTCTAGATATAGGCTGTTTGTCAGATATCACCAATGTTTTCACTCAATCTGTGTCTTGCTTTTTTATTTTTGTAAGAATATTGATGGAAGAGCAAACCTTTAAAAAATGGTGTGTTAAATTCCATTTATATATTAAGATTTTATAGTTCTTGTTTTGCTATAGAATTTGTTAAATCTTTGCCAATCCAAAACTGCACTATATTTTCTCCTATGTTGTCTTACAGAAGTTTTATAATTTTGAGTTTTACAATTATAATTCATTTAGAGTTCATTTGTGTATGTAGTGTGAGTTAAGATAGAGTTTATGTTTTTCGTTTGACTTATTGTTCAGCACAATTTGTTGAAAATATTTTTCTTTTACACTGAATTGCCTTGCTATCTTTGTAAAAATTAATTGATTATATATGTGTGGATTTATTTCTAGAATCTCTATTCTGTCCCATTGATAAATATGTCTCTTTTATACCAATATCATAGTATTTTGAATATTGTATCTTTATAATAAGGCTTAAAATCATCCAGTATAAGTCTTCCAACATTGTTCTTCTTTTTCAAAGTTGTTTTGGCAATTCTAAGCACTTTATATTTCTATATAAATTTTAGAATCAACTTGTCAGTTTTTAGAACAAAGTTTGATAGGATTTTGACTAAGATTACATTGAAGCTATAGATGAATTTGAGAATAAATGAAATCTTAAAATCATTTTGCACTTCAGAAATGCAATGTTTCTCTCTTGTATTTAGTTTTTCCTCAACAATATTTTATAGTTTTCGAGTTCTGCATGCTTTTTTCAACTGTATTAGTCAATTTTCACACTGCTGTAAAGAATGACCTGAGATTGGGGTAATTTATTTTAAAAATGTTTAGTGGACTCACAGTTCTGTATGACTGGGGAGGCCTCAGGAAACTTACAATTATGGCAGAAGGTGAAGGGAAAGCAAGGCACATCTTACATGGCAGCAGGAGAGAAAGAGAGCTATGGAGGAAGTGGCACATTTTCAGACTATCGGATCTCATGAGAACTTACTCACTATCATGAGAACAGCATGGGGGAAACTGCCTCCATGATCCAATCACCTCCCACCAGGTCTCTACCTCAATACCTGGGGGTTACAATTTGAGATGAGATTTGAGTGGGGACACAGAGCCAAGCCATATCATCAACTAATATATTATTGTAACAAACAACATCAAAATACTAACAACTTAACAGAATTTTATTCTGCACTTACATAACTCCCAATTTAGTATTCTGGGATCCATCTAGTAATCTAGTAATCCCAGGTCCCAAGGTGTTTCCATCTGGTGGCACCACCATCCTTCTGGGTTTCTGAGTCCTCCATTGTATCTTCTGTATCCACCCAGAAGGCAGAAGAAAGAATACTGGGGGATCCCTATGGGAAGTTTTCATGAGCCAGGACTGGACACATCATGTATCACTTCTGCCCACATTCTGTTGACCAGATGCCAGTCACATGGCACCCAGTTAACAATTGTAAGAGAGGCTGTGGAATGTATTCCAGCCATTGTGTGGACAGAGGAAAAGGAGATGGGAACTATTTAGTATATAGTAGTCTCAGCCACACAGATACAAAACTTAGAGAAAATCTCAGACATATGAACAAAGAGATATAAAAGGATATTCAATACAGCATTGTCTGAAAATGCAAATGGCCAGAAAAACTTAAATGTCTAATAGCACAAGTCTGAATTGAGAACAGACTTCTTAAGAAGTGCAAACCATAAGGCAAAAACTTAGTGGATTTGATAGCATTAAAACACCAGTGAAAACATTAAGAGAAGAATCAGAGACCAGGAAAAGATATTTATAACATTTAAACTTAAAAACATGCTTGAGAGTAAAGGAGGGTCCTTTTAATACTTAGGGTAGGACAATAGGCATAAATTTGGCATATAGTCACCTTATCTAAACCCAATAAGGTATTAATGACTAGAAAATCCACATAACCCTACGAATCAATAAGATGTCTGGGCATAGTGGTTCATGCCTGTAATGCTAGCACTTCAGGAGGCCAAGGCAGGAGGATTGCTTGAGCCCAGGAGTTTGAGACCAGCCTAGGTGACAGGGTGAGAACCTGTCTCTGTAAAAAAAATAAAAAATTAGCTGAATGTGGTGGTGCACATACACTTGTGGTTCCAGCTACTCAGGAGGCTAAGGTGGGAGGATTGCTTGAGCCTAGGAGGTTGAGGTTGTAATAAGCCATGTTTGTACCACCATATCCCATCTTGGGCAAGAAAGCAATTCTCTGTCTCAAAAAAAAATTTTTTTTAATAAAAATTTAAAAATAAAATACAGGAAACCCAATAGGAAAGAATGGAGAGGAAAACTGAGTGACTAGTTAGTATTTGATAAGCTGTTCAACAGAAACAGCAGTTATAAAAATGCAAAATAGGAAATACTTTGCACCCATCAGATTTGCAAAAATCACAAGGTCAGATAATATTAATTGGCCATTGGGATAGAGAGACTATCCTTACCCTATGCATCTCTTAACCTATATCCTTTGTAATATTCTTTATAATAAACTGGTAAACTACATAACTGTGATTCTCCTAGACAACAATGGTAATCATCTCCCTTCCTGGGGGCAGCTGCACACAAAGTCAGTATAAAGTGAGAAAAGTAATACCAATATGTTAAGAAAACTGTGAACAAATTGTCTTCAGTGAAGCAAGATGAAGAAAGAAAAAAAGTGGAAAATTAGAAGTTGCTCTCAGAGGCAGACCCAGGACAGGAGAGGTGTCACCTGCAATGGCTTTCCTTGTGACTGAGAGTCATGAGATGGGATGCTAAAACCAAGCAACATTGTGAAGCTATAGCTCATAAGAGGAGTTGATGACTTAGGGAGAGGCCAGGTTCCGGCTGAGTCATCCTGACAGCAATGGTAAAGAGTCTTGTGAAAATAGTGTATGATTTGGATGTAAACAAGCCTGAGTTCAAAACCCTCTTCTGTAAAGAGAAGAACACTGCACCCACCTCTCCCAGTCATTTGGGGGTTAAATCAAAAACCATGAAAAGTGTATTGTGCAAGGCCATATGGAGTAACTGTGCAGAATGGCACTCTTGTCCAGCAAAAGAAGAAAGGCCAAGTTCAAGGCAGAAATAACCTGTTTGAAGGTAGTGATGTGCTGTTGAGGCAAAGAGAACTGTAGGGGCTGAGACTGGAGAGTGTAAAATTGGAGAGAGGTGAGCTGCAGTTAGCAGCCTCTACACGAAGGTCATTCACCTATTCTGGGTCAGGGGAGAAGCTGAGAATCTGGAGATGGCGAAACTAGAGAATTTCCAAAAGAGACATGAAGAGCCTGAAACACACAGCTGGAATTCCCTTCAGGACGTTTGCTGAATTGGGAGTGTATGAAGCTAAAAAAACAGAAGTAGAAAGCCTCTGATAATCGTCAGAGTTTTCAGCAGTTTTAGAAGATGAAAATAGGAATTCAAGACCTGCCAAAGAAGGGGCCCAGGTGAATACACTAGGCTAACAGTCAGGCCAAGGATGGATGGTGACCTGACCTCATTACCACATTGAAAATTGAATTGAGATGAATCATGACCAAAATGCAAAAGGTCAAACAATAAAACTTCTAAAAGAAAACAGGAAAAAAAATATTCACGGTCTTGGTGTAAAATTTCTTTTATTTCCTCCAAGTTTAAAAAATATAATAACTCTACTTTGCTTTAAAAACATTTCAACTTTCTGAGAGACATTAAAACTGTGTATTAGGAGTAGGGTAGAAGTTGTCTGGGGAGAAGAGGTGGCTAAAACTGCATGGGGTGTGAATGGGAGCTTGTCATCTTGGGTAGTTGCCACCTAAGTGTGTTCACTTTGTGAAAACTCATCACACTCTATGCTGTTGTATGCTTACTCTATATACACTCTTTTGTATTTGTCATGTCACGCTTCAATAAAAACATTAATATGAAAAAAGTTTGCATTTACCATATGACCCAATCATTCCATTTCTGGATTTACAGGCATACCTTGGAGATATTGTGGGTTTGCTTCCAGGCTCCCACAATAAAGTGAATATTGCAATAAAACAAGTCACTCAACTTTTTTTATTTCCCAGGGCATATAAAAGTTTTGTTTATACTCTACTGTAGTCTATGAGATGTGTAATGTCATTATGTCTAGAAAACAAGGTATAGACTTTGTACAAAAATATTTTATTGCTAAAAATGCTAATAATAATCTCGACTTTAACAAGTTATAATCTTTTTCATGGTAGGTCTTGCCTCGATGTTGATGGCTACAGACTGTTCAGGGTGGTGACTGCAGAATTGTAGGGTGGCTGCAGCCATTCCTTAAAATAAGATAACAATGAAGTTTGCTGCATGGATTGACTCTCAATTTCCTGAATGATTTCTCTGTAACATGAAATACTGTTTGTTAGCATTTTACCTACAATACTTTTAAAATTGAAGTCAATCTTCTCATATCTTGTCACTGCTTTATGAACTAAGTTTATGAGATATTCTAGATCCTTTGTTGTCATTTCAACAATGTTCACAGCATCTTCATTAGGAATAGATTTCACCTCAAGAAACTACTCTTTGTTCATTAAAGTTTTATCATGAGATTGTAGTAATTCAGTTACATTTTCCAGTTCCACTTCTTTTTTTTTGTTTTTGTTTTTGTTTTTGTTTTTGTTTTTGTTTGAGATGAAGCTTCGCTCTTGTTGCCCAAGCTGGAGTGCAATGGTGTGATCTCAGCTCACTGCAAACCTCTGCCTCCCAGGTTCGAGTGATTCTCCTGCCTCAGCCTCCTGGATAGCTGAGATTACAGGTGACTGCCATCACACCAAGCTAATTTTTGCATTTTTAGTAGAGATGGGGTTTCACTATGTTGGTCAGGTTGGTCTCAAACTCCTGACCTCAGGTGATCCATCTGCTTCGGCCTCCCAAAGTCCTGGGATTACAGGAGTGAGCCACCATGCCTGACCTCCACTTCTAATTTGAGCTCTCTTGCTGTTTCCATATTTGCAGTTACTTCCTCCATTGACATCTTGAATTCCTCAAAGTTATCCATGAGGGTTGGAATCAACTTCTTCCAAATTCTTGTTAATGTTGATATTTTGACCTTCTCTCATGAATCATGAATGTTCTCAATAACATCTAGAATAGTGAATTCCTTCCAGAATGGTTTCTATTTACTTTTCCCAGATGCAGCAGATGAATCACTATCTATGGCAGCTATAGCTTTAGGAAACGTATTCCTTAAAGAATAAGACTTGGAAGTTGAAATTACTCCTGGATTCATGGGCTGGAGAATGAATGCTGTGATGAAAAAAACATTAATCTCCTTGTATATCTCCATCAGAGCACTCAGACGACCAGGTACACTGTCAATGAGTAGTAATCTATGGAAAGTAACATTTTTTTCTGAAGAGTAGGTCTTAACAGTGGACTTAAAATATTCAGTAAACCATGGTGCTAACAGATGTGCTGTCAGCCAGGCTTTGTTCTTCCATTTATGGAACAGAAGCAGAGTAGATTTAGCATAATGCTTAAGAGCCCTAGGAGTTTTTGAATGGTATATGGGTATTGGGTTCAACTTAAAGTCACTAGCTTCATTTGCCCCTAAAAAGTGAGTCAGCCTGTTGTTTGAATCTTTGAAGACAGACATTTAACTTCTCCACTCTAGGGGAGTGTTGTGACTGGTTTGATTTTCTATGCGGACCACTCAAACTTTCTCCATATCAGCAATAAAACTGTTTCTCTTTCTTATTCTTCATGTGTTCACTGAAGTAGCACTTTTCATTTCCTTGAAAAATTTTTTCCTTTGAATTCACAACTAACTGTTTGGCTAACTGCTGAGCTATCTGTTTGGTGCAAGAGGCCTAGTTTTGGCTTATTTCAGCTTTCAACATACCTTCCTCATTAAGCTTATTCATTTCTAGCTTTTGATTTAAAGTGAGAGGTGTGTGACTCTTCCTTTCACTTGAAGAGTGAGATACTATTGTAGGGTTATAAATTGACTTAATTTCAATATTATTGTGTCTCAGGTAATAGGGAGCCCTGAGGGGAGCCCTGAGAGTTGAGGGGACATCCAGTTGGTGAAGTAAGCGTATTTATAGATTAAGTTTGCTGCCTTCTATGGGCACAGTTCATGGCACCAAAACAATTACAATGGCAACATCAAAGATTACTGATCACAGATCACTACAAAAGGTATAATAATAATGAAAACACCTGATATATTGCAAGAATTATGAAACTGTGACACAGAGATGCAAAGTGAGTACATGCTGTTGAAAAAAATGGCACTGATAGACTTACTTGACACGGGGTTGCCACAAACCTTCAATTTGAGAAAAACACAGTATCTGCAAAGTACAATAAAGTGACATTCAATAAAATGAGACCTACCCATATGCTGTAAAGAGATATATATGAGAATATGTCACTGTAGCAAGAGTTGGAGGCAACCTAAGTGCTCACTACTAAAGGAATAGAGAAATCAAATATGATGGCTACACATTGTGGAGTACCATGAAGCAGTTAGAAGCAATGACTTACTGGATGAATATGCATATGAGGGAAGATCTTAAAAATCGAATGATGAGTTTTAAAAATAAAGTTACAGAATGAAATTGATAGCACCCCATTTATTGCCTATTAAAAACACATACATGACTGGTTGCAATAGCTCACACCTGTAATCCTAGCACTTTGGGAGACTGAGGTTGGAGGATTGCTTGAGTCCAGGAGTTCAAGAACTGCCTGGGCAACATAGCAAGGCCCTGCCTCTACAAAAATTAGCTGGGCACTGTGGTACCCATCTGTAGTTCCAGCTACTCTGGAGGCTGTGGTGGGAGGATTGCTTGAGCCCAGTAGCTAGAGGTTGCAGTGAGCTGAGATTGTGCCACTGCACTCCAACCTGGGGGACAGAGCACTCTGTCTCAAAAAACAAAAATAAAAATAAAAACATGGGTCCCGTCCATGCGGGGTCAGGGCCTGCGGCACGCGCAGGAAGCAGCACAGCCCTGCACAGGAGGTGACGGCACCACTGACTGTCCAGGTCCCTGTAGAATGGTGTCAGAGAAACGTTTTGCCCCTTCAAGACTCAGGAGGATGAAAGTAATCACTTGTGAAATAGCCTGGCACGACAAAGAGCCTGTATACAGCCTCGACTTCCAGCATGGGACTGCTGGGAGGACGCACAGACTGGTGTCTGCAGGCGTGCACTCTGCAGTCAGGATCTGGAAGGTAGAAAAGAGACCAGATGGAAATGCCATTGTGGAATTTTTGTCCAATCTTGCTCATCATACCAAAGCCATCAATGTCCTGCACTTTTCTCCAACTGGGGAAATTTTAGCATTGGGAGGAGATGATGCTGTCATCCTGTTGTAGAAGGTGAATGATAACAAGGAGCTGGAGCAGATCGCTTTTCAGGATGAGGACCAGGCCCAGCTGAACAAGAAGAACTGGACAGTTGTGAAGACTCTGAGGGGCCACTTAGAAGATGTGTATGATATTTGCTGGGCAACTGATGGGAATTTAATGGCCTCTGCCTCTGTGGATAGCACAGCCATCATACGGGACAATTGATGTTTATAGGATCATCAATAAAGGACAAAAAATATCGATTAACATAACATAAAAGTTATGTCCAAGGAGTAAACTGGGACCATTTAAGTCAATATGTTGCTACTCTGAGCTGTGACAGGGTGCTGCGGGTATACAGTATACAAAAGATGCATGTGGCTTTTAATGTTTCAAAGATGCTATCTGGAATAGGGGCTGAAGGAGAGGCAAGAAGCTACTGGGCGTTTCACGATGACAGCATGAAGTTGTTCTTCCGTAGACTAAGTTTCACTCCCGATGGGTCTTTGCTCCTCACACCAGTTGGATGTGTGGAATCTGGTGAAAATGTAATGAATACCACTTACGTTTTCTCCAGGAAGAATCTTAAAAGGCCCATCGCTCATCTTTTCTGGGTCCTAGAAAAGTCACTCTTGCCATTGGCAGCTGTCTGGTCTACTTTGAACTAAGGCCGGTGGTGGAAACAGGTGTGGAGCAGATGGGTCTGCCCTACTGCCTGGTATTTGCTATGGCTTAGGAGGACTCTGTGCTTCTGGACACCCAGGAGTCCTTCCCTTTTGGCTACGTGTCTAGTAGCCAAAAGTGACATTTCATGGTCTAGCAATGGTGCCTTCCTGGCCATTTCTTCCACAGACAGTTACTGCTCATTTGTGACATTTGAGAAAGGCGAACTTGGAATTCTTTTAAAAGAGAAGTCAGTTTTGAGCACGAGAACTCCTGACACAGCAAAGAAAACCAAGAGTCAGACACACCGGGGGTCTTTGCCAGGATCCAGACCAGTAGAGGGAACAGCTGCCAGCAGAACCCAAGACCCCAGCAACCCCTGCTCGACCCCACCTCAGGCCAGACAGGCCCCCGCCCCAACAGCCATCAGGGACCTTCTCTCTATCATTCTGCTGTCAAAAGCTCCTTGCTGAGGCCTTTGGAGAGGAAGATCCTGCCGCCCAGTAGTTAAAACACAAAACACAAAAGCCCACCCATCCCGGAGGGTCACCCTGAACACATTGCAAGCCTGGAGCAAGACAACACCCTGGAGAATAAACTTAATACCCTTAGAGACAGACACTCCACCGAAGTCTGTACCAATCAATGTAATTTCCACCCCTTCTGCAGAATAATTTAGTAAGAGACAGTCAGGGCAGTCCTTCAGAGCTAAAGAGCTCTTCAGAGCTAAAGCAGCCCAGATGCAATGAAAACAAAGGGGGCACTGAAAGTCTGGACCCTTGATGGGACCTTGGCTTCTGCTCAAAGCCTTCCAAGCCTCTCATGAGTGCAATGAGGTGGTGAAGCTGGAGATGCCTGAGACCGGTCGCTTCCACGGAGCGGGACAGATGCTGTAAATGGATTTCTGTAACAGAAGTGACATGTGTACTGGTTTTTCTCCAGAAATATGGATGTTGTCTTATTCAGCATCCATTTTTAACTTGGGGATGTGAACGTTTTAACATACTGAATCCTCTTTTTCATGAGTCTCTGAAACTGGAGCAGTTTAACATTATCCAGTGTGAAAATCAACGCTTCCTCCCTGACATCCTCGTGAAAGTACAGACACTTCATGGAGGGACTCCTTTTAAAGTTAGAATTAGGAAGATGAGAAAGTAATTCGAGATTTTACTCTGTTGAATTTTAGAGTATTTGAAGTAATTGTTAGATTTTGCTTCCAAGGAGTTGATTGATTAAACTTTGGAAGGTTAAAAAATAAAATAAATAAACACAGATACATTGTAGGGTTCTCTAGAGGGACAGAACTGATAGGATAGACAGATATCAAAGGAAGTTTATTAAGTATTAACTCACATGATCAGAAGGTCTCACAATAGGCCATCTGCAAGCTGAGGAGCAAGGAGGACAGTCTGAGTCCCAAAACTGAACAACATGGAGTCCAATGTTCGAGGGCAGGAAGCATCCAGTACAGGAGAAAGGTGTAGACTGGGAGGCTAGGCCAGTCTAGTCTTTTCACAATTTTCTGCCTGCTTTATATTCTAGCCATGTTGGCAGCTGATTAGATGGTGCTCATCCAGATTAAGGGTGGGTCGGCCTTTCCCAGCTCACTGACTCAAATGTTAATCTCCTTTGGCAACACCCTCGCAGACACACCCAGGATCAATACTTTGGATCCTTGAATCCAATCAGGTTGACACTCAGTATTAACACATACGTATACAGAAAGAAGCGGTTTGCTGCTATAAACTCTGTGAGACAGCCGAAAAATTGTGAGTTCCCCAAGTGTGAGAAGGGAAAAGTCTGCCTCTGAACACACATCCCCACTGGGGAACCTGCAAATCCAGATCACAGCAGGATTTAACCTTACCTATAATTGAAATGGATTTTGAGTTGGGCAAAATATAAAAGTAGAAGCAGCAGCAGGATAAGTCCTGTAGACACTGCCGGTCCCCAGCTCGAGCCCAGGGAAACCATTCCTGGCTTTATCTCACAGCAGTCCTTGGGGACAGCAACAGCAGCCAGTGGAATTGGGGAGGGGTCACAGGGTGAAGGAAGATTCTAGCTGAACTTTGTAATAATTTTGACTGAGCTTGAATTTACCTAAGCAGATCAAGGGCAGGGGTACTGCAAATGGAAAGTGCAGATACAAGTGCAGAAGCCACAGGCCATGGTGCAGGCAGGCATGCAGGAAGGGGCAAGGCCTGAGACTGCTTGCTTTCTCAGCAGGGAGGCTTGTAGTTTGGCGCAAGATCTCACCCCTGATGACCCACTGCCTGGATATAAACTTTGGGATGTTGGTGGGGTATGGCGGGTGTGAGACTGGCCTTTGCTGGCTGTGTGGGAGCTAGGTGAGGCCTGTCACTGCTGGTTTCCCCCAACTTCCCTGGTGACCTGTAAGATGCAGCAGAGGCAACCACAATCCCACTATGAACATAACTCTATTGGCTAGAGAAACACCTCCCATCCTTGGCCACAAACAGTTGACTGTGGCAAGCCCTGCCCAAAGAGATTCTGAATTCAGACCCACCTAACCCTACCCCAATATGATGGTTTTTCTCTACCCACCCTGGTGGCTGAAGACAAAAGACATAAAGTCTTGGGAGCTCTATGGCCCCATCCATTGCCTGAAAAACTTGAGTGCTTCTTCTGGTCAAGGTAGAGCAAGCTTATATCAGCCTTCAACTACTCCAGCTAGTGCTCTCTTGAAAGTGCCACCTCCTGGCTGGAGGCCAACCAACTCAAGCCATTACAGCAATTCATAACAGAACAACCCTGCTCCAAAGAAGAAGAAAACAACAGCTAATTCCACTGCCTGCAACACCCTGGCTAACCAGAGGTCTAGAGTCTGTCCACATGACAACTTCATTGCTAGCATAACCAGCATTCAAGAAAACCAGTGCAATAAACAAAACTATAATCAAGGACTCCTACAGAGTCTACTTTACTTTCCTGCCACCTCCACTGGAGCAGGTGCTGGTATCCATGGCTGGAAGATCTGAAGACAGATCACATCACTGGATTCTTTGCAGACATTCCCCTGCACCAGCCCAGGACCTGGTAGCCCAGCTGAGTGGCTAGACCCAGAAGGGAAATAGCAATCACTGCAGTCTGGCTCTCAGGAGGCCCCATCCCCAGGGGAAGTGGGAGAGTAGCACAAAAGTGATCACCTCGTGGGATGAAAGAATCTGAATAGCCCTTGAGTTCCAAATCTTTCTACTAAAACAGTCTACCCAAATGAGAAGGAACCAGAAAAGTATTTATGGTAACATGACAAAACATGGTTCTATAATACCCCCAAAAGATCATACTAGCTCCCTGGCAATGGATATAAACCAAGAAGAAATCTCTGAATTGCCAGACAAAGAATTCAGAAGGTTGATTATTAAGCTACTCAAGGAGGTGCCAGAGAAAGGCAAAAACCAACTTAAAGAAATTTAGAAAACATTACAGGATATGGTGAATCCATATTCTGAGAAATAGGTATCATAAAGAAAAGACAATCATATCTGCTGGAAATAAAAGACAAACTTAAAGAAATACAAAATATACTGGAAAGTTTCAATAATAGAATCACACAAGTAAAAGAAAGAACTTCAGAGCTCAAAGACAAGGCTTTCAAATTAACCCCATCTGACAAAGACAAAGAGTAAAGAATAAAAAATAAATAAATAAACAAAGCCTCCAAGAAATTTGGGATTATGTTACATAACCAAACCTAAGAATGATTGGTGTTCCTGAGGAAGAAGAGAAATTTAAAAGTTCAGAAAACTTATTTACAGCAATAATCAAGCAAAACTTCCCTCGTCTTGCTACACATCCAGACATCCAAATATAAGAAACTTAAAGAACACCTGGGAAATTCATCACAAAAAGATCATCACCTAGGCACATAGTCATCAGGTTATCTAAAGTCAAGACAAAGGAAAGAATCTGAAGAGCTGTGAGGCAAAAGCATCAGGTAAACTATAAAAGAAAATCTATCAGATTAACAGCAGATTTCTCAGCAGAAACCCTATAAGCCAGAAGGGATTAGGGTCCTATCTTTAGCCTCCTTAAACAAAATAATTATCAGCCAATAATTTTGTATCCAGTAAAACTAAACTTCATAAATGAAAGGGAGATGCAGTCTTCTTCAGACAAACAAATGCTGAGAGAATTTGCCCTTATCAAGCCAGCACTACAAGAAATGCAAAAAGGAGTTATAATCTTGAAACAAAACCTCAACATACACCAAAATAGAACCTACTTAAAGTATAAATGTCACAGGGCCTACAAAACAATAACAAAAGTGGGGGATGGGGGAAACCAGTATTCAGCCAACAAGGAGCATGATGAATAGAAGAGTACCTCACATCTCCATTTACATTGAACGTAAATTGCCTAAATGCCCCACTTAAAAGATACAGAATGGCAGAATGCATAAAAGTCCACCAACCAAGTATCTGTTGTCTTCAAGAGATTCTCCTAACAAATAAGGACTCACATAAACTTAAGGTAAAGGGATGAAAAGATACATTCTATGCAAATGGAAACCAAAAGCAAGCAGGGGTAGCTATTCTTATATCAGACAAAACAGATTTTAAAGCAGCAACAGTTAAAAAAGACAAAGAGGGACATTAAATAATGATAAAAGGATTAGTCCAACAGGAAGACATCACAATCCTAAATACATATGCACCTAACACCAGAGCTCTCAAATTTATAAAGCAATTACCACTACACCTAAGAAATAAGATAGATGGCAACACAATAATAGTGGGGGACTTCAATACTCCACTGACAGCACTAGACAGGTCATCAAAACAGAAAGTCAACAAAGAAACAATTGACTTAAACTATACCCTAGAACAGATTAGCTTAACAATTATTTACAGAACATTCTACTCAACAACTGCAGAATATACATTCTTTTCATCAGCACATGGAACATTCTCCAAGATGGACCATATGATAGGCTGCAAAACAAGTCTCAATAAATTTAAGAAAATTGAAATTAATCAAGTAGTCTCTTAGACTACAGAGAAATAAAATTGGAAATTAACTCCAAAAGGAACCCTCAAAACTATAGAAATACATGGAAATTAAATAATCTGCTCCTGAATGATCTTTGGTTCAACAATGAAATCAAGATGGAAATCAAAAAATTCTTGGAAATGAATGATAATAGTGAAACCTCTGGGATACAGCAAAAGTGCTCTTAAGAGGAAAGTTCATAGCATTTAGTGCCTACATCAAAGAATCTCAAAGAGCACAAATAGACAATCTAAGCTCACAAGGAACTAGAGAAACAAGGACAAACCAAACCCAAACACAGAAGAAGAAAAGAAAAAACAAAGATAAGAGCAAAACTAAATGAAATTGAAACAAAAAAATGCAAAAGATAAATGAAGCAAAAAGCTGGTTGTTTAGACCATTAGCAAGATTAACCAAGAAAAGAAGAGAGAAGATCCAAATAAGCTCAATTAGAAGTAAAATGGGAGATATTACAACTGATACCACAGAAATATAAAACATCATTCAAGGCTACTATGAACATCTTCATGCACACAAACTAGAAAACCTAGAGGAAATAGATAAATTCCTGGAAATATACAACCTTCCTAAATTAAATCAGGAAGAGACAGAGATTCTGAACACACCAATAACAAGAGACTGAAAGAGTAATGAAAAAATTGCCAGCCAAAAAAAAAGTCCAGCACCAGATGAATTCACAGCTGAATTCTATCAGACACTCAAAGAAGAATTGGTACCAATTCTACCAAAACTATTCCAAAAGATAGAGTAAAAGGGAATCCCCCCAAATCATTCTATGAAGCCAGTACTACCCTGATACAAAAAGAGGAAGTCAGATTGTCACTGTTCATTGATGATATAACTTATACCTAAAAACCCTAAAGACTCATCCAAAAAGCTCCTAGATATGATAAATGAATTCAGTAAAGTTTCAGCATACAAAATCAATGTACACAAACCAGTAGCACTGCTATACACCAACAGTGACCAAGCTGAGAATCAAGTCAAGAACTCAACCCCTTTTATAACAGCTGCAATAAAATAAAACAATAAAATAAAATAAAATAAAATAAAATAAAATACTTAGGAATATACCTAACCAAGGAGGTGAAAAATCTCTACAAGGAAAACTACAAAACACTGCTGAAAGAAATCACAGGCAACACAAATGGAAACACATCCCATGCTCATGGATAGGTAGAATCAATATTGTGAAAATGACCATACTCCCAAAACCAATCTATAAATTCAATGCAATTCTCATCAAAATACCATTATCATTCTTACAGAACTAGAAAAAACAATCCTACAATTCATATGGAACCAAAAAAGAGCCTGCATAGCCAAATCAAAACTATGCAAAAAGAACAAATCTGGAGGCATCGTATTACCTGACTTCAAACTATACTACAAGGCTGTAGTTAACAAAACAGCATGGTAGTGGTATAAAAATAGGCATGTAGAGCAATGGAACAGAATAGAGAACCCAGAAATAAAGTCAAATACTTATAGCCAATTGATTTTTGACAAAGCAAACAAAAACATAAAGTGGGGAAAGGATACCCTATTCAACAAATGGTGCTGGGGTAACTGACAAACCACATGTAGGAGAATGAAATTGGATCTGGTCTCTCACTTTATACAAAAATCAACCCAAGATGGATCAAAGACTTAAATCTAAGACCTGAAATCCTAAAAATTCTAGAAGATAACATTGGAAAAACTCTTGTAGACATTGGCTTGGGCAAAGAGTTAATGACCAAGAACCCAAAAGCAAATTTAACAAAAACAAAGATAAATAGATGGGACTTAATTAAACTAAAAAACCTCTGCACAGCAAAAGAAATAATCAGCCTAGTAAACAGACAACCCACAGAGTGGGAGAAAATATTCACAAACTATGCATCTGACAAAGGACTAATTTCCAGAATCTACAAGTAACTCAAACAAATCAGGGAGAAAAAACAAATAATCCTGTCAAAAAGTGGGCTCAGGATATGAATAGAAAATTCCCAAAGAAGATACACAAGTGACCAACAAGTGTATGAAAAAATGGTCAACATCACTAATGATCAGGGAAATGCAAATCAAAACCACAATGTGATATACCACCTTACTCCTGCAAGAATAGCTATAATTAAAAAATAAATAAAAATAGGTGTTGGAGTGAATGTGGTGAAAAGGTACACTTTTACACTGCTGGTGGAAATGTAAACTAGTACAACCACTATGGAAAACAGTACGGAAATTCCTTAAAGAACTAAAAGTAGAACTACTATTTGATCAGCAATCTCACTACTGTGTATCTACCCAGAGGAAAAGAAGTCATTATATGAAAAAGACACTTGCACATGTATGTTTATAGCAACATGATTTGCAATTGCAAAAATATGAAATCAGCCTAAATGCCCAACAATCAGCAAGTTGATAAAGAAAATGTGATATATATATATAGAGAGAGAATATATATATATATAAAATGTGAGAGAATATATATTCACACATACACACACACATATATATATATTCACACACACACATACATATACCATGGAATATTACACAGACATAAAAAAGAATGAAATAATGGCATTTACAGCAACCTGGATGGAGTTGGGAGACCATTATTCCAAGTGAAGTAATTCAGGAATAGAAAACCAAACATCATATGTTCTCACTCATAAATGGGAGCTAAGCTATGATGACGCAAAGGCATACGTGTGATACAATGGACTCTAGAGACTCAGTGGGGAAGTGTAGGAGGGGGCTGAGGGATAAAAGACTACAAATCTGGTATAGTATGCATTGCTTGGGTGACGGGTAAACCAAAATCTTACAAATCACCACTAAAGAACTTATCCATGTTAAACAAACACCATCTGTTCTCCAAAAGCTATTGAAATAATTTTTTTAAAACACATACATACACAAAATATTCTTAAAATTTGTATACATATTAGAAGACATATTAAGTACTCTAGAGTGACTGCTTGTGGAGGGGAAAAAGAAAAATAAATCATGACTTATAGAGGCCTTGATTGGACTGATGATGTTAATGAGGCTTGAACTGATGAGATCATTAGTTCAAAACTTCTACCTAAAGCTCCCTGCACAAAAAATCTAAATAAAGCGAAGGGAGGATGCATGAAGTTAGGACAGACAGTCAGGCTGGCTAGAAGACAGAGGAAAAAAAATGTATATGAATTGCTCACGTTTGAGTTAACTCTCCTAAGCTGAGATAGTTTGGGAACTGAAGAAGAAAACCAACAGAACAGTGTTCTCTGACGCCATTGGTTTCTCAGGGTGTGAGAAGCTTTGTGAGGGTTTTGGGTGAGCTTTCCTTTTTATTGAGAAACACACGAGTGGTTTGAAAGGCTAAGCATGGTTTGCCACAATGCCCTATATTGTAATTAAACCATTGAGTTAGAAGCCTGTTTGCTCTGTTTAACGTGCTTTGTGAAACAGGATGTTTTGCCTTTTGTTGCTGCTGGATCTTTCTGACAAGCAATTGAGAGAGGGGGAAGTCTCCGTGCATCTTCCCGCTCTACACTTAGGTAATTGGTGTGCGCACTGTCAGTGAAAAAGCACGGCTTTGCCATGACTATTTGATTTTAGTTACAAGTGTTGGCAGGAGATGCTGAAGGAGACAGGAGGTATTTAGGAACGGTGGCCCTTTTGAGATACAAAATTATAAAGCAGCCACAGAAATGAGTCAGCCCATTAAGCTGAGCCGTAACCACAGCTAGCCAGAGTGCTCAGGCTTCTTTAGTCATGAAATTCACATGGCCCTTCAAATACTCCATCCCTCTGTATCCTCACAACACCCAGAGCATATTCCTTCCACAATGGCTCCTAAATGAACTTTGTTGATTAACTGCTAAACACACACACAAGCGCACAAATCTGAATCTCATGTCTATGCAAAGGTGAGAATGTTCTTGGAGTTCTAAAATTGCTGAGAAGAGTTAGTTATATATTTCCTTGGACAGAAAATAGCTCATGGAAGATAGCACCAGATGAGTACTTTGAATGATGCAAACTACCTCAAAAGTGATAGATAACAGGATAAAACCCAGGGAATTAAGTTTATAGAAACTAATTAAATTATAATTTAGAGGGAATAGAAGAAAACTCGTGAATGGCAAAAGAAAATTCCATTATCAGCTGATATAGAATTAAACGATTTAATAGATTACAATAAAAAAAAGTGGTTAGTGAAATATACAGACTTAAGCAACCGGAATTTAAACTTTTAACTATGTTTTAAAATGCTCCCTGGCCCTATTTGCTCCTCTGTGTACTGCATATTTATCTGTTCTGTCTTATAGTAAAAATCCTCCAAAAAATGGTCTATACTCACTCTCTTGACATGCTCATTTCCCATTCTCTTGAAAACACTCACATCAAACTTTTGTTCTCACTACTCCATGAAATTGCCCTTAGCAAGATCATTAATGAATGAGCTCCATGTTGCCAAGTTAAACACTGAACTCCAAGTCCTCTTCTTCACTGACTTCTCAGCAGCATTTGTTTGCTCCTTTTCTTAAAACTGCTTTTACCTATTTTTTTAATGTCTGCTTTGAAATACTTTTAGACTCACAGAAGTCGCAAATATAGTTCAGAGGGCTCCTATGTACGTTCACATAGCTTCATCTAATAATACCATCTTTTATAACCATAGTGCAATTACGCACTTTTCAACTCTTCAGACTTTTAAAAGCTGCTCTGATCTTCTTAAAACTTTTTTCTCCTTTAGTTTCTCTGGTGCCATCCTCCTGGTTTTCTTCCTCTCCTGTCTTTGATGTGGGACTCACCTCTTCTCCCTAACTCTAAGTGTTGTCATATCTCAGGATTCAATCCTTGTACGTTATCTTCTTTTATCTAAGCTCACATCTCACATGACCTTGTCTAATCCCATGGCTTTAGATAGCCTGTAAATGAATAAATTCCCAGATTATTATCTCCAGCCTTGAACCCTCCACTGAATTCCTTGACATCAAACTGTCTACTCAACCTCTCCTGCTTGGTATCTAATAGGTATCTCACTTTAACGTGTCATAACTGAACTCGTTCAAGCCCTGTCATCCAACCCCTTCTTCCATCTTCTGCTTCTCAGTGAATGGTTCCCAAATTCAGCCACGCACTTAGGCTGAAAACTGGAATTGTCCTTGACTATTCTCTTTCTCTCATACATTTAATCTAACAGCATATCCTATTGGCTGTAATCTTCAAAACATGACCTGTATCTGAACAATGGTCACTACCTCTTATCTCTACCGTCCTTGGAATGTGAATTATGTCATGTCACTCTTCTGCTCAGAACCTCTCAGTGTCTTTTTATAGATATAAATCCATTATCTCCATAGAATAAAATTCACAGCACTTGTCATGGCCTGCAAGATCTTATATGACCCATGACCTTCTTATATGACCTTCTTCAACCTCTTCAACTCTCTGATGGCACTTGCTTTCTTAGCCTGTGCAGCCTACTGGCTATACCCAGAGTATCTAGTATGTTCCCACATGTAGGGATTTGAACTTAGGGTTTCCTCTGCCAGGAACACACTTTCCCAGCTATTCTCATTTAAAACGTTGCTCATTCCCTCAGAGAAATGTTCTCTGACCGTGTTATCTGAGACAAAACCCCTCTCCCATAGCTCTGTTTCTATCCAGGCTTGTTATTCTTAGTACAAAGCTGACATCAGATGGTTGGCTGGCTGGCTCCTTATTCTATCTCTCACAATGGAATATAAATTTCGTGTGAACAAGGGCTTTATCTAATTTGGCCCCACAACATTACATACAGTAGGCCCTCAATGAATATTTGTTGAACAAATAAAGAAGCAAAGGAGCAATAAAGGACTGTATACAGAAATGCTCTCAGAGAACAGAAAATATTTAGACTGGGAATGATGAACTTTGAAATCCATGTTAAGAATATAAGATATTTTTGCAAAGACTAGTTGAAATTTATGTCACTTATGATGAAATGGTTTCGGCCATCTCAATCTTATTGCATAATAAGAACCATTATTTATAAATACCCTGAATCATGGGCAATTATAAGTATGTCAATGTTGATTATTTCAAGTGTAAAACCATTTTCACTGGTTTACCTCAAACGACTTTCAGATAACTTGAAGTGATATATGAGTTCTACTAGTTCCCTGCTATGTAAAGAAATGTGGTGCATGGTTTAATCTCTGTCCACATGGCCCCGCCTCCTGGGTCATCACTCTAACAATAAACAGACTCACTTGAGCAATAAGTGTGTGAGGGTTTTAAATTATATCCTTGGTTTAGCTTAATGATGCTATAAATATTTTCTTCTTTCATCTCTAAAGAAGATATGTATACATGAATTACATGTATAGACCACATTCTTATTACTGTCTTTCTCATTCTCCCTGAAGGAATGTTCTATCCTTATATAATTCCTAAAGATAAAAAGAATGGTAGGTATATCCAAAAACAAAATATGATCTCCTACTCCTTTTCATTTTCACTTTGAAAATTATCACGTTCTATTACAACCTCTAAGAAAGTGAGTCTAAATTATAATGGTAATTTTGGCCTAATGTCTCAGCTTATATGGTTCCTTTCCTTGGGCATATTCTCTTTAAAGAAAGACAATCCTGAGATTTCAGCACTGTTTATGGGTCCCTGGGAAGGTTGGCAGAGTTACTCCAAAGGTTATGACAACAAGGTAGGAAGAGATTAGCAGTATGAATTAGGATTCTCATGATTCCTGCTGCATTCCCATACTCTATCATCCTTAACTTAATTTTATCTTCCTTGGGTCTGAGCTACTTTCCTTTGCTCTTTTTGTACACTGCTTCTAATAATGCACATATTTTCCTTTTATTCCAATCAAGACGTAGAAGAATCAACCTTGTGGAAAACACAGTAAGGTACATAGAGCATAGACACTAAAAAAATCAGAAACATAAAATAAAACAAATTTTTAAAGAACAATAGAAAAATAATAGATATAGAAGGATATCAAACATACTCAAAATTAGCATTCCAAAAGAAGAAAAACAAAATAATGGGATATAACAAAAATCTAAAGATTTAACTGAAGAAACTTTTTCTGCAATTAAAACATGTATCAGGAATAACAGATGCAAAGTAATGATACTATAACATATCATGATACAGTTATTTGCCTTCAAATAAAGAAAGAATTCTTTGCACAGTCAGGCAGAAAGAACTCACTTATAAGGGAGCAAAAATGGGCTGAGTTCAATGTTCTCTGCAAAAGATAACAGATTAATAACTCTTACCAATATTCAAAAAAGAAAATGAAGTCCTAAGAGACCTCACAGTCAGCAAGAATAAAGGATGCAAACAGATTTCTAGAACTGAAAGAATATTTTCCCCATGAGCCTTTTTTTGAGGAGACAATGAGATAATGAACTACAGCCAATAAAAGGATAACAGGGAAAACTATGATGGTTGGACAGGAAACAAACATTTACTATATTTGACAGGGACAAAATAGAATGTACATGATTTGATAAAATAGGAATGATACAACTGCAAAAACTATTGTAAGATTTTAAAAAATAGGGGGGATTGTTATAAAGGTAATCAGTAAACACAAAAATACAAGCCTTCCTAAAAAACTTTAGGTAGGCTTACATAAAGCAAAGAAAGCAAGCAACATTCAGGGTCTTCCGTTCTGTCTACCTTGCGGCCTGGATATTTGTAATGTGTTGTTCTCATTCTCACCAGCATTATGTACCATGACTCAGCAGCCCCATACTTGCAATAAGGGGAACATAAAGGAAGGTCAGAGAAAGTGGCTTTATTTTAAAAATAAAGTTGGACAATTTCTTTCTATTCATTTACTTACTTATATGGCCAAGGATAGCTGCAAGGGAGACTGTGAAATTGTGTGGGAATTCCATTTTGGCATTTCTTAGAAAATCTGTATGTTTTTCTAAGTCCAAAATCCAAAGAAAAATTGTCAAGAAATCCGGGGAAAATAAGAAATGTCTAATTTCCTTGCAGGAATAAAAATCTTTCAATCAAAATGAAGATGTCGCCTGGGAATGGTGGCTCACACCTGTAATCTCAGCACATTGGGAGGCTGAGGTAGGCAGACTGCTTGAGCTCAGGAGTTTGAGACCAACCTGGGCAACATGGTGAAAACCTATCTCTACAAAAAATTCAAAAATTAGCCAGGCATGCTGGCACACATCTGTTGCCCCATATAACTCAGGAGGCAGAGGAGGATCACTTGAGCCCCAGAAGTTGAGGCTTCAGTGGGCCGAGATCATGCCACTGTCCTCAAGCCTGGGTGACAGAGTGAGATGCTGTCTCAAACAAACAAACAAACTGGAGATGTTACTGATTTGAAAGAATCCAGTGACATTAAGTTGAAAGCAAGAACAGGAAACATTGACTTGTGTAGTTGAAGGTTAAGGTCAATATTTCTGGGAAACCAAGACAGGAGCACAGAGAAGTAGTCACAGTCTAATCAGTCAGTCTTGTTTTAGGCATTGCTGTGTTATACATAGAGAGAATATTATGGAAATCTGCAGAGTTGTCCTCTTAAATCTTCACCTGGGTAATGATTAGCACATGCTCGTGAGGAAACTGTTCAAGGCTAGAGAAAGAACCACCCAAAATGACTGGAGAGAACATTCATTGAAGATTACACAAGACCAGGAATAGTTTCTGTTCTCATTATCCAGAATGAAAAACCTCATAATTCTAGGAGCATCAGCTAAAATACTCGGAAGTATTGGATAAGAGCCCTAAAATAAATGCTGCCCTGATCCCAAGTAACAAAGCTTAAACGCAAGATCCTAAAATATTCAAACTGTTCCAGGTATCTTAATTGTGTCCCAGAAGAAAGTTCAAGGATATTTACAGAAGTACAAAGATACCCAGCACGTAGAAAAGTAAAATTCATAATGTCTAACATGTGATCAATAATTGACAAGCATATAAAGAAGCAGGAAAATATTACTTATAATGAGGAGAAAAATAAATCAATTGAAATGGACCCAGAAATTATACAGGTAATAAAATTAGTAAACAAGAACATTAAAGCAGTTAATTACAAACTTTTTTTTTGTCAAAGAAGCTAGAGAAAAGGGTGAGAATGTTAAGTAGAAATATGGAAGCGGCTAAATCAAAATTCTAGAAATGAAAATATATTTCTGAGATGAAAAATATATTAGATGGGATTAACATAAGATTAGACACTGCAGAAAGAAAAGATTGGTGGACTTGACAATAGAAGTTATCCAAAATGAAACACAAAGAGCACAACTCTGGGGGAAAAAAAAGCATCAGCCAAATATAGATACAATTGGAGTCCCAGAAGGAGATAAGAATGAAGGTAGGAAAAGAATTTTGAGAAGTTGTTGAAATGTTCAAACTTTGATGAAATTTTCAAACTCACAGATCTAAGAATCCCCACACACAGGAAACATGAGTAAAGTTATAAAGGACATCATAATGAAATTACTTAAAACCAGTGACAAAAAGTAAATCTTAAATGTACTCAGAGAAAAAAAGGCAAGTAGTTGTCCTGTTAAAAAAAAAAAAAAAGCAAGCCGGAAGATAGTAGAGAAACCTCTTTAAAGTATTGAAAGAAAAGACAATCAACCTAGAATTCTGAACCCAGTGAAAATTTTTCAAACCCTACTTTTTCACATCTACAAAGCAAAAGGAATTAATCACCAGTAGACATGTACTATACACAATATTAAAATAAAGTCATTTAGGCAGAACAAAAAAGGATAAAAGATGGAAATCTGGTTCTACCAAAAAGAATGATGAGTATTGGAAATGGTATCCATGTGGCTAAATTATAAAAGACTTGTTCATTGCTTAAATCTCTTTGAACAATAGTTGTTTAAAGCAAAATAACAACAATATATTAAAGGATTTATAAGATAACATATTCTAAACATTTCTGCACCTAAAAACAGAGATTTAAAATACATGAAGCAAAAACTGATAACACTTCCAAAAGAGATAGACAAATCCATAGTGATAGTCATAGATTTCTCCTGACCTTCTCTCAATAACTAGTAGAACAAAGTGGCAAAAAAATCAGTAAGAATATAGAAGATTTGAACAATGTCATCAACAAAATGATCTGACATTTATACAACACTACCCCAGCAACAGCATATACATATTTATTTCCTTAAGTGCAGAATATTTATTAAGATAGATCATATTTTGGGGAATAAGGCAAGTTTTACTAAATTTAAGAGGACTCCAATCAGTCTTACAAATAATGTTTTCTGACTATTGTGGAGTTGAATTAGAAATCAATAACAGAAAGATATCTGAAATATTCTCAAATATTTGGAGTCTACACATTCATGCAACTGTATTGCCTATTCAAAAATTAATATGAGAGGTTTTTTTGTAAAGAAATGAGGTCAATTACTTTACACAGTTGACAAACAGATATTAAGGTGATTTCAAGAGACATTCCCCAAAATATTCTAAGCTTTATTTGAATAGATATATGTTCTCTCAAGAGTACCAACTTGAAGGAGAATAGTCTTTTGGGTGTGTAAATTTGGTTAGTTTGCTAGAAAATCAGACTTAGTTCTATATAGGCCACATACTACAAAACAAAAACCCACAAAAATTATTGAAAAAACAAAATTAATACTCTAGCAACAGACTTGCCACCAGAGCTGATATTCTTTACCTTTCTCTCAGGGAAGGCAAATAAATTGCTACATTTGTTGTATCAGCTCAAATCTTCAACAAGTACTTATCAAGCACTCAGTATTTGCCAGACACCATACAGAGCAATAGAGCACAAAAGAAAACACAGTCCTTGCTCTCATGGAGGTTACGTTCTAGTGGGGTGAGTGGGAGGGATAAACAAAACAAAAATCTAATATGTCACGTGAGAAATGACATATGACAAAATAACACAGGCCAGGCAGCTAGAGATATTGATGGGGAGGACCAAATCAAGGAAGAGTATTTCCCAATACAAGGAAATATTACTTTGTTAGAATCTCTAAAATTTAGGGTTAATTTTAGTTGCCTTTGGATGAAGTCACCATTTAACCAAACTTTCTAGACTTTTTCATATGGAAGCACCGAAGAGTAACAGCCCTTGAAAAGCAAAAATTCCAGCATTTTTAATGGCAGTTGCCAGAGAGGAGTTTCTAGATCAGCAGCAGCAGAAAAAAATGGAGGAAGCCAAGAGTCAGTTTCAAAGTCAGCAAGTGTCCAACAACTTAGTCTCAGGCCTATTGTTGTTATGAGGAAACTTATAACAAAAATAAAATAAAACATACACACTTCTCAGAAAGGTGTTAAATATTGCTAACATTCCTTGGAAGTCTTCTCAAAGAAGCCCCTCTGAATTGGTTATCCAAATAAGTTTCTTTCTTTTGATTGGTAACGGTAAAAATAAGGCAGTACATATAAAGATGAGAACTTTGCACAGAAGGGTACAGCACTGTACCTTATTAAACACAATCAGTACAAGTCTTTCATCAGATAAAGAGAGATCTAAACATCTCTATGGTAGAAAATCTCTCTAGGTAATCTTAATTCACCAGCTCAGCAAAGTAGTATAAATTTGATAACTGTTTACCTCATAACTTATGGTAGCATGAGGCTTGATTCATTGCAAGGAGACTGGGATTATGCTGTATGCACCAGCTAATAGAGCCATTATTTGGGAGAGGAAGCAACTTGAGGTAAGACTTGATAAAAAGGTAACAAATAGTATGGGAGTTTGACTTTTATAATTACTTGGAAAAAAATTACTGATAATCAAAAATCATAATTATCTGTAATTGTTTCTTTACTTGATATGGTATACCTTTTCCTTTGTTTCTGTCAAACCTTTTGAAAAATTACAGTCTTGCCTTGTAGCTTGATCAGTCCAGGATACCATATGCCCTATTTTGTGAAAGTCCAGTGCCAAAAGACACAGTCAGGGATGGCCAGGAGAATGCATGTTACTATGGTTTGGCTGTGTCCCCACCCAAATCCCATCTTGAACCGTAGTTCCCATAATCCCCATGTGTCATGGGAGGGACCTCTTGGAAGGTAAGTGAATCATGGGGGCAGTTACCCCATGCTGTTCTCATGATAGTAAGTGAGTTCTCACAAGATCTGGTGGTTTTACAAGGGGCTTTGCCCCTTTGCTCAGCACTCATTCTCTCTCCTGCTCCACTGTGAAGGGGTGCCTTCTGCCATGATTGTAACCTTACTGAGGCCTCCCCAGCCATGCAGAACTGTGAGTCTATTAAACCTCTTTTTTTTTTTTTTTTTTTTTTTTTCCTGAGACAGAGTCTCACACTGTCTCCCAGGCTGGAGTGCAGTGGCATGATCTTGGCTCACTGCAACCTCCGCCTCCCAGGTTCAAGTGATTCTCCTGCCTCAGCCTCCCGAGTAGCTGGGATTACAGGTGCCAACCACCACACCCAGCTAATTTTTTGTATTTTTAGTAGAGGCAGGGTTTCACCACACTGATCAGGCTGGTCTAGAACTCCTGACCTCATGATTCACCTGCCTTGGGCTCCCAAAGTGCTGGGATTACAGGCATGAGCCACCATGCCCGGCCTAAATCTCTTTTGTTTATAAATTACCCAGTTTCAAGTATTTCTTCATAGCAGCACGAGAACAGACTAATACAGTAAATTGGTACTCGGAGGGGGGCATTGCTATAAAGATACTCAAAAGTGTGGAAGCAACTTTGGAACTGGGTAACAGGCAGAGATTGGAACAGTTTGGAGGGCTCAGAAGAAGATGTGGGAAGATGTGGGAAAGTTTGGAACTTCCTAGACAATTATTGAATGGCTTTGACCAAAATGCTGATAGTGATATGGCCATTGAAGTCCAGACTGAGGTGGTCTCAGGTAGAGATGAGAGACTTGTTAGGAATTGGAATAAAAGTGACTCTTGTTATGCATTAGCAAAGAGACTGTCAGCATTTTGCCCCTGCCCTTGAGATCTGTGGACCTTTGAACTTGAGAGAAATGATTTAGGATATCTGGCAGAAGAAATTTCTAAGCAGCAAAGCATTCAAAAGGTGACTTGAGTACTCTTAAAAGCATTCAGTTTTATGCATTCACAAAGAGATTGTTTGAAATGGAAACATATGTTTCAAAGGGAAGCAGAGCATAAAAATTCGGAATATTTGCAGCCTGACAATGTGATAGAAAAGAAAAATCCATTTTCTGAGGAGAAATTCAAGCCAGCTGCAGAAATTTGCATAAGTAATGAGGAGTCAAATGATAATTGCCAAGACAATGGGGAAAATGCCTCCAGGGCATGTCAGAGGTCTTCACAGCAGCCCCTCCCATCACAAGCCCAGAGGTCTAGGAGAGAAAAATGGTTTCATGAGCCTGGCCCAGGGCCTGGATGCTTTGTACAGTGTAGGGTCATGGTGCCCCAAGTCCCAGCTGCTCCAGGCATGGCTAAAAGGGACCAAGGTGCAGCTCAGGCCGTGGCTTCAGAGAGTGCCAAGAACTCCAAGTCTTGGCAGCTTCCATGTGGTGTTGAGCCTGTGAATGCACAGAAGCCAAGAATTGAGGTTTGGGAACCTCCACCTAGATTTCAGAGGATGTATGGAAATGCCTGGATGTCCAGGGAGAAGTTTGCTGCAGGGGTGGAGCTCTCATGGAGAAACTCAGCTAGGATAGTGAGGAAAGGAAATGTGGGGTTAGAGTCCCCACACTGAGTCCCCACTGGGGCACTGCCTAGAGGAGCTGCAAGAAGAGTACCACCATCCTCCAGACCCCAGAATGGTAGATCCACTGACAGTTTGCACCATGTGCCTGGAAAAGCTGCAGACACTCAATGCCATCCTGTGAAAGCAGCCAGGAGGGGAGCTGTACCCTGCAAAGCCACAGGGGCAGAGTTGTCAAGGCCATAGGAGCCCATCTCTTGCATCAGTGTGGCCTGGATGTTAGACGTGAAGTCAAAGATCATTGGATTTCAGACTTGCATAGGGCCTGTAGCTCTGTTGTTTTAGCCAATTTCTCCCATTTGGAATGGGTGTATTTACTCAATGCCCATATCACCAAAAGAAGTAACTAACTTGCTTTTGATTTTACAGGCTCATGGGAAGAAGGGATTTGTCTTGCTCAGATGAGACTTTAGATTTGGACTTTTGGGTGAATGCTGGAATGAGCTAAGACTTTGGGCGATTGTTGGAAAGGCATGATTGTGTTTTGAAATGTGAGAATATGAGATTTGGGAGGAGCCAGTGGTGGAATGATATGGTTTGGCTGTGTCTCCATGCAAATCTCATCTTGAATTATAGTTCCCATAATCCCCACATGTCATGGGAGGGACCCAATAGGAGGTACTTGAATCATGGGGGTAGTTACCTCCATGCTGTTCTCATGATAGTGAATGAGTTCTCACAAGATCTGATGGTTTTATAAGGGGCTTTTCCCCCTTTGCTCAGCACTCATTCTCTCTCCTGTCACCCTGTGAAGAGGTGCTTTCTACCATGATTGTAAGTTTCCTGAGGCCTCCCCAGCCATGAGAAACTATGAGTCAATTAAACCTCTTTCCTTTATAAACTACCAGTCTCGGGTATTTCTTCATAGCAGCATGAGAACGGACTAATACATATGTGTATGTGTATGTGTGTGTGACAAAAATAGAGGCTGGATCAGTGACTGGTTCATTCATTTACTCTGACTCAGTGCCTTATATTCTTCTGCTCTATGTGTTGCTTTGTTTTAACTCTGGCAAGAACAACATGTTTCATAAAGGGGACTAAATTGCAAGGAAGGGCCAGCTGGGAATCTGGGAGTTTCCTGCACCACATGAAAACACACTGCCAACATGCCACAGGTGTACATCACAGCAGCACAAAGGACAACAAGGCATTGCAAAGGGTGTGGGAGGGAAGAAACAAAGAGAGACACAGTGGTTACATTTGAGTAAAAAACTCAGTTTTTTTCTTGAAAAATGACTGTGACTTATCTCAAACCTACAATCTTAGTTTGCTTTGAAAAGTTTTGACACCATGTGTTGGTGAAAGTCACTGGTGTGTGCCATTGAACAACAGAAGCAGATCACTGGTACTCTAATGTTCTACATAGTCCTTTAAAGTTCTGGGCAGCTTATTCCGAATGGGTGAGTGGCAGATACACCATCTAGTTTTAACCACAGAAACCTCTGTCACAGTAACATAAAAGGGCAGTGAAAAGGGCTATGAAACCAAAGTGCCCTCATGACTTTGATGTGGGCAGGGTTGGTTAGTGCCTGTGAGTACCAACTTCATGGTACATTTCACCACCTGTGGCCGTCAGTGGCTACTGATTCTTATCTGTCCACGTTGATTCACTTGTAGGTACAAGGTATGTAGGTCCAGCTGAAAATGTGTATGCTGTGCCTGAAACCCACCCCAAAACCACCCAAAATAAATAATTCAGGGAGAAGTTTGAATGCTTTTACTTCACCTAGTCTAATATATTCAACTCAAGCTATAAATCTGCCTGATGTTTTATTGCCATGCAGAATAGAACTCCTTGCCTTCAGGTGTCAGCCCCATAGGACCACTGACTGACTGGTTTCCACATTCATATGGCATCAATATAATGCCCTAGTACAGCTGCCTAGCATCATCAGCTGAAGCTACTATGGCATTTTTGAGGCATTCTTCCTGCCCTAGGTCAAAAGAAAGTTCAGGGAATATTTAGTTCCATCACATAAACTAGAAGTCAGAAAAACTTAGTGGGTTGACATTACAATTCAACCCAAAATCTATAATTGAAAGTAAGCTTATTAGAATCACAGTTTTGGTCAAAATCAACATCTTGTTAACTAATTTATTCCTATTCTATAGTAGTTCCTCACAGACATTTATGCACATTGAGTCTCTCTAAAGACTTCTCTTTCATAAGCAATCTGAATAGAGAAAAGGAGTGAGGAGAGATGGTTAGAACTAAAACGGATAACAAGGCTGAGCCCCAGTTAGGGTTCATGTCTTGGGTCACTCAGATATGTAGTGGCTGTGCTGAGCCTAGATGCTGAGTCATCGCTCTCTGCAGAATGACCTCCCTCCACGTTTCTATTATTAAATAGCTTCTTTTCATAAATATACTCTCCTTATCTCTTGCTTAGCGTAAATTAGATAGTTTTTTAAATAGGAAAGATATCACATTTTTAGAAACCAAAATCAAAACAGACTCTAAAGATGAATTTTGGTCTAAGGATTTTATGAGTTAATTTATGTATAAAGTTGGACCAAGCTATAATTTATATATAAATTATATACTGCGATATATTTAACAACTCTTCTGTACTGCAAAGGATAAAATTTTTCAAAAAAGACCTTGCTAAAAGTAGTACACTATAGAGAAAAGCGTGGGATTGGGAATGGGATTTATTTAGTTCAAATCTTAGCTCCAATGGTGAATAGCCACGTGACCGTGAGCAAGGTAATTCATCCCCCTGAACCTGGGCATCTTCATCTGTAGAATGTGGATAATAAACTGTCTTACTGGCTCACTGTGAATACTGAATGTAATACCAATAAGCAAAGCTCCCCAGGCCAGTGTCTGACATAGAAGGACTCAACAAATATCTCTTTCTTTCTTCTACTTCTCTTTTCTCTCTTTGCCATTACTTTCAATGGCAAAAACCACAATTACTTTTGCACCAACTTAATATATAGAGCTATCAATCCTTTTACAAGTTTTCGCAAGGCTCTAGTTGTTGGGATATGCATAAATCATTGCCTTAGGAAAACCAACATGACCCAAAGTTCTCCTGGACCTCCAGGTATCTACAGGCACTCTAATACTCCAGTCAATCAGCGGAATCACATTCATTTCTTCCATGAATCTTT
Source organism: Chlorocebus sabaeus (assembly GCF_047675955.1). Lineage (NCBI taxonomy): Eukaryota > Metazoa > Chordata > Mammalia > Primates > Cercopithecidae > Chlorocebus > Chlorocebus sabaeus. Next base: position 29,989,809 of record NC_132916.1, read on the forward strand.
CCTTAATTACAGCAGCCCCCATTAGCCAGTCCCCTGTTCTGTTGGTGACCCACAACACCTAAACCTTGGACCTCACAGCATAGCACTTCACTGTCCTCTCTGGTATTTTGGGTGATTAGTGTTTTCTTCCAAAAAAACTGAAATTTCTTAATGTCAAGGAACAATTTCTTATTTCAGCCTTGATTATAAATAGATATTGATGGGTAAATCCGCCTAAGAAGAACCATATTTAGTCCTGGACTAACAATGATTTCAAGAACCCCAATACCAACAAAAACAATAATGTAGAGTATTCCCAGAAACCCTGAAAACAAATTCTATTTGTAACCTCGAAAAGTTAAATACATTCTTGAGTTAAACACAATTTAATTAAATATAATTTTTTGAAGGCTTAAGTTAAATGCAATTCTTGAAAAGCTTTTCAGAGAATATATTTGAAAGTGAAGTGCATAATGTTAATTTTCCAGAGGTTTATAAAAATTAAATGAATATTTTACATGTTTTTATATGAGAAACAGTAAAAATGTACCTTTTCTGGGAATTAAAGCTCTTAGGGGACCGATGTATGTCTGATTTATTCCAAGACTACTTACAGGGTAAACTTTAATAACAGTGTGGTATAAAGGTATAAAGGGTATTTTCTCTATATTTTAACTTTTCTAATATGAAAACATTGAGTTTCTTGCCCAAATAGCTTGAATATAAAGAGAATTTAGTAAAAGTATAACAATTCTAGACTTTCTATATTCATACATATTGTCATAGGCAGAGACAGTTGTGTAATTTTGCATTATGGATCCTTTTTTTTCTGGTTTAAGAGCAATATGCCATGTGCGTGGGGAGGGGTTGGGGGAGGAAAACTACTTCCCTACAGAAAAGTAGTATAAGTCATCAAAAACAGAAGTTTATTTGTGAGGGTTGTGGTTGGAAAATTGGTCACTATTCACTTTTTGAGATTTTCGAAAAGTCCCTTCTTTACTCCTTATTTCCACAAAGTATAAAAAATCATGTGAACTGGGATGTACACAATCCTACCATATTTTTCCAGTTAACAAATATTCATCTGATTAGACATCACTGACTCCTGAAATATATGTGTATATGTGTGTACACACACACATACAAACATATATTTGGTTCATATACATATGTATGTTTCAATTGGCATTTTCCCCTTTATCATACTTTAATGTTTTGTTCAGTTATTTTTCATTACTTAGATGGACATCATTTACTGATTTTCTTGGTGGTATCGTTGTTTAATAATGTACAGGAACAGAAAAATATAGTCAGATCTGCTTCTTGAAGTTATACAAGCAAAACTGGGGTATTTCTAATTGATTCAAATTGCACTGGGAAGAAGTGATCAATTGGAAATGACCTCAGGGAGCATCCCCAGCACCAGATTAGACTAGTCATAGGCAAATGGGTGGCCTTCATTAGGAACTATATGCTTAATTAGCTGGGGTAGTTTGGGCTCGGTGTGTGGGCACAAATGTGAGGATAAAAAGTCAATCAGCATGTGTGGCTCCAGGTACTGCATGCACTTGACCTAATTAGAAAGGCCCAGTTTGGAGACCCTCGTGGAGTTTCCATCCCACTGTCTGGGAATTAGTGTCCCGGGGCTCCCTTCTTCAAGCTTGTCAGAGCATCCAGGGAAAACTTACCACCCTCACACAAAAGAACTATTGACAGGGGCCATGAGTCAACTGGAAAACATACATGGAACTTTCTCAACTTGTTTCTTTCCATTGCTGCAAAATAGAATAGCTTTTAATTTGGATTTCCACTCAACAAAAGAAGGGCATCCCATTGACAAGCATTTGCAAGTGGGCCTTAAGGCAGGGAGGAGACCAGTTCATTAGGAACTAAATTTCTAGTAAACACCTCAATAGGCAGATCCAGTGTACAAAATTCAGACTGAGTTATTTCATGCCTATTGTATGCTTAGATGAACTCTTGAGATGCTCAAGATCACGAAAGGCTCACGGGGAGGGTGGGGTGCAGAGGATAGAGTGGTCTGGCCCTACTTTCAGTAGGGGATCTCCTTCAGCCTCTTCCTGGGGCATGCAAAGATGACTGCTCAACAGAAACTAATCTTATACTGAATGTCACACAGAACATGTGGTTGTATCTTAGTAAGTCTGTATAGTTGAATCAAAGAACTACATATAAACAATAGAAAAAAAAAATGCCCCTGGCAGATGGCAAAGGGAAATTCTGTTTCCAGTTTATTCTTTAATTGAGCTCTGTGTAAAGTACATGAAGAGATTCTGAAACTCTTTTTTTTTTTCCTCTCTCTCTCTGTCTCCAGCTAATGCTGTTTTCCAGTCTTTGAGCTGCCAATGTACCATGAGAAATCCATTCATTGACATGACAGAAGAGACAGTTGTACAGCAGAAATGGTATGGTCTGTTGCAATAAATTACAGGTTTCCTTTTCATGTTCAGCACAAGAGGCGGCCCTCATGCAATTAGCCACAGCTGGTTAAAGAAAAAAACCATGCATCTGCAGACAGATCAGGCTGGGAATCAACTCTTATTTTCTGGCATATGTCACTAAAAGAACAGAAAAAGAGACCTGATTTTTGTTCTGAGCATAATCCATTTAAAAAACTTATACTTCCTCTTTCTGAATCACCAAGATAGTGTACCATTTGGGAGGATACATCAAGTCATGTTTTTTTCCTTAAGGCCACTGGTTATGACAAAAAGCTGAGTACCTTTCACCTGATTCTTGCCATCTTGGGCTTCACAAAATCTTTCTTCTGAGTACCTTAGCCTAATGCCTACTCTTAATTACACAATTCCCACTGTGTGCTATTCTCTGACTTGTAGTTTATATGGGTATGCTAAAGTCTTAGAAAGATGATTTGATATGTTTTGTGTCTTTCTGCTGTTGTTCAATGATAATTTTCATGATACAATTTCTAGTTTATTTCAGAAAAATGAAACATGCAGAACTCTCAAGAACCATTCTAATTGCACATGTGTGGGGCACTGAGTCATAAATATATTAATAATATATGCATGTCACTCTAGTATATAAAAGATGTACAAATACGTCAGTCCCTGTACCAAATGCATAGTTTGTGCTCCCAGAGACAACCTAACAAAATACTGGTTAAACGTTAGATCAAGGAAGTTATAGGTACAAGTCATTATAATGTATATACATGCAAATAATCCACTTCTTCACACTCCATATAACACTCTAGTCATTTTTATTCTGCAAAGGAAGTCAGCCCTAGGAAGTCAGCCCTGGGACTTCTTTCCAAGACCCATGATTTTGCTATAACATAATTTTTTAATCATTTCAGTATTTGAAAGTACCTGTTTTCTTACCAATCTTAGTCAAGGAAAGCCATTTTGTAAACGAATGAGGGTAAAAATCAAGAAATTGAGGCAAAAGTTTAAGAGTAAAATTGTCCACACTCATCTTCTGGAACTATTGAGGGGCCCTATGGAGTTATTAATAATTCATTTAGACACATTCAAATCTCATGAAAGTAAGAAGAGGTTTTGCCTTGGTGTCTGTTTTTTTGTTTAACACAGAAAAGAGAAATCATAATGAAAATCATCTGTAATTACTGATTCCCCCCAAAATTGGCTGTTTGTTTTACAGAAAAGCAGAAAAGCTACTGATGTTTAAAAAGCGGGGAGGAGGGAAAAAATAACTTGACAGTTCAGCTGAAGATCACAAGGCATTTGTTGAGATGTCTCCAGAGCATTTGTCTGAAGATTTATTTTTAAAGCTGTACTTAAAAGTAAAAAGCCGCTTCCCAGTTTCCCTCCCTTGTGTCGCAACCAACCTTACTGTGCCATCAAAACAAAGAAAACAATGATTCCCATATTTTTGTTTCATTAGGTTTTAGAGAGACACATACAGAAAGAACACCCTTTAAACAATGAAACAGCAAGTCAATGTTACATGTTTGGAAGAAAAGAAAGGAACCAGAGTGTGTGCCCAGACAACAAATTTCTGTCATCTTAAAACCTGTAATTTACTTGAGAACATGCTGTTTCCTTGAACTGGACTTCCAGTCTCCTTGTGTAATGAGCAAGTTAAGTGTGAATGAAAACAGGTTGTGGGGCAGGGGAATGATGAGATCTGAAGGCAAATACTTGCAAAATTATGAGAATAAGCGCTATCTTTCGAACATTTTCAAGTTAGTTCTTTTTCCCCCATGAGAGAAATTTTGCTCTTAAAAAAAGGGCAGTCTAGAGAGTCTCCCACGTAAGTGTCAAAAATTACATTCAGCTGATATCTATTTGGTAAAAATCATCTTCCGATAAAAGCAGATGCACTGTGGAGCAAAAATTGGGAAAATTAGCCTGTAAACAATGATAAAAACTGATTGAGCATCACAGCTTTTGAAATTTAATTTATTATCCCTGGAGACATTTCAAACTGAGGAGGACAAAACACTAAAATATATCAATACTTTAAAAAGGGCATGGGTGAGATAAAGGATCTTTCTCTTTATTTTGTAGTTTAAAATTAATAAATATCCTATGTTGGCCATTTTTGAACATCATTTAGTCCAAGAAAGGTGACAAATTATAAAATTATTAAATAAACATTTCCCGACAGTCACACCAATCACAAAAAAAGGAAATTGCCTGAATGCACAATATTTTTTATTTATACCTAGAGAAAAATAACACAGAGCTTCTTGGTGATGTTATTTTAATTACTTCGGAAGTTTGTTGATAGTGCTTGAGGATCAGGTCAAAAAATACAGAAGAAAAATTTACCCACCCCCAAGCCCAGACCTTCAAACTACTTCTCAATAGGTGATGCAAACTGATGGTTTGATAAGATGATTATTTCCTTTTAATGAATCCCTAGAAGGATATTGAGTTGCAGGTGAGGATGGAAAAATTTATACCTTACCAAAGCCCCACTACAAGTCTTTCACATACAAGCATTAAATTCACTCACGCCACAAAATGTACTGAAGGCCTACTATTGCCAGGCATTCTGCTGGGCTCTAATAAACAAAGCAGACAAAGACACCTGCTCGCAGCAGAAAATAAACAATAGACATAACATGTAAGTAAATCATATAGTATGTTACAGGGTGATAAGTGTTATGACTAAAGGAAAAAATAGAGCAGGATAAGGGAGGTCAGGAGGTTGAGTGTTGGGAGTACATTTAAATAGGATGATCAGGAAAAGCCTCACTGAAAAGGTGACATTTGAATACAGACTTGAAGGAGGTGGGGGAGTCAGGCATATGGATAATCCAGGGTTTCTCAACAGCAGTACTACTGACATTATGGACCAGATGATTCTTTGCAGTGGGGACTGTCCAGGGCATTATAGGATGTTTAACATCATCCCCAGCCTCTACTCACTAGATGCCGGCAGCACACCCCACCCACCCTACTCGTGGTACCCAAAAACGTCTCCAGACATTGTCAAAAGTTTCCTGGAGGAAAAGTAAATCACAGCTGAGAAACTGCTGGTTTGGCTGGAGGTAGGAGCTCACCTAGTAGGGTAAAGAAACAAAAGGAAGTCAAGGTGTGGCCAGAGTGGAGTAAAGGAGGTTGGGGAGTTGGAGCTGAGATCGGAGAGGTCACTGACTCCACTGACCTTGCAGTGCTTTATGGGCCATTATAGATCCCATGCCTTTTACTCTCAATGACATGAGAAGTCACTGAAGAGTTTTGAAAGGAGAATACACTGAATGAAATGAGTCAGGCAGGGGGAGAGGCAGGCAGATCAATTAGAAGGTTCCTCCTACACCCAAAGCAAGGATGATGGTGGCACCCACCAAGGCAGTGAGAGATAATCAGATGCCGGATATGCTTTTCACTTAATGAATGGGATTTCCTGTCATATGACAAAAGGAAGCTCGAGTAAAAGAGGAGTTAAAGATCCCCACACAACTGGAAGCACAGAAATACCATTATTGAGCTGAGAATTGCAATAGAGAATTCGGGGAGTAGACCAGGGAATTTGTTTTCAATCATTCCTTGGCAAGTAAGAGACAGGAGAAAATGTATTTTTGTGTACATCATTATGTTTTAAATCAAAGCAGTGGCAAAATTTTTCACATGTGATTGTAACGTTGGGTACAAAAATAGAGAAAAAAGCTTTATCTTTATGTAGAATCTGTGTCAACGCTTCTCTTGGTGCTAAAGGACTGAGATTTCATAATGAATATTTATTCCTAATACAAGAATCTCAATGTAGACATGCTATGTGTGCACCTGCCCTATGAACATATGTCTTGGTTTGGATTTGTATCAAGGGATATCTCAATAATGTTACAAGTTATTTTTGTTTTCTAAAAAGAATCTTAATTGTTCTAAAATAATGATTTTTACCAGTGGAGATCCAGACTACTAGAAGTGGATTCTTTCAGGGCTCTGTTCTTACTTCTCTCACATCAGTGGCCATGTGGTATCACTGTGTGTCTGGGGTCTTCCATGTCGTTCCCACAGAACCCAGGTGTTCAAAGACAAGGGCCAGAGTTTATTAACCTTTGTATCCCAAAGCCTATCACATAGTAGACAAAAAATATCAACTATATGAAGGAGCAAAGAAAAGAATGATTACAAAGAAGCCAAACACTGTAGTATACATTTACAACAATAGACACACAAACCAGTCCCAGAAAGGTAGAAACCATATCTCGTCTCTCTCTCCTCTCCTTTCCCTTTCCTTACCTTTCCAGCTCCTCCTGCCTGGTCAGATGGAAGATGGAAGACTTGGAAATCAATCAGCCCTGAGTTGGAATTTCAGCTCTCCCACTGGCTACTTATACGAATTTGGACAAATTATCAAGTGACAAGTCTGTGCTAGATTACTTGATAGACAGACTAGCTCTTGTTTTGACCTCCAGTAGGGCAACAGCTGGGTGTCTAGGATTTTATAGTCAGAAAATCTTTAAATCCAAAAGCAGTTCTTTTAATTCTCACATGCGTGTATTCCATTTTAGCATTACTTACACAATCTGGAGGGTGGCAGGGCCTCTAAATATCTTAATATTGCCCTCTGGTTGACACTGTTTAGATCCCTAGGACACAGTGAGTAGGACAGACTTGGCCTTGCCTGCATGGAGTTTTCTGCCCAAAAAGGAAGGTAAACTTTAAACAAATAATTACACAGATATTTATTTCCGGTTGAGTTAAGTGCTGGAAAGGAAATGAATGGCAGGAATTCAGCCAAATTTAGGAGGAGGGGTGGGCGGAGGGTTTTCCATGAATGGTGAGTTGCAGTTGGGGGTGGCATGAATAGTTGAGGGAAGAAGCTAGAGGACACAGGACTTGGGGAGGAAGAGTGCTCCAAACTGAAGAAGCTTAAGAACCCAGTAAGGGCCTGGGCTTCTGTATGTCTTTATGAATGAAATCAACATAATAGTACTCATTGTAGTTCCTCAGATTATGTCGGCTAGATGAATCAGTTCTCAGAACCCCTTGTCAGCTACACATCACACACACACACTCACTCTCAAATATCCCCTAAAATTCCAAAGTCAACCACCTGGCAAGCCCCTGTTTCCAAGGAACTTAGGCTTCTGGCTGGCTAGTATTCAAATGGCCACTTTGTTTTACATCCAAGTTCTTCTGAATTGCTCTTCAAACCACAAAGGCACTTGAGAGTTATTTCTGGTGTAAATAAGATCCCATCATTTACCTGCAGCAGGCTGTAGCTGATCTACCTTTCCTCATGGATGCTGTATATAAATGACTAATGAGGTCATTGGGTGGTTATGGCTACTGTTGTCTATATGAAATTACAGCTAAACCTTGTAATCATAGCATCTGCTTTTGCTTTGCTTTTAATGAAGCCTATAGACTAGGGGTCTTTTTCAAAGCTTCACAGTTTTTCTCTTTAGTTCAGAGGAAACTAAATGAAAGGAGCACTTCCTTTTTATTTAAAGAATGATTAGAGATTAAGTGAGCTCAACCAAATGAGGAAAATAAAACATGAAGACCTACTCTGGCAGTCACCTCTTCGTGAAAGCCCCTGCAGCTCATGTATTTTTGTTAACTCTGTCATAAAACATGATCTTTATTGCAACTTGCCAAATAAGTTTCAGCTCGGGGGCAAGTCTACTTTCCCCCTAGACTACATTTGCAAACTGACTCCTTTCTAAAACCATTCAAATATTAAGGGAAACCCTACTGGCCACTTGCATTCTTATCCATTCTTCTATTGCAGTCACGTCAGGACCATTAAGAAAAGAGGGGCAAAAATCTGTCAAAAAATGTTCCCAACTCATCATAAGTTCCTCTCATCACTTCGGTAATTTTGAAAATTAAATTGCCAAGATGTTTAGAAGTTTTTGAATTGTTTGAATTCTTACATTTTCATACATTCTATACACGTCGTCAGAAAGACTTCAGACATCCCCATCACTATGGATAACCAACTAATTGTGCACATTTGCAAGCTGTCAGCTTTTCTACATTTCTCTCTAAAACTTTTCAAATCTAGTTTAATCACCCAGACAGCAAGGGGGAAAAAACTAGCATTTTATATTGAAGAACAAACTAAAATTAAATAGCAAATCTGGAAAATGCAACCACAGCATGTTGTTTATTCAATCCATATCCATGTTGGATGTGAACAATGTACATGCTACTCCAGAGGAATACAAAAAAAATTAAACACATTATTCCTACTTCCAAGGGCTTATGATCTAACTGAAGAGATAGGTACAAAGATGTTACATTGCATGATGACACAATGTTCTCTGCTATGGATGATTAGAAAGAAGAGGCAGGTGTTTCTCTGTGTCCCAGACATCTTCACATATAAGGTGCACTAAGTTGCATGCCTTGATGCCAGCTTCCCAACTGGCCCTGTTGGTATTATACCTCTTAGCTCTGGAACACCTAGACTTGCTTGTCTTGCATGTTTCTGACCATGAGGTGTTGCTGATAATGAGCAGATTCCAGACCCTCTACCTCCTCCTCATCATCAAGTAAACTTTATAGGGCACTGCAAGGAGCAATCATAGAGGCTATCCAGACCAAAGGGGCAGAAGGAGCAAATGAAGGGCCCCGGATCAGTCATCTAAAGGTGTTTCATGTCAATGACAATGCCCAGGGAGTGTAGAAGTACAAGTAGGTGTCTGAGGTGTTTCAAAACCCTTTGAAGAAACAGCAAGATGTTGTGGCCTGACCCTCCATCCTAAAAGAACTCTCACTGCTTTCGAATTCTATACCTCTGAGGTGGTATCTTGACATGCCCCTAAAAAACCTCTACACAACAAAATTCTTGCTCAGCTTAGAAACTTATTGCTGTCAGTAAAATTGACCTATGATGTAACAGCACCTACCTCTCTTAGAGATAAAATTACAAAAATGCTGAGAAATGAATGAAGAAAGCAAAAAGGTAAAAAATGGTGTTATTGACAGCATGTTTGTTCAAACTGTAGGTTGGAGACCCTTTAGAAAAGTGAAATCAATTTGATGCAACCAAATACATGTTTTAAAAATGAAACAGCATAGGAAAGAAGAGATGAGAAAATATCCGAGAGTATCTCATAACAGTAAATATTATCTTGTAAAACTTTTGTTCTAGTGTGTGTGTGTATGTGTGTGTGTATGTGTATATGTGTGAAATCATGATGCCAAATGTATTTCTAACTATGGGTCATGGTAGAAAGCATCTGAAAAGTACTATATACCATTGCCTCAACACTCTTGTCAACATAAATTCCTAAAACCAAACCAACCAAGCTACTGTTGGTGTGACACTTGGGCCTACCCCAAGGTCATACCCAACTCTTAGGTGTGGAAGTGGCTACAGGATGCCATTTATTTCATGGAATGGAACAAGAGAACATACTCAAACAAGGAGACACTGATCCCAGCTGCTACTCCCAGCCAGATCCCTGCATAATACTCTGTACACTTGTATTTGTTTCTTTTGGGGGTGAGGGATGGGGTGTTTTTATGTATGCCCACTGATATGGTTTGGCTGTGTCCCCACCCAAATCTCATCTTGAATTGTAACTCCCACAATTCCCATGTGTCGTGGGAGGAACCTGATGAGAGGTGATTAACTTACGGGGGTGGGTCTTTCCTGCGCAGTTCTCTTGATAGTGAAAGAGTCTCACAAGATCTGACGGCTTTAAAAATGGGAGTTTCCCTGCTCATTCTCTCTTGCCTGTTGTCTTGTAACATGTGCCTTTTACCTTCCACCATGATTGTGAGGTATCCCCAGCCCACGTGGAACTATAAGTCCATTAAACCTCTTTTTCTTTGTAATTTACTCAGTCTCAGGTATGTCTTTATCAGCAGCATGAGAACAGACTAATATACCCATTAAAAGGTTCTGTATTGAATTTTGGTTTCATAATACTATTTTAATAGTATGTAATAATAGTAATACAATAATAAAATATATGTTTATTATGTATTATATATAATAGTAATAAATGCATACTTACTGTATGCTTTATATGCATTATCTCATTTAATTGTTCATATCAACCTTCTAAGGTAGGTTCTAACATTATTCCCATTTTCAGATGGCAAAACCGAGATTCAGAAGATCAAGTAATTTGCTCAAGGTCCACACAGCAGTAGAGCCAACACTCAAATCCAAATCTGTTTGACACAATACTATTGTCATTTATCGTGTTGTTCATGTGCCTGTTCACTCTTTGAACACTTTGCTTACTAGACCAATTGATCATAAAACATTAATCAATGTCTTCTTGGTCGTTTACTTTTTTTTTTTTATTGGGAGACAGAGTCTCGCTCTTGTCGCCCAGGCTGGAGTGCAGTGGCGCCATCTTGGCTCACTGCAACCTCCACCTCCCAGGTTCAAGCAATTCTCCTGCCTCAGCCTCCTCAGTAGATGGGATTAAGGCATGTGCCACCATGCCCAGTTAATTTTTGTACTTTCAGTAGAGACAGGTTTTGCCATGTTGGCCAGGCTGGTCTTGAACTCCTGACCTCAGATGATCCGCCCATCTTGGCCTCCCAAAGTGCTGGGATTACAGGTGTGAGCCACCGTGCCTGGCCCATCTTTTACTTATATGTTAAAATCCTTCCCACTACATCTGACCCGAAAGTCAATTGGAAATTTTTTATTTCAACAGAGAACACCAAGTCATTGATGAGTGGGCGTGGCTAATGTACACCACATACACCCCATGTAGTGATCATCTCTCCATATACTGTGCTTATTCAAACACAGGTTTCTGCATACAATTGTAAACAAATTTTGTTTGAGAAGAAAAACAAAAATGTTTTAAAATCTGTTACTCTATGTTATTGTTCCTCTGCTTTAGCACTTTAAATAGGTAAGTCTGTAGCATATTTATTAATAATAATTATTCCTTTAGTTCTAAAATTAGAAACTTGTTTTCTGTCTAATCTTCCCTTTATACCTTGAATTGTATGTCTTATTCTTTATTCCTTCTAGTTTTTTCTCATTTAAAAATATCCCTTCAACTTCTGAGTTTGTTTTGTAGGTATTTGGAGATCTGGTTTACTTTAAAACAATGAAGCAGACAGAAGCCCCTGAGGGTAACTTATGGAGAACTGGGAGGTCCTACTGACTCAATTAAACTGGCAACAAATCAATAGAAACAGAAGAGAAGAGGAAAGAAAACAATAATTAAAACATTCTGTCAAAAAATAGAACAGTAATTAGAAGATGTGAACTATTGTTTTGCCACACTAATTACATTTTCATTTTCAATAGATTGCTGAAGTCCATTAAAAAAACTCTTGGCCTTTTATAGTATTCTGGTGTGCTGGTGTTTCTACTAGGTTGATAACACTGTGATTATCACAACTGAATGGCTGATATTTTCACCAAAGGGGGCTGGGGCAAAGAACAAAATGATGCACTGCTCCTTATATAATGTGAATAAAATCCTTTATATATTCATTCTGATGTGACCCATCCTTAGTCATTGTACATGCATTTATGTGTGCATATATGATCATTTATGATGTATGATGATGACGATGATGACAATGAGGATGATGATGATAGCTGCTTTCTATTGAGCACCATGTACCAGGCACTTTGCAAAGCACATAACATGTATTATCCGATTTAATTCTCATAACAAATGTATTATTTACATAATTGTATTATTTCCCTATTTTGGAATTGAGTTCATCCAACTCCAGAGCCTATTCTCTGAACAAGTATGGTTCAACTGGAGTGTGCTGAGGCCAGCAAAACTCATGACAAGGCCAGCAGAAAAATCAGCTACAAGTTTGCTCTGCCCTTCACCAATCATTGCTATACCCATGTGACTATGAGCCTTCATTTTATGGGGACTATGATTTCAAAGCTCTTAAAAATGGGAGGCAAAAACATGCACCTTACAATTCTTCCAAGGAGTTTTGCTGCAAAAGGAGGCAGAAAAATGAGCCCTACTGATATGATTTAACTGTGTCCCCACCCAAATCTCATCTTGAATTCCCATGTGTGGTGGGAGGGACCCAGTGGGAGGTAATTGAATCATGGGGGCAGGTCTTTCCCATGTTGTTCTTGTGAGAGAGAATAAGTCTCACGAGATCTTATGGTTCTATAAGGGAGAGTTTCCCTGCACAAGCTCTCTTCTCTTGTCTTCTGCCACGTAAGATGTGCCTTTCACTTTCCGCCATGATTGTGAGGCCTCCCCAGCCACATGGAACTGTAAATCCATTAAACCTCTTTTTTTTTTTTTTTGACATAGAGTCTAACTCTGTCGCCCAGGCTGGAGTGCAGTGGCACAATCTCTGCTCACTGCAACCTCTGCTTCCTGGGTTCAAGTGATTCTCCTGCTTCAGCTTCCCAAGTAGCTGGAATTACAGGCATGCATTACCATGCCCAGCTAATTTTTTTGTATTTTTAGTAGAGACAGGGTTTTGTCATGTTGGCCAGGCTGGTCTCGAACCGAATGCCTGACCTCAGGTGATTCACCCACCTCAGCCTCCCAAAGTGCTGGGATTACAGATGTGAGCCACCATGCCTGGCCTAAACTTTTTTATTTTATAAATTGCCCAGTCTTGGGGATGTCTTTATCAGTAGCATAAGAATAGACTAATTAACTACCTAGTTGATTAAAAAAAAAAAAAGTATGGTCAAGAGAAAGTTCAAAATTCAAGAAAGAACAGCATGCATGCATACTGATGAAATAAGTCAGTGGAAGGGAAATACCAACTGATGTTAGAGAAAAAGAAGAGTCTCTGGAGTGATACCCTTAGGTGGGTAAGAAGAAATGGGAGCTAGAGCAAAGTGGGAGGATTAGATTCAAGAAGGAACATAGTAAATTTCATGAGAGTAATAGTCAGGAGGCTGAGCATAGGATGCACACGATGGAGATGTGGGTAGATATGGTGAAGGATGTCTGTGGAACTTCTTTTATGATTGAGAAAAATGAAAAATTAAAGCAATCAGAAAATCTTCATGAGTGGTTATGTTTAAACACACACACACACACACACACACACACACACACACACAGAGAGAGAGAGAAATGCAAACTGAAGTATTTCCAGGTGAAATGACATGTCATCTGGTATTGCTTTAAAATGCTTCAGAAAAAAATTAGAAGTACATCTCAGAGTTAATGGAATAATAACTGACATTAATAATAATAATAACTGACATTTATTGAGAATTTACTGTGAGCCATTGAATTAAGTGCTTTACAACTGAGCATGATTCCTGGCTCTCTTGATTCTGTTTTCATTTGTGTCCATTCTCCCAGAAGGGTAAGAGGGGCTCCTCTTGACCTTTCCTACCTTATCTTGTAAACATTCACTCCTAGATCCACAAACCTGAAATCCCTTGGCTGTGCACTGGAAACCACCAGTGAGTGTCAAGTGAGTGACCAATGATCCTTTCCCTTTCCAGTAACAGTGGTGCCGTCATACCCTGACGACGCTGCTTCTCCTGGGAAAAGCTAGTGCTGAAAAGCTGGTAGAAAGACTGAAAGCTAGTCTTTCCGCCCTGGACAATTGCTGAACTTTCAGTCCTTCTAATTCTGGGTTTTATTTACTTCTCTGAGGTTGTAGAAACACTGGCATGTACAGGGAAAAACAACACAGAGGTCGGCTTCAGGCAACTATCTTGATAAACCAAATCTAGGGGTAGGTAACATGATGAAGTCATTGAAATATTAATTAAGGGATATTTTTATCCTGGTACTTTCTTTTACATCCTTTGTCCTATGTCCTCTCATTTTGTCACTGAGGGTGGCCCACATCCACTGCTCCAAGAAGAGATATGAACACAGCACAGGAAAGAGGAATTCACTTCCTCAATTCTGAGTGCAGAAATACTGAAGAAGCATGGAATCCTAGCACAGAATAATCTGGGACGAAGCCTTTCGAGGAAGAACAAGTCTTCCACAAGGCATGGAGCAAAAAATGACCTGTGAAAAGGAAGTAGGGTAGTGGCCAACTCTGGGAAAGGGGAGTTGATTGAGGGTAGCTGAAGAAGCAGAAATATTGAGAATGCTATGTACTCATTTGCTAGAGCTGCCATAAGAAAGTATCATAAACTGAGGAGTTTAGCAACAGAAGTTTATTGTTTCACACTTCTGGAAGCTAGAAATTTGAAGTTAAAGTGTTGGCAGGATGAGTTTCTTCTGAGAGCTGTGAGGGAAGGATCTATTCCAGGCCATTCTCCTTGGTTGTCTTCTCTCTGGGTGTCTTCATATCATATTTCCTCTACAGATTGGGCACTGACAAGTGCCCAAATTTCCCCTTTTTGTAAGGACATCAGTCATATTGGATTGGGGCCTATCCTAATGATTTCATTTTAACTTGATTATCTCTGTAAAGATGTCATCTCCACGTATAGTCATATTCTGAGATGCTGGGGGATTAGGACTTCAACATATAAATTTTGGAGGGGGAAGGAGATACCCAATTCAACCTAAAAAAGGTGGGATATGGGAATTTTCTCGAAGGGACCCTGTGGATGTGCACTATAATAACACTGTGCTTCTCGGAGCAGCCCTTCATCACTAGTGCCCTGGAGCCACATGGGAGCTGAGGCAGCCTCCATGGACAATTCACCTCCTCTCCCCCAACTCTTGGGACCACAGTATCTTCATCATCATCTGGGGCAGGTTCCCTTTGTCCAGTGGGACTATTGCACAGCCAGAGGGAATCACACCCATCTGTGCCCTAACACTTAGCACCACCTCATCTATGTAGGCACATACCTTATCTATGTAGAGAACCCGATTGTATCAATCCACAACAGACTTCCCTACCACACCAGGTCAGCAGGGCTTTGATCATGGGACATCAGGGTGGCAATATAAATGGAAAATCCTTCTATTACTATTGTGGTGGAACTAGAGAATACCATCGGCAGCAGTGGCACAATGCTAAAATCCATTCCTGGCATACGTAATGTGCAAGGTAGACTTTTTTTTTATTACATCTATCTTTGTCTGCGAAGGTTTTCTTTCCATGGTTCTGTGTCCAGCTCCAATAGTTGGAGGTTAAAAGGAAAAGTTTGACAAACTTTCTTCTAATTTCTAATCTGATTCCAAATTTTCTGATTCCTGACCTGATTCTAAATTTTCTAATTCCTAATCTGATTGTGAATTTTCAAAGTATTACCAAGTCCAGGGTATGAAAAGAGTATCAAACATAAGGATAGAATTACCAAACACGCAAGTCTGTTTTCTAATTTTATAGGGGGAAGTCTCACTAATCATGACACATCATATAAAATAATAACTGCCCTATAATAACATGTAATAATATTTAATAACAAGTAATATTCAGTGTTATGGTTTTCTCCAGGATTTCTAAGGTCATGTCTAGAAAACACAAAAGGAAGTTTGAGTGTAATTTGCTTCCCCTCTCTCCCAAAAATATTATTAGACACACTTTGAACACGTATTTGGTGAGCTCTGCAAATTAAACCAAATTTTGCCCCAGTTTAAGCCAAGTTAATACAAGCCTTAAAGGGCAGGAAGTGAGTGGGGTGAAGAAAGAATCTGAAATCAATTGATTTAAGAATCACTTCATCACTACAGTGACAGCCTTGATGCATAAATTTCTACCTGGGAGGGAGGTCGAGAAACCTTGTCAACTGTTCTCGTAGGCATCAGTGCTGGTGTGGCCAAAAAGGCTCAACAAAAATGTTGAGCATCTTTAAACAGCATATTCAGATAGAAGAAAAAATATAAACATTGCCTTGTATTAAAGTAGCTATTGTCAACATACCTCAATACAAAAGAAACAGAAGAAGAGGAGACCCAAAGAAGTGAAGTTTCATTATTACAGAACTATGGTGGTTTCCAAATTAGAATACATTAAAAGGATTAGAAATGTCAAATTTGGCAGATGAAGTCACAGAGGCAATACAATTAGTCTCTAAAACCATGAATAGTAACTGTGACCATTCTAGAAAATGGAACTTAGGGCCCTTTCCCCTGCCCCAATAAATATTGGTCATGTCCAAAGGAATGTTATTCACAGTTACAAATAATGTTGATCATCAGACATACTATGAAAATATCTGTTGGTTCCCCAAATACAGTTGACCCTTGGAGATAAAGGGATCAAAGGTATTTGAACTGTGTGGGTCCACTTATACAGATTTTTTTCAATACAAGTTATACCAAGTGTGTCTGCCTTTCCTGCATCCCCCTCCACCTCCTCCACCTCGTCTGCCTCTGCCATCCTTGAGACAGAAAAACTAACCCCTCCTCTTCCTCAGCTACTCAACATGAAGATGATGAGGACGAAAATCATCCATTTCCACTTAATGAACAGTAAATATATTTTCTCTTCCTTATGGTTTTCTTGATAACATTTTCTTTTCTCTAACTTATTTTATTGGAAGAATGCAACATGTAATAGACATAACAAACAAAATTGTGTGAATCAACTGTTCGTGTTATCAGTAAGGCTTCTGACCAACAGTAAACTATTAGTAGTTAAGTTTTTGTGGAGTCAGCCAAAAGTTCTATGCAGATTCTCAAATGCATGGGAGTCAATGCCTCTCACCCCTGTATTGTTCAAGGGTCAACTGTATAGCTATTCCTTATTATCTTTTTTCCTTTGCATAATTCAAGCTAGTGGTTGAGTATAATAACCCAATTCGAAATACTTTCCTATTCAGCTAGGCTGAGCCAAACCCTTCTGCATTCTCATTTGCCAGTTTTTCTCCAGTTGTCTTAGTACCCTGTAACCCTACTCTAGGGTACTTCCTTGAAGAATGGTAACCTCCCCCTCATCACATGGTTTAGGTTTCTTGAACTTTATTTCTTTGCTCTGTTTGTACCACTACCTTGTGCAAAATTAAATTTCCTCTTATTCATCCCAACTTCCTTCTTCCCTTCTTGACAAACTTCTTGAGAGAATAATTTATATAGTTGACACTCACTGATTACATTTCTACAACCCTCACTGAGGCCTCAGTTCATTGCTGCTATGGTCTGAATGTAGACATCCCTTCAAAATTCATTTATTGAAATCTTAACCCTCAAAGTGATGGTATCAGAAGGTGGAGGCTTTAAGAAGTGATTAAGTCATGAAGGTAGAGCCTTCATGAATGGGATTGGTGCCCTTATAAAAGAGGCCCTAGAGATACCCTTTGCACCTTCCACAACGTGAGGGCACAGGGAGAATATGCCATTTGTGAGCCAGAGAGTGGGCGCTTAACAGATACCAAATCTGCAGGCACCTTGATCTTGGACTTCCCAGTCTCCAGGACTGTGAGAAATAAATTTTTGTTATTTGTAGACTGGGTATAACATGCTCAGTTTAAGGTATTTTGTTATAGTCACCTAAATGAACTAAGACAATCATTAACTGGTTTATTTCTTCCATACTCTCTTGAGGTCATTAGTGACTTAATTGCCAACTTTAATACCTTACATTCAGACCATCTTTTTTCTTGAAATTCTATATATAATGGCTTTCAGGGTAAGATACTAGCTTGAATTTTTTTTATTACATTTCTAACTACTCCCTAATGTGCAATTCTCAGTTCTCTTCCCATTCTCTACATTCTTATAAATTCTCATGTATATGCAATTCGATCTCAAATCTATGTGTCCTACCTTTCCTCTACATTTAGAACAATATTTTTCAAGTCCATCATAGCATCTATTATACTGCATTGTAATCTTCTCTTATATGTCTGTGATGCTCAAGAGATTCTAATTCCCTGAAGACAGCAACTGTGTCTTCCTGGGAAAACCAGTGTGCCTAGAGTGGAGTATTTTTGAGTAAGAGAGAAAGTG
The DNA here is from genome assembly GCF_047675955.1 of Chlorocebus sabaeus. Taxonomy (NCBI): domain Eukaryota; kingdom Metazoa; phylum Chordata; class Mammalia; order Primates; family Cercopithecidae; genus Chlorocebus; species Chlorocebus sabaeus. Next base: position 30,008,005 of record NC_132916.1, read on the forward strand.
AGAGAAGTAATAGGGGTTAGAAGTCATAGAGCTGCATAAGGGCTTTAGATCTAGATCTTTCCCTAAGTACATTGGGAGCCATTGAGGGGTTTGAGGCATAGAAGTACCATGATCTGAGTTATGTTTTGTGAGAAATCCCTCTAGTATTACATTGAGTGTAGACTGTAGGGAAATAAGAATGGCAGCAAGGAGATCAGTTAGGCAGCCTGTGCAATAGTCTAGGCAAGAAATGATGGTGACTCTAACTGAGGTGGTAACAATGTTGGTGGCATTAGTCAGTTTGAAAACAGAATTGGATTATTCTGACAGGAAAAAAATTAAGACTGAGAAGGTGTTTGGCAAGAGAACTCTAAGAATGGAGCTTCCCAGAATGGAATAGTTTCAGGGCAGGGAATATAACGATCAGATTTGTTGTTTCAGTGGCCACTGTGGAGGTTTGGTGGAGGTTGTTTCAAGAGAACAAGATGAGTCAGGATACGACAGATTATCAGGCTATTGTAGTAAAGAAAGAATTGAATCTTTGCCAAAGCAAGGATAGCTTAGATAATAGAACAGATTCAAGAAATATTTATGAGCAAAAACTAAAGTGTATTTTGTATTTATAAATAACTCTGCAAAAAGTCATATTGAAGAATTTAAGTTGGAAATTTTAATTTTGAAAAATAAAAGAAATCTCTAGCTTGATGAAATTTGTAAAATCTGTCTGCTTGAGAGTTTAGTGATACATATCTTTTTTTGGTAAAAGCTAATGGTTAAATCTAATGCTGGCTTAGAACCATTTTGCTTGTCTAGGACTCCTATTTAGATGATGCTGATTAGTTAATATAAATACTTGTTTTACTTTCCAACATTTATTTGCTGAAAAATTATTCCCCAAAGAATACATTAAAATAAAAATTTAAATCAAAATGATAGTATTTATAGTCACCAAATATTCACTGAGAATCCACAGCATTTCAAAAACATGAATTATGAACTCTAGGGAATATAATACAATGCATTTATCTCTACTTTTTTTTGAGATGGAGTTTTGCTCTTGTTCTACTTTTTTAAGCAAACTTTTTATTCAAGTATAATATCCATACAAATAAGTACACAAATCGTAAGTATACACCTCAATGAATTTTCATAAAGTGAACACATCTTTGTAGCTAGCACTCAGATCAAGAAACAGAATTTGATCAGACCCCTAGAAACTTCCTCTAGCTCTCTTCCTGTCACTACACTTCCTAGAGGAGTCCCTTTCCTGACTTCCATCACCATGAAGTTTTACCTGTTTTTGAACTTTTATGTAAAAGAAGGCATACAAGTTGTACTCTTTTTACCTAGCTTTTTAAGCTATTATGTTTGTGAGCCTCAGTCATATTATTGCAGGTACTCCATTCATTTTTATTGCTATATATATTTCAATTGTTTGAATATATCACAATTCATTTATTTATTTTACTGTTGATGGACATTTAAGTTATTCCTAGTTTTTAGCCATCATAGGTAGTGTTACTATGAACATTCTTGTAAGATAGACAGACAGAGATAATCTGTTGGTTATAAACTAAGAGTAGAATTTCCTGAGTTATATGTTATGTGTCTATTCAACTTTAGCAGATAATGCCAAACCGTTTTCCAAAGTTGTTGTTATGTTATCTTTATTTTTTCTGGTTAAATGTTTAGAAAATATTCTATTCTAGAACAATTTTTGACTTTTTCCAAGAAATAATTTGATCATACATGAACATTTTATTATTATAAGCTATGTATTAAAATAAGTTGTAAAAATTCTGACTGCTTAAGGAAACTATTTTAGAAATCTAGTTCACCTAAAACACTAAGGGAAATCAGTAAGTTAAGAAAAACAATATACAGTAATAATGATAATAGCTATGTTTTTGTGTGCAGCTACTGGATCTCCCCATGAAGGAGAGCAGGAGTTCCTACAAAAGAGGAAGGAAGCTTATTTCCCCAAATGCCCAACCTAGGTATCTGTGTGTCTTACCAGATAAAAATGCCCAACTCGGAATTGAGCCAAATGCCTGGCCATTTTGAAGTACTGAGTGGAATCAAGTTACTCCAACTGGGATAAATTATGCTATGTTTGAAACTATGTTGTTTAGTGCAGTAGCTTCAGTTCTTAATCCAATGTCTGGCATATAATAGGTGTTCTATATATATTTGTCAGTGAGCACATAAATTAGTTATTAATAAGTAACTTCTGGGAAAAATATCTGGCTGGGGAAAACCATCATAATGATTTATGCTACTGACATAGCCAGACACCATCAAACTACTGTTCTTCAGTTACTTATGTGACTGGTAATCTGCTAGGTCACCTTGCCTTTCAAGATGCAAATGAGTTGGCTCAAACCACTATCACGTATGGGCTGGGAAACCCAATATCCATCCCAAACTCTCCTGAGAATCTTTGAGAAATGTTGACTTTTTGCTCATCACTGATGGTTGTATACTCTCAAATCCACTAGGTTAGTTTGCCCAGTGAAGCATATTGCCATGTTCTACACACTCTCCTTCTCCTATGCTATGTGGTATTGCACAGGACACCAGATTGATTTCTTTCTACCCTCAAAGTACTAGCAATGCAGGACAGTATGTGTGGCAAACTTTTACTAAGGCTTGGGATAGTAGAGTGAGCTTACAACATAGACCCACAAACAACCTGAAACGGACTAGTAGACAGCCTTGTTCTAAAATGTCCCTCAGACACTCTGACACTGGGAATCTCACCAGTTGCTATTTCTCACTAGATACTTTTCTCATGAGTTCCAGTCTCCTGACTAATGGGTCAGTCCTCCCTTCCTTGACTCATCCTCTCCACCCTCCTCCTTTCAAATGCCTATTAACTTTACATGTAAATAATTGTAATTTTCTGGATTGATCTATTGTAAAGCATCTAACTGATCTCCCATCTTCCCTTTCATCCTCCCCACCCTAGAGTCTATTGGTCATACAATAGCAAGCTACAAAATAATCTTAAAACATAAGTCTAACTATGTCACTCTCCTGCTCCAAATCCTCCACTAGCATCATACTTAAAATAAAATGCCAACTCCTTGCCACTGCCTGCAAGGTCTTACATGCTCTGGCTCCCATTTGCCTCTCTGACCTCATCAGCTTCCACTCTGCTCTACTTGCCCTAGTTTGCTTGTTATTATTTAAATACAGTAAGCTCATTCTACTTCAGGGCCTTTATCCTTGCTATTCCCCTGTGTTTAGTCTTTACGTTTCTTCTCTCTGTCATCATTCAGGGTCTGCTCAAATGTCATCTTCTCAAAAGGGCTATCCCTGAATTAACTGTCTATAGTTGCTCTCCCTTCCCTTCATTTCCTCCAGAGCTCTTACCACCATCAGAAATCTTGTTATTTATTTAAAAAATGATTTGTTTGTTGTCTGTCTCTCTTTATTAGAATTGAAGTGTCATGAGGGTAGAGAATGTCTTGTCTTCTTTACTTGTACATCTCAGGGCCTACAAATGTAGAAACAGAATCTGGTAAACCCAAGCATTCCCTATATATTTGTTCAGTGAATAAATGGATGAATGAAATAATATTTTTACCTCACTTTCTCCTTACTGAACTTGTAGTTAAAACTTTAACTTCTACATTCAAAGGGGCCAATAAATTGGATTCACTTAAAAAAATCCATTTCAAATACGAATTATGTCATTTCATTAGGAGTCAGCCATGGCTGGAATCAATTACTGCTTAAAAAAAAATTTTCTCTCTCTTGCACATGAAAGGATAGATACATGAAAACTTAGAGATACAAAAAGTAATCAAATATATTGAATAAGATATATAATTTAAACACGCATGTCTTTAAAGGTTGCCCTATAAATGTACAACTTTTAAATATATGTGCATATTTTAATGACATTATATATACAGGTTTGAATAAGTCATTGTCTTCTTAATGAAACAAAAAAGGGTATTTTAATGGAAATATGTGTTAATCTGTCTTGTTAGCAAAAAACAAAATCCAACACTATTTAAAGTAATAAAACAAAACCCGGGAGCAAAAAACATAAAATTCAAAATGTATGGCATCTAATAAAATATTACCAGGCATACAAAACAAAAACCAAGATCCATAATCAGAAGAAAAACTAATCAAATTGAAATAGATCCAGAAATGACAGAACCACCCAACAAAAATGCTAGATAGCTATTATAGTGTGCTCCAAATGTTCCAGAAGGTAGAGAAAAGTACAATCATAGTGAGGAGAAACATAAGATATTTTAAAAGGTTCAGGTGAGTCCGGATGTGGTGGTTCATGCCTGTAATCCCAGCACTTTGGGAAGCCCAGGAGGGTGGATCACCTGAGGTGAGGAGGTCAAGACCAGCCTGGCCAACATGGTGAAACTCTGTTTCTACTAAAAATATAAAAATTAGCCAGGCATGGTGGCAGTCACCTGTAATCTCAGCTACTTGGGAGGCTGAGGCAGAAGAATCGCTTGAATCGGGAGGCGGAGTTTGCATTGAGCCGAGAGCTGAGATCACACCACTGCACTCCAGCCTGGGCAACAAGAGTGAAACTCAGTCTTAAAAAAAAAAAAATAGATTCAGATGAAATTGTAAAGATGAAAAATGCAATATGTTCAATGAAAAATCCATCAGATGAAATCAAAGACAAATTAAATGCTGCAGAAACGAAAAAAAAAATCAGAGAACTTGAAGACAAGCAATACAGAATATCCAAAATGAAGGACAAAGAAAAAAACACAGTGGAAAAAATGAATAGAGCATCAATCATCTGAGGGACAATATTAAGAAGTATAATGTATGTGTTAATGGAGTTCCAGGAGAGAATACAAAAGTTTAATTCTTTTGAAATGATTGAAAAATGTTCACATTTGATAAAAACTATAAACAAGTTCCAGAACTCAGCAAACCCCAAGCAGAAAAAATATGAAGAAAAACACACCAAGACATATAATAATAAAAAAAGTTAAGATAACCAGTGATAAAGGGAAAATCCTAAAAGATGCTGGGGATGGAGGAGGGGTCTGGAAGACACGCTACAAACAGAGAAACAGAAATGAGAAATGCAGTGGACTGCTTCAAAATCTATGGAAGCCAGAGACAGCGGAAAGACATTTTACTACACAGAAAGAAAAAAAAAAAGACTCAAATATATCAACCTAGAATTCTGTATTTAGCAAAAAGACCTGAGAGAATGTTACTAGATTTACTGCTCTACATGAACGTTAAAGAAAGTTCTTTACATTAAAAGAGATTATTATCAGGTGTTAATTTGAGCCAATACAAATGAATGAAGAACTCTGGAGATGGTAAAAATATGAATAAATAGAAAACATTTTTATCAGTTTGAAACTTCTTTAAAAATAATTAACTATCTAAAGCAAAAATAATGAATTGTTAAGTTTATAATATAGGTAAAAGTAAAATGTATGACCACAATAACACAAAGGTGGGGAAATAGAAGCATTATATCCATGAATTGAAGGTAGACAGTAATAAGCATAAAAATGTATACTGTAAACCCTGAAGTAACCACTAAAATAGTGAAATAAAGGGTTACTTTATTATAAATATAGCTAATAACACAATAGCAGAGAAAAAATGGAAATTAAATAAAAACTAACCTCCCAAAAAATTGGAGAAAAAAGGAAAAAGCAGAACAAAGGTCAGAAATGACAAATAGAAGAAAAAAAGTTAAATTTAAACTCAAACATATTGATAATTAGATTAAATATAATAGTTTAAACACCCAACTTAAAGGGTATTATCAGATTAGATTAAAAAGCAAAACCCACCTATATGCCATCTATAAGACATAAATATGAAGACACAGATAAGCTAAAAGTTATTGAATAGAAAGATACATTATGAAAACACTAATCAAAAGGAAGCTGGAGTGGCTGTATGAAGTAGATTTTAGAATGAGGAATTATATCAGGGATGAAGAAGGTAATTTCATAATGAAAAAGGGGTCAATTCATTGAGAGACTATAAGAATACTAAATATATATGCACCTAATATCAGAGCTTCAAAGTACACAAACAATATAATGCAGTCACATGTTGCTTAATGATGAGGATAAATTCTGAAAAATGCATCCTTAGGTAATCCTGTTGTTAGATCATCACAGTGTACTTGCACAAAACTAGATAGTAAAGCCTACTAATGCCTCAGTTATATGGTATAGCCTATTGCTCCTAGGCTACAAACATGTACAGCCTGTTACTATCCTTAACACTGTAGCCAACTGTAACAAAATGGTAAGTGTTTGTATACATAAACCAAGAAAAGATGCAGTAAAAATACAGTACAAAAGATAAAAAAGGTACACCTCCATAGGGCACTTACCACGAATGGAGCTTGCAGGACTGGAAATTGCTCTGGGTGAGTCAGTGAATGAGTAGTGAGTGAATGTAAAGGCCTGGGACATTACTGTACACTACTATAAGCTGTATACATACCGTATGCTTAGGCTACACTAAATTTATAAAATATAGAATTGTGCTACAACATTACAATAGGTATAACATCACTAAGCAACAGGAATCTTTTAGCTCCATTATGATCTATGGTACATATGATCATTGTATATGTGGTCCATTGTTGACTGAAACATTGTTAGGTGGCACATGACTGTATATATGAAACAAAACTGATACAACTGAGGAGAGAAATCAATAAATTCAACAATTATAGTTGGAGAGTTTAACAGCTCTCTTTCATTAGCTGAGATAACAAGTATACAGAAAATCAATACAAATATAGAAGACATGAACATTACCAAAATTTTGACCTAATTGACATTTATAAAACGTGCTACCCAACAACAGAAGAATACATATTCTTTTTCAGTGCACATAGAAAATTTACCAAGATAGGTCATATTCTGGGATAGAAAAATCAATCTCATAAATTGTAAAAGGTTGAAATAACAAAAAATATGTTCTCTTACCACAGTGATATTATATTAGAAAGCGATAACATAACTATATGGAAAATCTAAAAATATTTGCAAAACAGTCAACATATTTCAGAGTTCATGGGTTAATGAAGAATTCACAATGATTATTGGAAAATATTTTGAGATTAATAGAAACAAAAATAACATTTCAGAAGTTATGGGATGCAACATAGCACAAAGGTAATTTTAAAGCATTAGCTGCTTATATTAGAAAAGAACAAATATTTCAAGTAGATAATCTAAGAATTTATATTTAAAAACCAGAAAAAGAAGGGTAAGTAAAGCCTCAACTATACAAAAGAAAAAAAAAATCAGATATCAATGATATAGGAAACAGTAAAACAATAGAGAAAATAAATAGAGAAATAGAGAAAAAGCTGATTTTTAAAAATTACCAATAAAGCTGATAAAACTCTAGACCAGGTGTTGATAAACTATGGCCTATGGACCAAATAAAGTGTGTCACCTGTTTTTAGTACTCTGCAGCTATCAATTGTTTTTACATTTTTAAAAGATGTTAAAGAGGAAGGAGGAGACAAAGAAGGAAGAGAGGAAGAAGAAATAAGTCCATGGCCCACAAAGCCTAAAATAGTTACTATCTAATACCTTACAGAAAAAAGTTTGTCAACCTCCGATCTAGCCAAGTAAATTAGAATAAAGAGAAGAGACATAAAGTATCAATATCATAAATGAAAAAAAGGGTGTCACTACAGATCCTACAGACATCAAACATTATTGGAAATACTATGAACATTTTATGCCAACAAATTCAACATTTCAGAATAAATGAAAAATCTGTTGAAATACACAAACTATTATAGCTCACTCATAAAAGAAATAAATCATCTAAATAGTACTGTATCTATGAAGAACATAGAATTTTTAGCTTAAAAATTTTCCCATGAAGAGAATTTTATGCCCAGCTTCAACAGTTAATTCAATTAAACATCTAAGAAAGAGAACACAAATTTGTCCAGAAAATAGAAGAGGATGGCATCCTTTCTAACTCATCTATAAAACCAGTATTACCCTGATACTAACACCAGACATAAATATTATTATAAGAAAAAAACTCACAGAATATTAAGATAATATGCCATGACCAAGTATTGTTCATCCCAAGAACTCAAGGTTAGTTTAGTATTTGAGACTCAGGGTAAATTCAGCATATTAACATACCATAATAAAGGATACGCTATATAGTTATCTCAATAGATGCCAAATAAAAAAGAATTACAAACATTTTGTTTTTTAATATTTGATAGAAACTTGCAGCAATTTAGGAATGAAAGAGAACTTCCTCAACCTGATTTGGGACATCTAAAAAAATATGTAGCTAACAACGTATGGATAGACATATAGGTTGCTGGAACTGAATAGAAAGCCCATACACATCCACACATACATTGTCAACTGATTTTCAACAAGGGGCCAAGATAATTCATCAAGAAAGAGGAGTCTTTCCAACAAACGGAAAAAATAGACATCCATATTCAAAACTATGGACCCAACCCTTACTTTATATCACCTACAAAAATTAATTATAAACATAATTATCACATAAACATAAATGTATCCTAGAACAATAAATAAACACTAAAATTATACAACCTGTAGAAGAAAATACAAAATAAAATTATTGTTACCTTGGGTCAGTCAGAGATTTCTTAAATATGACACCAAAAGCTTAAGCCATAAAAGAAAACAATGTGGATAAATTGAATGCCTTTACAATTAAATCTGTGTCCTCTTCAAAATACATTTTTAAGGAAAGACAAGTCACAGGCTAGGAGAATGTATTTGCAAACACATATATGAAATAGTCTTACTATATATAAGGAATTCTTGCAACACACTAATAGGACAATCAAACTGATTTTTAAATGGACAAACATTGAATATATACTTCATCAAAGAAGGTATAACAAATAAGCACACGAAAAGATACTAAACATAGTTACTATGGCAATTTAGATTAAAACTACAACGAGATACCTACACATATATTAGAATATCAAAAATTTAAAAGATTGATAATGACAAATAAGTGAGAATGTGGAACAAGAACTCTCATAATTTGTACTTATGCAAAATGGAAGAAACTGGTTTGGAAAGCGGGTTAGCAGTTTCTTAGAATGTGAAGCACATACTCACTTTATGACCCCAGAAATTCTACTCTAGGTATCTACCCCAAATAAATAAAAATGTATATTCACAAAAAGACACATACTAAATATCATGGAAGGCAAAAAACTAAAAGCAATCTAAATTTCTATTAATTGGCTAATGGATAAATCATAGCAGCAGCAAAATGAAATAAACTACTGAAACACAAAACAACACAGGTGAATCTCAAAAGCATTATGCTAAATGAAAGAAGTCAGACATAGAAGACTACATACTATCTGATCCCTTTTAGATAACATCCTAAAAAAGGCGAAACAGTGACAAAATGTATCAAAGTGACAAAAGCAGATCAGTGATTTCTGGGATCCGGGGCTCAGGGGAGGGTTGTGAGTGCAGAAGTTCAGGAGAGAACATTCTGGGGTGATAGGAATGTTCTGTAACCTGATTGCAATGGTAGTTATGTGATTGTATACATTTGTCAACGTTTAATGAAATATACACTTAAAATAGATCAATTTTCTGTATCTAAAGTACATAAAATAAAAAGAAGATCCTAAATAAGATATTTATTCATTTGTTTGTTTGTTTATTTATTTATTGAGATATTGACAGAGGGTCTTGCTCTGTCACCCAGGCTGGAGTACAATGGCACGATGGGGCTCACTGCAGCCCCGACTTCTCGGGCTCAAGAGATCCTCCTGCTTCAGCCTCCTACAGGGACAACAGGTGTGAGCCACCACACCCAGCTAATTTTTAAAAGATCATCTTATGTAAAGACAGTGTCTCACTGTGTTGTGTTGCCCAGGCTGCTCTCAAACTCCTGGACTCAAGTGACCCTCTTGCCTCAGCCTCCCAAAGTGCTGAGACTACAGGTGTAAGCCACTGCACCTGGCCTCTTAAATAAGATATTTTAATAAAACCAAGGTGGGCGGATCATCTGAGGTCAGGAGTTCAAGACCAGCCTAGTAAACATCATGAAATCCTGTCTCTACTACAAATACAAAAATTAGCTGGGCATGGTGGAGCATGCCTGTATTTCCAGCTAGTCAGGAGGCTGAGGCAGGAGAATCACTTGAACCTGGGAGGCAGAGGTTGCAGTGAGCAGAGATCGTGTCACTGCACTCCAGCCTGGGCGACAGAGTGAGACTCCATCTCAAATAAACAAATGAATAAATAAATAAAACAAAACTATGGAAAAGTATGTTAGTATTTTTTAGCTATCTCTAAAATGTTACAAAATCAGGAAAACCATGATCTGATCTAAGGTGCTGTATTTTGAGCTACAAATAAAACCATTTGTTTTGTCTACCTTGTCAGAATGAAATATGGAGTTGAATACATATGCTGGGGAAAACAGTTAATAAGCTGCTCATATTATGAATATCCATTTCATAGGAAAGAAAATAGGCTCAGAGAGATTAAGCAACTTTCACAGGCAGCCTTAGCTGTCAGTAGCAGAGGCTTCCATCCAGCCTAAGATTTCCTGACACCAAGCAGGTGCTCTTTTCTCCTCAGCATGCTGCTTTCGCATCTCCAAGACATCAAAAAAGTAGCGGCAATAATAACTCTTAAAACTGAATTTTCTTCATTTGAGGTCTTAGATAGGGGAAATAAATATTTTAAGCATGCAAGCAAAGCAAAGACATTACAGTCTTATACAACTGGAATAAAACTAATTAGCAACTTACCCACACATAGCCTTTGGAGAGGTAAATCTTTCTGACTGTCAGTTCCCTCATCTGAAAAACTGAAATAATAATGTACTTATTACGAGGTCATTATGAAGATGTGAGGCATTATATGTATAATTCAGTGTAGTATTCTAACAAGTAGTTAAGTCTACTGTATATTTTTGTACTCTCAGTGAGAAAGAGGTCTCCTCTGTTAAAATAAATTTAGAGAATGTTGCCTTACACATATACATCATGGAATACTATGCAGCCATAAAAAAGAATGAGTTCGTGTCCTTTGCAGGGACATGGGTGAAGCTGAAAATCATCATTCTCGGCAAACTAACACAGGAACAGAAAACCAAACAGTGCATGTTCTCACTCATAGGTGGGAAGTGAACGATGAGAACACATGGACACAGGGAGGGGAACATCACACACCCGGGCCTGTCAGGTGGTGGGGAGCTAGGGGAGGGATGGCATTAGGAGAAATACCTAATGTAGATGAGGAGTTGATGGGTGCAGCAAACCATCATAACACCTGTATACCTATGTAACAAACCTGCACATTCTGCACATGTATCCCAGAACTTAAAGTATAAAAACAAACTCTCAGCAAACTAAAAAAAAAACCAAAACTTTCTTCACCTGATAAATGAATACTTACAAAAACTTTTACTCAATGCAATATTTAATAATGAAAAACTAAATGTCTCTCCCCTAGAATTAGAGGTGCTGGAAAATGTACTGGACATTTGAGCTAAGCAATAAAGCAAATCAAAGAAATTAAAGCTGTCCTAATTGTATAAAAAAAAAAAAAAGAGAGAGAGAGATAAAGAATGTGGCCTTAAATAGCTTTCTTCATATCAGGATTTCTTGTAGCCTTCCATATACAATACTCATTTTTAATCTCTAGGGAAGGAAATATGCACGAGTTATTTCTCACTCATTTTTGCCAGGAAATCATTATGCCACATTGCATGAATTATAAGACTCTACCTTTTTACAAAAGCACATGCCCTTTCTAATTTTTGTCTAACATTTTCTAGTCCATTCCTCTTGAATGTTTAAACAATTCAATGTTATATTTAAAGACACGGGCTTTACAGTCAAATCCAAGGTCGAAATTTCTGCTACTTCATTTCCTAGCCATGTAACCTAGACCCAGTATAACTGTTTCTTCATTTGTAAAATGAAGATAATAACCTAGTATAAAGGGATATTGTAAGAATTAAACGAGTTCATAAACGTTAAGAATTTGGCACAGTGCCTGGCACACCATGAGCTCTGAATAATTGTTAATTATTACTCACTTTGGTGTTCTTGTGTTAGAAAGAAGGCTGCAGTTCAAAGTAGACACGAAGAGAAATTGAACTGATTAGCACTTCTCAGAATAGGCAATGACTCTTCCCTGGAACACGTGGATACCTGTCTGCTAACCCCTTCCCACTTGTGGCATGCTCAGAGTATGCCTGGGCAGGAGACCCAGAATATTCATAGCTACCTCAGGTATGAAGAACAAATGTCATGCCCTGGGGACTACACAGTTACCTTCTGGACAGGACGTGACCTCTGTGCTGTCTGGGATAACATGATATTATGGGATAGGGTGTACTTTCTAGCTAACTGGAAAGAGTTCAGAGGAGGGAATCCAATATAATAAAAGATTTGGAGATGAAACCGTGTGAGAGCAGATGAAAAATCTGGGCATGCTGGGTCTAGAAAATAGACACAGCAGCCGCATAGGTGCACCACACCATGGGGAAGACAGATGCATCATTCTCAGGTATACATGAGGTTACCATAGATAACATGGGCTTTAGATATGCGCAGAAATGCTTTGGAGAAAATGGATACACTTCATGATAAAATGTTAGACAATATAGGAGATGCCTAGGATGACTACTATATTACTTGCAAGAGGAATGTTTAGGACCAGAGTAACCGATCGAATGGGTTTCTTGGAGTAAATCAAAGATAAAGAAGTCAACCATGTGGGCATGAGAAGGTTGACCAGATATAGTAGGCAGGTTCTTTTAGTTGTAAACAAAACCTACTCTGCTCAGTTTTTTGCTGAAGATGTTAGATGCAGAAGAAGAACAGGAGGTGGTCAAATTATCAAGTTTAAAGGAAGACGTCAATTGAGGCAGCTCTAAAGGTCCAGGTGGCAGGAATCAATGGACAATCTCTTCAGAGTACTGATTAATTCAAGATTCCAAGTCCCCAAAGAGAGACTGGTTGGCTTAGCTCCAGCCATATGTTCACCCCTTGTTGAGAGGAGGATTCAGAACTTTGGCAATTACATTGAGAGAGAGGTGAGAAAATCATTGTGTTATTTTAAAAAATAAAAAAGGAAAAATGGACACTAGGTAGAAAAACAAAGAAGTCCATTACACCCGGTGAATTACTATTAAAAGTACTAGCTATTATTTATTGAGTACTTGATGTAAAACATGAGAATAATAAAGCTCAGTGGGTTTTAAGGAACTTGTCTAAGGTCATAAAGCTAATAATTGGAGGAGAACAGATTCAGAGCTAGGGCTTTCTTAATCTGAAGCCCAATTCCTTAATTAATATACCATGCTGCTTTCTGTTTATCAGTTTCATAATCTCTGCTATCACTGTCACTCCTTAATGTAGCTTTTGCCCCAGTCACCAACAAATAAGACAGAGATCAAAAAAGAGTCACCACAATCTTTTTCTTTCCATGGCACTGTGCTCCAACACAAGGCTGAGCACTCATGGTCCCCATCGTTCCCACGCAGGTCCCAGATTTGGAGCACCTGGAGTGGGCAATCCAGGTATCTAAATTCCCTTGCAAGGAGCAAGGTTTGGTTTTGAGGGTCTTGGAGTAAAGGATGATTGAGAATACCCATTTCAGTACCAGAACCTCCATAATCTCTTAAGAATCTTTAAGAGAATCTTGAAATATCAAACCAACATGTAGCACAGATGGCTATTTTAAAAGCAGCTATGTGGGGAAATGTGCTCTTTCTGTGTGGATATGCCGTCCTTTGCAATCAGACTGAAACCCTCCGCAGGTAAAGACCATACCTTACTTCTCTTTCTTTGAGGCCACCGTAAACAATAGGCATTTAATTATGTGGCTTAAAAGCAAATAGGATGAGGAAAAGGGCGATGACTTAAACTTCACCAGTTTTAGATCAAGGATAAGCCTTCCATGTTCATGGTCTGTAATCTTAAAGATTCAGATGCTATGAAGCCAAATCAGAGTTCTGGGGAAAGAGAAAAAGGAAAGAAAAGAAAAGAGAGAAGGAAGGAAGGGTCAGTATGCATATGGAGTCAAGAAACATTACAGTGTCACTGAACCTCAGCATTGGGAGGACTGGGGAAAGGAAAAGCCACCCAGTCCAGTTTAATTAGTTAAATCACAGACTTTGGAATTAATCAGGCTCGGGCCCAAATCCCAGCTCAGCTACTTACTAGCTATATGACCTTTTGCAAATTACCCTCTAAACTTCAGTTTCTTCATCAGTACACATAAGGCCTAACAAATCTGTAGAGAAGATTAAACGAGATTATGTATGCAGAGCCCTTGGCTAGGTCCTTCCCCTTAGTAAGCCCCAGCAAATGTTAGTCATTATTTTCATACTTTATTACATGTCTTTTTACCTTACTACAACAGTGTGCTTGGGGGCTGGGGCTGGGCTGGGCTTGATTTTAAAGTTATAGAATAATATTAGAGGTTCTAAGCTAAAATCCTTACATACAATACCATAATTTCTGAAAAGACTTCACAGCTAATATAGTTTATATCAGTCATTTTACACCAAGATATACATATTGTTGTCACCGAAAATTATTCCCTAATAAATTTTTACCATTTATATTTGAGCAACTTTATTGCAATATAATTCAATAAACTTTTATTCATCATGTTCTCTGTGCCAAGCAGTGCACTAAGAACTGGAAATACAAAGATCTGAAACACAGTCTGGCTTTAAGTTGCTTGGAACCCAGAAGTAACAACAAACTGCAAACAGCAGGAGAAAAATGAAAAAATTAGAAGCTATGCTTAGAAAGGTTACCCTGTAACTCAATTATGCAGAGATTAATAAGATGAAAGAAAAGGCACATGAAAAACAGTTCCAGGAAATGATACGTATATTAGAAATTCCAGAAGAAAATAAAGCAAACGTACAAAAAGCTAACATAAAAACCTACAGAAGAACTTTGACCTGAACCAAAGGGAGATTCAGATCTTTCGATTTCAAAAGTGTATCAAGTATGAGGCAAAATTAATGAAATGACTTAACTTGGCCAACCTTTGAATTTTAATGGGAAAGAAAAATCCTACAAGCCACATGTAGGGAAACAAACAGAATCTGTTTCCCAAAAAAGGGATATTTTCCAGGTATCATTCCCTTCATCCCCTACAACAGAAAGTCCTCAAATTCTCTACTCATTCCTATTATTTCTAACATATACAAACAACAGAAAGACCTATTCTTGGACATACAAAGATAAACAAAGACCAGAAATCATTTATCTTTTCTGATATTTTGAATTGAAAACATACACCAGCTAACTTAGAAATTAATAAAAAGAACAAACTCAAAACCTAGTTATAAGACCTAATACAAATGTCAAGAAAGTGTAAATAATGTAAAGAATTGTTAGAGCATAATAAAAATAAGGGCAGTAAGTCAACTGAGCAGGAAAAAAGAGGAAATCAAAGAATGCTCAATGTTTTATTTCATACCAGGACATTAATAACTTTATATAAACAGCCTTAAAAATATATAAAATATTAGTATAGGATAAGCTAGCATCTCAAATCATCAAAGGAAAAATGAATTACTCAACGACTGGTTAAAACTACCATCTAAATCTGTGGGAAAATAGAAAACCAAATTAACACAACATATAAGGTACCAAAATGAATCCCAGATGGATTAAAAATTTGAAACACAAAATATAAAATCATAATGAGGGATGCACGCAGTGGCTCATGCCTGTAATCCCAGCACTTTGGGAGGGTGAGGTGGGAGGATCACTTGAGATCAGAAGTTTGAAACCAGTCTGGGTGACATAGTGAGCCCCTGTGTCTACAAAATTAAGAAAAAAAAAAAAAAAAAAAGCCAGGCATGGGGCATGGTGGTACGTGCTTTGTAGTTACCGCTACTTGGGAAACTGAGACAGGGGAATTGCTTCAGCCCAGGAATTTGAGGCTGCAGTGAGCTGTGATCACACCACAAGGGACTACATAGTCTAAGGAGAGAAAAGCTTTTCAATATGTAACACCAAAGACAAAAATATAAATTAAAAGGCTGATAAATATGATTATAAAATCATTTTTAACTGTACTTAAAAGAAACACCATACACAAAATTTGAAAATAATAAACTAGGGGGAAATCATAGAGGTTAATTATATTAATTTATAGACATTTTATGAATCAGTAAGAAAATGACTATTATATTAACTTTTTAAAAAAGAGTATATTCCAGATGTTGACAAGAAAGTAATACAAATGCTTTGTCAATACAGAAAAAAAATTCCAACTTGATCATTTAAAAAGTAAGGCAAGTAAAAGTACACTGACACGTTCAAAAGAGCAAACAATAAATAAGGAAATGTTAATGGCATATGTTCAAAAAACCTCTGCACAGAAAACAGATCCTCGATAAATACATGCAGACTGTTTTTTCCCCACTACCATTTGTTTTTCAGTCTTTTCTGAAAATAAGTATCAGTTTGACACTATAGGGGATATTAAGGTCAGATGATTGCTTCATTATTTACGCTAATACTGATGCTTGCCTCTGATCTTCAGTTGGTTGTCCTTAACAAGCAAAACCAATAGTCCCTTTAAATACCTTAAAATGTGATTTTACTGTAACTCTATTGTAACTAAAACTATAGACACTTAAAAGTCAATATAATAAGAAAGTTGGTTTCTGTGTATAAGTTGTATTTTCACAATTAGTGTACCCAGTGTGCCCCACTTTGGGGAAGATCAAATTATACTATGATGTGGGTGCATTTTCCTTAAAATATTTTTTTCATTTGGAAAAGACAACTCAAAATATTATGCATATATTTTAAATTCTCTTTTCAGAAAGAAGAAAACAATGCCTCCCACTACTCCACCCAGCAGTCTCCCTCCCACCCCTTGGGGCCCCGGTTACAAAATTTGAAGAAATTTTCCATCTCCAGTTTGGATGCCAGATTAATTCATTCCTCTGTTGAAGGACTCCAGGAGCTCCAGCTTGGCTCCTGGTCAATTGCAGGACACTGGGAAGGTAAGGGTCAGAACCAGGCCTAACCTAATAAAGCATGTGTCCTCTTTAGTAAGCTCAGAATGACCTGGTCCCTTGGCTCACTTGAAGAAAACTAGGCTTCTCTGAGAATCCTGTGACCCTAACATCACTCAAATTTAGTATATGTGAGACTCACTTACTCCTAGATTCAATGCACAGAGGGTTGGGTGGATTCAGATTGCCTTCAGAAAATGAGTTAAAAATCACAGAATATACTCGCTTTAGAATTAGCAGGGATGAAAGGGAAAAAGGAACAGGCGTAATAGCATCAGGTAAAATTCAAGTATAACAAACCTGTGAATCTGACAAATCATTTCATGAGAGGGTAATTTTATGGAAACAATGTTCACAATCTCAAGGACCTGGGGAGAGAAGGAAACTAACAACAGGAATAAATTATACATTAGGCAAACAAACACAGTTGATGGGAAAGGAAGGTTTCACCTTCAGACAGCTCTCCCCATTTTGTTTCTTTCTAATTCCGGCTCCAGATCCTGGTATGTGTACTCTTGTCTTGGTGAATTGTTTGGAGATTTATTATTATTAATTTCCTTGTGGGGATGGTTAGAATATTTGTTGGGGAAAAAGAAAAAGAAAGTTGAAAAATTCTTACTACTTAATGGCAGGACATAATGTCTGTTAAGTTCTATGTTGCAATCACTTTTTCAGTCTTTCTCTCCAGTACCAACTGCCTACAATTAGTTAACTTTAGTATACAGACTAGCAGGCGCATGGAAGGAGACTAATAAAAATATTTGTTGAGTTTATTATCTAGAAAATGCTTCAACTACTTTCCAAAAAGCACTGTTAAAGACCAGCGTCTGTCAGGTCACATAAACAGCTCTGCTATGAAGCATGTTTTCTTTTGAAGGGATTTATTGTCATGCAACTTTATACTTTGGAGAAAACCATAGACTTATCAGTAAAGAATATGAATGTGAAGCTTGCAACTTGTTATCCAGAAGAAATCATTAAAGAGATATCTTTAAATGTATTCAAATGAGATTAGTTTCCATAGAATGAAGGAAAATGTACAAATCAACAATTTATAAGCATTTTTAAATCTTTTATGTCTTGAAACTGATAATTAGAAGAAAACCCAATTTTAAGACCTTCACTAACTTTATTGAACATTTATTCAAAATCTTATAAAACATACTTTGTATGTGAAGATAGATAGATAGATGGATAGATGGATGTCACTCTAATGGCAATTGTTGAGAATTCAAGAATGCAGAAAACAATTCTTATAAGGCATTTATCAAGTAATAGGTCCACTTTTTGTTTTATTTTTAATTGGGCCTAGTAGTTATTCTTTTCTTTCTCGAATAGTGCCACTACCTGCCTAAGAATCACAGCTCACTTCCAAGACAGCCATTTCAGTGGTGGAAAAGGATTAAACAATAACAGATTAATGAATCCCAGAATTTTCTCATCCCTAAGGGATGTATTCCTATACTCTGAGGCAACAAATCCAACTGTAGTGGGGCCATATCTACCCATTGCCCTTACTTAATGGTTATAATGCTTTTGACACAATTACTGTTATTAACTTGATGTGTCTTTATCTTTGCGGTACTAAGAAAATAATGCAACATCAACTGAACATAAAACCCCATTGCTTTCATTAGAGAAATAAAAGATAACAGCATACTTGAACAGTAGACTCACCTCTAGAAGGGGAAAATTTCTGTTTTCTGTGACTCTTTGGAGGCACTTTTCTTGTGGGTTAACCACTAGAGGGCATCATGAGGCTATATACTTAAATAACACTTTGATTATTGATTACTCGAATTAATTATTCTTAAAACACTGTTCTTTATGTTCACAATTCTCATTTAAATAAAAATGGAGGTGTAAAAATCATTTGTCTTCAATTTAATGTGCATTAGGAGTATTCAGCAGAAATGGGACAGAGACTAAAATTCCAAGTTACCAGGTCCATTGGATGGCGCACCAAGAGAATTCATCTAATTAAAGAGTGGATATAGCTAACAGTAAATGGGATGCTTCAACATGATTCTGGAAGCAAAGTAAATATATTAGAAATTTATTATCTATTTAATCGTTTTTTTCATCATAAGCATTATGAGCCAAGGACCAACATTCAACTAATTGCCACTCTGGAGACAGCCATGTTCATAGTTGAAACTGTAGTTCTCGGAAACTGGAGCAGGGTGATTGCTACTTCTTGCTATAAGATCTCTGGATTTCAGCTCATGCTTCATCTCTAACCTGCCAGTTTGGGTGCTTCCTTGACTTCTTTCCTGAAAATATTTGGCAAAAGATGGCCAGGCCATGTTGCCTTTTGTGATACATGAAGGGCCTTGACTTAAACAGGGGCTACAACAGAGTATTTGACATTATCACTTAAAGTTCATCATTTACATTCGGGTTCACTCTTGGTGAACCTAAGGGTTTTGACAACTGTGTATCCACCATTGCAGTACCATACATGCCCTAAAAATCATCTGTATTCCCCACAGATCCCTCCCTCTGCAGTAACTGCTGGCAACCACTGATCTTTTTACTGTCTCCACAGTTTTGCTTTTTCCAAAATCTCATATAGTTGAAGTCATACAGTACATAGCCTTTTCAGATTGGCTTTTACTTATTCATAGGCATTTGTTTCCTCCATGTCTTTTCATGGCTTGATAGCTCATTTCTTTTTAGTGAATAATGTTTCATTTCTTAGGCATACGACAGTTTGTTTATGCATTCACCTACTGAGGGACATCTTGATTGCTTTCAAGTTTTGACAATTATAAATAAGCTGCTATAAACATCCACGTGCAGGTTTTTGAATGAATGTAGGTTTTCAAGTCATTTGGGTTTTGTTTTGTTTTTAGCTTATCTGAGCTCTTGAGGGAAGAGAACAATGCTTCCTTAGAGTTAACTAAGGTTTGGCCTTTCTTTTGGTTTATGTAGAGCCATGCAGCATTAGGACTGAAAAGAAATGTGATGGCCTAATCCACTCATTCCGCTTTAGGAAATTGAGGCACATACACATGGACTAGTTGTTATTCCATCCTTTATAAAATCTAGCCTTTATGGATTTTGTTTTTTTGGGGTGTGTGTGTGTTTGCTTTCAGATGTTTTTTAAATGTAGTCACATTAGTTCTTGAATGACTAGTAAATTTTAAAGATCTTTTGCCCATTGGGTTCCGTCTCAGATTTTGCCATTAACTTTTTGATACAAACCATATAAGCATGAAAAAATCCAGCAAATAATTTTTAAAATGCAAAGTTTGGAATGAGAAGGGGCATGGAAAGAAACAGGGTTTTAACAGTCACCTGGGTTAGAAAGTTGTTCTGAATTGGTGGTTTTAACTCAATACTGCTGAAGACAATTCTCATCTTGCTGATGACCCAGGCTACTCTGCCCCAAACAATCCTTAAAGCAGGGTACTGGCTTCCCATCTGGAAAATCAGACACAGTAGTATAACTGGATGCTAAATGAGACCTCTTCTGTTACTTTCCTTTCAGCTGAGGTCCCAAAGCTGAGAATCATAGGTGAAACCTATTCCCACGTTCTAAAGAGAGATGTTAAACCATATCTTCAAAGCTTACCAAGGAGGTGGCCCTTACCTCAGCCTGACCAGACAAGGAAGAGAGTGACGATTACTTTGAAGAGCACTGTTAGAGGAGAGGGAGGTGTTCCCCCTAATTCAAAACAAATGAAGGGGGCCTTTACAAAAACATTTGTAGAGGGTGTGGGTCTTGCCAGGAGAGAATACTGACATCATACCACACTCACCCACCTCCCATCTCCTCCCCCAACCCTCTCTAAACAGAGGTCCAGAGCAGAGCCTGGTTGGTTACAAAATTATTGGGAAAATTTGGCTTGCGTTTTCTGGAATGTGGAGACTAGTGTTTAATTCTTACTGGACGAGTCTGAGTCTCAAGAAGAGAATAATCTCTGTGGGTGTCCCATCAGTTGCAAGAGCTGGGCTGCATGGCAAGCAATCACACAGAGGAATATAACCGGCCCTAGGGAACAGCAATGTTGGAGGTTGTCTTGGGAGGAAGGAAGTGGTCTCATCAAGAACCCCCAAAAGCACCTACATTAGTTAATACAGGGGCTTACAAAATCTTAGGGAGAGCTAAAGGAGCAAGCCTCCCAGAACCACTCACAGAGTGATACAGAACTGACCCACTGGGAGACCTAGTACCTCTGAGGCTACCACTTGAGTTAGAAGCTGAAGCCATATCCACCACTACTTCTCTCCATATGACAGCATGGCAGGTGGACACAGGAACAATAGAATGGTACATTTGTTACAACTAATGACCTATATCAATACATAATTACCACCCAAAACTTCATGGTTCCGTCATCTCACTTGTTAGAAATCATCGTCCGACAATACCATTCAGGACAGAGGCATAGGGAAAGATTTCATGACAAAATCACCAAAAGCAATTGCAAGAAAAGGAAAAATTGACAAATGCTATCTAATTACTCTAAAGAGCTTCTGCACAGCAAAAATAAACTATCATCAAAGCAAACAGGCAACCTACAGAGCGGGAGAAAATTTTTGCAATCTATTCATCTGACAAAGGTCTCATATCCAGAATCTACAAGGAACTTAAACAAATTTGCAAGAAAAAAACAACCCCATTAAAAAGTGGGAGAAGAACATGAACAGACACTTCACAAAAGAAGACATTCATGCAACCAAAAAACATATGAATAAAATCTCAACATCACTGATCATTAGAGAAATGCAAATCAAAACCACAAGATACCATCTCATGCCAGTCAGAATATCAATTATTAAAAAGTCAAGAAACAACAGATGCTGACGAGCTTGTGGAGAAATAAGAATACTTCTACACTGTGGCTGGGAATGTAAATTAGTTCAACTACTGTGGAAGACAGTGTAGTGATTCCTCAAAGATCTAGAACCAGAAATACCATTTGACCCAGCAATCTAATTACTGGGTATATACTCAAAGGAATACAAATCATTCTGTTACAAAGATACATGTATGCATACATATGTTTATTGCAGCACTATTTACAATAGCAAAGACATGGAGTCAACCCAAATGCCCATCAATGATAGACTGAATAAAGAAAATGTGGTACATATATACCATGGAATACTATGCAGCCATAAAAAGGAATGAGATCATGTCCTTTGCAGGGACATGGATAGAGCTGGAAGCCATTATGCTCAGCAAACTAACACTGGAACAGAAAACCAACCACCACATGTTCTCATTTATAAGTGGGAGCTGAACAATGAGAACACACGGACACAGGGAGGGGAACAACACACACCGGGGCCTGTTGGTGGGTAGAGTTGGGGGAGGGGGAACATTAGGAAAAATAGCTAATGCATGCTAGGTTTAATACCTAGGTGATGGGTTGATAGGTGTAGCAAACCACCATGGCTCATGTTTACCTATGTAACAAACCTGCACATCCTGCATATGTACCCCAGAACTAAAAATAAAAATTTAAAGAAAAACAAAAGAAATCATAGCCTGAAGCCTCAGGAAGATGACCTCGACCTCATTCCTGCCTTCCAAATCTCCCAGTAAGTGAATCTAATGGACACAAATTCACATCTGTTTAATAGAAACCTGTCTGCAAAGGAGTCTAGGAAGTGTAGTTTTCATCTGTTCAATCTCTTCTAGTAAAAGTAAGGTAGGAACAGGCTTAGTGGGTTATTTGGATTTCCCAACGCAGCACCCCACGAGAGAAAGGACCCATAATTGGGCTCCTGCTACACTGAGGGCCTCATTGCCAGATAACATCAGCATTGGCCAAGTAAGAAATATTTTCCCTCTTTTCTCACCTCATTCCCCTCCCCACCCTTGTCTCTACTCTGGAGGACTTAGAGTAGAGCATAGCTGGAAGTATCACAAAGCGGGTACAAAAATAGTACAGAGGCCATGTCCATTTGTTGTGCTGCAGGTTTCTGAGACTGTGCCAGGCCTGAGTGGTATGAAAGGGTGAAAGCTTTGAATTGATAAGAAATCAGGGTTTTGATACATTAGGCAAAGTTGGACTTTGTATTTGCTGAAAACGTAACTGGTCATTAATATCAGAAGGCAAGGGCGATATTTGGTATGTTCTCCAGCTAGGATTGCACAGGTACTGGCCAATTAGAATGTACAATGGCCATAAGTAACTGGTATAACTTGAGCTGACACTGGTCCAGCCTGAAAGTACCTGGAACCGGTGAGGGATCTTCCAAAGATATTGTTTAGAGGAAGGAAAAAAAAAATCTACCAGGAGAGAAGTGAAAGTTCAATGTGAGAAGAATGTAATGCTGTTTTTTGCTTGCACCATACCATGTTCAGCTCATTTGATCAACTGGTTACAATAGATTTTTCACTTTGGTTAATTCCATTGTTCACTTACTGTTCTGTAGTATATTCACGACTGGAGTTTAACAAAGGGCTATTGGACTTTTCCTTCTTGATTCTGAATTTAAAGAGTTGGGTCTATGCACTTTCCCTGGACTTATCTGTCATGTTATTCCTTCCCCTTTCAGTTATTCCAAGTGAACAACAGATTCAACAGGGAGAGATTGCTGGATGTTTCTATCCTAATTTTTTTTTTTTTTTTTTTTTTTTTTTTTTTTTTTTTTTTTGAGACAGAGTCTCACTCTGTCACCCAGGCTGGAGTGCAGTGGTGTGATCTCAGCTCACTGCAACCTCCGCCTCCTGGGTTCAAGCAATTCTTCTGCCTCAGCCTCCCCAGTAGCTGGCACCACAGGCACATGCCACCACACCTGGCTAAATTTTGGCATTTTATTAGTAGAGACAGGGTTTCACCATGTTGCCCAGGCTGGCCTCAAACTCCTGAGCTCAGGCAATCCACCACCTCAGCCTCCCAAAATGCTAGGTTTACAGGCATGAGCCACCGCACCTGGCCCCTAATATTCTCTTTTAGATGCAAGAGCTGTAACTTAAAGGGGAATGGTGGGTGGTTATAAGAACAGGGTAGGCCGGGCGCGGTGGCTCACGCCTGTAATCCCAACACTTTGGGAGGCTGAGGTGGGTGGCTCACCTGAGGTCAAGAGTTCGAGACCAGCCTGACCAACATGGTGAAACCCCATCTCTACTAAAATACAAAATTAGCTGGGCGTCGTGGTGTGTGCCTGTAATCCCAGGTACTTGGGAAGCTGAGGCAGAAGAATTGCTTGAACCCAGGAAGCAGAGTTTGCAGTGAGCCGAGATCGTGCCATTGCACTCTAGCCTGGGCAACAGAGTGAGACTCCGCCTCAAAAAAAAGAAAAAGAAAAAAAAGAACAGGGTGTATAGACATCTGAGATTCACATAGGCAATCCCAAAGTAACAACTCCCATGAGCTTCACTCCCAAAGGTAACAACTTTATCTTATATCCAGTCTGTTGAGCCTGGCATTTTATTATTTATTTATTTATTATTATTATTATTATTATTTTTGAGACAGCGTCTCGCTCTGTTGCCTAGGCTGGAGTGCAGTGGCACAAACTCGGCTCACTGCAAGCTCTGCCTCCCGGGTTCTCGTCATTCTCCTGCCTCAGCCTCCTGAGTAGCTGGGACTACAGGCACGTGCCACCATGCCCGGCTAATTTTTTGTATTTTTAGTAGAGACGGGGTTTCACCGTGTTAGCCAGGATGGTCTCTATCTGCTGACCTCATGATCCGCCCGCCTCGGCCTCCCAAAGTGCTGGGATTACAGGGGTGAGCCACCACGCCCGGTGAGCCTGGCATTTTAATATATTAATCTCTTTGTAAAATGTCTCTAAAGATCATTGTTTTTGAAATGTTTGCAACTTCCTTTTATGATTGTATATATTTATTTTTGCAAGTGAGGGTCATGTAGTAGTATATTAAAAAGGCATAAACTCTCAAAAGCTTCAAATTTATTAAGCAAAGTAATTAAATTTGTTTTAGAACATGGCCAATCCCATTGTCACTGAATTAGGGGATATTATATCAGTGTAAATGGGGTTGGGGATTCTCCCTGTGGCTGTGTTATTGCTGTACTACTAGATCCCAATGGTTTTTAGATGCTCATGGTTAATGAGTCACTTTGCAAAACTATATACTCTAATAACATTGGTTAAATTGATTCTATTCGCTGACTGAAATGATGCATCCACTGTCTTTATTGTGGGAGTCCATGAAGAGAGTCACGATGAGCACTGTCTACTTGTTTTCCAATATTGGTATTTTAGGGTAAGAGGGAAGAGGGACAGCATTAATTTATTAAGGACAACTGAAAACACCTGCTTTTGATGAAGATTTTCAAGAACTATTCCACAATTAGCTGTTAGAAAAGTTCTAAAAATAAATCTATTTATCTTTGTCCTCCCTCTGAATGCAGCCTTACCCTCACCAAGAAAACATTTCTGCTCTTTGTAAAGTCAACCCTGTACTTTAGGGTTCCTTCTATTTTGCTTTAAAATTGTTGTCTGTTTTGAATCACAAAACTGAAGACTTAGTTGCTTCTTTTGTCATTATGTTGGCTTTCTTCCAAATTCTGACCCTACTTTTTTATTTTGTTAAGAATGGCTACACTAGCAAGCATTTGGAAGAATACCCTAAAAGAAATAAAAGGGGGCCGGGCACGGTGGCTAAAGCCTGTAATCCCAGCACTTTGGGAGGCCGAGACGGGCGGATCACGAGGTCAAGAGATCGAGACCATCCTGGCTAACACGGTGAAACCCCGTCTCTACTAAAAAATACCAAAAAAAAAAACCTGGCCGGGCGAGGTGGCGGGCGCCTGTTAGTCCCAGCTGCTCGGGAGGCTGAGGCAGGAGAATGGCATAAACCCGGGAGGCGGAGCTTGCAGTGAGCTGAGATCCGGCCACTGCACTCTAGCCTGGGCAACAGAGCGAGACTCTGTCTCAAAAAAAAAAAAAAAAAAAAAAAAAAAAGAAATAAAAGGGAATATGCATCAATATTCAGGAAGACAAGTGACTTAATAACCAAAATTTATCTTCAAATCACTCCAGGTTCAATGATGATTTAATATGCAATCATATTATATG
The DNA here is from genome assembly GCF_047675955.1 of Chlorocebus sabaeus. Taxonomy (NCBI): domain Eukaryota; kingdom Metazoa; phylum Chordata; class Mammalia; order Primates; family Cercopithecidae; genus Chlorocebus; species Chlorocebus sabaeus. The sequence goes on from NC_132916.1 coordinate 30,034,042, forward strand.
TTTTATTTATTAAAGAAACAAATCCACTCTCATTCTTATTTGATATAAACCTGGGTTTTCAGATTGACACTGAACCTACACATCAGATACATTCAGCAAGTACAATGCCTGTGATGGCTCCAAGCATCAAAGTCATTTGTACTAACTCTTGCATAATTACGCCCCATCATGGAGTGTATTAGGTCTTAATTCTTACCTCGTGCTCATCATTAGAAGAGACAAGCTTCCATCATTCCGTCTCCTCCTAAGTAGAAATAAAAGACTCAGGTGTGGAGGCCAATAAAGAGAGTTCCCTCTAAGAAACAGTGAAGTTCTTGCCTGAGGCAAGATGTTTGAAATGTACCATATAAAACTTTTCTTTCTGTTCCCAAATAGGCTTCATATGCCAGTGAAGATGGAAATGGAGCACGGTTAAAATTAAAGACAGTTTTGCCCTTCAACACAACAGATGAGGAGCTGACTCATCCCAAACACCCTAATCAGCGTCTCTTTCTCTCTCTCTCAGAAAACCTGGCTTTGAGATGGATTTTCCATGGTGAGAGTTGCAGAACTGAGCCCGGGAGCTACAACTCATCATGGCTTCTGCAGTTCCACAGATGGATGTGTAGACTTGAGATAAGACATGAGAACCCTGAGAAGGTGAAAATAACAACCAGAGCAAACCAAACTGGGATGATTCCAGCAGATCAAGGCCATGCTATGATGCCAGTTAGATTTAGATCCACGATGCCACTATAGGAAATCTGCAGTTTGAGTGTTGCCCAGACCCGTCAAGTCTCCCGGGGCAATGCTCAGAATGGGGCCTTTATTCCTTGGTGCGTGCAGTGTCGTTTGTGAAAGCTCTGCCCACAAAGCCATCAGATGGTAACAATTTTCAGTCACTTCCAACTTGAGTTGGTTTTGAACTTTAATATGCAACCTAATTATGACTGCAAACACTTTGTTAAGCAAACAAACTTCAAACCCTTTTTAAAAAATAGCTCTTCTCTGGTCATTTTGTCTTGTACAAAGGCTTTAAAAATAAAACTGTATGGGGAATTGGGGAATCCAGGGATGAAAAAAACTACACAAAATTAAATGTCTTTAATCACCACTTAAGTAGTGAGTATCTGAACGTTTTCTTTCTAATCAAAACTTGGAAAATAAAGCATCCTATACTCTATTTTCTCTCTTTAGCCATTCAGCTTCTACCCCCAAATCACAAATAACATTTTCTCTTATTTTAAAATAGAGAGAGAAACAGAACTTTTAAATTTGTTCCCAGTTTTTGTTTTCTTGCTAACCTCTTCTGATTCTGAAATATCCAGCAGATTTGAAGTTTCTGTTCTCTCTTCTTGTTTCCTCCCCCTTGAGATTTTCTCACAGTAACATTCGTTTTCGGTCATTTTTTTTAAGAATTGGGATCATTACATAGCAGACGGAAATCAATGAATATCCACCTTTGAGGGCAAAACAAGGGGAACCTGGCAGCTCTGCAGTGTAAGGAGATGCTGAGAGCGGCTGGACCCTGAAATAAGTCACATAAGGAGACTACAGCTGCCTCATCTACAGATTCCATAGGGTCTGCGTTCCTCCCTGTCTTTAGGCATTGATCCCTCCGAAGTTCCACAGATAGACGTGTGGACTTGAGATAAGACATGAGAACCCTAAGGTGGTGAAAATAACAACAGGAACAAACCAAACTGGGATGACTCCAGCAGATCAAGGCCATGCTATTATGACAGATTTAGATCCATGATGCCACTATAGGAAATCTTCTCAATTTACCTGTAGTCTTTGATAAACATCTTCAGTGTTTTTTTACATTTTCTTTTGGAGAGAGGTCAGAGAATAGAACTCTGACTTCTACTTGTATTATTCAACAAGTTTAAGAGGGAAAAGATATAATAGCTATTTTCTCCACATCTCTAAACACTGAACTCTCCTTACACAATGTCAAAGGCATCAAGAATAACACCCTTCAGAAGGAAACTCTGACACCGCCCCTCTTTGAGAATCACCTAAGGTGAAGCCTAAAATCCGTGCTTTCAATAACCCATCTCTTCCCAGTTTTCATTTTCAAAAAAGAAACCACTTCACCGTTTTTGTGAAAGCAGAAAGATGTTGAAGCCAAAATACTGTGTATAATAATCAAGAACATCAGAAGACCACTCCCTCCTGGGAACGCCTACCTACACTTAGGGTGCTGACTCTGATTTTGTGACAAATGATTTTTATTGCCTACTAAATGGCTATCCCTCCCTGTGCCTTCTGCCCTCTGACAGTGAGACGTAAGTATGCTGGGAGCTCAACAGAAGTGTTCGTTACCGACAATAAAAGACACACAAGAGGAAACAAACCCTTTGCTGCCTCTGGATGTTGCTGTCTGCATCGAGGCTGGAAAAATAGCAGCCATCTTGGGGCCATGAAGGAATTCAGCTAAAAGACAAGCCAGTTTACAGAGAGGACAGGTGGAGTGAAGCTGGGACCTTGATGGCATCCTTTAAACACTAAACTCAGCAAGTCTGGAGTCGCTCAACTTTCAGGTGTTTTGTTATGTGAGCTAAAGATGCTCCTTATCGCTTAAGCTACTTGAAGTTGAGTTTTCTTTCTTTACAAACAAAAGCACCCTGATATGAGTGGTTGCATTAAAACTTTGAAAACAGAGCAATGTGAACATTTATTTCCCTTTAAACTCTATTGGAAAAAATTCGTATTTAGTGTTTGAATGCAAAGTGCCTTACTATGTGGTGAGTAACCAGCAAATGCCACCATGCACCATCTCTGAACTGGGCCTCTGTGTTTTAGATGAATCCAGGCATCAAGTTCAGTCTTCCCCCAGACTCCCAGACCTGCTTCTCCACAGAAGATGGCCTGTCTTACCCCTGGCCACCCAGTGGACTTTTCTTTCTTTAACCCTTCTATCCTGGACTAACAGAAAAATATATACGGGTTTATTTAGAGACCTTAAAAGTCACAGACAAAAGCTATTATTTTCTTCAGTCCTCACCACAATAGCAATGTTGGGACCACCAGCCTTAACTTGGTGGTATTTCTCCTCTCTCATTCACCATGTATATCAACTCTTTAACAAGTCGAAGCAGAAACAACAAAAGGCAAACTTCTACTGTGACTTGAATGGCCTGAAAACAAGATTTCTTGTTCCCAAGGGCAAAAGAAAGCCTAGTTGTGGATCTTTACATCAGTAATATGGCAACAGGAGAACTCCAGCAAGCCCCTTGTCATTATTTTTAAGGTTTTAAGGGAATTAAACTGAGTGTCAATTTCAAGCACACTCTTACAACAGAAGTAAGATAAGCCCCAACTTCTGACTGGTTTTGTAGAATTTCTTTTTCAGGCAGGGTAGAGGCCCCATAACGGCTCTCAGCCCATTTGGGAAGGGGCATGGTGGAAGAAAGCCTTGGGTTGAGGCCATGAGAAGATTCTTTCCTTCCCAAATGAAGCCACACTGACCAGACTTCTGCAGAACTTTCTGCGTTTCCTGTCCTCACATTCACAGATCTGAGAAACAGTTGGAGTCTATTGAGTAACTCACTATGGGAATCTCCCCCAAGAGAGGGGGCATCCTGTGATCTCTAGGGAGTGGGGGTGGGGTCCTGCCTTAGGGTCAACCAGAGAGCATCTCCTTCCTCCTGCTAACCTGACATGTTTTGTCTACCACTGACAGGGCTCAGGGGAGTTCAAATTTACTTTCACCACAGCCTAAATTATAGCATTCAGGGTACTTTCTGTTCTTTTAGTTATTTTTTATGTCCTCTTCTTTTGTCCCATTCTAAGAGGAATTTTTTTTCTCTCTTGCTCACCATCATTCTTTATTCCCCATATGGCGACATGAAAATCTGCTTAGGATATTTGATTTTATCTTGTGATTCAGAGTTACAGCATTGAACAGTCATTTCTATTTGACGAGAACTGTAAAAAAATGAATACATCTTTTAAAAGTGAACCTTGATATTACCCCAAAGAAAAATGTGTTTGTATTCTGAAAAAATAAATTATTTATGTGTTGCTTATTTGGTTTGGGGAGTTTTATCTGGGTGTTTGGAGCTTGTTGTAAGTTTTTGTGCAGGGGTTTTTCATGACTATTAATGTTGAATGAACCAGCTGGTAGTTGGTAGGAAAGTACAGTATAGGGTTCATTCATGGAAGTGGCTATTTGATGGGTCACAAAGCTAATTAAAAACAAATTTAAAATCAAAACAAGAAGAAATACTGGCAATAGCATTCAGGATGTACGTGGCAAACTTTGGTTTGTTACAGTATTACTCAAAATGCCTCTTTCATGTGGGAAAATATTTTTACTTCAAATAAAACCAGAAAAGTATAATTGATGTAGTATAAAGTATAATTTGATCAAACAAAACAGACAAATTAGCACATGCTTAAATCCTAGGTTATAAAACAAGTTAGGCTACAGAGCCTAAAAGAAATTTGATAAGCTTTACCTTTCATGTAGGTTTCTTTGTGGGTTTTCATAGAATGTGTGTATGTAGGTGAAACTCAGCCATCACCTGATTATGACCCCAGGGGTTAGAAATGTAATCAGGAGACAGTGGCAAAAAGAATATCAAAAGAAAAAAAAAGCAAGGCAGATCCCTTAAAATTGTTTTCAAGTAGATCTGTTCAGCTGCAAAAGAGCTAAGACACCTAGGAGGCTCATTTCAAACACAGATGAAATTAGTATGCATGAAACATTTGAGACAGGGGTCTTCTTCAACAAGGGTTTTTGTAGAATCTGAATCATTTTAGGGAAAAAAAAACTGATCATTCACCTTGCTTTAGCCTACCTTTTATTTATTCTTTCACTGCATCAAATATTTAAGAATCTTCTGTGTGGTAAACATTTGTTTTATCAGAACAAGCTGAGTTTCCTAGCCTCAAGGAGACTACCATAAACAATTACCCAAATAATCATCTTACCAAAGTTATGATAAATACTTAAGGGAAACTCTAGTGTGCTTTAACAGTGTACTAAAGGAAACCTTAACTTAATCACAGGGTGTGGATTCAGAAAAGCCACCTACAGCCTTGAGATTACAACCGAGATCAGAAGAACGAGAAATAGCTAACTACTAGGTGAACAAAACTGGGAAAATTCCCCAGCAGAAGACACAGATTGGGTGGGAACCAAGGTGTCCTGAAGCCCAGCACATTCAAAGAAACCAAAGAGACAGAGTGTGTGACTACATGGACGGAGAGCCAGAGATGAGTCTGAGAGGTGGGTAGGGGCCAGGTCACACGGGCAGGGGTGATGTTCTAAACATTTAGCAATTTAGAAAGACACAGACTTGGCCATTCTGAAGGGAGGTTGGCTATCAATAACCTGCATAGTGGAACCAGTACAAGGAGATGACCAGGAGCCCAGCATGAGAGGCCTTGTAGGACACATTTTGAGATCTGGACTTGATATTCACAGCAAGAAAAAGACATTGAAGAGTTTCAGCAAGGGAGTATCAGGATCAAATATAAGTCATAAATATTTTCTAGAGAGACTGATCTGCAGATTAGTTAGTTTTAGTTTACCAGTGAGTACCCACCACACCAGCTGTTGGGGTGGGTACTAAAATAAAGAGAAGAGACTGCAGCCCCTGTCCTCAGGAAAACAGAGCAATGTGAAAACTTATTTCCCTTTAAACTCTATTGGCAAAAATTCTTATTTTGAGTTTGAATGCAAAGTGCCTTGCTATGTGGAGAGTAACGAGCAAATGCCACCATGCACCATCATGGTATCCTAGTAGCTCTGTGTTACAAAGGAAAAAAAAACTTAAAAAAAAAAATGATTGAAGGACTTTTATTTTTCCCTCAGAGAGCTCAACATTCCTAGCTAAATCACTTCCCCCCATGTCTGCTTAAAGCACGCCCTCAAAATACAGAAAGCCACAGAGCGCCTGTGAGGGTTTTGTATCCCAGTAAGCTGTCACTGGCACACACTTTTCCCTCCAGGTATCAGCAAGAAATTGCCTTAACCTAAAGGCCACCCCCTTTCTGCAGGTCTGGTTTTGCCAGACAGAGGGCAAGAATTGCCAGGACAGACTTCCCCATGAGTGCCATCCTGTCTGTTGACCAAGTTTAGGCGTTGTCTTCCCAAAATGTCCCTATAAGTCATAGTGGTTTCATCTTCTCACAAGCCACATGAGACTTGTTCTTCTTTTCTTGAATAAAAGTTTTATCAAAGTTACGCAAATTAGTATAGACCCACGATTGGGGGTTGGGAAGAGAAACAGTCAACCTGATATGAAATAAAATAGACTAAGGTCAAAAACAAACTATTCTGTTTAGCTGACTCGTTTCAAAATGAAATCAATAATTTTGTAACAACAGGTGGGGGATCAGGAGATGTTTTCAAAGGATACACAATTTCTGTTAGATAAAAGATGCAAGTTCAAGAGCTCTATTGTACAACAAGGTGATTATATAGTTAATAACAATTTCTGAAAATTGCTAAGAGAGTAGATTTTAAGTGTGCTCACCACAAAAAAAATGAGATATGAGATAATGCATATTGCTAATTAGCTCAAATTAGCCATTCTATAATGTATACTTATTTCATAACAACATGTAGTACATAATAGTTTTTATTTGTAAACTTAAACAAATAAAAATTTTTTTTTTTTTTTTTTTTTTTGAGATGGAGTCTCGCTCTGTCACCCAGGCTGGAGTGCAGTGGCCGGATCTCAGCTCACTGCAAGCTCCGCCTCCCGGGTTCACGCCATTCTCCTGCCTCAGCCTCCCGAGTAGCTGGGACTACAGGCGCCCGCCACCTCGCCCGGCTAGTTTTTTTTGTATTTTTTAGTAGAGACGGGGTTTCACCATGTTAAAAGGTAACTTAGTAACAAACTAAACGCATCTTTAAATAAATGGAAAACCCCATTGTAACACATTTGGAAATTGTAGAAATATAGAGAGCATGCACAAAGAACAAACGGTTCTCCTCCTTTTCTTCTAATCTCACTCTCCAGCGACACTAATTTAATATGTATACATCAGTATTTTTCTAAGTTTATCAATATATTAACATATATAGTTTTTTCTCTTATCAAAATAGAACTCTTCCAAAATATTATTTCACATATTGTTCTTATCATTTAACAGCGTGTCTTGAACACCTTTCCAAGGTAGTCTGTATCATTTTTTAGTAACTGTCTATTAGTTCGTAGTATGGATTCACAGTTCATACTGTGTTCCCTTATTGATATTGAGATCGTTTCCTTTTTTTGCCTTTTAACCAATATTGGAAGGGCATCTTTATAATTATATCTTTATCTATTTGCAAAATAAAATTCCTAGAAGCTGGACCATAGCATCATAGAGGATTCACGTTTTTATATTTTTTTAAAATTTCAAATTGCCCTCTAAAACTAGATACGCTAATTTACTTTCCTAAGGAAATTACTTTAAATTGGGCAGGGGTAAAAAAATGACTCTACATTTTAATGTTAATGACATTTACCTGCACCATGCTAAGACTTTCACATACATTTAGCCTATGGGTTACAAAGCAGAAATTGTGGGGTAATTTTACCGCTGAGACTCGGGGAGTAAACGCTTGGTGATTTGCACAGAGCCACCCTGACGACTGGCACAGGAGGGAAGAGTAGGCTCTGATGTAGGGCTGTCTGAGTTCAAATCCTGGTTCTACTTTACAGCTGATCGGCCTGGGCTTTACTTCTCTGTGATGGTTAATTTTATGTGTTAACGTGACTATGTCATGGCACCCAGATATTTCGTCAAGGTATTTCTTTGAAGGTATTTTTTAGATGTGATTAACACTTAAATCAGTAGATTTTGAAGAAAGCAAATTATCCTCTGCAATGTGGGTAGGCCTCATCTAATCAGCTGAAGACCTTAAGAGAAAAAAGACTTCGGTCCCCTGAGGAAGAAGGAATTCTGCTTCCATACTGCTCTAGACTCAGGTTGCAACATACACGCTTCCCTGGGTCTCCAGCTGGCCTTTTCTGCAGATGCAGATTTCAGACCTGCCAACCCCTATAATTGCATAAGCCAGTTCTTTAAAATCTTTCTCACAAGAGGAGACAGGGGGTGGGGGAGAGTGAGAGGGTGAGAGACAGAGAGAGAGAGAGAGAGAACCTATCGGTTATGTTTCTCTGAAGAACCCTAACTAATACATTCTCTAAGCCTCATTTTCCTCACCTGTAAAATTATGACAACACTAATGAAATTACAGTGAGAGTAAACTGAGTAATCCATGTTAAGTGCCTAGTGCCAGGTAAATGGTCTGTAGTTCACACATCTTTCACTATTATTTTTTGGAAAATGAGCTTGAACTCACTGCTCTATTCACTACCACCCTCATCCCTTTCCCTTACAACACATTTTTTCTCTCTCTCTCTCTCTCTCTCACACACACACACACACACACGCACACACACACACACACACGAACCTTAGGAGAACACAGAACCTAGGCCCTTCAGTTTACAGACAAGAAGTATAAGCCCAAACTCTAAAGAGATTTACTCAAGAGCATCTTGAGCAATGTTGAAACCAGTTTCTGGAGGCTGGTTTCCCACTACAATCCTGCCTCCTTCTTGTGAGTTGGGTATTTCTTACCTCATTAATTTGTTTGCCTCACAACCCACACAGGGTATGCATCTTCACCTCTGCCTCATGCATGAGCGATGCCATGAGACTACCGTCTGATTCTGCGATGTGAGCTTGAGTGAGGGCCCACTGTCTCTGCTCCCTTTCCCCTAGGTTTCACTTCAGTAAGTCATGCTGGTGGGGGCAGAGCAGGAGGAACATCAGAGAAGGAGATACTTATCCATGACATGCTTGGCTAAGTTATTACCTAACAACAGGGCAGGTCACTGCTCCGCCTTGGCCTGGAAGAAGATAAACTCTCACTACCTGTGTTTTGTGATGGCAACAGGCACGATGAAGCTAGAGCTAGTGTTTTTGCCAGGGTTGCTTGCTCTCCTAAATACAGAAGGTCCTGTGTAACCAGCAACACATTCCTGGCCATGCTGACTCCAGCCTCAGCTTGGTGCTTTCAAAAATACTGCTATGATATCTTGCTGTTTTCAGTGCTTCAAACAGGTAGGCGTCCCAGAACGAATATGCCCAAATATGCAGAAGAAATCTGAAAACCCATCCATGGCTGAGTTGTCAACCAGAGTGACATTCAAGGAATGGCTCAAATTAAAATATATTCATAAATATTTGGTGGCAGTATCATGGCTCATTGAAATGGCATTTTGGGATTTTAAAACTCATTCCAAATGTGGAGGTGGACACCCTCCTTGTCTGAGCAGACAGGGTATAGAAATTGAGGACGATGCGCTCCCTCATATTTGAAGCAGACCCGCCAAAAACATCTTTCTATGCAATGCTGAGAAACTCAACTTTGAGAATAAAATAATGAGAAATACTAGAGCCATATTTATTGCCTGTCAACACCAACAGTGCTCCAGAGAAATTTATTGAGTTCTAGTAAATTGAGCTAACTTTGTGAATAAATGATTTGAATTGGGAATAGGCTTTGAAATGCCTAAGACTTTCTTAAATGAATACATTTCTGCAAAGAATATTGCAATTCTTAGAAAAATTCAATAAAATTGTCTTTTGATGAGGATCATCTCTGTGACTGTACATAAGTTGGCTCAAAGCCTGTAACTAACCCACAGTGCGGTAGGATGAGTCTGGGCTGGGTTGGAGTCCTGACATCTAGGTTTTCTGTTTGTCACTGCTTCTGTTGGCTATACTGTTTGCACAAGTTCAAAACCTGCATGTGGCTAATTCCTCACTTGTAAGTTTAACCAGATGAGCTATAGCCCAAGCTAGAAATACAAAGAGAGTGATATTTCTTTTTTGTTATTTATGTTTAAATTTAACCTGCTCTTTAACCAGCCAGGTAACTCTAACTCCCTCTTGAGCAATATTCCAGGAAAATTATCAGGAAGTCCAGGGGCCTATGCAGTCCCATATCATGCAGAGAACTGGAGCCGGCCAGGCCACAGCTAACGTTGCCACTCAGCGTCCCACAGAGGTACTGTGCAAAACTGCTTCCGCACACGTCAACTGGTCATTCTTGCCCACTGAGTCAGGACTACCCAGCCCAAGGGAGAAGCCTACTCTGGTCTTCGAAGCTGAGCTCTTTGTTTTACTGTCACGTGGTGACTGCCAGTGACAGGGAGGCTGCAAGGGAATGAGTCCCTGGAGCTGCTATAACAAAGCGCTGCAAACTGGGGGTCTTAAACAACCAACATTTATCACCTCATGGTTCTAGACTTTGGCTGGAATCAGTAGGGTTGATTTTTTCTGCAGGCTGTGAGGAAAGATTCAGCCCATGCTTCCCTTCTGGTTTCTGGAGGCTTCCGGTGTTCCTTGGCTTTAGGTGGCCTTTTCCCTGTGTCTTCACGTCATATTCCCTATGCGTCTGTCTCCAAATTTCCCCTTCTTACAAGGACACAGGTCATACTGGATTACAACCCTCCCTAATAACCTCATTTTTATTGGCTCACCTCTGTAAAGACAATATTTCCAATAAGGTCATGTTCATGGGTACCATGGGTTAGGACTTATACGTCTTTTGGGGGGACACCAAAACACTGTTGATGTTTAACCATGTCACTGCGGTTTTCAGATGCAAAATGATGACAGTGTCACCTATGCCTTCTGTTGCAATTACTTAGCCTGGCCATTGTGGACAATCCATAAACAAATGGGTGTGGCTGTGTTCCAATAAAACTTTACTTATGAACATTACACTTGAATTTTATATCATTTCACTTGTCATGAAATATTATTCTTTTGGTTTTTCTTTTTTTTTTTTTTTTTTTTTGAGACAGGGTCTCGCTCTGTCGCCCAGTCTGGAGTGCAGTGGCACAATATCGGCTCACTGCAAGCTCCGCCTCCCGGGTTCACGCCATTCTGCCTCAGCCTCCCGAGTAGCTGGGACTACAGGCGCCCGCCACCGGGCCCGGCTAATTTTTTCTATTTTTAGTAGAGACGGGGTTTCACCATGGTCTCGATCTCCTGACCTTGTGATCCACCCGCCTCGGCCTCCCAAAGTGCTGGGATTACAGGCGTGAGCCACCGTGCCCGGCTGGTTTTTCTAAACCATGTAAAACTGTCGAAACCATTCTTAGCTTGTATGCTGTATAAAAATGATCAAAGGGCCTGATCGGGTCCTAGAACTGCAGTTTGCCAATTCCTGTAAGAAAGGATTCTTTAACTGAAAAAAAAATTGATCCTCATCTGATTTCCCCTATTTAAATGATATAATTTCTTTATCTTAGTTTCCAGCAACCCCACCCCCCTGCAATAATTTATAAATGTTCTCTTATTCATATGGTATATGTACTTTACTCCTAAATTGAGTTTGTGTTCTGTAAATTACTTCTCACAAGAAGCCAAGAAAGAGCTTGAATGTATGAAGGCAAGACACCTTATTTCTTTATTCTACGGTAACTCCCAACATCCAAAGCAATGTTTGTTGTAGAAAACATTGTATATGCCACTTGTGTATACAAATTGAATCCTTTTTTAATTTTTGCAAGTACATAGTAGACATATGTATTTATGGGGTATATGGGATATTTTGATACTGGCATACAATGTGTAATAATCACATTGGGGTAAATGAGGTATCCATCACCTTAAACATTTATTCTTTGTGTCACAAACAATCCAATTATACTCTTTTAGTTATTTTTAAATGTATAATTAAATTATTACTGACTATAGTCACCCTGTTGTGCTATCAATTACTAGATCTTATTCATTCTTTTAAACTATTTTTTGTATCCATTAACCATCCCCTCTTCCCTGCCACTGCTCCCCATTATCTTCTAGTAACCATCCTTCTATTCTTTGTCTCCATGATTTCAATCGTTTTAATTTTTAGCTCCTACAAATAAGTACATGCAAAGTTTGTCTTTCTGTGCTTGGATTATTTCACTTAACATAATGATTTCCAGTAGCATCCATGTTGTTGCAAATGACAGGATCTCATTCCTTTTTATGGCTGAGTAGTACTCCATTGTATGTCTGCACCACATCTTCTTTATCCATTTGTCTGTTGATGGACATTTGAGTTATTTCTAAATCCTGGCTATTGGCCGGGTGCAGTGACTCACGCCTGTAATCCCAGCACTTTGGGAGGCCGAGGTGGGCAGATCACGAGGTCAAGAGATCGAGACCATCCTGGCCAACATGGTGAAACACCATTTCTACTAAAAATACAAAAATTAGCTGGGCGTGGTGGTGCACACCTGTAGTCCAAGCTACTCAGGAGGCTGAGACAGGAGAATCATTTGAATCTGGGAGGTGGAGGTTGCAGTGAGCTAAGATCATGCCACTGCACTCCAGCCTGGGCAACAGAGCAAGACTCCATCTCAACATAAATAAATAAATAAATAAATAAATAAATAAATAAATAAAATATAAATAAATAAATCTTGGCTATTGTGAACAGTGCTGCAATAAACGTGGGAACAAATCAAATATTTAGACACCCTCATGCGGGTCTTCTTAAACGGTACCCATCATTCGGGCCTAATGCCAGCCTGCCATCCTCCAGGAAGCCTCCTCCAGCTACTCCAGCTCATGCTGACATTGGCTTCTGTTTTCCTGTTGAATTCATAATCCATGACACGTAACTGACCGCTTAACCCTTGATGAATTCTCACATTCGTTTTGACTTTTCAGCTACAAAACCAAAACCACTCCAAGAAAGGAACTGGTGACATCCTTTTATTCTTGTGTTTTCTCTCCTTCGAAAACTAGTTAACTCTTACTTTACAGTAGGCACACTCCAAGGTTGTTTCCCGATGCACAGGCCAGGCTGCTCCCTGGAACTCCTTTAGGGGTTAGGCTGGGCCCATCCACCTACTTCTCTGACCCGAGCCTTTTGCCAAGGCCTAACCACACTGAAGCAGCAGTGACTGCCATCCACGTGGGCACTGAAATTCTAGAGCCCGAAGAAGGGAACTGGTGCCCAACACTCTAGCCATGACTGGACACCAGGAATCAGTACCTGCTTCAAAACTGACAAATTATAGAATAATTAATTACTAACACATATTCTTAAGCACAAAGTGTTAGTGCACATTGACCATTTCCTAACTTGTACCCTCTCTAAATAGATGAATTTCTCAAGTAAAGGTAAGAAAGGTCAGTGCTTCTGTGGTACTTTGGTCTACTCTCTTGGCATTTTCTTCTCTTAGAAGATATTGTAGTAATTAGTGTAAAAATTTGAAAATGAAAAGCCTGATTCTTGATGTATAATATGAGCCCCACAGCAATAACCAATATTTGGAAGCTTGTCAAAGGCAGGTATGAAGCACAAGATGAAACGTTTTCACTTTGGATGACTTATAGTAAGATACCAATAAAATACTCCGAGATGTGGTAAGAATAGGTGATATCACCACACCTTGGGCGGGTGAAGCCACTTGGCATGGGCACCCTGCCTCACCGCACCCCTGAGGTATGGCAGAATACCAGAGAACCACACCCATTGAGTGTGATGGCTAAGAGCAAACCAAACACTTCCAAAGGCAAGGCAGAAAAATCAATACAGGCACCACAGGAGGTGATACCAGAAAATGCTGTGATGCTGGCAGGATATTCACTGCAAGTTAAAATGAGTAAATAAATTTAAAAAGACCACTTCTCCTTTGGAGGTGTAGGGCATACCTGCTGGAGTTTTATTGTTTTATTGGTGGATGGGGATTCTTGTCTTCTCTGGTCAATCTCTATATGGGACACTTCCTAAGTTACTTGATCCTCTAAACACTATAAGAACTTGGAGACTGAGCTGAAAACTTAATTAGCATTATGCAAACTGTGGGCTTCTGGTATTTCTAGTAAGCTTAGGAAGCTGCCAAACATTCCTGCCAAGTTTCCTTAAGCCTGGAAAGGCCTGCAAATGCTAATCCAAGAAAGCCAGGGAAAGCAACAAATACTAATTCTCTCATAGACTGAAAGAGAAATACTGCAAGACGGGGGCCGGGGGCTTCTTTTTGTGAAGGAACCATCAGGGCCTAAGGATGTCAGCTTTAGAGAAAGCCCCAGGTGGGACCAGATGGGGTTTAGAATAGTCTGCAGGCCACAATAGTCTGCAGGCCACAGGGGATGGGGAAATCGCTCTGGTAGGCACAAGGCAACTAATACCAATTTTCATCCGCACCAAGGCCCTCTCCTCTAGATGAGGGTAAAGGTCTAAAGAGTTCAGAGAAATTAACCCCAGTAGTCTATGTTCCTCAGTAAAGCTAAAGGATGTAAGGTTTCCATCCACAACTATAGCGAAAAAAATATACATTAACTTCCTTTCACAAAGGTTTGATTTTGTTTACAGTTTATATGCAGCTTCTTTTTTTTTTTTTTTTTTTTTTTGGAGATGAATTTTCACTCTTGTCCCCCAGGCTGGAGTGCAAAGGCACAATCTCAGCTCACTGCAACCTCTACCTCCCAGGTTCAAGTGATTCTCCTGCCTCAGCCACCTGAGTAGTTGGGATTACAGGCATGCACCACCATGCCCAGCAAATTTTTATATTTTTAGCAGACACATAGTTTCACCATGTTGACCAGGCTGGTCTCGAACTGCTGACCTCAGGTGATCTGCCCACCTTGGCCTCCCAAAGTATTAGGATTACAGGTGTGAGCCATCGTGGCCAACCTATATGTAGCTCTTTAAACAGTACCTGGCCACCTTCTTCATTTGTTCTACTTTATTACTTAGAAAATTGGCTAGCTTTCAAGAAGAATTTATTTTCCCAAAAAGGATTTTCCAAAATCAGACATAATTGGTATTAACATTTTTTAGTAAAGGAAAAACAAAGGCAATGTATTGGCCAATGTATTGGACATATTGGCCGAGTTCTATGTTAAATTGTTTCATATTCATTATCTCACTTTCTCTCAAAGAGGGATATTTTCTGTTAATTTTGGGATCGATACAAGTCAGAAAAGTTGGTAAACTTTAGAGCAGGGGTCCCCAATTCCCAGGTCATGGACCAGTACCGGTCTGTGGCCTGTTAGGAACTGGGCCACACAGCAGGAGGTGAGCAGCAGGCGAGGGAGCAGAGCTTCATCTGCACTTACAGCCACTCCCGTCACTTGGATTCCTGCCTGAGCTCTGCCCCCTGTCCTATCAGCAGTGGCATTAGATTCTCATAGGAATGCAAACCCTATTGTGAACTGTGCATGTGAGGGATCTAGGTTTTATGCTCCGTATGAGAATCTAATGCCTGATGATCTGTCACTGTCTCCCATCACCCCCAGATGGGACCGTCTCGTTGCAGGAAAACGAGCTCAGGGCTCCCACTGATTCTACATTATGGTAAGTTGTATAATTATTTCATTATATATTACAATGTAATAATAATAGAAATAAAGTGCACAATAAATATAATGCGTTTCAATCATCCCAAAACCATCCTCCACCCCCCCAGTCTGTGGAAAAATTGTCTTCCATGAAACCAGTTCCTGGTGCCAAAAAGGTTGGGGACTGCTGCTTTAGTGGACTAAAGAGTAAATGAGTAATTGAGAGAAAGGTTCATCAGGAGGGAAGAAACTTTGGCTCCAATCTGGCTGGATAGAGGAGCTGCTGCTGTCTTGGTTAAGTTGTAGGTCAATAATGGTGCTAGGGAGGGTCTCAACCCATTCTTCAAATAACAATTATCCAGATCCTCTGTACCTCCCCCACTCCATGCACCGCCCCTGATGGGTCTCTTCTTAGAAGCAAAATGGAGGGACAGTCATCTTTTTGCCTTTCTGAGGAGCCAATTCCTTAACTTTGATTTCCATCTAATGTACAGTATTTACTGGTTACCATTGCTTCTTCCAATCACCTATTTTCTCAGCCATATTTATTGAGTGTTTACTGTGTGCCAGATATCGGGCTACATACACTGCATCCATGGCGCAATCCCTGCCTGCAAGAAGTCTGCCATCAATTCCCTTCTCCCTTTTAGGGAGGGAGAGACACCAGCCAGAGCTGCAGGGTGGTACCCAGAGAACCAGTTGAGGTAGGATGTACTCGGTACTTCAGCCAGGGTAACTCTCTACTCCCATACATGAACCAAAAGACCGTGACCTTCAGAGAATCAAAGTTAGAAGGCAGGTAGAAGAGTCTTCAACACAGAAGAAAACTCCAGCTGGTGATTCAGAAATGGAAGGACAGAAATGAGCGCACCTGCTCACCGTGGGGGTGGAGGAATGTAGGGAGGATTTACCGAGTCAAGGAAGTATAGTGCACAGGCACTTTCATTGGGACACAGACTCCTCCATGATCAGGGAGCGAGCTCTCAAAGATGTTGTTTGTGGCATGGAGGCAGCTCAGAGATTCAGAGGAGAGAGGACACAAAAACTAGCAGCCAAAAGGGAAAGCAGCATAGCGCGTAGTCAAATGACCATGGAGTCCAGAATCAGACCAGAGTTTTAATCCTGGTACTACTGCTTTCTCAGACTAGTAATGGCAGCTCTGTGAGCCTCAGTTTTCTCATCTGTACAATAGGAATGATGTTTCTGTTGTGAGAATTAAATGACATGCTGCATATAAAGTCCCAGGCTTATTCTAGACATCCAATAAACAATAGTTATACTCAATGAAGAAAGCACCAAAAAATCCATCCTTGTCTTCCCTGGAGAAGTTCAGAGGAGGAATCACCAGTGCATAGCCCTGAAGAATTGTAAGGAGTTCCGAATGGGGATGGAGGGAAGGTAGAAGAAACCGCATGGGTGGGACACGTAGTTGGACACTAGAGGCCAGAGTGCCTGGGGGCGGGGATGAGAGAAGAGGCTGCAGCGCCAGGCCCTGAGGAGATGCCTGCCATGTACATCAGCTACATCTGCCTTGACCAGAAGGTGGTGGGAGTTTTAAGTAGCAGCCTGCCAGGAACAGGATCAGGTGATAATAGGTAACACTCATGCATCTATAGGTCTTCCTATAGACCAAACACTATTCTAAGCCTTTTACATATATTAACTGAATTCTCACATAATCCTTTGAACTAAGTACTAAGAAAACTAAGGCAGAGAGAGGTTAATGCCTGGGCAACCTGGCGAAACACGATCTCTGCAAAAAATACAAAAATTAGCCAGGTATGAAGGTGCATGCCTATAGTCCCAGCTACTCCAGAGGCTGAGATGGGAGGATCGCTTGAGCCCAGGAGGCGGAGGCTACGGTGAGCTGAGATCACACCATAGCAATACAGCTTGGACAACAGAGTAAGACCCTGTCTCAAAAAAAAAAAAAAAAAAAAAGTTCCCAAGTATATATCATCCTAACTCAGATGTGCATTTACTTGGATAAGGTTGAGAGAAAGGAAGTTTGGAGAGAAGACAGACTGGAAAAGAGAAGGCACTAGAAATGAGTTAGGAGGTAAGGTCCAGATGGAAAACGAATGTCCTAGAACTAAGGCTATAGGGAGGAAAAAGAAGAGATTACACTTGGTGGAAAATCCAGGGTTCAGGGAACCTAGTGACCAGTTGGATGTGGAGACAAGATATTTCTTTGGGAAAGATTTTGTGAATTCAAGTCCTCTTCGAAATATGTTTATAATGTTCTTTTCTAAGGGGATGACTTTACCAGAACGACAGCTTGCACTTTCACCAATGCCCATTCACTGGTTCCTAACCCTGAAATCTAGCCAACTAAGGTATTAGGACTTCAAAAAAAAAATCAACATGGTGGTGTGGTTTTCACCTTGAAATGGAGTATTTACTCCTCCTCTAACAATAGACATGTTGTTTCTGTCTTCTAGGAGTTTCACTTTGATGTGTCAAAGGAAATGCCATGAACTCTAGGGGAGAGTCATCACCGCATGAATGCAGGATAAACAGCAGGTGTGGCTGGGGCTTTAGGACAAGTGCCAGTCATCCTATTCCATTTTTAGAGATTATAAAAATGAATGTTTCAAGTGCTTTGGTTTTCAGGAGTTAAAGACAGCTTTCAAAAGAGTCCACGAATAGAAGCCCAATGCTTCAGAGTGAAGCTGCACGACAGAGACGCTTCTCAAAGTCCCCATCATCACGATTAGGAAGCCGAAACCAACACACTCTTCTTTGCGTCACTTGAGTGAAGCAGGTGGGAGGCAGATGTCCTGCCTGCACACCTGGGTAGGTTGAAGGCAGCTCTTTAATTTGAACCTTGAGCAATCACCTTCCCTTTTAGAACCTTGCAAATTACATTGTGTCCTAGGAACAAGTAAACAGATGATCTGGCAATAGCCAGGTCCAGGGACCAGAAAGAGATCATGATATTAATAATAACCCCTTACATTTGCATTGTTTCTGTATCCTTCACACAGTGGTCGCAGTGAAATGATCACGTGCTTATTCTTGTCTTCATCGGAAAGCTAAGGAGTCTGGGGCTTAGAGAACTGTCTTGCCCGAGGTAATAGCAAAACAGAGGCAGAGCGGAGACAAGTTTTCTGACGATAAGCCTGGTGTTTCTGCCACCACACCATCAATAAGCAGATTGTAATAGCTTTGGTTCTTCTAGCAACAGAATCTTCTTCTTTTTTTTTCTTTTTCTATTTTACTTTAAGTTCTGGGATACATGTGCAGAACGTGTAGGTTTGTTACACAGGTATACATGTGCCATGGTGGTTCGCTGCACCTGTCAATCCATCATCTAGGTTTTAAGCCCTGCATGCATTAGGTGTTTGTCCTAATGCTCTCCCTCCCCTCACCCCTACCCCCCGACAAGCCCTGGTGTGTGATACAGAATCTGTGACAATATAAACCTCTCATTCCTGGGAGGACCCTACTCCCCTACTTAGGAATGGACTTGTTATGTAGGATGTAGGTCTCCTCCATTTGGTTAAAGGATAGACAGACAGCTGATCTGAGTTGGGCCAAGCCTCAGTTCTCCCCAGTCCTCCTCATCTTTCTCTCCAGGAGGAAGAAGCTGTCCTCCTCCTGAGGTTGTGAAACTGGGAAGCTTAAGCAGCCTCTCGCTCTCATACTCACCAAGGGAGAAAGACTTTTAAAAAGATGGAGCCAAAAATGAATCATGTTTAAGCTTTTGATTCTAGCCATGTCAGAAGCTAGTTCTACTTTTGGACTGTTTAGTTATATTAACTGAGTAATTACTTTTATTGCTTAAGCTCATTTGAGTGTTTTGCTTTGTCTTTTTTGGTTTGGTCACCTTCAACCAAGAGTCCAAACCAACAGATGCCCAGTAGAAATAACAAACCTCAATATGGGTAGCTCAGAGAAGACCTCCTGAATGTACTACCTGGTTCCCTGCCCTCACCTTCCTCTTCCAGGTCCACACTCAGTGATGGCTCACTCATGCTGTGAGCAGCCTACAATCAGGTTATTTCAGGGAACTCTGGCCCCTCCTTAACCAGAATAACCAGAATGGTTTCTTCCTGCCTCTATCTTGAATTTTTGAGAGGCATGCCTTGGATCAAGTACCTAGGATATATGTTTCTGGGAGTCCCTTAGCTCTGGGAGATGGAAAGTAAGTATAGGTTGTGGCTAAGGTAGGTTGCACCCCTCAACATTCATGGAATCAGGGGGAGTGGGTGGATTCATTTATTCTTTGAAATAAACTCATGTTCATTTTACTCTTTTGCAGTCTTTCTGATAGCTTTCAGGACACAACTCAATAAAGCAGGGTCCTTCACAAGACCTCCATGAGGCCAGGAAGCCCTCTGAGAATTTGCCTATTGGGATCTTCAGTCCAGAACCCTTGGCCATGCTGCACCAGTGAAGGCTAGACCAGAAAAGGCTATGGCAAACTCTGTGCCCCTTCATGTCCCTCTCAGAGCTAAAGAGAGACAGCAAAGAGACCTAAATATGTTTTGCTTTTCCCACTTTTGACAAATAGACAGTGTTTCAAAGGAAATGGCTTATGTAAATACAATAACAAAAGCTAACATGCACATAATGAAGTTGAAAGAAAACTGTACCCTGTTTTACTACTGTAGCTTGCACAAATTGCTTCTTTGGAATGATCAATTCTGAGAAAACTGTAGCTATTTTGAGACACAAATTCCAGCCCTCCCCAATCAAACAAAGTATCTTTGATTTCTTTAAATAATGACATATATGAGGCTTGAGCCCATCCAAAGAAAAGCAAAAGCTGCCTCATTGCTCCCCAAGAACATGCGTCCCACAACCACGGTCTTCTTCCTGGCGTGTGTGCGTTTTGACTTGCATGATCTGGCCTCAAGAGCATTGCTGGCATACTGTTGTTTGTTTTACTCAGGATTAGCAGAAAATTTCTGTGGGTGTTTTACGTCACTGGAGTAGGAAGCACTGAAAAATTATACCCACTTGACTGATATTTCTGGAAAGAGAACTCTAACTTACTAGAGGAAGGGGGTGGGGTGGCCAGGAAAGAAAAGAATGAGTAAGACTCAAGAAAGCTCCATCAGGAAAGTCCCACTTGGAAAACTGAGTTGATGGAGATGAGATTTCTTGCATGAAGCAGCATTCAGCTCTACTTGGTAGGGAAATCAAAGTTCTTATTGTCTCAGAGGGGGGTGAAAAAAAAAAGTGTGGATCTCATGTCAGTGTCTACCAATTTATGGAACTGAACTTTGGCAAGCAACAGTGAGAGTTACAAAGCAGTATAATTTCCCTTTCAATAAACTACAGATTTGTATGTAATTGGGTGGAAGAGGCTGGTAGAGTTTAGTCTGGAAACATTTGGTACAAAGTTTGAGATTTTTCAGATATTCCAAAGAAGTATAACAGTCACAGAATAATGTCTAGTCCACATGTCTTTTTTTTTTAAGGCATTAAAAAAAAACTAACACTGCAATTTAAAAAATGGGCAAAAGGGTGCAATATAGTTTGTACAAGAAGAAATACAAATGTGAAGACTCAAACAAAACAAACAAGGCCCTGACCTCATTTATAATCAAAGAGGTGCAATATAAAATAATAAGGACCTTTTTTTTAATGTACTGCATGAACGAAAGATTTTTATGTAATATGTCTTCTTTGACTGGTGTCAGGAGGCAGGCACACATGTACTGATTCCAGGAAAAAAAACCATTAGGGAAAGTAATTTGCCAATATATTTTTTAAAGATATGCGCTTTGACTCCCATAAGTCTACTGCTAGGAATTTATTCCAGGAAAAATTGTGAGAGGTACACAAATATTTACATTCAGAGTCGCATTTATTAAATGTTAAAAAATGGCAAATAACTCAAATGTCTAATAATATGGGCTATGTTAATTTTTGTTTTTCTGTTTTTGGGGTTTTTTTTCTTCTGGTTTACATTCTCTCATGAAGGGCTAAATTAATTAAAGTATACTCATATAACTGAATATTATAAAAATATATAAAATTATTTTTTAATGTTATGAGAAAATCTTCAATGTAACAGTAAGAAGAAACATCTAATTATAAATTTGATTTAAAATATTATGTGATATATAAATGTACACATATATAATAAAAACAGCATATATATCTAAATTTATAGGAAATATATAGAGAGATAAGATATGGGAGGAAATAAAATTTGTTCATGGTAGTAATCACTGGGTGATAAAATTATAAATTTTTCTGAAATTATAAATCTGCAATTTTATAATGTTTGAGGTATGGGAAACCTTTTCTTAAAGCACACCTTAGATGTCTAAAAGAATATTTCCAGGCTGGGCATGATGGCTCATGCCTGTAATCCCAGCACTTTGGGAGGCCAAGGCAGGGGCATTGCTTGAGGCCAGGAGTTCAATATGCCCAAAATAATATCTCTAAGGTAACTAAGTAGCCAGACAGCCAGATAGAACCTGGCAAAAAAATTCCCCTTTAATATTTTATTGCATTCATTTTTTTAAAAGTGAGATAGATGAGTACTATGAAATAGGAAAGAGGGTATTGGACTCACAAATATGTTGTATGTGATATAAAATGTGGTTTCTTAAATAAAACATATCTGTGTACATTAATGTGACACACACATATCCCACACATGTCCCAAAAAGGATTAGACCTTCCAATGTGAAAAACAGGTAAGTTACATACATATTGCAGGAAACCTAGAAACCATTTGGTATTAAAGAAAAGTAAAAGTTTACAGAACCAGAAACATGGAATATATTTGTTTGGGCACTATATTTAACTCTGAGCTTCTTAGAAGTTAAGCCAAATGAGTAAACATAATGAGTTACACAGTTTTAATTATCTGATGAAAGGAAGAACACGAGTTCGTCTGGAAAGACAGAGTTCTTTTCCCTACTCACTTCCAGTAAACATTTCCATGTATGTCTTCATATAAGAATGTTTCATAGCAAAATGGACTTTGACAGAAGTTAAGGACATCAAATTAAAACAAAGTTCAATGAATATTTCTATAAGGAGTCAAGCTATATAGTCTTGGTATATTGTTTTTCCTAGTAAGCTCTCTTGATGCAGGAATACAATTTAAGGAATCCAAAAAGGATTCAAACTGGCTGCAAACAGACTGCTGCAGGCTGGATTTGACACACAAGATGTTTCATAAAAATTTTAATCCATTGTCAATATTTAAGATTCAGATTTTACATAAGAATCCAGCTTTCAAGTTTCATTTAAAAGACTGCATTTTCCTTTTCATTCTTTTTTCTCTAATCTTGTCTTCAAGTTTTATTTCATTAAGTTGATCTTCAATCTCTGATATCCCTTCTTCCATTTGATCGATTCGGCTACTGATACTTGTGTATGCTTCACAAAGTTCTTGGGCTGCATTTTTCAGCTCCACCAGGTCATTTATGTTCTTCTCTAAACTGGTTATTCTAGTTAGCAGTTCCTGTAACCTTTTATCAAGGTTCTTAGCTTCCTTGCATTGGGTTAGAACATGCTCCTTTAGCTTGGAGGAGTTTGTTATTACCCACCTTCTGAAGCCTGAATGAAGCTGGAAAACATCATTCTCAGCAAACCAACACAGGCACAGAAAAACAAACACCACATGTTCTCACTCATAAGTGGGAGTTGAACAATGAGAACACATGGACACAGGGAGGGGAACATCACACACCAGTGCCTGTTGTGGGGTGGGGGACTAGGGGAGGATAGCATTAGGAGAAATACCTAGTGTAGAGAAACACCTAGTGTAGATGGGTGCAGCAAATCATGATGGCCAGTGTATACCTATGTAACAAACCTGCATATTCTGCACATGTATCCCAGAACTTAAACTATAATAATAAAAAAGACTGCCTATATATATACATATATATATATTTTTTTTTTTTTTTCTGGAAAATTGAAATCACTTTCTGCATAGCCTTTGGCTGGCCTTGAGCAGCCACTGACTCCTGAGAAGGGTCATTTATGCATCATGGTCTCTGTCAGGAGGCTTCCTGCAATTGCCATATTGGCCTGGCCCCTGCAGACTTGTGCATGTGGGAGCCTAAATCTAGAAGAATGAATAGAGAGCATACTTTTTGGATGATATCTTTCTGATATAAATTGTTTCATTTTGACTGGATCTAGATGGCAGTCAATTTAACATTAAACTCTCAAATGGTACATTGAAAGGCAACATAATTGATTCCATGAACCAGAAAAAGTTCATGAAATAGCATGCCTGGAGCTACGATCTGATTCACCCGGGCACCAATGAAGCGATTGTCTCGAAGAAGTCGTGTGTTTAAGTCTGAAAGGCTTTGGAATTCCCACTTCCCCTGAAGATCCAGGTGGTTGGCACACAATCAGCCAAGCCTCCATTACTCCCTTTTCTCTTTTCCTCTGCCTCCTTTCCTCTGACTGTTCCCAGCACTGTCAGGAAGCATTTGTCTGAGTCTTCCCAGTTGCGGTGATGACTTGCACTGGCCCATATGCACTCTCACCAGTTCTCCCACCCTGCCCCCACACAAACACTGTGATTCATGTCATAAACTTGTAGAAAGACAAATGGGAATTCAGAGTTCAATTGGTGGCACAGAAATGAGAGGTGTTAGCTAATCCACACAGAGACAGCCACAAAAAAAAAAAAAGTAGCCTTGACCATCTTAGCCAATGTTATATCCAGCCAAGTCTCCAGCACAAAGAAGGAGAAATTTGCCTACTAGACCATCTTTGGTGATAGCAAGAAGGAGACATTCTCTTTAGTCAAGCAATCTGAGGTAGACACTGTTGGTTGCATGGTCAGTAGCCATTGCTTCTTTCTTGTTCATGGTTTTATGGGTCAGGAATTTGAGAAGCGTGGCTGGAGAGTTCTTGCTTGGGATTTCTCATGTGGTTATGGACAGATGTTGGCTGGGGCTGCTGTGATCTGAAGACTGGACATCCAAGACAGCTCATTCATGTGGCTGGAGTTGACGTTGGCTGTTGGCTGAGAGTTCAGCTGGAGCTGTCAATTAGAGAGTCTACATGTGGCCTCTCCAGCGTGGCAGTCTCAGAATAGACAGACTTCTTTCATGGCAACTGTCTTCCTCAAAGTGAGCACCCCAGAAGAACCAGTCAGAAGATGCAAGACCTTTTATACTTTTTATATCCAAGCCTTAGGAGTCACACAGAATCACTGCCACCGTGCTTTGTTAGTTAAAGCAGTCCCAAGCACATTCTAATTTCAGCAGGTGGAACCCAAGTCTTGCTTCTCCAAGGGAGAGGGTCAAAGAATTTGTAGACAAGTTTTAAATCATTCAAAAAAAAAAAAAAAAGGTGTAAATCTTCAAAGACAAATTGTGATGCATCCACACATTGTACTCTTCAAAAATAGGTCTGCATTCACAAAGTCAATGCTGTTCACTTTAATGCAAGAATAATCCATCCTGAATTTGCCAATTTTATGAGGGACTGTACGTGAAAGACTTCATTATCTGCCACTTCACTTTACTCATTATTTTTTACTGCTCATGGAGTAGTCTGGTTCTTTCTCAGGCTGGCCCAGTTTTCTCTATTCCTCATTTCTAGTCCCTCTTGCTTTTATTCTCTCTGTTTCTCTCCCTCTCCAACTTCAGCTGACTTTTCCTGCCCAGTATCTCCACATACACACAACTGAATTCTGAGATAGCCACCCCATTACCCTGACATTTACCCATCTGAGACTGAGGGCATTCTCTGGGTTTCAGTTCCATATTCCAGGATCCAAGCATCTTATTGGTTCAGAATGAAAGGACATATGTGCTGCTTAGACAGACCTGTTAGAGCAGACCCTTTGAGAAAGGGCATGGAAATTTAGGGATGCTGAGCTATTCTATTTGAGTAGCAGAAAACTACTTAATCCATCATATAAAAGGGTTCTAGTAACACAAAGTAACTCTTCCCCAAATCAGCATTCCCTTCACTGTGGCTTTCTACGACCTTTGACAAAAACAAAAAGTTGAATTTGTAGTCCACTTGCACACTACCTTCTGCATCTACATCTTCTGGTGATCTGCACAGGTAGCAATGCTTCAGTGTCCCTGCTTCCCTCACTTGCAAAGTTTGCTGATTCCAGACACAAGCTCCCAATTCTTACCAGAACACAACATTTCTACTCATGCAAAACCAATCCCAAACATCACTTACTCCAGAAATATAATTGCAAACAAACGGGGAGGTGGATGGCTGGACTCAGATATTCTTCCGCTGAAAGCAGAATGATCCTCTCTAGGGCCCCACTGCCTACGACCCATACATTCACTATTGACCACACCAATTTACAGGTGTCTCTCTTGTGGCAAAGTCCCCATTTGCCATTTCCTTACATTTGTATTTTTGTGTTTGTTTTTAGAAAGCAAAATGGAAAACAAAAATTAATCTAGCCTATATAATTCCATTTCCAGCATACAACTGTCCTAGGCCTGTGCAGCTAGGCCACTTAGTCATGGACGTTCACAGGATTTAGGAGCTTGGTTTTAAGTATATCATTATATAGGTGCTTGGGAAATCCATAAATCCTTTACTGCTTCTATCAAATAAAAAAAAAGTTGATGCAGGTCATCCTTGATTGTAGATGAAAAGGATGTTGCAGTAGCAGTAGTTAAGGATATATGTGGGTTTTGGTGGGATGGAGGGAAGGTGCTAGCTATTATGAACAAGAAATTGAAGATACCTTGTATCTGCTTCCTCTTAATGAAGAGGGGAAGAGATCACATAAGAATGCTGGCAATTTCAAAGAAGTGAGATACAGAAGTTTTAGAATCTGAAGATTATCAGCTGCCAAGTCTCAAGTTAAAAAAAAAAAAAAAAAAGAAGTGTCATAGTCAAAACAAGACCTAAAGAGTTACTGGGACGAGGATAGGGTATTTAATCCAAATGATTAACCTGTAAATATCTGTGATACCACTGAGCAATCCAAATCTGAAACATCTGAGCAGACAGTAGTAACACATTTTTCTCTCTTTATCAGATTATAAATCATTGTGCCCTGCTCTAATACTTTTCGATCAAGAGACTCAAATTGTTTATCTTCTATAATTTGGAGGTAACTTTAAACTAAAACTTTAACTTAGACTTATATAATCTCACAAGCAAGAGTGAAAGAAATCAAGGCAAGTCCAATATCCTCTATTTTCAACTCTTTTATTCCTTCCTCCCTTATAAATGAAATGTACACAGACAAGTCTTTACTATTAATCACATCTTTAAGAGGGATCCAGTTAACTAACAGCAAAGGTAAAGTTCTAAGGATCAGATACTTTGCAAGACATGCAGTCGTGGTTGAAGTGAAGTGGGGTTATCCCTGTTTCTACCTCTTTTTTGTGTTTGGTGAACCCAAAAGAACACCTGAATTTAACTTAACCAATTTCTTTACTTTATTGTGTCTTTAATTTCCTTCCAAAGATGGAAAAATTTTACTGACTAAATAGAATGAAGGATATCCCCTTTTTCCTATAAGCAAGACATTTTTAACACTCGATTATATCATGTTTTGATATATTATTGCTAATTTTCTTATATTCTCTCTCTCTGTCTCTCTCTCTCTCTCTCTCTCTCTCTACATATATATATATATATATATATAAATAAAATAATTTTTTTTTTTTTTTTTTGAGATGGAGTCTTGCTCTATCTCCCAGGTTGGAGTGCAATGGTACAACCTTGGCTCACTGCAACCTCTGCCTCCCAGATTCAAGCAATTCTCATGCCTCAGGCTCCTGAGTAGCTGGGATTACAGGCACTTGCCAGCACGCCTGGCTGATTTTTGTATTTATAGTAGAGACAGGGTTTTGCCATGTTGGCCAGGCTGGTTTTGAACTCCTGACCTCAGGTGATCCGCCTGCCTCAGCCTCCCAAAGTGCTGGGATTACAGGCGTGAGCCACCACGCCCAGCTTATATATTTTTTCAATCTCTTATTTCATT
This sequence comes from Chlorocebus sabaeus, assembly GCF_047675955.1. Lineage (NCBI taxonomy): Eukaryota > Metazoa > Chordata > Mammalia > Primates > Cercopithecidae > Chlorocebus > Chlorocebus sabaeus. The sequence continues at coordinate 30,061,247 of NC_132916.1, forward strand.
GGTGCATAGAGAAAACCAGTTAGTATATTTTGTCTCTTGGATTTTCTTCTGGAAAACACAATGTACTTCACCACCCCCTCTCCCCTCTGCCCCATTATATTCTTTTATTTCTGTAATGAATCTTTTGAATAATCCAGGTTTGTTGGGGATTACTGGGAGCTTTGGAAGCATCTGTCACATTCTTCAGCTTGTTGTACCTTTCCCTTGAGATAAGCCAGGGAACACATGATCTACCACATGAGCAAGCCACCAAGAAGAGGTGGCCTTAGGAACAGGATTGGCTAAAGGCATGTAACAATATGGACAAATAATGTGTAAGTAATACACAAAAGGTTCAAGTTTCATCTTAATGCAGGTACAAAGAGAGGTGGAAATAAGCATATAGTTGTCAAGAGTTCAAATCCTATGGTCAAAATCATCTGAGTTCAAATCTCAGTTGTGGGATCCTGGATACAACAAATAATCTCTTCTGGCCTCAGTGAAGTAGGAAAGCAAAAATTGGTACTCCATAACACTATAATATAAATCAAGTAAAATAAACTAGCACATTTCCTGTGCACAGTAAGCATTTTTCAGTGTATGCTGCTGTTACGTTATAAAAGGCAAAGTGAAATAATGGTTCAATTGTTCAAACAAAAATAGTAGGAACAAATAAAAAGTAGTAATATGTCATTCATGAAGATACTTTTCTCCAACCACCTTCCTCTTTCAAAGAGCACTGTGAACATTGTCTCAACTGCAAATATGATCTTTCTCTAAAAGATCAGTGTCCATTTGGCATAAGCATTGGATTGTGCCAGTATGACAACTTTCCTTGACTGCCACGTGCCTCTGCAGCTCACTGCCATATTCCTTTGCTCCTCTTCACAGGAAAATTTCTTAAAACAATCTTCTATGTACAGTGACTCCATTTACTCCCCTCCCATATTCTTCAGCCCATTTTCACCAGGTTCTCATCAGCACCATTCATTACAAACCTCTCATCGCAGTCAGCAGTGGCCTCCCATATGCCAAAGCTAACGTTCACTCTTCTGCCTTCTTCTGACTTATCTCTCAGCAGCACTGGACAAGTCCAATCCCTTCTTTCTTGGCCTTCCTCACTTTGTTAGGGCACCTTCTCTTTTGGTCTCGTCTCACCTCCCTGGCCAGTCCTTCTCAGACCACTTTGTCATTCTTCCTAGAGTTCAGTCCCCAGACTCCTTCTCTTCCATCTGTATTCACCCCCTCAGTGACATCTTCTAGTCCCATGGCTTTATATACCTGTCTATAACTTATGGCTTCCAATTTATATCTCCAACATTGGCCACACTGCTACCATCCAGATTTATGTGTCTGTTTTCCAAATGGATGTCTTCATCTAGTCATCTAATAGAAGCTCCAGACTTAAAATGTTCACAACTGCACATTTGATGTGGGTAAGAGCACATTACTCTACTCTTACCCAAAATAAGAGAAAGCTTTCACTTCCTTCAGTCTCATTCGTCTCAGCAAATGGCAGTTCTACCACTATCTTTCCAGTTGCTCAGGCCAAAGTCTTCAAATGGTCCTTGACTTTACCATGTCTAGTACATCTTATATCAAATCCTTCAGCAAATCCTGAAGGTCTCGCCTTCAAGCTAAACCCAGAATCCAGTCACTTCTCATCTCTTACCTCTATCACCCTCGTCCAGACCATCAAAGTCTCTAGGCCTTACTTTAGCTTCCCAACTGTATTCTCTGCTCCTATCTTTGCCCCAACAACCTCTTCTCTTGCGGCAGCCAGACAAAAGTGTTAAAGCAAGTCAGATCAATCCTCTGTTCAAAAACATCCAGTGGGCTTTCTTTTCCACTCAGAGCAAATGATCTGGCTCTGGCCACCTCTGCAAAATCAGTTTCTCACAGTTGTTCCCTCCTTGCCCACTTTGTTGTCTCCACTGGGCCATTGTAACAGCCCCCCAGTTTCTCTGCTTCCAGTCTATTTCCCTAGCCCCACATCTGCCTCTGATCTCCCTGATCTCCTTTCTGTTTCTCAAATACTCTAAGCCCTCCCTTCATTACAGGTTTTTTGCATTTGCTGTTCCCTCTGCCTAGAAAAGTCTTCCCTTAGATAATCCCATTTGACTTGTACCCTTCCTCCCTTGGGCCTCCGCCCAAACATCACCTTATTAGGAAGACTTTCCCTGACCATCCTAAATACAAAATCAGCTGCTACACTTCGTATGTTTGTACCCCAAGCCTCATAAAATTTGATCCCCAATGTTGGGCCTATAGTGAGGCATTTGAGTCATGAGGGTGAATCCCTCATGAATGGCTTGGTGCCATCCTCACTGTAGTGAGTGAGTTCTCACTCTGTAAGTTCCCTGGAGAACTGATATGAAGAAGAGCCTGGCACCTCCCTCCTCTCTCTCTTGCTTCCACTCTCACCATGTGATCTCCGCACATGCTGGCTCTCATTCATCTTCTACCGCGAGTGAAAGCAGCCTGAAGTCCTCACCAGAAAAAGATGCTGGTGCCGTGCTTCTCATACAGCCTGCAGAACCCTGAGCCAAATAAATCTTTTTTCTTTTTATTTTACCCAACCTTGGCTATTCCCTTATAGCAACACTAAATGGGCTAAGATATCACCCCCAACTTCTCTGTATCCTTTTAACTCACTTTATTTTTCTTCTTAGCAGATGTCAACACTAGACATGCTATAAGTGTTTGTTGTTTGTTTATGGCCATTTGCCCCACTGAAATGTAAGCTCCATGAAGGCAGGGACTTAATTTTAATTATTGATTTAGCACAGTACCTGAAATAGTGCCAGGCTGACAGGAAATGATCAGTTATTATTTGCTGAATGAATAAATGAATGAATGAATTGGTCTACTCAATACATAGTTGGTGGTAGGCCACTAAAAGGTTTTGAAAGTTAAAGGAGTAGATCCGACTTGTGCGAGTTGGAAAAATATATAGTGAAAAATCAGTGAAATTAGATTACTGTTTAATTGATACCATTAGAAGCAGATTTTTCCATTGCTGACATTTCCAGTGGAATAATCACCTCCTCATTGACTAAAACCTACCACCAGGCTGAGTCACATGGGACATGCTGCTGAGCCAGTTTTTCTCCTGTGTGCCTGAATGACTCAGGGTGCCAATGACAGTGTTGGTTTTATGTCCCTGGAACTCCACTTGGAAGTTCAGAATCAATTGTCAAGTCCATTCAAGTGTGTCTTGCTCAACCTGGTTAACTTGAAACTGTTTGTTCCTTGAACAAGATTGCTGTTTTATCTTTTGTCATCCACTTGCTGTGTGACTAATTTGAACGTTAACATTTTTAATCAAAAACCCTTTTTACTAAACAAAACCATTTGAAAGACTTTCACAATGTCTGGATATAATATTTTTTAGGAAAAAAAGGCAACTTAAAACTTGCTAATTATAAACTAAATATACATGATTTTAATTGAGTGTCAGGAGTCCAAACCTATTAGTTTAGCATAAGAACATCTTACCAAATGCTAAGTATTGTCGCATGCTGTTTGAATGTGTGCCTCACATACTAATGAACCACATATTAAACTTCTAAGGCATGAAAATTTCCTTTCCCCTACTCCCCGACGTGAAGCAAAATGAGTGAGGTGCCCAACCTGATAAAGAAGGAACGACTTTTATGATTATTGGCTATCATTCTTTTGTTTTAGAAAAATATTTTTGTTTTACTATTTAAAATGGGCTTGTCACTATTTTTGCACTGGATTTAGAAATCCATATTGGCACTAAAGGACTAGACGTAAATCTTTAGGATAAAAGGATTAAAGACTTAGTATCTCTAAATATTCTAAGGAAAACAAACAAAAAGAAAACAAGTGAAGAAAATGGCTTACATTGTCATGATCAAGTAGAAAAGAAAAACGGGCCTGGATGGCCTTGGGAAATGGTGTAAAATTGCATGCAAACTACTCTTGTATGTTTTTGGCCTTGCCTAAGAAAAATGACCAGCCTGTTCAATTCTCACTTCCAGAGACAAGGAAAGGTAGTAAGGAGCTTGGGATACCCAAGGAAACTTCTGAAGGCAGTAACTTCAGGTAGTTTCTTCAGTTTCTCCCAATCTGAAATATTGGTTTGCCACTTCCTGGAACATTTGCTTTCATATGTAAAACTTACAAAACTTATTTTAAAATTAGATCACTATTGACAACAATGAGCAAAGAACTGGACATAGTAATGCAGAGAGCTATTTTTGTTTGTTTGTTTGTTTGTTTTTGAGACGGAGTCTGGCTCTGTTACCCAGGTTGGAGTGCAGTGGCGTGATCTCAGCTCACTGCAACCTGTGCCTTCTGGGTTCACGCCATTCTCCTGCCTCAGCCTCCGCAGTAACTGGGACTACAGGCGCCTGCCACCATGTCTGGCTAATTTTTTGTATTTTTAGTAGAGACGGGGTTTCACCATGTTAGCCAGGATGGTCTCAATCTCCTGACCTCGTGATCCGCCTGCCTCGGCCTCCCAAAGTGCTGGGATTACAGGCGTGAGCCACCATGCCCGGCAGAGAGCTATGTTAAGCTCCTCTACAATATTAAGAAAAACTGTAACCTCCATTATGACCACTTTAAAGGGTGCCATCCAGTGATATTCAACTCTCTGGGTGGGTCAGCAGTTCCCTTTCAGGTAGTCAATTTATTTTTTTAATTCATTGATGGTATCAGTACAACGTATCACAATCTCCCTCCTACTTAGTCATAGAATCTTACAACTGCAAGGCTCACCAACTCCAACCACATTCATTCAACAAGAAGGTACTGATCAGCTACAGTGTAGTGCATTGGATACTTGGGGATCCAAAGACACAGTCCAAAAACCTCACGGGACTTTCAGTCTGCTGGATAAAACCTTTATCACGGTGCTACTGGAATCAAGGAAAAATATTATTACAATTGCAAAGATGGAGCCATAAAATGCTGCATGTGGCTTTAGAGGGAGAAGGTGCAGTAAGGCTAGGGAAAGCTTCCCAAAAGACTGACTCTTAAGTCTTTAAGAATGAGTAGGAGGTGAGCTGGCAGTAAGGATCTAGAGGTTGGGGAGAAAGACAAGGAAATGGAAAACATCTGAGCTCTGCTGTCCAGTACCATAGCTACTAGCCACTGTGCATATTTAAATTAATTAAAATCAAATAAAATACAAATTTTAGTTTCTCATTTGCACTAGCCACATTCCAAGCACTCAATAACCACATGTGGCTAGTGTTTATTGTATCAGACCATGCAAATATAGAACATTTCTAACATCATAGAAAGTTCTCTTGGACAGCACTGACTCTGAACAAAAAGAACAACAAAAGCAGAGAGACCTAAGAGCGAATGTTGGTATGAATAACTGCAGGTGGTTAAGTACAGCTGGAGAACAGAGTACCTAGAGAGGGAGAATGACAGCACAGCAGGGGCCATCCCAGGCCATCCTCCCATTGACTTCCTTTGCTGATATCACAAAACTTAGGAGGATTCAAGTCTTGGCAAATTCTGTCTCTCATTATCAACCAGTCATTATGGCACTGAAAAGCTGCATGGCTGAAACCTTTGAACAAGCATCTTTGCTTCACCAATTGTGTTTATGAAACCATATGTCTTATGGAAACGAAGGCAACTTACCACATCATGAATTCATTACTTTCCTTTGAAAAAAGGAGATTGAATGTTTTATATGGGCATCTTATCCCTCTTTTTATGTTTTATATATTTAAAAAAAATCCGTGTAACATTTTGCACTTACAAAAACTGGGGTTTTTTGTACATATAAATACTTTTGGTTCTTCAGCACACAGATTTTGGTAGAGCCAAGTATTGGATGAAGGAAAACAGGATCATGCTATTATGAATTCAAGAATGATTATAGGCAAGCTCCATTCAACCTCACCAACCATTTTTCCTCAAGTAATTAAAAAAGGATCACAATGAGGCTTTAAAAAAAACTTGAAGTTTAATAATAATAAATAAATTAAAAAATATATATATATATATATTGGTAAATTAAGAAATACACAAGATTACATCAATACTTTAGGATTCTCTATGCTACAGCTCTTGAGTTCCTTAGCAGACCACATGGAGGGTATGCGGGTATACAAGGGACTGGGGTCCCAAAACCTTTTCAAGCTGTTTCTTCATCTATAACACACTGTTGAAATGTCCTCTGTAGAGATGTGGCAGATACTAAGTGAGCTAATACATGGAGAGCACTTAGCCTATAGGATCTCTCTGTCTGTTTGTGGGGGAGAGTAGTGAGGATGGGGACAGCCATCCATCAAGTCATGCATATGTTTGACGGTGCTACAAACTTGTTCCAATACTTCTTCTGGAAATGACGTTTCCTGAGATGGGTTCTAAGATCCTTTACATAAAAAAATGCACATCGGCCGGGCGCAGTGGCTCACGCCTGCAATCCCAGCACTTTGGGAGGCTGAGGCGAGTGGATCACGAGGTCAGGAGATCGAGACCATCCTGGCTAACACGGTGAAACCCCGTCTCTACTAAAAATACAAAAAATTAGCCAGACGTGGTGGCAGGCACCTGTAGTCCCAGCTACTTGGGAGGCTGAGGCAGGAGAATGGCATGAACCCAGGAGACGGAGCTTGCACTCAGCTGAGGTCACGCCACTGCACTCCAGCCTGGGTGACAGAGCGAGACTCCGTCTCAAAAAAAAAAAAAAAAAAAGCACATCAGAGATTATGAAGTAACTAAACCACACACAAAAAATAACTCACATATATGCCAGACACTGACACTATATGACTTTTATGAAATGGGTGTTTATCATGGAGCTTCCCACGCTTTCTCATTCACAATATGCTTAACAACTCAGTAATTTATTTTTACAGGACTCTAAACCAAAATATAGGCTAACATTTTCATTTATTAAAGTAGTTATGGCCAAACAACATGCAAGGTCCAACAGATGTTATTGTGTTTCGTAAGAAAATTGAAAATATCCCACTACATCCCTGTGACTTCACTGTAGCACTCTAGCACACCCCCGTACACATTTGGGAGCCTTGAGTTTAGCATGTTATACTTTACAAAGCACTTTCACAGCTACTACCTTACTTATCTTCACTGCAACTACTGTGAGACACTATGTAGATGAGAAAATTGCACAGCCTGGCCAACAAAGCAAGATCCCATCTCTACAAAAACTTAAAAATAAGAAAATAAAAGTTTAAAAAATTAGCAAGGCATGGTGGTATGCATCTGTAGTCCTAGCTACTCAGGCAGCTGTGACAGAGGATGGCTTGAGCCCAGAAGTTTGAGGCTGCAGTGAGTTATGATTGTGCCATTGCATCTAGCCTGGGCAACACAGTGGGACCCCATCTCAGAAAAAAAAGTGACTACAACAGAGTGCATTTTAAGGTTTTATGGCTAAGAAGTTGCAAGTCAAGACACAAGTTTATTGGGATCTGACTCTAAACAATCCTCCTCCTGTTCTGTATGCTGTTTCTTCCTCTACTCATAAAGTCAATAGCATCTTTTATTAATCTTCATTGTTTTACAGTATTATTCCCTTAGTAAAGTGAGATATGCAAGAAATATTTCCATGTTATGATGCTCCTTTCAAATTTATATTTCAATTCCTTGACTAAACAGTTATTCCAAAATACTTTTTATAGTAGCTGAACCTACACACACACACACACACACACACCCCACAAAAAACTATTTCAGCAAGTGTGTGCATGCTGTAGAATAAAGCAAGGTACAGTAGTCCCCTATTATCTGTGAGGGATATGTTCCAGTAACTCCAGGGGTTGCCTGAAACTGAGGATAGTACTTGATTCCTTTATATAATGTGCTATGTTCTTTCCCATATATACATACATATGATAAAGTTTAATTTATAAATTAGGCACAATAAAAGATGAATAATAATGATGAATTATAAAACAGCAATTATAACAACGCACTATAATAGAAGTTATATGAATGTACTGTCTGTCTGTCTGTCTCTCTTTCTCTCTCTCTCTCTCTCAAGTTCTCATTGTACTCTACCTTGGGTAACTGAAAGCATGCAAAGTGAAAGCTCGGATAAGGGGATATTACTGTGCAAGAGTTCAGATAGTAGAAAAGCTGTCATGCAAACAACAGAATGATAAATAATAGCTAACAGTTCTTGAAATATTAATTTGTGACAGGTATCTTACTAAATGGATTACAAAATTTAAGCCTTTCTAATAATTCTGTGGTGTAGGTATTATTATTATCCACTTGTTAAAGGTGAGAAACTTGAGGATCAGAGGGAATAACTTAACCAATATGCAACTGAAAAAAAAAATTAGAATAGTCAAAACAATCTTGAAAAAAAAAACACTTTGGAGGACTCATAAAACCTGATTTCAAGATTTGCTATAAATTTTTACTATACTGTAATCAAGACAGTGTGATACTGGCAAGAAGCCAGACATGTAGATTAATGGAACAGGAGAGAGTCCATAAATAAATCTACAAAGGTCCCAATTTCAACCGAAGTGCCAAGGTAATTGAATACATAAAGCTTAATCTTTTCAACAAATAGTGATGAAATATCTATATGCAAAATAAAGCAAAAAACCCAACCCACACCTGGCATCTGAAACTATAAAACCTCTAGAAAAAAATAGAAAATCTTTCTGACCTTGGCAGACAAAATTTCTTAGAACACAAAAAGCAAACTTCATAAAAGAAAAATTATAAATTAGATTCTATAAAAAATTTGAAACACAGTTGAAAAAAATGAAAAGACAAGTCACAGACTAGAAGAAAATACTTGGAACACATACCTGATAAAGAACATGCATTCAGAATTTATAAAGAATTCTCTAAACTCAACAATAGAAAAACAAAAATCCCAACATTAAAAATGGGCAAAATATTTGAACAGACAATTCACCAAAGAAAATATAGAGATAGGAACTAAGCATACACAAAAATGCTCAAAATCATTTGTCATTAGGGAAATGCCAGTTAAAACCACAATAACTCACATTATTAGAATGGCTAAAAAAAAATTTTAATGGACAAAACTGAGCACTGGTAAAGATGTAGAGCAACTGGAACTCCCATACATTGCTGGTGGGAATGCAAAACAGTGCAACCACTTTGGAAAACAGTTTTCCAGCTTCTTGTACCGTTAAACATATACTCACTATGCAATCCCAGAGCCCCACTCGTATGCATTTACCCCTACCAAAACGAAAATACGTCTATACAAAGGCAAATGTTCACAGAAGCTTGACTCATAATCACCAACAAGTTGGAAACAACCCAAGGTCATTCAACTTGTAAGTGGATAAACAAATCATATTTCATCCGTACAACAGAATACTATTCAGCTATACAAATGAAGAAATAACTGATATTAACAGGGTGTCACTTCAGTAACAGTTTTTTAACCTTCATTTCTTACAGTCAGTTCTTCAAAGCATCCTTGCTGCCATTATATTTGTCATCATACTATTAAGTAGATTGCAACCTGCATCTTTATAATCACTTATATTTTCCAGAACAAATAGGCTAGTTGCCTGAATTGTATTGTATAAGTGTTCTAGTCTCCAGGACAGGATTCAGATGATGCACCGTAATCATCAGCAACACATTCACAAATTCCAGTCCACCAGGCTGATGGCATCCTTTAGGTATTGATTTTTGCAAGTTTTTATTTCAGAAGATGAACTTATCTTAGATGTATCTTCAAATTGGAATGCCATCTTACTGTAACCCTAAATGTTGGAAAAAAGTATGAGATGGAGTCCCTGCCACTGTCTAATCAGGGGGACAGAATTCATAACTTATCTCAGAAGAAATCAATTTCAGGTCATTTTATTCTTTGTGATAAAGTTGATTGATTAAATAATTTAATTGCTATTATTTTAATACCATGTTATATGAGTAAATTGGTATTTCAGATACAAATTATTCTATTTAATATGAGTCCAATTTTTCATGAGTAAAAGATGGACTATGTGGTATATATGATTTATGATCCATATAGCTCAGAATACTCTAGCCTCTTTTTACAAAAATAAAAGTATAATTTTCTATCAAAATCCACTTGAAGTAGATTATTATTTTGGTGGCACCCAATGAATCACTCCTCCTGGGATGCTGGGATGCATGTCTTTGTGTACTTCCCTCCCACGATGACTCTGGAAATGGTCATGTGAGTAGCAGAGGCTTGGTAAGTGCTCGCATACTGGGCTTTGTCCACTTGAAATTCCTCACTGTGGGAATTCTATTTTTTTTTTTTTTTTTTTGCTACCCAGACACCGTGATGTCATGAAGCTCAAGAAGCCACACAGAAAGGCACAAATAGAAAAGAACCCTTCTCTTCTTTCTTCCTGCCATCTTCATCCAGTCATGGTAGTGAACCAGATTGGACCATTCAGACAACAGTGCCCTAACACAGCTGTTTTAAAACTTCTTGGTCTCAAGACTTCTCTCCACTCTTAAAATCTATTAATGATGTCAATTTTTTGTTTATATAAATCACTTCTAGTGAAGACTATATTAGAAATTAAAACAGAATTTTAAAATATATATTTATTAATTAAAATAATTTTAAAACCATTACATAATATTAGTACCATTTTAATTAATATTTAATATTTTATATGTTAATATTAATAACAACTATATTTCTAGCAAATGAGCTTAGTGAGGACAGGGGTATTGGTTCATGGTTTTTGCAAATCTCTTTAAAGTCTGGCTTAATAGAAAACAGCAAGATTCTCATAATCCACTTAATGCATTCAATCTGTTGCAATATCACCTAAAACTTAGGCTCCAGAAAACTCTACTGTACACTCATGGAATAATGGAAGTGAAAAAAAGCAAATAATGTCTTAGTCTTGTTAAGAAATAGCTTTGGTTCTGAGGAACCACATGTTTTGAGAACCATGGCAATGGAATAGACTTCCAGGAAGGAGCCCAGGTGCCAGAATGGTTTCCTTTGGGGTAGAGCACAGCCCTCTGCCAACCTAGCACACTCATTAAGTACTACATTAAGGAATATCCTGGGGTCTCTATTGCAGGAATGTATCCCTACTAGGATCTTGAGAGAGAGGACTTCTCCCCAAGCATGGAAGCCAGGCCCTATTTAGCCGATTCAAAACCCAGATCCATCCCTTGGTCTCTCACTGTCTGATTTCTTGTTTCATGCCCAAATGACCATCACGTAAGCCAGAGAAAGCTCCTTTCCACCACGGAACCCACTCCTGGCTTCTTTAAGCTGCAGAGTCCAGATCAAACCCATCTCCAGCTCACAAAAAAGGAAGAATTCACAGCTCTGTCCCAAACAAGAACCTTTTTCTCTGAGGCTTTATCCTCTGCCCTAATATTAAGGTCTGGTCTCCCCCACAACTCATGATAACCATTACCCTTATCCACAAGGGTGTGATCAGACCCTTAAGCCTGCAAAAGACAGTCACTCAACAATTGACACCAATATATTACCCAAAGTTCAAGTTACACAGTCTTTACCATAGTCACTGTGTCAAATATCCACAGAGATACATAATCACAGCATTGACAAAGGCTAAACTAGTGATACAGACCATTTATTCTGTGCTATCAGACTGTAGTGATGGCAAAGATAAAGTGACACGTTTGTTTTTCATGACATTGAAGGAACTTAGTGTACCTAGAACAACATTTGTGTAAAGAAATAGAACAGAGTCATAGAATGGAATGTAATGGAATGGAATAGACCAGACCAGAGTGCAATCTGTATCTAGGTTCAAAATGGTGCTATTTTTACTAGCACTGACCTTGGGGAATGTGCTTAAACCTCTGCTACTCAGTGTCTTCATCTATAAAGTGGGGATAATAAGTTCTACCACATAGGGTTATGAGGGTTTAGTGGGTTAATACTTTTAAGGCGCTTAAAACAGTGCCTGGGACATACTGTAAGTATTTGTAAATATATTATACTGTGTGTGTGTGTGTGTGTGTGTGTGTGTGTGTGTGTTTGTGTGTGTGTGTGTGTAAACTGGGTTGTGATCAAAGTTTGGAAAAACTCAAAGCTAAAGGAGGTGAGACACAAACCTAACTTCAATAGACAGAAAGGACACAACTAAGCCAAAGAACCATGTGCGGCGGGGGGGCACTTTCTAGGGTAGGAAGCACAGAATGTGGGGATCTGGGTTTAAGCCTCTCCTTCCACAGTCTGGGGAGCTAGCAAGATGTGGGAGGGGAACGTTAAAGAGGAGAGAAAGTTGTTGTTTTACCTTATGTAGAATTCTTTTGTACTCAAATCCCCTTTATCAGGACCCAGATGTTTTAAAAATGATGCCAAGCTGTGATAAAAACAGACGCACATGCAGGAAACAGAGCACATCCAGCAAGGAAGACTGTTGGGTAATTCAGTTTATTAACGACACGTTCTATGTGGTAACTATTTGCAGATGATCATTAAAATATATCCCCGACAGTCATTTCTTTTGGTTGTTATTGTTTTCAAAGTTTCATCTCTAAAATCTCTTAAAACCACTTGCCCAGCTGGGCTGAAAACAACTTACAATCCAACAATTATTTAACCCTAAGCGGGCATGAGGAGGAAGGACAACATGGTTTGAAGGTTTCCGCTCCTATATGTTGGAACCCAGCACAAAGAGGGATGCCTGCTACTTCCACAAACCTGCACAAATAAGATCACTCTGAATTGGTTATGCCCATCTAACTTAGATCATTGGACAAAATCTTGAACCCAATAATCTTGACATGAGAGCTCACCTGATGATGCTTTATTGATGATATATTACTATTCAATGACCTGACTTACTCCTGCACAGGAGCAGGACTGGCAGGGAGGTGGGGGTAATCAAGGTGGAGGCAATCAAGGTGGAGGCTGATTATATTCAACTGTATTAATCTCAGTGGCAGTGAAAGGGTCCTTCATTTGAATCAATTAAAAAAAAACCTGCAGGGAAGAATGAGACCTTAAGGAGTCTTAAAATTTCATCAGTCAAGCAGGCTGTCTTGAGGTAGGTAATATGCTATTATCAGCCCCCAGTCTATAGATGAACCAACCAAACCAAAAGAGATTAAGCAACTTGGATGGTGATGCTAATAAAAGAGAAGGGAATGTAGTGACCAAACCCAAGAATCCCAGAGTATTCTCGGTGCTGTACTGCTTGGGGCTTTCCTCATCTCCATTTCTATTATTCGAGAATATAGTGTGTGTTACAAGTCAGGTATCAGATGTGTAAATAGGTATTGTGCCTGAACGAAATATGTCCCGATGACCTGTAGGACTGGATTGTCTGAATTACAGTCCTTCCGACTGAATCCAGTTGTCGTGATGTAAGCATAAACTCACTCCACGTTTCATGCATAAGCTTAACAATAACAGAAAATACTTTCCTTCAGATTGCCTGGTGATTAAGGTAGTGGACATCGACCAAACTCAACGCTCAGGGAGGACAAACAACAGGTTTGTCAACATTATACTTCACAGAGTGTCAGTCACGAGGTTTTCACGGAGAAGCCAGTTGGTTTGTTTGTTTTTTTAAATGACAAATTTTCATGTAGTTAGGAAGGGGTGTGCCCATTCAGAGCTGTGACTATGACACCAGGAAGCGGAGCATTAGAGTGAAACCCATGAGACAATGACCTTAAGTACAGGTGGTTGCCACAGTGTCTATTATTAGGATCAGTGAAATACAGTCAGAAGTCATGTTGCAAGATGGCAGGATGGAAGGCCAGTTTCCCCTGACAAAGGGCAAAGGCATGCTATAAACACTTGCATGAACAAACAGCCTTAGCAGCAACCACAACCAGGAGAAAAATCAGAGGACATTTTCCACAACAAAAGCAGTATTGTTTTCCTGCGGTCACTCTGAAATTCATCCTTTGTTGCAGAAGACGCTGAGGCTCCATCATGGAACTGTGGCATCCCACCCAGCATTCTCCCTGTGGGCCGAAGCAGTGGGATAAATTGATTCACAGTGAACTGTTCCTTCTGACTAGGAATCCCACATCTTCCGTTCAATAGGAAAAGAGTTCTCCAAAGAACAATGAGGTATCGTGGGCCATTGCCGATAAAGCAGACGTGGTACATCCAATTCTCTCAGGGGCTGGGACCCTGGCTGACCTAAGCCAGGACGACTACCTCTGGGCTCCCATTTCCTCATCTTCATGGTGGGGTGCCCCATGCTGGTCCTTAGTAATGATAGTTTTACTATATAGACGCATATAGCACTTCCATAAGGCATCTTCTAATTTTTTATTTTTTAAGGTATGGAAGCCAAAACCTGTTTGCTAAGGGAAATGGAAAGCTTGCAAGAAAACACATTTTGGTTGTGTAACAGACACGGACAATGCCAGACAACTGTCTGGGTTCATGTAAAGTCAGAGGGGGAATTACACAAACAGGGATAACAGGGAATCTCGGCGAAGCCTCCTGCCGGAGAGGCCTCCATCATTCTATGACTCTATAAATGCTCTCTCCCCACCCGCTCCCGCCCCCAGTGGGGAGGTGAGTCATCTCTGCCGTTTCACCAAGGTGTGCCTGGACTGATTTTTGCCTTCTCGGTATCAAAGTACATGTGATTCAAGAACATTTGTTAATTCAACAAGGTTGTGTATGAGTCTCTTAAGCTCTCTGGCACAATGGGATGGCGCATAAAAAAGTAATACTATTATAATTTAGTAAGCTCTAACAACATGCTAGACACTGAGGGTATAAAAGGTGAATAAGACCTGGACCCAGGTTTCAAGGGGCTCAAGATCTAGTGAGAAGCCTGACAGATGAACAGATCACACAGGGTCAACGCTGCACTAGAGGTAGCCGCAGAGTGTGCAGAAGACACAAGACATTGCCTGCATTCCAAACGCATGTTTATGCCATTTCTGCCATCTGCTTTTGGACCGGCAGAAATTCTTGAGAAAAGCATGTGGTTTTCAGAGGGTCCCCACCCTATTCCCCTTTACCTGGTCAGGTAAAAATGAAAGAAAATAATACAGGTGGGGTTCTGAGTGACACAATTTGCTGTAAGTTCAGTTAAGCTAGGAAAGCTCATTTCTAAAGAACTTCCTGTAAACAAGATCCGTGACTGTCTCCAGCTCATGATGAATAAATGAAATAATTGATCGCAACAGACACGTTGCCTCAAAGAAAGTGTCTCACACAACAATATGTCTTTTATTTTTCCTGTTCTGGGGTGTGGTTAGGTTGACTTTCCCTTGGTTAGGGGACTTTTGGGTCTGACTACAAAAGGTTAAGTGCAGTTGCAAAGTTGAAAGGCCCCAGCCAGGAAGTATTTGCTATTTGATAGGTAAAAGGAAAATCCCTTGATGTTACAAAATTAAAACAAAACAAACAAACAAAAAAACAAAACAAAAACCTGGGTGAAAACATTTTTAGCTCATGAGCTTGAATTTTAAATCTCGTGATGATCTCCCCCTTTCCCATCCTTTCTCATCCGCAGATATTGTATAACATACAATTACAATAGAAGATACTATGTGCTGCTTTACTTGCCACCTCGTTTCCAATCCAGAATACTGGATGCATTTTGTGAAACAAAGCCATAGGAATACAGAAATGCTCATTTCATTCTCCTTTTAAGCGTCAGCCATTGAGACCTTCCAAGTACTTACAGATGGAGGTATTGAACTCTGCAAAATGGTTTTCTCTGCTATGATTTCTTTGCTATGTTTTCATCTGCTTAGAAGGATGAAAACTCACCACTTTCCTTCTCTCTCGGATTTTCATAGATAAATTCAAAAACTCAATCTGAAAATGAGCTTTCAAATTTAAACCTGAACCTCTCCAGTAGAAAAAAGGTAGGGCCAGAAGAAGACAGACCTGGGAGAGGAGGAGAGACCTTCCCATTCCCAGTATTCTCCCAAATTCAGTTCACTGGCATTCCTTTTTCTTCTTACTCAATTTTAATTTTTAATTTTTTGGGTACATAGTAGGTGCCTATATTTATGCAGTACATGAGATGTTTTGATACAGGCATGCAATGTGTAATAATCCAATCAAGGAGAATGGGGTATCCATCCCCTCAAGCATTTATCCCTTGTGTTACAAACAATCCAATTATACTCTTTTAGTTATTTTGAAATGTACAATTAAATCATTAATGACTATCATCACCTTGGTGTGCTACTAAATTGTAGGTCTTATTCATTGTTTCTAACTAATTTTTTTTGTATCCTTGACACTTCTTTTTCTGAAAAAATAAATCAGTTAGTTACAGGTGATGAAATTACGAAAGTGATAAAGATACAATGACCAACAGTCCTTTTCAAATTGGGGCAGAAGTAGAAGAAAGAAGGAGGTGGGAACACCTCAGGTTTGTTACTGCTGACTCTACAGTTGCTTTATTGTGTGCGCTCAAGAATAATGAGAAAGGACAGTGGGGGGAAATGTGACAAATTGGAAAATAATAAGAACTAATGCATTACGAAGTGCTTGCTCCACCCCAGCACACTTCTAGCACTCCATACTTATTAACTCATTTACTTCCCACAACCCTGTGAGACTAGGAGGATTATTAACCACACTTTACATGAGGAAATGAAGCACCGAGAGGTCAAGTAACCTACAAAAGACACACAGCTAGCAAGCTTATCTGGCTGTAGCGTGTGTATTTGGCAGTGTGGCTCCAGAATCTGTTTTTGGTTTTGTTTGTTAAACACTAGCCAGCATTGCCTCTTTATATTTTAGCACCTATTTCACAAGAAATTATCAAGTTGAATATGCATAGCAGCACGAAGAGGGAAATTAGCAGGGAGAGTCAAGGAAGTTAAAACAGGAAGTGGCTGAGGCAAGAAGCACCACCAATTAAGGACTCAGGGGCTGGTCACAGATTGTCCAGAGCTGCCCATTCAGATAGTCAGGAAACAACCTCGAGACAGAGCTTCCAAGATCTTATTTTCTCCGAGCTGGAAAGCAACACGGTGTGTCCCCAGGGAGTCTCCTTTGGGAAATCAGCCATCTGCATAGGGTGGCCTGTCCTGCTCCAGGCTCCCTAAGTCACACTTCTTGAGCTCAGGAGCTGGATGATCCCGGAGCTTGCCAGTTCCCCCCCTGCCTTCAGCTTTTGCTATTGGACCATTTCTTCCAGAGCAGCACCCACATCAGAATCTGCACTGAGCCCCTCTGCTTCTCTTTCCACCGTTCTTATGTTTGCTCTCCTGGGAATACATGTGCTTCTCACTTCACGGAACAACCCACTGTCAGCTTTGGAAAGGGCCTGGGTGATGATCCAGTTAGGGGTGGGGGTTATTGAAAAGGACCATGCGCCCAGTTCGGGGAGGGAGAGCACAGGATATTCTGGTATTTCTCAAAAAGGGGTGTCTTTTTTTAATGTTCAGAGACGATACTCTAGTTCCATTCTTTCATTGGGTAGCCAGGAGGCTGCAACCTGGATCAGGGAAATGACTTAAGAGTGGGTCATAGAGCTAGTAAGAGGCAGTTGGTAAACTCAGACCCAGATCGGCTGCCCTGGGGCTCACTGCACCTGTGCCCACCACTCACTGAAGGGCAGTGCCCTCATCCTCCATGGCCTCTTATTCCTCCTGGACCTGTATGGAGACAGTCATCAGGGAGTGTTTCTGTCGAATTCTGCCTTCAACCTTCACTCTCTTAGACCATAAATCCCCTTTTAACAGGTGAAAGATCAAAAGTTGCTGATCTCACCCTTTGCCAGATGCTTATTTCTAGCTTGCTTTTCTGTTCCACCCCCGACCTGGCTACAAATCTTCCTCCTGTAGTCTTCCTCTCATTGTCCTCTCCATTTCTCTCTGCATTGGATGTTTTGCATCTAGCTCTTGTGAGCTCTCAGGCTGCTCATGGGGATGTAGGTTGGACCTATGTTCACTGCACCTGCTTCTTCACTGCTGGCTTTTCACAGCCTGCCTTTGGGGGTCTGATCTCACACCCTACTTTCCATTGTCCAAGAAGTTAATGGGTGGGCTGTGTGCTAATGCAGTGTCCCTGCTGGTGGCCCATGAAGTCCAAGCCGGCTGCATTCTGCATCTAGCCATCCGGCCCCTCAACACCTACATGGAATAAGTAAGCAGTTTGTCTAAATGTTCTCCCCAGACTCTTCCCTCACAGGCCCATGTAGATCTACCTTCAACTCTCCTGTTTCCTTCCCTACAGAGACGTTGAGACACAAAGGAGCTTCCACAGCCAGCATTTCATTCAAAACAAGATGCTAACAACCACCCTTTAATCAATACTTGCTATGTGACAGGAGTCTTGATAGGTTCTTTGCATATGTGATCTCGACCTTCATAAGAAACCTGTGAGAGGGGATTATTATCAGTATTTTGCAGATAAGGAAGCTGAGCGATTTTAAGCAATTTGTCCTCTCCCAGATATAAAATGCTGAAGTTGGGGCTGAAACCTAGGTCTGTTGTGGACAACACTGCCCAACCTCTTTCCACCACAGCATCCATATATTTGGCCTGATGTTGTATTTCGTTCTAATATCAGGCATTATCCTGGGAGAGCCTTCTGGTGAATTAATGTGTCATACTATTTCAATATGGGGATCTGTTTCCTTTACCTCTCAGGGGCATCTATTCTGCTCACACGTCTTGCCCTGAGTGGTACTCTGCCATGCCCTGCCGCCCTTCACACCCAGCAAGGTTCTCCTTTCCTCTGCTAGCTTGGGCCTTCCTTCTTTTGTTCTTCAGTTTGTCTAGAGGAAGTCATTAAAACTGGCCCAAGACTAGGCACTTCCTTCTCTGTTCTTGCTCTCCCCTCTCTCCCCACTGCGTCTTGTTTTCTTCACTGATGGGGTTGTCCCAAGCCTTTTTCTTCCTCTTTGAGCTTGAAATTCAGGCTCTCTCCTCAGGTACTTCAGTGCAAAATCAGCTCCTGGAAGCTGTTGCTCTGGCTCATGATCAGCACCACAGCTTGCCTTTTTGCCTGCTGGTTTCTATTCTGCCATCATTGAACAATATTTGCTGGACAATTCTCCTTCCAATTAAACCTCTCCTGTCCCTCCCAGGCAACAGACAACTTAGCTTGAATCTCACTGCTAGTAGTTGGTGGGACCAGCAGTGTGGGCAACGGTTTTCAGGCAGGAGTAGGGCTGAGACTTCATCAAAAGCAACCAGGCTTGTTAAGAACAGAACACTGACCAGAATCTCAACGTGAGACAGAGTAGGGATCTTCTAAGGGTCTAGTAGTGTATCCATTACACCAGAAGTTCTCAAACTTCTCTTCAAAAGTGGAACTGAGTTGGTGTTTTACTAAAATAAGATAATAGCGATCTTCTAACTTACAGAGGGAGGAAAGAAAGGCAGAATTTTATCACTTTTATTTGTTTCACTAAATTTTCTAAACTTTGATGGTATCTTCTACTGTTTATCTGAAAAAAATTAATAATTCACATCAAAATACCAGAATTTACAAATATATCTTTAAATATTTGATGGCATCTTACTTTTTTGACTATTTTGCATGTATGCATATATAATTAAATGACAGTTTCTACTGGTAAAATTACTACTTCCTGCAATGGAATTTGTTATATCGATATGTAATTTCATGATTTTCCCATCAGAACCATGACTACATTTCCTAAAGGGAATGGTGGCTGGGGGAGAGGCACCTAAGCCTTCTGCTTCCTCATTAGATCATTCAAATGCATGATCAGCCTTGGGCGGTTTGGAGCAGAGAACCTTCCCTGGCTGCCACGGGTATGAAGCTTCCTCTGTGTTGCAAGCGAAGGATCTACCCAGGGTGGGAGGAGACACCCTGGAGGAGCCAATGTAGGGAGAGGAACCCAGAGCTGGCTCCCTGCAGACAGTGCCACTCCTCCTGCACTGTTACCCCTTCTGCTCCAAGTTTTGATTTACCTCGTGCTCGATGCCTTCTCTACCTTTTATTCCATGAGGTTTCCCCAGATGAGGATTTCATTCAGCTCCCACTCATTGAAATGCTGGGCTGTTCTCAAAAGAGGAAGAGGTGGCATGTCGCTGTGATGGGCCAGCACTCTGCGCCTTACAGTTTGAAATCTCCTACTCACGTTCCATGATGCCAACACCTCTGGCATAAAAGTGGAAAGAGCAAATAACAGTTGCCTGGGCACACAGAGTGTTTTGATGTTTTGTGGGTAGACTTCTTTAGTGAGTTACAATGATATTGAAAACATTCACAAAATAACCACCTTTTCTTGCAGTCAATAGTGAAACAGCAAAGGCCTCTGGCAGATTTCAAGGCTGAGGTTTCCAGGTATGTTTTATTCACGTGCAAATCTGACCACACCTGCCATCTGTCACCAGGCAGGAAAGGAACATGATGAAGTGGTACCCAGGAATGCTCCCCATTTAGGCCTCCATTACTAGGTTCCCCCTGTCTTGCAGAAATACCCAACTTGTTTGCAAACCTACTTGATAGCAAATTGTCTCTTCTTCCGGTGGTATGAAAAATGAGAAAGGTCACCCACTGATTTCAGTAGTGAAACTTCTGCTCATGGAAGGCCAGGCGTGTGGTGTGGCGGGCAGCACGCAGACAAGCAGGAAGCCATGTGTCATGAAATTACTTGTCCTTCACGAAGCCGGAGGTGCGTGGTCACTTGCCTTGAGGGGCAGTGTACTCTCTGCCCAACTAACTCAGCAACGTCTTCCTGAAAATCTGAAGCAAGGCCTGTGATGGATGCTGTCTCTCCTATAGGGCTAAGAGAGCAGCTTAATTTGGTTGGAGGAAGAAGAGAGCAAGGGTCTGAGAACAGAGCATGGCCAGAGCACGCTCTGGTGTGCATGAGAACTAACTAGTGTGATGCTCACAGCATCTCCTCCCCCAGTTCTAACTTCACTGATAGGGGCCAAAGTCTTGGAATTTTGCAAAGCAAACCCAGCAGGTTGGCATGGGCAACCAGCACTGAGAGCCACTCTCCTGGTGCCCTGATCTCTTGGACACTTTGCTCAAAGCCTCACTCAGAAGCATGGGGGCCCTGTTAAGAGCAACACAAAAGCACCTCCTGTCACTCATTTGGCGGCAGAGACCGTGTCCCCGATGCCTCATATTAGACATGTGCTCTCGGTACAGTGCAGCCCTTCAGGAAGATGAAGCCTGGATTGTGAGAAAGCATCAACTCAGCCACTCACTGGGCTGGTGCACAGTATACGACACAAAAGACCTTCAGCTCAGAGACTCAGAGCGAAAGCTCACAGTCCCCAGGCAAGTTGCTTAACCTCTCTGGTCTCATCATCCTCACTATAAAATAGAGTGCAGGACACACAAGACAATCTCCAAACTCCTTCCAGTTTAACAATGTGTAAGTTGATGGTGTTTCATCCCATGCATCTGATCATTTCAATCTGTACTAACCTGTTCTTTCCATCTACAAAATAGAAATGAAATACATCATCTTCAGAAAGACTGATGTATAAATACTTAGTTTTAAGTGCCAAAAGATTTTAAAGTTCTCTTTGTAGCTACATTTCATCTTGCATGTAAAAGTTGAAGTGAATCAAGTCTGGTCAAGGCTTACATTAGAGAAAGACTCAGCCCTGCTTTGACATGCCTAAGAATGGCATGTTCTGAGGAAGGGATATGTGGCCAGGGCACATTTCATTTCTCTTTTTGAGTCTTAAGGAAGGTATATGAACACTGATTTTGAAAGAACCTGTTAAGCTCTTCCTGATGTAATTCTCCCGAGAAATTGATAAAGAATATGAACTTCCTACGGCAGATTTCAAGGCTGGGGTTTCCAGGTATGTTTTATTCATGTGCAAATCTGACCACACCTGCCATCTGTCACCAGGCAGGAAAGGAACATGATGAAGCCCTAGGAATTTAAAATTTGCAAAAGTGAAACTGTTAGTTTTCCTTCCTGTCTATGGACATGGATTTCCTTTCTGAGTCATTTCTTCGTAGAAAGAGTAATTAGCTTTATTACTAACATTACCTCTGTTACTACCTTTGTGCAAACTATTAACAGCTGGCTCTATCACTTAACAGTATTTCGAGTACTTGAAACACTCGTGATTGATAAACTGACAGATGGATAGATAGATATACACAGGTATGTATATGCACGTGTGTATATATATGGTTTTAAACGTGCACACGCAAACACCATCATCATCATCAGCAGCAGCTATTCGTTTTATAGAACACCTGCCACAATCCCTGCCCTTGTGGAGCTTGCAATTTAACGAAAGAGAAAATTCACCATCAAAAGAGGTGAATAGCCCAGTAGAGCATAAACTGGCAGTTCTCAAAGTATGGTTCAGAGGCCTCTGGGGGACACTGAGACTCTCCCAGGGAGTCTACCAAGGAAAAAATATTTTTATAATAATACTTAATGATATATAATTATGTTGTTTGCTTTTAATTTGCATTTCTCACGAGTGTATGGTGAACTTTTCTAGAGGTGACATGATCTGTGTTATTGCATTGAATGCAGAAGCAGACCAGGAGTCCAGCTTTCTCTTATGAAGCCATAATTATTAGGCTATTTTCATTTACTAAAAGTGAAAAAAGAATGCCACTCTTCTCACTCATATTTTGGTTTTGAAATATTTTTTCATTTCAAATATGTTACAACATTAATATGCCATGAGCTTGTTTTTTAATGAATTAATAAAAGTATAGGCTATCGGCCTATTAAATTACAAGTTCTTGAAAGATCTTTGCCTACTTTACCTTTGTGTCCTAAAAACTGATAAATGAATGAATGAATGCTGAATGCCAAAATAACTCTTTAGACATAAACTGTATAGGAGTCCAAAGGAAACACCTATCCTGAGGAAATTTGATGAAGAAAGTGAGATTTGAGGTGGAGCTTAAAGACAGGGGAAGGCTTCCACCAGGAAAATAAAACTAGAATGGACCCTTCCAATGGGGAAATAACACGATCAAAGGCACAGAATTAGGAATTTTTAAAGTGTACTAAAAAAATCCATAGAAAGATTAATGCTAAAACGGGCATTAGTAAGATTCCTATGAGGAGGTGCAAATGAGCAGAAAAAGAAATCTGGACATTTGGATCAAGTTTTCTTTGTAGACTTAATTTGAAGAAATGGTCATATAAAGCCTGATGGTTCCTGATGATGAGGAAAGAAGTATTAACATTCTGTAGCTGACTTCCTACTGTGGATACTTGGCACTGAAGGTAAAAACTAAGCCAGAATTTAGTAGGGAGGGGTAATAAATGAAAGTCACTTCCTACACAGATCAAGTCAACTCTGGTCTCGTGTTAAAAGGCTAAATGTTTAGCTAGCAAATACCTCACACACTTTCCTAAAAATAACAAGTTTGGGTGTTGAGGTGTTTATAGTTTTTTTTAAATTGCATTTTGATTTTGTAAAAACTTGATTAAAACAAAGTCACTAGATGTCATAAAAATGACATCTAAATTTTTTTTAAATCTCACAAAATAATTATTTGAAACAAACACGTTAGGCATTTCAAAGTAATTTTTTCTACTAAGTGAGCACCTCTACTTTATAAATTATATAAAGAATAATATTTTATTCATATAAATTATTCATATAAGAATTATATAAGAATAATGTTTTCCTAAGCGATACACCACAGTTTCCATTACCACACAAAGTTTTACAAAAGTCTTCATTCTGAAGATTCAAAATATTTAAAACTGGTCAAATATTTAAAACCGTATAAATAATTCTATAGAACAGTCAGGTTTGATTAAAATGTAATTTCTTTCAGCATGTTTCCAACACATTACTAGTTGGCCAAAAACAAAAAACAAAGCAAAAAACAGAAAGCAGAAAAGGCTAACAAACTCCGTGGAGTAGATTTGAAAGTTAAATAGGTAGAGCCATGATCTCAATTTGAGAAATGAGGAGGTGGGATGAACATATCACTCCTAGTGGCAGCCATTATCCAAGCAACTAATCTGCTAATCTGTCTAGTATGTTCTATTTGTTTTGTGCTTGTTTTGATAAAGTAACAACAACAATAAATGAGGATGGAGTTGTTTAGGTGAAATATGAACCCGTATGGAAATAGATGCACATTTGCTACCAGTAGCTGAATAATAGAGTTATGAACTTGTGAGTTTTCTTTAGCATATTTTATACATAGGAAATAGTCATTGCATATTTAACAATTAAGGAAAACATTTCCTGCACAGCATCATACATTATAGACATTTTCTTATAAACAACTAATCAAAACACTATTTTGTTAGAGGCCCTGAATCCATAAAGAAAAATAAGCTTATAAAGTCATTTGTCCTATAATCCCCTCAATGTAATGGAATCTTTTCTCTAAGTTTTCATGGAGTGCTTCTTTTTAATTTTAAGTAACCATACATATTTTATAAGCAAACATATGCTATTTTTCTAAACCAAAAGACTTTGAAAGTTTTTCCTAGATTAAAACGACAACAACTCTGCATCTCTGCACTGGCATCCATCTGTGTTGGTATGTGTTGTACACACACACACACACACACACACACACAAAACCATGACACACAGGCGGCAGAGGGAGGCTGAAAAGATCCATGGATGGAGAATCAGAAACCTAAGGAGTGTGTTATGATTCTGTTTACCTAATTGTGAGACATGAGCAAAGTCACTTAAATTTTCCTGAACCCCAATTTTCTTTTTCATAAATTCTTTCTAATAATAACATCTCTGCCTGCCTCAGCAGATCAGGAGATATTTCAAAAAGATGACATGTGGGAAAATACTTTGTATGAAGATATGATTTTCACAAATATTTAAGCACATTTCTTATGCTGTAAAGGCTCAGTTTCAATAACAACTATCTTTGTTAAGCAAAAGCTGAGTTATGAAACTAAAAGTACAACTTTCCAAATGATGTGGGATTTCCTGTTCTGTGTTTTGCAGGGCCTTGTCCCAGATGGGCAACTATTTATTACCATATGACCAAGCCAAGCCTTGATTACAGTTATTAGGGCATGAAAATATTGGCAGAGCCAAGGTCCCTGTTGTGAAAGATAAGGAGCATGAAAATCTAAAAAGTCATGGCCATGATCCTTCACTCGTGGGTTCTAATAGCTACGGAGGCTGAGGGCAATTTCAAAAAAAAAAAAAAAGAATAGAGCTAAAAATAGAAGGTTAAATATTACCTTATTGATGAATGTACCAACTAGACTTCCCTGCTGGTATTAGGAGGTCATGCTGAGGCCTGGACTTTGTTGCAATCGCAGGGCTGACCCAAGGCAAGAGAGAAGGAAAGCAAGTTCTCCTCCCTGTGGCACCACCCCTTTGTGCTGTTAGGCTCAATTTCAGGTGCCTGCCTGCTCCATTGCCCTGGCCCAATACCTGTGTGATGCCCAAGGCCTGAGATGGAACCTCCCTCTAGAACCTTGCCCCTCTCAATGCTTTCAGACTTATCTTCACTCTCAAAGGCTTTCTCATGTCTGTGAAATTGCTGCTTTTGGAGGCAGGTTTGCTGTGTCTTCTACAGGTGACAGTCAGTTGATCAATTGAATCCAAGGGGCTCACACTGAAATGACCAGCAGGGCCAGGCAGAAAAAGTAAACGGTAAAATGGGCCAGGTGGGGTCTGTCACCCTGGAGAGTGCCTGAACCACTGCATGGGAACAGTGACCTCTGAGCTTCAGCTAGGTGTGACCTTATAGAAACAGAGATCCCAATGTGGCCAGAAATTTTCATGAAAAACTGGAAATCTAAATTTTTATTTAAGATCTTGACTTTATATGTGTTGCCAATTAAATCAAAGTTATGTTCTTAGTTTTTAAATATGAGTTTGTTTTAAACTGGAAGTAGACAAAATAAAACATATCCACAGGTCATATTCAGCCAACAGGCAGCCACATTTTCACCTCTTATTTAATGGGTGCAAAAGGGAGAAATGCTAAAGGACAGTTCACATATATGCCTTATGGGAACAGCCTGTTGATGACCCATATTTCTTTGTTGTAAATCAAAAGGATCCAAGGATCCAAGAGTCTCACGCTGAAATGACTACACACTGCCTGATGCCTGCAGTCATGTCAGTGGGAGACCCTTGGATACAATCCATCAGTTGAATGTTATCTGTAGGAGGCACAGGAAACCTGCACCCAGAAGCAGCAATTTCACAGATGCAAGAAACCCTTTGAGAGTGCAGGGAAGTTTGAATCTAGTTCAGACTAGATTGGAGGAAAAAGTGATGCATGGCACCTGTGCAGAGGAGGAAAAATTGCTGGAACTGGGTCCTAGAAACTCCCTCTCATCTGCTCTACTGACAAATCCAGCTAACCCTGCCCTGAAATGTCCTTTTGCACTGTAGCGACAGCAGACACCTATTGTTGCCCCACAGACGCTTCCAGTCCCTCCCCCTGGCTTTCTGACAGTCTAGAGTCTCCAGTGAAGGGAGAAGAATGTACACCAGAGGGCAGGAAGTAGACACACAAGCCCAATGCCCAGAGGAGGAAGTCATTTGCCCAGATAGGTCATTTGGCAAGTTGTTAACAAAAGATTGACATAGAGTTCATTTCCAGCTAATCCAAAAGATCGTCACTAATTCAGAGAATCCTATTTAACCTAGGAGGGACTTGGAGATCATCTTCCCTTGCCTCCCCAGTTTTCAGATGGGAAGATCAATACCTAGGGAGTCTTCTAAACTCAATAATATCAACACCACCTGCATTGTTTACTGTCCAGGACCAATGCATCTGGAAAATGTTTTCCTACCACCCAGCCTCCTCCATGTAAGTGCAGTTTGCTATACATGGCAGACCAGGCACTTCTCAGAAACGGGAAGGTCAAGTGATATTATCAGTGGTCAATATATTACTCTATTGCTGACTATAATATGAACACCCAATAATTGTCTCCATTTCAACCAGGAAACTGGTTGGGTGTGACAAATGTGCCCTTGTTACTCAAGAGGTCTTTGGGAAGCTTTGCTCTGCCATTCATGGCTTTTGAAAACCAAAAAATGACTCAGTTGGAGTTGATTGAATTACCTTACAGAAACCACCTTTGAGGGCCAGGCATGGTGGCTCACGCCTGTAATCCCAGCACGCTGGGAGGCGGAGGTGGGCGGATCACCTGAGGTCGGGAGTTCGAGACCAGCCTGACCAACATGGAGAAACCCTGTCTCTACTAAAAATACAAAAATTAGCCTGGAATGGTTGTGCATGGCTGTAATCCCAGCTACTCGGGAGACTGAGGTAGGAGAATTGCTTGAACCCAGGAGATGGAGGTTGCGGTGAGCTGAGATTGTGCCATTGCACTCTAGCCTGTGCAACAAGAGCAAAACTCCATCTCAAAAAGAAAGAAAGAAAGAAAGAAAGAAAGAAACTCCTTTGAAACCAGTGAGCCTGTGAATGGCAAATAGGAACTCCAGCAGTCTGGAAGGAGGCAGGAACAGGCTTTCCCTAAAGAGAGCCAGTCTGTCTGCGGCCATGGAGAAAGCAAGGTCTAAAGTTCAGGGACCAGTTCATGAGATCTGCCTGGCAGTGTTGCTGCGGCTGGGGAAGGAGCCACTCTTCTTATGCAATGGGAAGCAGGCTTACAACACAAGCTACCAGGAGTGGCTTCCAGTGAAAGCGACCTGCGCTCTGCAGTGGCTGTCAGCCATGGGAACTGGTTTCACAGTCAGGTCCTGCTGTGTTGGCATCATGCTTCATGAGGAGGGCTTTATAGATCTTTCATTATTATTCCAGAAAGAAAGATTATTAATCAGGTCAGCACCAGTCCTCCCATTTAATCACTGGAGAAACTGGGGTGAGCATTTGCCAGTTCTAGCTCCATTCTAAGGTGAGTAACTTTGAAGCATCCTGCCTGGGATGCTGTGACCCAGCCCCCTGGGCACAGCCAGGGTTCCCTAAATTGTGGCGAATGGTAAAACGTAACAAGCAAGGGAGACACACTCCAGATCTGGAAGGAGTTCATCTTTCGGTTTGGGGGAATTTTTTTGTTTGTTTTTTTGTTTTTTGTTTTTTTGTTTTTTTGGTGCTGGGAAAAGGGAAGGGAACTGGGGTGGTCTCTACTATTTCAGAAATGTAGATTTTTTACCTTAAATTGTGTCAACCCAGAATATTTTTGCATTTTTAAAAATTATCATGGGGCTATATTCTGCATTATGAACAATTTCCAAGTGTGACTTCAACTGGAAACTTTATTAGCTCATTCAGGCATGACTTGTGTCACTTAAACTGCTTCTTCAGTGCAGGAAACAAACGTACTTTCAGGGGTGCACTGCGTCTAACACGCACAGGAGCTCTTAATTCTGCCCACAAGGAACTGGCCTATTACTTATTATCACATGCTTAAAAGGAAGGTAGCAACTATTCAGGTCAAGTTTTGCAGTGAAGAAAAATAAAATGTGACTTGCCCTATAGAATAAAACTCTTCACATTTGTATCATAGACATCTAAAAAGCATTTTCACACAGCACAAACATAATAATTTTTACAAAAGCATTTACTTAACATAAA
This sequence comes from Chlorocebus sabaeus, assembly GCF_047675955.1. Classification (NCBI taxonomy): domain Eukaryota; kingdom Metazoa; phylum Chordata; class Mammalia; order Primates; family Cercopithecidae; genus Chlorocebus; species Chlorocebus sabaeus. The sequence continues at coordinate 30,089,592 of NC_132916.1, forward strand.
CTAAAGTAAAATGCTTGCTTAATCTAAAAAAGCATTTTCATACAGCTAATATAATGCTCACAACCATCCTTGTTTTACAGATGAAGCACCCGAGCCTCCGGGGTGGAAAGTAACTTGCCCATAGCTTCTCAAATGCTCATGTGAGAGCCTGAACAGTCCTCAACTCCAGTGCTCCTTCCTCCTCACCTCCACTTCCCCAATTAAAGAGGGAGTCAGGTTTTTTCCAACTAGTACTCATCTCTAATTATGAGACAAAATGCCCTCATCCCCCTTTCCCCAACAAGATCTTCTTCCCCTGCTCTGAATTTTTGGTGAAATCATAATTCCATGATGATACATCTTCTTTCTTCACTACTCTCTCCCCAACCAAGTACGGGGCCTGTCTCCTATTGCAACGGACATTTGTGAAAGGAAGGATAGAAGAGAAGAAAGAAAAAAGAGGGGCAGGGAGAGAGGGAAGACATCTTTTCTCACTACCCCAGCAACTAACCAACCCTAAGTGTTTTGAAGCACTTAATAGGTGCTCTGTATTCTGCTAGAATATAAGAGAGGTGTCAATCAGCGATCCCACCCTAAGGAAAATTATAATATAGCAAAAAGATAACAAAAAATGGATCAAGTAGAGAAGAAAACAATGTGAGACAGACCATTCGATGGGGCGATGAGAGCTGGAGAGAGGAGAGGAGGGAGCCAGGGGAAGGCACGGCAGGGAGGGGCTCTGGGGCAACATGAGGCTGCCTGGGTCCTGCCTAGGGCACAGAAGAAAGTGCAGAAGTGTAGGCTGACACAGGATCAACTTGATTCCCTGTGTTTTACGTGCTCTGCGTGAGAAAGGCTGAGAACCCCAGAAGGTGACACTTGCTGCTCTGTAGGCATGAAGCGACTCCGTGAGTCATTGCCAGAATGTCAAAGGGATTTCTTAGTCAGGAAGCAGTCTCTGCCTTGTTGTTTATGATCAACAACTTAGACAAACAGAAGTCTAAAGAGAAAACAGGCCAGCACTGAGTCCCGGCCCCTCAGACCAGGCCGTACCCCATTTACTGTAATTGCCCTTGGCCACACCCAGCCTCTCGCCAGTGCAGTGAAGCCTGAGACTCCTGGACCTACGACCCTGCTCTTTGCCCAACATTTCACTCAAGGGGAATTGACTGACACTGATCCAAAGCACAATGCACATACTATGATATGTTCAAATAATAATAGTAACTTGTGGAGTGGATTTGTCATTTCCAGGTAAAATATACAAAAAGCTCCATCCACAACACACCACGTAATTCCCATTAGGCAGAATATGACAGGCATCGCTTGAAATTTAAAATGACATTCTGCATTGGAGGAAAGGTAGCTTTCATGATTTCGACAGAAACAGTTTTAACAGATAATGTTTATCTCCTGTTGGACAAACTTGTGTCCTTGAGTAAACGACTTCGTATTTTTGGCCTCAATTTTCTCATGAGTGTAGTGCTTAAGCAGGGGGTAGGAATAATCTCTACGCTTCCTTCCAGCTTTGAGAGTCAGTGAATCTAATCTCTGTATATCCCTGAAGTAGAAAACAACACTAAAAGCCGTGTAATCTACTCATGAAGAGCATTCAGGTCCCTGAATATTTGGAATGACCAGTAAGCAACATCAGCCTGCTTCTCAGAACTCTCAAATGGTAGACCATTATCTCTTTCCTTATAACTGAGATCAGTCAAAAGACCTGGAGAGTTCGCAATGCTGTGGGAGGGTTATTTTAGTAGTGTTTGTTTTCCTGAAGTATTATCAAGTCATTTTTGCCCTAAAAAAATCGTCATATAATTCTGCAACCAAACGTTCAAAGTATCGGCAAAGAAAGAGACAGAGAGAGACAGAGAGAGAGACCCAGTCATGAAACTAGAAGACAGATTTTAAGCCCACTTATTACTCAGATGACCTTTGGTTCTCAATCTTCAGGACCTCAAAAGACTTTCTCTCTTAAAAGGGGGAAGGAGGCAAGAAGAGTGCCTTACATGTCTAGCTCACAGGTTTGCCTGAGGGAGACAGGAGATAGTTGGTGTAAAAGTGCTTCATAAAACTTAACGTGTTCTACAAATGAAAGGGATATTTTTTATTGCAAACCATTGTTCTTGTGACTGGAGGAAGCTGGATCTATAAGCACAGTAATCGCTTAAACATGTGTTATAAACTTAAGCCTAAAAGTTAATGCCTTTAGCAAAGGAAACATTATTTTTATTATTACCATTATGGAGAGGACAAAGAGAATTCAGTGTTAATCTGAAGGAAACTCACCGTGGGAGCTCCACCCTGTAAGGATTATTAAACTTGTGACAACACAGGTAACCAGACAACTACAGCACCTCCTACTTTGAAGCAACACTGGTGATGATGGCATAACTCACCCTTTCCTTAGTATCGGGTGCAGCTGGCACCAAGAACAACACCCATGCCCAGGTGACAACTGCGCCAACCTGGTTCAGCATCTCACTTCCTCATCAAGAGCAATCCCAGGACAGAGACCTGGAATGCCAGGGTGAAATCTCTACCCGAGGGTCTTGGTCGGCCAAGGAGATCTGCAGAAGAGCTGAATTCAACAGCTATTTGCTCTCCCAGACCAGAAGGGAATTTTTCCACACAGAAAGGAATACCTCTGTCATCTGAATTGGAATACTCATGACAAGTAGCCTGAAGAGTCATCAGTCAAAAACAAGGGTTGGGCTGGGTTACTCTTGACTTTCTGCATGTCTTGCAGGGCAGAACTTTTCCTGAAAATCCTGATGTTCAGATGTTTACAATTACAGGCAATGAGGCTCAAAGAGCCAGCCTCATGGATCACTTGTGTTTTATTTTTGGTTTTGTTTTCATTAGATGCAACACTGAGCTGAGCCATGAGCCTTCCAGGGAGTTGCACAACCTCAGCTTTTAGAGATTGTGTTTCATGGTCACGGAAAAAAAAATAATTGGATTTAATAGGTTTTCACAATCATATTATCTACTTAACCTTCCAAGATCATTACTCATTTAATTGTTAAGCCCCAAGGAAAGATCATAGGGTAGGGGTTATGCTAGTCAGTCATTACAATTTGAGAGAAAAGCAGATTCTTCACGATTGATGTAAAATCTGTATGGAATATCAAACGTTTTAAGTGTTCTGATTTAAACCCCTTTTATTTGAAAGAATTGGGCTCCTTTGATACTTGTTCTCATTACAGAATGAAAACTTGCATGTTACATATGATGCTTATGTTTTTGCACATAAATATATATTTACATGTGATATTGATATATCTGCTTATGCATAGATTATATAGGTCTAAAATGACAAAATACAAGCCTCAAGCTGTGGGTGACAGGTTTTTTGTCTGTTACTCTGTTGTATACCTTTGCACTCTCATCCCTTATAGGAGAGGAACTACAACTAGGGATTTTAGGGTCATTAGAACACTGTGTCCCCTTCCCCAGGGTGGATAGCACACAGAACACACAGTATATATAGGATAAGGATGCTTCAGTCCTGTAGGGAGTAAATTCTTTGCTTAGCTCTTAGAATACCACAACAGGTCAATCAGGTTGTAAGAAGCTTTAATTAGCTGTTCTACAAATTAGAGCATTCTTCAAGCTCAAAAAGATGTTTTCCATCTTGACACCATCTAAAGGAAAATCTTGAACGAAAGCCTCACTCTCAATCTGGTTCATATTCTCTCATTTACTTCTATGGGATTAAAGCAAAACAAAAGCACTTTTTAAACTCCCTATACAGAGTGTACTATAATTGGATTCCTTGTTCCTGTTCCAAGCCAAAGCACTGGCTCTGCATCATTTCTGCCAAGTTTTTTCTCCACGCTGCAATGTCCTTGTTTGTGTTCTCTCCCAGTGTTCCAGGTTCTACTGTCAACCCAGCTCAGGCTGTCCCACATCCTCCCACAGAGGTCTTGCTTTGTTTTGAGAAAGGCTCAACAGAAGGAGGAAGTTCCATGTGCGTATCCATGGTGCAACTGAAACGCCACCCCAGGAAGACTAAGGCCTCACGGTGGGTGACAGCCAAGGTGACAGCTGAAGATGAGGCTGGCTGAGGGAGGACAATCCCACCAAAGTGTAGCAGACACCAGCAGCCTCTCTAGGCTCCCAACAGTCCTAAGGCTGAAGAGGACTTTCCACATCTAGGCCTGACAGCTTTCCCTAGTAGGTCTGCACAAAGCCTACAAAGAAAGTCTTAGACCTTAGGTTTCCCTGCAATGACTTTCTGCAGTAGGTGGAGGAAGGGAAGAAAAAACCTATCTCCGTGGAAAAACCACCTTATAAGTCTTTCTATAAATTGCAGTAGAACAAAGGAAAAGTATATGTTCCTGATTAACCATTTCTTTCAGAGGGATGTGGAAGAGTAGGAAGCAGTATTGTAATAAAATCAAAACCTTATTTATTCTATGAAGATTACAAATCCATTTGACATTAGATAATTCCTTAATGAGGTGGTCAAAACAAAAACAAGTTGGTTAAATTACTGTTCTAATTTTCAAAAGAATGCTTTCAGTGAAAAATTTCTCTATGAACACATAATACGGTTGGTGTTTTGTTACTTGGTTGATACAACTGAAAGAGCACACCAGAAGATTCTGTACACCCACATCAACGGTCACTGCAATGGCTGAGGATAACCACAGTGTGTTCCAATCATCATCTCCACCCTACCCCTCTCCACTCTCCCCACTCTGGCCTATGGCCAATACTGGCCTAGTTCACTTTCTTTGTCGCTTTTCCAAAAGCAACCGACTTTTCTCAGTGTGCCTCCCAGAGCATCATTCCAAGTATTACTCCTGATCCTCTCATCAGTGTCCCAGTAACAGAGTCATAACCAAGAGATCTCATCAGGACTACCTGCTCCAGGGCACAGGCCAGGCTGAGGTTGGCAGAGACACCCTATAGAGGCCCAGAGCTTCAGGGGCTTCTAGAACCACTCTCCCCTCCTGAGGCCCCCACAAGAGGGGAACACTTTCCATCTCTGTACCCACCACCCTCATTCACATTCACATGAAATGTTTTGGAACCATTTAACTTCTACTCCCCCGACTAGTACCTAAGCAAGACAAAAATTGACTTTAATAACATGGGCATTCATTAAAAAAAAAAAAAATCTATTGAGAACCTACTCTGAAAAGCACTGTGCTAGGTGCTAAGGATACAGAAATGAAGACAAGTAGATCAAGGTGGTGGGTGTTAACCATAGTCACTAAGGTCATGCCAGTTCCTTTGTTCTGACTCTGATCATTACTAAACTCTTAGTTTTATATGGGCTTTAAAACACTTAGACAGCCTGATCTCACTTGATCTTCATGACAATCTTGTTGGAAAAGGATTGTTCACTGGTAGATGAAGAAACTGAGGCTTAAGAGGTGGTGAGTGATTTAACCCCAAGTCACACAGCTAGTAAGTGGTAAGATTGGGAATGATACTTGAAATTTTTAACTATAAATCCACTGCTTGCTGCATGCATCATCCAGCCTCTTTAAGGTCAAGGTGAGAAGTATTTTTCCAAGAAATATTCTGATGGTAACACAGCAACAAACAAGTCTTGAACACCTACCATATGCAAAACCTGTCTGGCCTCTGGGAAGAACATGTCACAATACAAAGATGAATGCAATATTGTCCCTACTCAAGGGAGTTAAGTGAAGGTGAGAAAAGTCACTGGCTGTGAACAACTAATTCAAGAAGTTCATGATGTGGGGGAAAGGGAAAGAGAAAGTATTGTGTGGAGGTCGGAACCTAAAGGATCCAGACTGAACTCTGGCATTATGTTTTGGAGCTGCTATCTTTATAGCTCTTCCCAACTACTCTCAGGCCAAAAAACAGAAAGCAAATATATGGTTTTCCATGCAGACTTTTCTACAGTAGGGAAAGTGTGCAGTCCCACTGACACACATAATCTGACTTATAAGAATTACCTCCTAAATTAATAAGTTAAAAGAGTATTTTAACAACAATGAAAAAAAGTCTTTGAAATTTGGCAACTGTGTATGAGTCCTCAAGAACCTAAAACTTCCAGAGAAGTGATAAAGTGAAGTGTTTTTACCTGTAAAGCTAAAAAGTGGATTTTGGACCATCATGATCATCTATGAAATTCTACATAAAATAGTCACCTCATCTCACTTTGGACATCTATTCAGCTTTGAAACTTCACAGAGGGAAGCAGGACAAACTGAGGTCGCTGTCGTTTCTTCTGGAGGATCAGGAAGAATTCAATGAGAGTTGACATTGGCCATCCTGGATGGCTGAGAAAGTTCTGCTCACAGCCAGTGGCAGCAAATCTGGCAAGAAAAGAGCTCTAGGGCAAGTCAAATGCTCCTTAACACAGGAATATCAGGATAGCTATTGAGCCAGAAGGAGGGTCAAAATGTATTCCCCTCATATGGGATTAGATTGTGCTGCTTCTGCAGACAACCAGTGCTTTCTTTATGTAGGAATATTGTCCCTGTGAAAACTCAGCCATGCTGTTCTGTTCCCTGCTTGAAAGGCCAAACAGGAAACAGGGTACCCCACCAACTCAGAGCCCACCCTGACCTCTCCTGGCTGTGAAACCCAAATGAAGCCTCCATTAGTGTCTGGCATATGCTGAAGACAATGGAGTGGCAAGGTACCTGAAGACAGGTGCTGTACTTCCTACAGAAGAGGAAGCTAGAACCTACATCCTGGGAGGTTTAAGAAGGGGAACAGTGTGAGGAGAAAGAAGACTGAGGAGAGGGAATGAAAGAGAGGAGGAGATATGTGACAACCACTTTTGGAAACCGTCGTACCCTTGCGTAGTAGAGGGATCAGGACGTTTCTGATCATGTTCTACTGACCTGCTCTGCTAGGTGTACTAGATCTTTGAGTAAAGCACTGTGCTTACCTGCTTCTCTGTACAGAGATCTAAAAAAGAGAGTCAGCTTTCCCTATGGATTATCAGGAGTATCATCACTGGCTATTAGTCTTTGATTTATTTTTAAGCTACCCAGGATTCATTTAAAGCATTTATTTTATGCTTAAATTAATCATAGTTACTTTCTGTTGCTTGCAACCAAAGGATTCTAGCTAGTCTCTCCCTAATTTTTCCAACATTACACTTCTAAACTCACCTAGATCAGGATCTACATTCTTCTTGCCTTCTTGTTACAGTGAAAGGAGCATCCTCTCTCAATTCCTTGGTGGACTCTAGCCACTACCTACTTCCACACTTTCAGGAACCTCATTCCTTGGGTTACCTTCTCTTTTCTGCATCATCAGTCTCTCCCTGCCTCCTAGATCACTCCCACTCCTTGCTCCTACATTCCCCATAATCACCACTTCTTCTCTCTACTTCACTTCATAGCCACTCTTCTGTAGAGAGATGTCTAGACGTGCTGCTTCCACTTCCTCACTTCCCAAGTCTCTCTTCAACCCACTCTTGTCTGGCTTTTACCTATAACACGCCACTGACACTGAAACCACTCTCACAAGGTTACCGGTGGCCTCCGCATTGCCAAGTCCTTTGGATATTTTCCTGTTCTTGTCTTATGAGGCTTTTTGGTGGTACTGACCTAGTTGGCCACCCCCTCCTTCTTGAGGGCTCTCCTTGTTTCATGAGCAGGCTGATCTTGCTGAGAACAGCAGCCATGGGAGCTGTGAGAGCCGGGGAGCCAGGAGACCCAGTGGAGGTAGGATAGAACCTCATCCCATTCTTAAGAGAGCAGAACGTGTGGTCTTGTTGAATATTTCAGATCGTTGCACTCGCCTAAGTAAAATCTTTCATTGACATCCCACTATTTGGAGTGAAATCCATACCCTTTAAAATATCCTCAAGGAAAACCCCAAGGAAACTGGCCCTATCTACATCCCCAACATCAAAGGTATTCTCTTGATTTAACCAATATCCCACATATTCGTTTTAAAACAGGAAGAGGTGCTAAAGAGTTGTTTTCTTCTGGTTTTGTTTTTGTTTTTGTTTTTGTTTTGAGCTACATAAAGCCATTGTCGTACTTAAAATAGAAAGCAAGGGACAGAAATGTTATCAGCAATTGAATCAAACAAATATTTATTCAGAACTGTCTATCACTACCAAAAAGATTTGGGACAGCGCAGGCCCATTCTCATCCTGGGAGTTTGCTGGTCTTTCAAGCAAACAAAACCATAACCACCTTCTTATTACTCAGTGCTTTTTTTTGGTATTGTCTCACTATCCACAGTCACCACAACCAAAGATAACATAGAAAGCCTGTCCTGACTTGTAATATATTGGGTAGACAACATCTCATAGAGTCTAATGTTTTATCCATGTAAATTAAGATGAAGTTTAAGCCAGTGGGTGAAATTGTTAGATGCCTAAGAAATGTGATGAAGTAATTGACTGGAACTAAAAACAACAGTTAGCATTAATGCCAGACTTGTCTTTCCCTTTTTCCTCATGCTATGAGTTTTTGAGATGTGACTGCAATCCTGAAAGTATATACTTCTGGTTTATTTCACATTTTTGCCTTGCACCATTACTCCCAGGGATAAATCAACATCCGTGATGAGATTCATACAGGAACTACCCCACCACCTCAGTTTGTATTGTTTTCATGTACAGCACAGACTATGTCCTTTTGAAAAGTTTGTAAGCAAAATTGCAAACTGCCTTGTTTGGTTCTGTCTCTTGGTAGAGATACCCACATACTCATAGATCAAGAAAAGAGTGGCTTTCTTTATGACATGGAGCTAAAAAAAAAAAGAAAAAGAAAAAGAAAAAGAAGAAGAAGAAGAAAACAGTGCTTTCTATGAGGTAAGTAGGTGGACCAAGGGTAGTGGTTTTCAAAGACCAACAGAATTAAAATCTCTAGCTTTCTAATCTCCTGTTTTTGCCTCCTGTTTGCAATGGTCTGTGTTGGGGACCAAGATGGATGACCTTTTTCTGGACAGGCATCACTTGACAAAGTTAACCCAGCCAAATATTCATCTGGATTTTATCAACTTGATGTGGTTAGGAAAATAAAAGTGATTTCAAGAACAAAGTACAAAGTCACACAATAACTCCCTTTTTAAATAAAAATAGATTTTTTAAAACTAAATGACATTTTTTCATCTTCTCTTTTTTCTCTTGAGTTAATTTGCTTTGTTATTTTATCTTCTTCCAACATCTTCTTCCCCATCATCTGGGTGTAACTGAATTGAAAGATTCTTTCTTGGTTCCTTTTTCTGAAGAAGGTGCATGTAGATGTGACTGGCCTAGGACAGTCTGAAACAGGCACAGAGCCTGCTAGATCATTGGCATTGCTACATTATAACAATTTGCCTTCAAGTAACTTGAGCTTTAGCTTTAGTAACTGAGTGAGTCAGAGGAGATCAGAAAGAGATTCAGCAGTATTCACTATAGTCAGTCAAAAAATGAATCAGTAGGAATTTGCTAAAAATCCCTAGGAGTTCGGCAATCATTTTAGCACTATAAGATTTATAGAAGAAAAACAGCTGACCCCTTCTTCACAAAGCTTGTGACCTAGGAGAGGAAACATGATCAATGGCAAATTTTCTTCATCTTCTTCACCAGGTCAGTTATCAGTTACGTGTTCTTAGGAAAATTTACCACTATTGAACCTTAAGATAGGCAGAGATTTAAAATCAGCACATGTCCCTATATAAATGTAAGGATCTGGTTTCCTAGGGCCTGCTATTTAATTACCAGCACACAGGCAGCACTTACAATTTTCCAACGTCTCCCTATTCCCTTATGTTTTCTATTATTTGAATGTTGGTCTCTCTTCCCACCTTGGGGGATGGTGGTAGGTGGGAGTGCGAAGATTCCCTTTGATTGTTGGAATGACTGTAGCCATCACCAACTAGACTTCAACATGGCACCTGACACATATTGGCACTCAAAGAGCAACTGTTTGTTTTAAAATTTGAAACTAAGAAAGAGTAATGAACAGTATGGAGGCCTCAACACCCGGATGCAGGGGAATGATGGGAAAATGCAGTGTTTAAGAAAAATGCGCCAATTGAGAGTATGAGATCCGATTGGAGGGCGGGAGGCTGGAGTCAGGCAGGTTAGCCAGGAAGGGGCTGAAAACAACCTGTCCCTGAGATGATGAGAGCCCAGATTAGAAAGTGGAAAGAAGCTCAAGAAAGTAAGAGAGGCTTAGGGGAAAAAATCAGAACTTGATGATTATCAGGCACGATGAAAAAGACTTTGGAGCAACCAATGATAAACACAAAAGAAACATTAGAGATGACTTCAAAGCTTTGGGTGGGAATGACCGTGAGACAGGGGCACCATGGCAAAAATGAGAAAGTGGGAAAAGGAACTGGTTTTGTGGGGGAGATGATGAGCTCAATTAGAGACTGTTGGTTGAGTCTGAGGTGATGGGAAGACTTTCAAGTGAAAATGACCAGTGGGCAGTCAGAGATATGGGAATAAACCTTGAGCAAAGGACAGGACATGAGCTGTAAATCTGTGAGTCATCAGCCCTCGTGTTTGCAGCCATGAGAACAGAGTTGACCTCTAAACATGGTGGTGTCCAGCAAGAAGCATGGAGGACCAAGGACTGAATCTTGGGTAAGAGGGGGCATGAAGAAGGGATCAAGAGACATGTGGAAAGCTTCAGAAGACTTGGAAGGTTAGCAGGAAACCAAGAATAGTGTAAGGGCAGAAAGATGAAAGAATTAATAATTTCCGAGAAGAAGGGGGTGGAAAATACAGTGAGAGCTGCAGAAGTCAGAATGACCTTGGGAGTTACAGTGGCAACTGGTGACTTCTAGGGGTCAATTTGGGTAAACAGTTGGGGGTGAAAATCAGATTTCAAGGAGTTAAAGAGGGATGAGGAAGAGAGGAAACAGTGACAGAGAATATGAACCACATATTCAAAAATATTTATTAGTGAATTAGAAATAGAATCATGGCTAGAGAGGACAAAAATATACACTTAATATCTGTGGGGAATTTTTTAGAAAATATTTTATCATATTTTATTTGTTAAAAGTGATATTTAATTCCTACATCTTATCTGACATGGCAAGTAGATGCTCACATGGACTTTTATGATCCTTAAAGTAGAGCATAATACTCCTTCCTCCTTATACACATACAAATACACACACACACCCCAAACATATATACATTATAAAAGTTCACAGACCCCTTCCCACGTCACAAGGAGTGAACTTCCCAGTATTTTGGCTCCAAGATAAAATCAGACTGGAACTTGCCTCAAATGGGCTATGTCGACCTCTAATGACATCAAGGCTGGGTAGCACCAACTGCCCAGGGCTGCATGCCCTTCACAAGAATGCTCTTATTTGGGCATTTCATCTTGGCCTTTTGCTGTAGTGTTTGCAGTGAACTTCATGTTCAGTGTTAATGTTTATTCTTTAGCCTAGCCATATTAGGAGTTTTTCGAAAAATGGCTAATTCTGTCATTCTTGAGTGGTCAATCGTACCATGGTTTCAACAGAGTCCTAGAGAAGACTGAGAAACCTAAAGGACAAGCTGCTAAGCCTGTGCCAAAAACAGCAAGAGTGCTCTGATGAAATTCCTCACGGTTCACACAACTGTCATTTGCCTAAAGACCAACCTGCCTCCTGTCACCCTGCCTTACTTTGTCCAAAAACATAAGTACCCTACACCTTTCCAAAGTTAAGGAAAATGTGACATGTGAATCTGGAATATGTATGTACTGTGTAAGTATGTAATATTATTTCAAATCTGGTACCCATAATGTTGCCTGACACTAAGCCAAATTTATATTTGAATATAGAATATAAACTTCCATAAGTTTAGCTTGGAAAATAAAAACAATTTTCCCAAAACGTGAGAATAGTAAAAACAGATGTCCTCGGATAAGAAAACAGAATGAATCCGTAATTTTTATTTCAGTAGTTAAAATAAAAACTATTTACTACATCATAACATATACACAGAAAAGTATACAAATTGTAAGTTTAGAACTTAATGAGTTTTCACAAAAGGAATACCTCCATGTAGCCGGTACCTAACTCAGGAAATAAAATCAGCCCTTTGAGAACCACCTCTCATGGCCCTTCCCACTCACTACCGCCCTGCAAAGGACATCATTACCCCAACTTCTAAAATCGAGTATTAGTTTTGCCTGTTTTTAAGTTTTATAGAAATGGCACATTAATCTATATATTATTCAGTGTCTGGCTTATTTCACTCAACCTTCTGTTTGTGAGATCCAGATTCATCCATGTTGTTGTAGTTTGTCATAGTTTGCTCATTGTATAAATATACTGCAATTTTATTTATTCATTCCTCTGTTGATGGCCATTTGAGTTGTTTCCAGTCTGGGGCTATTGTGAATAGTCCTGCTGGGAACATTTTTGTATGCCTTTGATGCACATATGCATCTGTTTCTCTTGGGTATAAACGTAGAAGTGGAATTGCTGGGCCACAGACTCATCTTGGGGAGATGGTGCCAAACAGCTCCAAGGTGCTGTACATATTTAGCCTCTCGCCAGAATGTATTTGAGTTATAATTGCTCCATATCATCTCCAGTACTTGGTATTGTCAGGTGTTTTAGGCTTTTTGTTTGTTTTGTGTTTGCCCATCTGATGGGTTTGGCATTTTTTTAAAGTTTCTGCAGAGACTACAGTACAGGGAACAGCACAGTCATTCCTAGTCTAAATTAGTCTAAATGAATAATACCAACATTGAGAGCTCCCCATTTTAAGAATTTATCATTATGAAAATTATCTTTTCTAATATCTAAAACTTATTTTGCACTTCCATTGAGTGAGAGTTTTGCTGAGTCTTTAGTTTAAAAGTCATAAAGATCAGACTGCTAGAGTCCCTCAGCCTTCCTTTCAGAAGTCATAAAAAGCAAACAAAAGATAGGAAGAAGGAAGGGAGGAGAGGAAGGAAGAAAGGGAGAAAGGAAGAAAAAGGAAGGGAAATAGTGAGGGAAAGAAGGAAGGCATGATTGATTCTCACTAGCCAAAGTGATCTCATGAACGTGACTGTTTTCAACAGAAAAGAGAAAGGGACAGATTCTACAGGAAAATATTTGATTGACTTTAATTCCCTCACAAGTATATATTCTTTGGGGATGATCATGTAAAAAACTAAATAAATAACACACACATGTACATATTTATATACATGGAAAATAAGGTATAGATATACATGAAGTAAAACATTGACATCTACAAGAGGATATTCCAGACTGAACGTCTTTCCAACATGTTGAATGTTGCTTGGTTTGGAGGATGGTTGCTGGGAATGCCCCTGAAGTGCCTGTCATCTTCACAGTCATCTCTTGAATTAGTCATGCACGACTCCTCAAAAAGAACCCCCAAAAACTGAGGAGCAAAGACAAAGGGAAAAGGGACGAACCACCTGTTACCTAGTCCTTCACTTGGTTTCACACCCAGTGTAGATACCTCGTAGAAGCCAATTCTAAAGCCAAGCCTCTAAGAAGACTGTCAAATCACTGTTGCTGTGTCTCCTGGAGCTCCAAAGTGCAGGAGGATTGAACAAATGGGCTCCTCCTCAATCCTCCCAGGCCATGCTGCTTTCACCCTATCACAACCTTGTAGTCCACCTAGTGTCAGAGCCTTGGTGTGCCTATATGTATCCCTTAAAAGGTTGTGGAATTCAGAAGCAGAGAGCCCCGGTCTTACTTATCTTTTGAGTCAGCCAGAGTCACAAGTGCCTTGCAGGCCCAGAACAATGCCCAAGAAAACGTATTAAATTGCACTGACCCCCAAGCCAACTCTGTATACACTGAGAAAGGTGGGCTGTCTATAAGTTAAAGCAGGTAAGTGTTGTTTCTACAATGTAGAACCATTTAGATCATGTTCCTATCATTTTGGATACTTTCACCCTTCTAACTTGTGCATGCACCCACGCCTGCATACACACACACAGACACACACACACACACAACCTTCCTTCCTCTCCCACACTCTCCCTGTCTTACAAAATGTGCATAAGCACTGCAAAATCACTCTGCTTTCACTGATTAATCACAGCCTGGCTAACTTCACACCATTAAGAATGAAAGTACAGCTGGAAATGGTGTGGTGGAAAGGCTAAGACCAGCAGAAGCAGCAGATAATTCCACTTCTATTGGGCCACTACCCGGCTGTGTGACCCCTGCCTTTTGGGCCTCACTTTTCTCCTGCTGTCGATGGACTCTGAGTTTCCTTCAATGATATTGCACAAAGGTGCATGCATGTCTCCATAATTCCTCAGAAGGAGGAGCTTCCATTGATTGTCTCCCAGTTTGTACCAGGACACTGTCAAAGCCAGAGCAATATCTGATTTTCTGTTTGCGCAGAGTGCAAGTTGGTTTATTAAATAAAAGTGTGGTGGGACCGCTTCCTGTCTGTTTTGGCAACAAGACACTTGGAAATAAGAACACAATAACTGGACTTTCAGCGCTCAACACTCACTCTTCCTTTTCAAACTGAGACTACCTTGATAATTTTGGGAGGGAAAGGAGACCCTTCAAACAAGGGCAACAGATTGCACAGTAGAAACCCAGCAGGTAAAGAATTGTATAACTAATTCAGCAATTCTTTGTATAGCTGAAATACCATAATTTCCCAAATTACTTTCTTTCACATTGCCACACATGAGAGCAGTTGAGGTCTTGGCTTTCTCTTAACCCCAAACAGGTTACATCTTCACAAGTCTAAGGAGATTTTCACCTTGAAACTGTCTGATCCACCATGAGGTCTGTAGTTATCCCCTGTATGTGAGACTGTTTGCCTTTCCTCCAAAAGCCAAGACCAAAGATGTCACTCTGGGCAGGCAAGACATATTTAGTAAAGTTTATTTTTTCCATTGCAAAGTAAAACCCAGGATGTGGAGGCTGATGGACTGTGGACCAAATAAAAAATCAGTGGAACTGGTTTCCTTCCCAAAAGCATGAGTTTACAGGTGTGCTTGGAAGTTTTAACAAGATACCTGGTGGGAATTCCAAAGCGCTTCCTCTTTTGGAAGAGTAAAGGAGAGAATTAATTCTGGCTCCTAAGATCAGGACTGAGACTCTTATCAGAACATGACTTTTTGGGAGTGCTCTCTAATTCCAGGCTGAACACTGCCAAGTACCAGATGTTCAGAGTGGTAAACCGTTGGAGTTCTCTGCAAAATCTGTTCATCTAATTGCCCTTGGGTGGTGGTTGTCGCTGCTGCTCTCCTGCTCCCACCCCAATACCATGTGGTTTTTTTTTTAAGGTTAAAGTTCAGCCCTAGCTAAAGCTGCATTCAGAGAGTGGGAGTCAATGTCTGGCCACAGAGCAGAAGGAGGTGGGGAGGGTGACTTTCTCTGCAGTTCTGTGTCCTAGATTTTCTGAAATGATTACATTCTGAGGACTCAGAGGCAGCTCACACTTTCAAGTCTGAATGCTGACTCATGTCCTCCCCTTCAGGGCAACGGAAAGGAAGGGTGGAGTTGGAGGATCTGGGGCTGTAGGGTAGGAGCAGGCAGAGGGTTGGTGGGGAGCAGAAAGAGGGAGTGAGGACACTCGCAAGTCTCTGCTCAACAAAATCCTTCTGACTTTCTTCAAGACTCAAGAAACCTGCCAGTGGAGCCTATGCAACTGCCCAGATGGCACTCTTTTCTGTTTTGTTTTTTTTAGCCCACTCCTTTCTTCGTCTTCCTTTGAGACCTTCAGGACCTACAGAGTTAGTTAAGAGGCGGAGGAATGTCAAGTGAAATGAGTCAAATAAATGGAGGAAAACAACAATAACAAAAACTCCGCCTATAACTTAGGGTAATTTAGAAAGGAACCTTTGCTGACCCCTAAAGGGGCCATTTCCTCTAGTGACTTCGATGGGTTCACAAAAGTTTGGGTCATTCACTCAGCTGGCCGTTCACAGGACCTTTGAGGAGCTTAATCTTTTAGCTAGTCAGCAGTTTGATAGTGTCATTTATCTGGCCATTGACAGGAGTTCACACACTCTCGCTCGTCTCAACCGCTAGCCAAGTTCCTCTATCAGGAAAGTCACCTGTGGTGGGCCCAGAAACCAATATACCTCCAGTGACCCAGGACAGGTTTAAACCCAGCTTTTTTGTTGTTTTTGTTTTTGGTTTTTGTTTGTTTGCTTGTTTGTTTTTGAGATGGGGTCTCACTGTCACCCAGGCTGGAGTGCAGCAGTGTGATCTCAGCTCACTGGAACCTCCGCCCCCTGAGTTCAAGTGATTCTCATGTCTCAGCCTCCAAAGTAGCTAGGATTACAAGCATGTGCCAACATGCCTGGCTAATTTTGTATTTTTAGTAAAGATGGGGTTTTGCCATTTGGCAAGACTGGTCTCAAACTTCTGGCCTCAAGCAATCCGCCTGCCTCGGCCTTCCAAAGTGCGGGGATTACAGGTGTGAGCCACCATACCCGGTCAAAATCCAGCATTTTATGTTACACTTCTGGTGTACACAGATATGTCTTCCACAGAATTGCTGGCTAACAATTTTTTAGTGGTTTTCTTGAATCAGATAATCACTTTGTGACCACTGACTCATTTGTTCAATGAAAATCCATGCCTACCAAGTGTCAGACCCTTAATAGGAGCTGAGGATATATGGAGCTCTTCTCTACTGGGGAGTCAGAAAATAAGCGCTGACGTTCACACACATCCACACACAAATGCATACATTTAAATCACACATTACGGTGGGTGTTGTGCAGGAGATGAACAGGCTGCAGTGGTAGAACTGAAAGATGAGGTACAGTCTGCTATGTAAAGAAAAAATGATCAACTCCACAGATTAAAGTGCGGAGATGGGGTCTCTCATCTTTAAACCCCTGTGCCCAGCCCAGTGGGCACGCAGTGGACATTAATTGTGGGGCCCTAAGCTTCACCCCCATCACTACAGATGCTCTCGGGGTTGACATTCAGTCAGAGGGCACTGGCTGTCCCAGTTGTTCAGCTACTACTGCTTGGTGACTCTGAAATACCCCGCCTCACCCACTCCCGAGATCTCCTCTCACTCCATCCCCAAGACCTACCCTACAAACTTAGCAACTGAAGGGGAAAGCAGTCTCCAGCAGGTCTGGAGCTGTCCTGTCCTGGCTGTTAAATATTTCAACTGTTAAATGATCCAGCCCTTAGAAGTGGGGGAGGGTTGTGTGTTAGTGTGTGCGTGCGTGTGTGCGTGTATTTGAGAGGGAGAGAGAGAGAACGTACATGCCCAGCTGGCTTAGAAACAGCCTGCTGCCTTAGAGAAATTGC
Source organism: Chlorocebus sabaeus (assembly GCF_047675955.1). Taxonomy (NCBI): domain Eukaryota; kingdom Metazoa; phylum Chordata; class Mammalia; order Primates; family Cercopithecidae; genus Chlorocebus; species Chlorocebus sabaeus. The sequence goes on from NC_132916.1 coordinate 30,106,746, forward strand.
TAGGATTTTGACAGTACTGTCCCTTTTACAGTTTCATGACCATATCAAATAGTCTCTGTAATACCTCCTCCTGCCAAGTTCTGGAACAGAATGGTAGAGAAATTAAACAGACATGGTTTATGCCCTTTAATATTAACATATACACCCTGGAATACTATGCAGCCATAAAAAGGAATTAGATCATGTGCTTTGTAGGGACATGGATGGAGCTGGGAGCCATTATTCTTAGCAAATTAACACAGGAACAGAAAACCAAATACCACATGTTCTCACTTATAGGTGGGAGCTGAACAATGAGAACACATGGACACAAGGAGGGGAACCACACACCTGGGGTGGGGGGTTAGGGGCGGGAGAGCTTTAGGAAAAATAGCTAATGCATGCTGGGCTTAATACCTAGGCAATGGGTTGATGGGTGCAGCAAACCACCATGGCGCACGTTTACCTATGTAACAAACCTGCACATCCTGCACATGTACCCCCAAAATAAAAATATAAATAAAAATTATAAAAAATGCTACAGACCTAAAATGAATAACATAGCCCATGTGCAAAAAGTGGCATTGGGTATGAGGAGATAAGACATTTGTATTATGTTAGCAAGTTTATTCTGGGCAAGGACAGTCATATCAAAGTTGATGGCTTCTTCCTCAGAACCCTATTTGACATTGTGGTATCTGCTTATGATAAGTCAGCCATACAGTCAAACTCTTCAACTGTAGGTACAGGGAGAAGCAGGAATAGAAAAAGACCTATGAAATTATCCTTCTCCTATAGAAACATAAAACACATGTGTCCATGTTTAATATTAAAAGCACGACTATTAAAGTAACAGAAAAATACTTCCTAAAGTTTAGGGGCTTGAGATATAATTCAGAGTAAATTTGTGGAGATCTATAAAAAATCACAAGTAAACCATCTTGCTCTCTCTGACCAATAACTACTGAACTGAAGTCTGGTTTTTCTTTTTTTGATTTAAGAAAGTTCTTTCCAGTCACTGCTATTTCTTTCCGCTCTCATCCAGAGCATCACAATTCCTTTGGACCTCAAGAACGCCTGGGACCTGCCAGTCCTCCCCAGCTCTGCAGCCTCTCCTGGGCCTCCCTGGTGGAAAGGAAAATCTCTTGCCTTTCATGGGGCTTAGCTGAACCCCATTCCTGCTTAGTCCCTTGGCAGAAGGAGAAAAACAACAATCACAACAAACCACAAGATTGTAGCCATAATGTGCATTGTTCCTGGTGGCATCTTTCTTAACAGGGAAAAAAACAACAATGAACTTCTCTTCTTCTACAGTCCATCTCTCCAGTTTTGCAGAAGCCAACTCTGCCTTTAAGGCTGGAGTTCTCGGTATGAAGCTGAGAACGAGTCCACCTGGAGTAGCAGGAACGAGCCATCTAGTGGGGCCCGTCTAGCCTGGAAATAGCTGTTGGTGGCACTCTGCCCCTCCCTATTGTATGTGTTTTCATCGCATTGATCTTGCCTTCCCTAGTCCTGTTTCTTTTTCTCTTCCTCTGCCTAGGCTTCCACCCCCTAATAGGACTGAGTGATTCAGTTACTTCAGTTAATTTCAATTCAACTCGTATTATTAGGTATGAGAATCTCTGTGAAAGCACTGTGTAACAGGTGAAGTGTTTTACAAATACAAGCTTTAACTAAGCACTAATTATCTTATCTATCTGGGGTGTAGGTAGGAGAGATGAATACAAAAATGATAAAAAGGCTTGGCCCTAGAGTTCCAGGATCCTGACATCTAATAGAGGAGATGGAAGACGCTTAAGAAAAATATGAGGACTGAGGCAAGAATTACAGACTGCGGGTCATGACAGTGTTCTTCCAAACCTACCGTAGAGGAGGGAGTATTTGAACAGACCTAGAAAGATGTGTGAGACTTCTGTTGGCAGAAACAGTGCGGACGTTGGAAAAAACACAAGATACATGATGCCTCTCTTTCTCAGGGAGTCATATACCACAATAGAAGTGGATCCCTTCCAAAAAGAAAGGGATCCCACTAGACCAGTGATAATCCTGAGGCAGAAAAGATGAACGAGGACCCTGGTCATTTAACCATATCTTCAATCTTCCACAACATTAAATGTAAGAATTAAATGTCCAAGCTACATCTCCGTTTTGGAAGACGTCAAGTTACACTTGACATACTTGGATAAATATGACAAAAATTCACTTGCGCACAGAAAGGTGCCAAGTCCCCTTCAGCCTGGTGAGGACTTGAAGAGATGAAGTTTCTTTGAGCCGTAGAGAATAGTCTGGAAGTGGGGGTAGGAGGTGGCATTCTTTTCCAGCCAAAGGTACAAACACCCTCTTAAAAAGAAAGGTGCATTTAGAAGGAATGTGGTCCCCATACATCACCTGTGATTAGCTTTTGGGCAACTTTCATGGACAGGAAGGCTTCCATTCAGGAGCAGACAATTCACTCAATTACCCTGAGGGTCTTAGGTCACCCCCTGAGAATGGGAACAATGTCCCTCAGACCTGCTGAGGAAACTCAATCAACCAACTCAGGTGTGCAATGAAGCGTTTGAAGAGTCATTGAAGGTGCTATTTACTCTCATTGGGTTTTTTTTCTTTCTTTCTTTTTTGGATGGAGGTAGATAACATGTCTTTTACTAGAACCTTCATCTGGGAGATTTTTTGTTTTTCTGTTTGTGGCTTTTACCAGTTCTGTATTCAAAGACCAACACAAAACCCCTATTTACTTTCTGTCCTGGAAAATGCTATCAGCTCTGTGTGGAGCACTTCCTAGAAAGCCCTCCCCTCCCCACTCCCCTAGCAGGGCTCTTCAGTTTGGCTTCAGGAGGATGTTTACCTCTCACACTTAACGTCGAGGTTCAAATCTGGCCAACCTTTTACCAGCCTTGAACACATAAAACCACAGTCTTCCAAGAGGGGCAGTGGGCTCTCCTGGGTGCATTTCAATGATTTCTACCCGCTAACTTTTGCATTTGGAAAATTGCAGAGAACCAGATTATCATGCCATTTGAGACAATTTTGTCAGCTGTGATTTTCCTAAAGTAGGAATCCATATTCAAATATGAGAGCAAGAGGAAATTTTAGCCTAGACGTTAAAGAAAAAAATGAAAAGGGGTGAATAATCTTAGAATTGCAGCAAAGTTTTAGCCTTTCAAAGGGAAAGTGAGGACAAAACTATATCTAATCAAATTCTCACATTGTAAAGAATCTTCTGATTATTCTTTTTTCCCCTCTTTTACACGCATCCAAAATCACTGCTTCTTTGGTGAAGTTTAAAAACGGAATATTTCTGACATATGCTCTCACTGAGTGATTAAAAATGGAAGCCAGAGGGGGAAATACTCTCTGATTTGCACTCAAGCAAAACTAGCCACCAAGGTACATGAAAGAATAGTGAGTGAAATAAATCTCTGTAAGAAGTAACAGAAAGGGAGTGAAAGGTGGGCACTTCTAAAACTTCTCTAGATCAGCAACTCAGTGGGTTTAGCTGGCTAGATTTGCAAACATAGAACCAAAAAGACAGCAGGATCAGACGGCATGGGCAAGTGTTTTGGTGCCAGAAGACCTTGCAGAGAGAGAAGGTTTGTCATCATTTTCAAGGAGTGAGGGGAGGGCAGAGAGAAAAAAGACAACCCTTCTGGTATCCACCCACACAGAAAATTTTTGTACTTCTTACCATGGAAATATTAACTTAGAGGAAGGGAACAGACCCTTGGGGACTTCCATCCTAAAACCTTTCTGAAAGGGTAATGCCCAGAAGCACGTCCGAAGGAAGAGACTGGCAAATGAATTTGTACAGAAACACCAGCAGGATCAGGACACCCGACTTTCCTGCACAAGCTGAACTTACTCACCAGGGAGTCAGACTGCTCACTCTCTCACCTTGTGCAACACAGCCATCCTGGCCTCTCCCAGTCCAGGACCCACTTGTGCAGTCCTTGGCAGAGCCCACGATCTACTGAAACAACACATCGCTGTGTCTATTCCTACTCAAAACACGCAAACTCCCTCAGCATCCTTCGGCGTTCATCTTAGTGCCCATACTTAACATCCTCTTTAAGAGGGGGAGGGATAGCATTAGGAGATACACCTAATGTACATGACGAGTTAATGGGTGCAGCACACCAACATGGCACATGTATACATATGTAACAAACCTGCACGTTGTGTACATGTACCCTAGAACTTAAAGTATAATAAAAATAATAATAATAAAAAAATAAAGTGATGGTGAAGAGAAAAAAAAAATCCTATTTGAATCCCCTGAGGACAGGCACCAGGCACTAGATCCACTTGGGGACCCTGATTATTCTGAGTTAAAATCCCTTCACCATAAAATAAATCTCCAAATTCCTCTTTCTAATGTATCATGAACCAGCACCAGTTGGATGGGTAGCTTTGGAAGACTGCTAAAAAACTTTCCCTACTGGCAATATCTCCCTATTCCTTCTTCCTTCAAAGAGGGGAATTCATAATAGCATTTGCATAAAATTATATGGAAAATATTAAATTCAGGATCCATTCCTTTTGCATTGCAAACACCACCACATTCACAGTAGGTTGACGACTGTTTGTACTGTTAGAACACTCTGCCAGTATAGTGATGTATTTTCTTCAGGCCCCAGGTGTCCATATGCTCCAAGTTTATAGTAAAGTGAGAGACTGGAAAAGAACTCACAAAATATGTACTCCTTCCCCAGTTCCAGGACCGCTCAAGTGCATGGTACTGCACAATCATTTAAACGTTCACTTACACATGGAGATGAACAACTTTTGCTATTGTAGCAAAATTTCATAATGCTTTGAAAAGAGATTTGTTCTAAAATGAAAAGCACTAAAGAAATACAAAGAAAAATATTTTTTCCTGTTGAGGAGTTAGGTGAGAATGTTTCAAGTCCTGAGTTGCAAGACCAGCTTTGCCTCTCACTAACTATCGCGGAAGTTTTTCTGGATACAAAGATTTCATCTGAAACATGAAGTAGGTGAACTAACAGATTTTGAAGGCTCCTTTCACAACTAAAAGTTCATGACCAATGTCTTCATTTAAACACTCACTTATCCACAGCCACTCAAACTACCCTCTCTCTATTACCCAGCCCACTGCAGCCACGGCTGTGGCAAGTACCCAAGCCCAGAGGGGCTCCCAGCTGCTGAGCACTGGGACTTGCTCCAAAATCACATTAAGCTGGCTCTCGTATTTTTAGTTGCCTGCCTCTCTTCTTCCCCCTGTTAGTACAGATTACCCGGAGTTAACTCTCTAGTTGATTCGGCCAAAACTCACCTGGCTGTACAGTGTGGGTGGTTTGCCACACATACAACAATAGGACATTAAAACATCAAAGAGCCCTTGAAACTATCAAGACGAGTGGCCTCCATATAAGAAGATCCAGTAGAATTTAGGGAAAATATTGGATCACTTGTTTCTTTACTTTAACATATGTCTTTTAAACTTCTATTTTAGGGGTGTGTTTTTTATTGTACATAATATATTAGATCTTTACAGATGCGTATTTATAAAATAGTATACATCCATTAAGCATACATGCTAAGTTTCGTTGTTGTTGTTACTTATAGGAGTATGTAATCAAAAACTAAATTCAAACACTAATCATCTAAGACAGCGGTCCCCAACCCCCAGGCCACAGACCAGTACTGGTCCATGGCCTCTTAGAAACTGGGCCACACAGGTGGGCGGCGGGCAAGGGAGCATTCCTGCCTCAGCCCCGCCTCCTGTCAGATCAGCAGCGGCATTAGATTCTCATAGGAGCGCGAACCCTATTGTGAACTACACATGTGAGGGATCTACCCTGTGCGCTCCTTATGAAAATCTAACTAATGCCTGATCTGAGGTGGAATATTTTCATCCCTAAACCACCCCCCTCAATCTCCCCCGTGGAAAAACTGTCTTCCAGGAAACCCGTCTCTGGTGCCAAAAAGGTTGGGGACTGTTGATTTAAGATGCTGAGCCAAGTTCTGTCCACCACCTGTTTCTGTAAATGAAGTTTTATTGGGACATAGCTACGCCCATGCATTTACATAGTATCTTTGGCTGTTTTGACACTACAATAGCAGAGTTCAGTTGTTGCATCAGAGAGGGTATGGCCCACAAATCCTAAAATATTTTCTGTCTGGCCCTGTATGGAAAAAATTCACTAACCCTTGATGTAGACTAATCCCATTTTGATGGGTGAAGGAATTGAAGCCCAGAGATGTTCAGTACATTACCAAAACAGACTAGAACCAGGGCTCTCCTTCAAAGCATTCTTTAGCCAGTGCTTTGTACACATAATCACACTGTCATCCTCAAACCTCATGTTCTTTCAGATCTTTTGACATCCAAACTAAGATACTTTTAGGCTAAATTTTATTTCACCCACAAATGGCTGCTTCTACCAGAGCTCACCTCTCGGCCTTCCCCCTTCCCTCATTCTCCCAGCTGGGTTGCTGCAGCTTCCATAGTGGGTAGCCTGCCCCTGCCAAAAAGTGCTGTACATATTACTCATCTGCTGTTTGTACCAAACAGAAGATCACCTGGGTTTCTTCCTTTTCTTCACACACTATAATGACTATGCTGTATTTCTTAAAATACTTAGAAATGCAGCGACCAATAACATGTTAACTTATTTGGAATATCCAACACAGGCATTAGTACTGGTAACATAATGAAAATCAGTCAATGTCCACCTCTTTGACCATATAAACTTTATAGAGTCAATAAGCAGTTGCTGGTACAGGAGGTCTTCCATCATGGGGAACTAATTTGGGACTGAGTTTCATAATAGAATTAGTTAGGGTAGCAGTTTCCCAAGTGTTGTCTCATAGCAGCAGCAGCACCAGCAGCAGCAGCAGCATCACCTGGGAACTTGTTAGAAATGCAAAGTCTCAGATCCTACCCCCAAACTCCTGAATCAGAAACTCTGGGGTGGGGGGTCACAGGTATCTGAGTTTTAACAAGTCCTCCCGTTGATTCTTATGCTTGCTAAAGCTTGAAAAGTATTGATGGGAGGGATTTAGCATCACAACTAAGGACCAGGTGCCAGAAGGATAGGACCTTTTCTACCATAATCACTCTTCCCTAAAGTCTCCATTCCTGCCACCATTCACGGCATGTTTCTATTTGCTGGAGCTCCAGGAAGAGATACCACTTCTTTGCCTTCCATGGAGCAGTAAATATAAGAGTGACCTTTGGGCACTGAATGGAAAAAGAAATTCCAGCTTGCTCTGTGACCATTGTTCCTTCCCTCAATTATGATCATTTTACACTGCAAAACTCATTGCAAACTAATTGTATTTCTAAAGGTTTATCAAGGACCTACTAAGTACAAAACTCTACATAAACATGAATCCTGTACATCGATCTCAGCGAACACTGAACCAGTACTATGGAGTATACAATCAAATGAAGGAGATACGTTTTCAGCTTAAAAAAAAAATCACATGCAAACAAATATTAGGAAAATCCAAATCGAGTGCTTTGAAGCCAAGAAACAAGTTGCTACATGGATGTGTCAAGAAAAGAACTTGACCAAATGGGAGAGTTGGGGATGCTTCCCTGGGGAGCTGACATTTCAGCCGATCTATCTGCAGACAAGATTTTAAAAAGGGAGAAAGCATTGTCCACTTAGAGAAATAAGTAGGTGCAAAAGCCCTATAGCAGAAGGATAATAATATTTTAAAGAACTGAAAGCAGACCAGTGAAGCTGAAGCTCAGAATGAGGATGGAATGGCATAAGAGGAGGTAGGGGAAGTAAGAGGCGCCCACATTAAAGATTTTGTTTATTGTTCCAACAGTGAGATCACTCTGGCTGCTGTGTGGGAAACTGGAAGGAAGCTAGAATGAAGTGACCATTGTAGTTTTCCAGGCCAGACATGAAGGTAGGTTAGGTTAGGGGAAAATGGAGAGAAGTAAATAGGTTTTGGAAGACACTGAAGCAATAGCAACATAGAAGGTTTGGTGACATTGAGTATGAGAAAGAAGTGGTCAAGGATGATTACTTAGTGTCTGGTGTGGGAAACTCGATAACTGCTCACAGATATAGAGAGCAGAGGAGCAGGTAGGGTGAGATTAGGGTAGGTGTAGGAAATCTGTGAGGTCTGTTTTGAATGGGTATGTTTGAGGTTCGTTGATATTTACAAATGGAAAGTTTCGGTAAGCAATAGCAGAGTTATTAAGGAGTGCAGAGAGAGATATAAGCTGGACATATAAAATTGATAATCATAGGTATATAGATAATAATTGAAGCTATAGGTTCAGATAAAATTACCCATGGAGAACATATAGAGTGAGAAGAGTGAGGCAAACTCTGCGGGAAATACACATAGTCAGATATATGATGGAGAGTTTCCTCTCAAAAAAGAATGAAAAGAAAGACTGGAGAGGTTGAGAGAAATCAAAAGAGCAGGCATTACAAAAAGCAACTGAAGAAAATGTTTCCAGAGGGAAAACGTGTTCAAGATCTCTACTCCCAGGATGGAACTTCAGGAAGTGTCGCCATTTTGTATGAGATATGGCAGTAAACGGGAACCTTGGCAAGGAATGTGCTGAAGCTAGAAAAATTGTCAGAATTTTTTCAGGGGAAAAAAAAAAAAAAGATTCTGCTCTGTTAAAACTTATCACTCAATTTTGAAGATTCCAATCTTTTCTAAGGATTAAATCAGTCATTCAAATTCAAACAAACAAAAAGAAATATTTGATTACATTTGTTTCTGTATAGTAAGTGACATGCAGAAGCCTCTATCACCTAAGTTTTCTTCCCAAAGGCTGCATTAGGGACTCAGATTTTTGGACAGTAATGGAAAGCTCCTTTCTTGGTGCTAGCTAAGACAACAAATACAAATGTCTTGACTCTGAAACCACGCCATAGGAGAATAGTGTCAAGCAATGTCAAATACAGCTCAGTGAAAGTAGGAATTGGCACAATAGCCGAGTTACTGCTTTAGATTCACAGAGTTCCTTTTAATAACAGTTTCTAAAACTTTCCACCTGGTCTGTTGATCATTACCTCCTGTCAAACCTACTCTATACCCAAAGAATTAACACAGACAAGTGTAATGACTTGGCCAAGATAACACAAGTCAGGGAGGTCTTGAGGGCAAAGGTAATCTGCCAGGGCAAGGCTTATATCTTATTCTTCTCATCAATGTAAATAAAAGTTAGAATATGAGCATTTAGGGGTAGTTATTGCCTGAGAAGTGATTTGAGGAAGTGGTATATACACAGAAAGAGTAATTGAGCAGTACACTTAGAACTTGTATACTTCACTGTATATGTGTTATACTTCACCAAAAATAAAATAAACAGGAACATAAATACTATTTGATTTCAAAATATTTACCTGGGTTTGCCTGACCTGAGGCTGTCACCAGTTGTACCAAACCATTAGCTTCATTTTCACTTAATTTTGCATGATTATTTTGGCCAGAATAGTGGGTAGTGGGTGTGATTGTCCTTAAAGGCCTGAACCTGTAACATATCTTCTGCATTAGGCTACCAGGCACTTAAGACACATCTATCATATTTAGTCATCGCTTAAATCCAGTGAGGTAGTTTATATTGTTCTGATTTCACAGATGAGGAAATTGAGATACCAAGAGGCTAAATAACTTACTATATGTATCTGAGTCCAAAACCGTGATCTTTTCAATAAATCCAACATGAAATAAAGAAATATTGCCCAGGAAGAAGTATGACCAACTGGCAAGCTCCATCAGTAGCCAAAGTGAGGACACAAGGAAGACCAACCAAGAAGGAAGGCAGAAAAAGGGAACGGACCCAGACTGTGGGAACAAAGCCTGCATATGTGTGGGAAGCATGGCAAAAGTTGTTATGCAGAGGATATTTTTGAAAAAGTAAAACACGTAGAAAGAAGACACAAAGAGATAATTTTAACTGTTTAAAGAAGATTACATCAGTCTAACTTTTAGCCACTTTTGAACCCAAAGAGGACAGTCAAACTAGAAACGTGTTTTATTTCTAGACAAATTTTCTGCAGCTGTTTTAACAAATTATTACACAATTATTTTCAAATGAGTCTGTCACATCATTAATTTGGCTTTTTGGTCACCTTTTCTAAATGTTTTCCTTGGGTCTGGTCACTTGCTGAACTCTCATTTAGTTGCGATAAATGATTATCTTTCAGTTTTTAGGTATACCATCATATAATCCACAAATAAGGATAATTCCACTCTTTCTTTTCAATTTGTATGCCTCTTATTTGTATTTCTTGGCTTATTGCATTGGCTGGACTTTCTAGTTCAATGTTGATTTGTTACAGTAATAAGAAATATTCTTTTCTCTAATGGAAATGCTTCTAATTTTACATTTGTATCCTCCTTTCCTATATTTCAAAGTCTCTCTTGTGTTCCACCTCTTTCTTTGCTTTTACTGTGCTTATATCTATCTTGTAGAAAAATATTGAAAAAACAGTGAACTAAGTTTCTGGTCCCATGGAAAATGAAGGCTTCCAGCCTCCCAGCTGGGTTCTTGAAGCACCTGAATCCAGGGAATCCCCAGAGCACAGGGGAGGGAGAAGGTGAACATAAGCATACACCATCACCACCCACGTAGAAGAGGCAAATGTTCACCTTGTAAAGAGTGGAGAAGCCAGGATGGGAGTCTAGGAGAGCCTGTGTGCCACATGGTCCATGTATCAAGGGGCCGGCACCAGTCTCTGGTTTCAGATACAGGATCTGGGCACCGATTTGTCTGTTCATTACCATGTGCAGAGGTCACTGGGCATTTTCATGTGAACCAGAGTTTGTCATCTATTTGGATTCGTGGACTAACAACGAGACCTGACTCTAAAGAGATGTTTCCTGCATTATGAAACATGCCATTAATAATTAAGAGGAATTTTGTTTTCCTTATTTTTTTTCTTTTGAGATGGAGTCTTGCTCTGTCACCCAGGTTGGAGTGCAGTGGCGCCATCTTAGCTCACTGCAATCTCTGCCTCCCAGGTTCAAGCAATTCTTCTGCCTCCCAGGTTCAAGCAATTCTCCTGCCTCAGCCTCCTGAGTAGCTGGGACTACAGGTGCCCACCACCACACCCAGCTAATTTTTATATTTTTAGTAGAGACGGGGTTTCACCATGTTAACCAGGCTGGCCTCGAACTCCTGACCTCAGGTGATCTGCCCGTCTCAGCCTCCCAAAGTGCTGGCATTACAGGTGTGAGCCATTGCGCCCAGCCTAAAGTCGGTTATTAATACTAAACAACTTTTCTGCCTCACAGCATCACCATCACTACCCTAAGGATTTGAAAAATCAGAAGTATTTCCCTCACTGAGGCAGGAAGTCTTTAATCACCTCTGACTTCTGACCTCCCATCCATTACACCTCTCCTTTGGCAGAATATGGAGACCAACAGAAATGCTTCAGACTACATAAGAATCACAGTCTCCTGGCACATTGAGAAACTACAGAACAGGAAAAAAATTCTTTTACAGCTTTTATCAGTTGCTACTTAGTAATATATTTACAACATTCAAAATATGTATACATGAGGAAATTGGGCATAAGTATGATGTAATTTAAATATATATATACACATAATGGTTTTCTTGATTTGCCTGAGATCCTTGGCACATGCATAGCAACTATAACATCTAAGAAGTTATAGATTTAAGTAACCCCAAGCAGAATCTGATTGCCAGGTGCCCCAGGTTCCCCTGAGAAAGTTTCGCCACTGATGAATCAGACATCACAGATATGCATATACCAATATGTGTATATATACCAATATCTTTTTTAAAGAACAAAGAGTTTCCCTGTCTGAAAATCACTACTGCATTGGATGGCTGTGATGATCCCACTGAGAGACAATGTACTTCAGAAGACAGTTCTCCCATTCCATACTCCAGCTCCTCCAGTTCTAGGGAGATCTGCCTACCTTTTTCCTTCCCCAACATCCAGACCAGAAAAGGCAGTCAGATTTACAGAAGGAAATCAGAGGTGGGTGCTTTAGTTTTTGACATCTTAGATTGAGAAAGGAAGAAAAGGGGAAGAGAAATCAAACTATGCCTCCAAAACCAAGAACACAAGAATAATAAGAAGAACAAATAAAGCATTTGATACAGAAAGAAAACAAAGCAATCTATGAGGACCAGTGCTATCAGCTTCTTTAAATTACTGAGTGGAGAGTGAGAGGTGGTTGTCCCATAAGCAAGTGGTGAAGTGAAGATACAAACATAGCGGGGATTCCTGAAGAGTCATTCTCTAAGACAAGACTTGGCCCCGATGGCTTCTTACTAGCAGTATTTTCTTTTTGAGTCATGACTTTGCTTTTATAGAAATAGTCACAGCCAAAATATTTTAAAAGTTAACCATTTGAAGAAGAACAAAAACTTTCCTTTATCCACTCTATCTCCTCATCTTAGGGAACTTTTAAAAGTTAAAACTTCAGCAAGTTGGATGTTTTTCTCCCTTTTTTTTTTTAATTGAGCTAAAATATATACAGAGAAAAGTACACATTTCATAATGTACAATGGGAAGAATCGTCGAAAATTAACACCCCCTGATAACTAGCACCCAGTTTAAGAAACAATGTCACCAGCATCCCTCTTGCCCCTTTCCAGTAAATAATTCAAAGGCACCCATTATTTTGACCTCTACCAGCATTATCTGATTTTGTCCTTCAAAAACAATTGGATTATACTGTGTGTACTGTTTTATCTGTCTTGTTTGTGAGCTGCACTCACATTTTTGTGTGTGGTTTTAGGTCATTCATCTTTATTGCTGTGTTACATTCTATTATGTGCATATATCACACTATAATTGCTCCAATTTATTGTTTGTGGGCATTTGTGTCCACAACTAGAAATTGTGGGCATTTCTAGTTTTGGCTTTTACAAATAGTGCAAATAGTGCTGCCGTAAACACTCTAGCACATGTCATTCAGGGTACATTTTATTCCAGCCTTTAAAATTAAGGAGAATACCATTGGTGAAAAGGAGAAAAATATTGTATTAGAATCTAAATGATGGATACTTAAAATATCAGCCTTATGATTGCATATTTGAATATAATTATGAAAATATGCTTCTGAAATTAAACTCTAAAAACTATAATCCTATAATAATAAAATAAGAATTCTACTGAAAAGGAAAAGTTAACATCTACTTTTAAAACAGCAAGTACAAAAGGATAAATGTTTGAGGTGATGGATACCTCATTCTCCATGATGTGATTATTACGCATCACATGCCTGTTTCAAAATATCTCATATATCCCATAAATATATATACCTACTATGTACCCAGAACAATTAAAAATAAAATTTTTTTAAGTAAAATACTTTTTCTTTAAAAATAAAAATAAAATAACAAATGCATGTGCCAAAGTAATACAAAGAAGCTAATAGTACAGGTCTTTTTCTTTTTTTCACTTCTCATACTTATTTATTTCCATTAAGAAATAGAACTACCAAGAACAATTAAAAATAAAACTTTTTTAAATGAATAAAATTCTTTTTCTTTAAAAAATAAAAATAAAATAACAAGTGCAAGTGCCAAAGTAATACAAAGAAGCTAATAGCACAGGTCTTTTTCCTTTTTTAACTTCACATACTTATTTATTTCCATTAAGAAATAGAACTACCAAATCCACAGCCAATACCCTTTGAAAACCACCACAAGAAAAGGATGCCCTCTCTCACCACTCCTATTCAAAATAGTATTGGAAGTTCTGGCCAGGGCAATCAAGCAAGAGAAAGAAATAAAGGGTATTCAAACAGGGAGAAAGGAAGTCAAATTGTCTCTCTTTGCAGGTAACATAATTGTATATTTAGAAAACCCAATTGTCTCAGCCCAAAATCTCCTTAAGCTGATAAGCAACTTCAGCAAAAATCAATGTGCAAAAATCAGAAATTTCCCACACACCAATAATAGACAACAGAGAGCCAAATCATGAGCGAACTTCCATTCACAATTGCTACAAAAAGAATAAAATACCTAGGTATAGAACTTACAAGGGATGTGAAGGACCTCTTCAAGAAGAACTACAAAACACTGCTCAAGGAAATAAGAGAGGACACAAACAAATGAGAAAACATTCCATGCTCATGGATAGGAATAATCAATATTGAGAAAATGGCCATACAGCCCAAAGTAATTTATAGATTCAATGCTATCCCATCAAGCTACCGTTGACTTTCTTCACAGACTTAGAAAAAACTACTTTAAATTTCATATGAAACCAAAAAAGAGCCCATATAGCCAAGACAATCCTAAGCAAAAAGAACAAAACTGGAGGCGTCATACTACCTGACTTCAAACTATACTTCAAGGCTACAGTAGCCAAAACAGCATGGTACTGATACCAAAACAGATATACAGACGAATAGAACAGAACAGAGTCCTCAGAAATAATACCACAAATCTACAACCATCTGATCTTTGACAAACCTACAAAAACAAGCAATGGGGAAAGGATTCCAATATTTAATAAATGGTGCTTGGAAAACTGGCTAGCCATATGCAGAAAACTGAAACTGGACCCCTTCCTTACACCTTATACAAAAATTAACTCAAGATGGGTTAAAGACTTAAACATAAGACCTAAAACCATAAAAACCCTAGAAGAAAACCTAGGCAATACCATTCAGGACATTGGCATGGGCAAAGACTTCATGACTAAAACACCAAAAGCAATGGCAACAAAAGCCAAAATTGACAAATGGGATCTAATTAAACTAAAGAGCTTCTGTACAGCAAAACAAACTATCATCAGAGTGAACAGGCAACCTACAGAATGGGAGAAAATTGTTGCAATCTATCCATCTGACAAAGGGCTAATATCCAGAATCTACAAGGAACTTAAAAAAATTTACAAGAAAAAAACAACCCCATCAAAAAGAGGGCAAAGGATATGAACAGACACTTCTCAAAAGAAGACATTTATGTGGCCAAAAAATACACGAAAAAAATCTCATCATCACTGGTCATTAGAGAAATGCAAATCAAAACCACAATAAGATACCATCTCACACCAGTTAGAATGGTGATCATTAAAAAGTCAGGAAACAACAGATGATGGAGAGGATGTGGAGAAATAAGAATGCTTTTACACCGTTGGTGGGAGTGTAAATTAGTTCAACCATTGTGGAAGACAGTGTGGCAATTCCTCAAGGATCTAGAACCAGAAATACCATTTGACCCAGCAATCCCATTACTGGATATATACCCAAAGGATTATAAATCATTCTACTATAGGCACACGTATGTTTATTGCAGCACTATTCACAATAGCAAAGACTTGGAACCAACCCAAATGCCCATCAATGGTAGACTGAATAAAGAAAATGTGGCACATATATACCATGGAATACTAAGCAGTCATAAAAAAGGATGCGTTCATGTCCTTTGCAGGGACATGGATGAAGCTGGAAACCGTCATTCTCAGCAAACTAACACAGGAACAGAAAACCAAACACCACATATTCTCACTCGAAAGTGGGAGTTGAACAATAAGAAGACAGGGACACAGGGAGGGGAACATCACACACTGGGGCCTGTCAGGGGGTGGGGAGGCTAGGGGAGGGATAGCATTAGGAGAAATACCTAACATAGATGACAGGTTCTTGGGTGCAGCAAACCACTATGGCACGTGTATACCTATGTAACAAACCCATTTGCTTTGCACATGTATCCCAGAATTTAAAGTATAATAAAAAAGAAAAAAAAATAGAACTACTATATGATTCAGCAGTTTTATTACTGGCTATATATCCAAAGGAAATGAAATCTGTAAGTCAAAGAGATAGCTGCACTCCCATGTTCATTGTAGCACTATGTATGGAATCAACCAATGAGTCCATCAACAGACGAAAAATGAAAATATGGTATATTTACAAAATGGAATACTATTCAGCCTCAAAAGAGAAGGAAATTTTGTCATTTGCAAAAACACATATGAACCTGGAGGATATTAGTTTAAGTGAAATAAGCCAGGCACAGGAAGACAAATACCACATCATCTCACTTATGTGTGGAATCTAAAAATGTTGGATTCAGACACAAAGAGGAGAATTGTGATTAGTAGGAGCTGGCAGAGAGGGGAGGGGGTTGGGGAGATGTCAGTCAAAAGATACAAAATTTCAGTTAGGAGGAATAAGTTCAAGAGATCCATTGTATAATACGGTGACTCTAGTTAATAAAAGTATATACTTGAAAGTTGCTGAGTAGATTTTAAGCATTTTCACAGCAGGCCAAATTTTTATGAGACTCTTAAACCTGCATATTATGGCCAGTGGAACTTAGCTATTCACAAATGTGAGGTGCTATCATTAGGAATAAATTTTTGTTTATAAATCCCCTTATATTTGGTCCCCAAAACACTCATTTATTCCCACCAGGAACAAGCACTCAAACCACAACAAAGTATGATATTCAGAAGATTTACTAGCTGAAGAAAGTCAGTCAGTCCAAGAAATGTGTATGACACCTTACCTCTATCTTCTCCTGGGTTCAGATCCTTAACTCGCTAATTCACTGTAATGGGAGTTAGCAACCCATGGCCCACAGGACAAATCCAGACCACAGTCTGCTTTCATAGAGCCTACAAGCGAAGAATGGCTTCCCATTTTTAAGTAATTGAAAAAAATCAGACAAAGATTTTCATACTATATAAATTATATAAAATTATGTTTTATAAAATTATATGTAAATTATTTAAAATAAAAATCAGTGGCCTTAAATAAAGTTTTCTTGGAAGAGAGCCACACTTATTCACTCACTCTTTGTCTATAGCTGTTTTTTGCTACAATGGTCAAGTATTCTGACAGAAACCATATGACCTGCAAAACCCAGAGTAGTTCTCTCTGACCGTTTATAGAAAAAGTTTGCCAACTCCTGCACTGCATAAAGTCTGGCTCTTTCCATCCTACAGTCTGAGAGCTTCATATGTCATAATGTACTCGGTATAATTCAAATGCAATATCGTTAAAAAGGACAAAAGCAAACATTTATACTGGATTTTGTGGGACAAACCTTATTTGAAATGTTCCGCCATGCTGTCTATATGTAATATTCTAATGGTTGGGTAACGCCAATACTTACAAGCAATATCTCCAAATTTCCTCTTTCATCTAGAAGAGACAAAAATTCTTGTTCAGAGAACGCATGCCTTGATTTGGGGCTAAGAAACATGCTCACTGAGCCTTTGGTGCTCCTTATACTTGGATTTAACCTGAAGGTAAAAGTCTGACAGAAACAAGTAACCAGAAAAGCACAAACATTGAAACACTCTCGGAAAATCTCAGCCAATTACATGTTTCTTTTAGATTGGTAGAAATGATTCAGCTCCTCCAGTAACAATTTCTTTTGCCATGGGAAAGAAATCTACTCCACCTAACTGCGAATGTTTTTAAACTAAATTTCCTTCTCAAAGGGTTACCACATCTACTGTTACAAACATAACTCATTGTAAACTGTTTTTAAATCTTTTTAAATTTATTGAAGGTGGGGGGCAGGTAGGGAGGTTAGTCTAGAATGTAGAAAAGCTACATTCTAGCTAAAGAGGTTAGTCTCACCTAGCCTTTCAGTTGGTCTAGAATGTAAAATGGCAGCCATAATGACAAGTTGCATTGGATCTCAATAGAGACCTAAGTGCTTTGCAAAACAAGAATGCCATTTCCAAAGCAGCATCCTGAAATGTTTAGATGTTGATGATGGAAACCACTCGCATCCTCCCCAGCGAGTTTCTCAGAAGGGGCAGCTGGAGAGGGGGAAGGGGCAGCTGGAGGAGGGTAAGAGGGGACAGCTGGAGGAGGGGAAGGGGCAGCTGGAGGAGGGGAAGAGGGGACAGCTGGAGGAGGGGAAGGGGCAGCTGGAGGAGGGGAAGGGGCAGCTGGAGGAGGGGAAGAGGAGACAGCTGGAGGAGGGGAAGGGGCAGCTGGAGGATGGGAAGGGGGGAGCTGGAAGATGGGAAGGGGGACGGGTGGAGGAGGGGAAGGGAGGGCAGCTGGAGGAGGAGGAGGAGGTCAGCTGGAGGAGGGGAAGGGGGAGCTGGACGAGGGGAAGGGGCAGCTGGACGAGGGGAAGGGGCAGCTGGAGGAGGGAAAGGGGTAGCTGGAGGAGGGAAAGGGGCAGCTGGAGGAGGGGAAGGGGCAGCTGGAGGAGGGGAAGGGGCAGCTGGAGGAGGGGAAGGGCAGCTGGAGCAGGGGAAGGGGCAGCTGGAGGATGGGAAGGGGGGTGGGTGGAGGAGGGGAAGGGGGGCAGCTGGAGGAGGGAAAGGGGGGAGCTGGAGGATGGGAAGGGGGGTGGGTGGAGGAGGGGAAGGGGGGCGGCTGGAGGATGGGAAGGGGGGTGGGTGGAGGAGGAGGGGGTCAGCTGGAGGAGGGGAAGGGGGAGCTGGAGGATGGGAAGGGGGGTGGGTGGAGGAGGGGAAGGGGGGCAGCTGGAGGAGGGGAAGGGGCAGCTGGAGGAAGAGAAGGGGCAGCTGGAGGAGGGGTAGGGCCAACCAACTGGAGGAGTTCATTATCAGATTATGTTTTAAAGGAAATAAACCTACTACCTTTTCTCAGATATTTAAAATAACTACCATAGGAAATGGTGAAATAGGGGAGGACATTAGACTCAAGAGGGAATAGCTTATTATAGTCTCAGATTTCTCTAACTCATCAGCCACAAAATATACTCTGAGGAGGCTCCATTCATTACGCAGGATCCATGTGATACATGACAAGTAAAAGGTGGGCTTCAATTCCCAACGGGCCTGCGTGCTTATTAGTGAGACATGGCAGAACTTCATTCTAATAGGCATTTCTAAATGAAACTACTATGGAAAACATGAGAGAAAAAAAAAATCATACCCTGAAATCATACTAGGAGTAGGAGGAGACTCAAACGTACTTTTCCTACAGGGTTCTCAGTTGCTTTTGCTAAATGAGGCAAACAGCTCTGCTCTATAGGTTATAGCTTCTGTGGATTGGAGAATGAAGCAGAAATTACTGTGTTTTTCTCAGTTGCAGAAAAGGTAACTGAAATAGACAAGTTCTGCACCTAAGGCAGTGACTGAGCCTACAGACTCTGAGCACCAGGAAGACTGCATCAGACAGGGAAGGATCAGACAGACAGCCATGGTGTGGATGGAGCACTAGATGAGCTGGGAGACACAGGAAACAGCACAGTAGTAGAGAGAGTGAGACTGACAAGCCTTCTGTGAAAATACATCCACAGAATTCGCCAAGGACTTCTCATAGAGGGTTCTAACATCCATATTTTGTTGTGGCCAAGTTTCCAAGAGGAAAGTTTAAGGAACAGAGTGTTTCGTTTTTTTCTTTAATGTGTGATTAGACATCTCAAGGGAACACCTCTTCCCAACATAACTATGATCTCATTGTACCAACCACAGACTTGTGCAGATGAGCTCTCAGCCTCTCACCTAGTTTTCCTCATTGTCAAGAGCACTCACTTAAGTGAGAGTTTCCCAGGGATTATGGTCTGTGGTCTTGAAAAAACGCCCAAGGAACACACTGGATAGAAACAGACAATTTGGGCCCATTAGACTCTTCTGGCTCAGGAGAACATGGCACGCTGGCCATTCCACACACTCTCTACCTTCTCCCCCCAACCTAGGTCACATGCAGACAAGCTTCCCTCATCTGTACATACCACAGACTTAACTTTCACCACTGAGTAGGGGAGGATTTCTCAACGCACCATTGCCCTTTGGCAATTCCTTGTTGAAATATGTATTTCTGGGCCTGCATGTACCTTAGGGTTCATGCACTTAGTGATTCTTTCTGTTTTATAAAGCTAATTGCCTCTGTAGTAATTTCGACACCCTTAGGTGCCACGACAGTCTGTGTTTTTGGAAATGTGAGCACTCATTCAAACTGACTTCAGAGCTATAATTTATGGAACAGACTGAGTCACTGATCTCAGTTGGCTGCCTTTGTCCTGGTGCACTTCCTTCTTTTCTAAAGGGAATTTTCTTTAAAGAAGAAAAAATCACTTTTATATTACTTGCTGTAGAACATTTTTGAAAGGGAGTTTTCTTGGAAAATTATACAAATCCAATGGTGAAGTTCTCATAGCGCAAAAAGTCTGCTCTTAGCTACATGTTATGAACATTTACAAAGAACCTAGAGAAAATCTTATATAGTGGAAATTGTTTTTAAGATATTTTAATAAAAAAATTTAGGGGTCTGCCACTACCTAGTACTAGCCATTTAACCTCTCTGGGCCTTACTAGCCAACAATTACAAAATAAATTAGTTGGATAACATAATTGTATTTTATCATGCTGAGAATAAATATAAAATGAAAAATGTTTGTTTGTTTGTTTTCTGAGACAGAGTCTCCCTCTATTGCCCAGGCTGGAGTGCAGTGGCACAATCTTGGCTCACTGCAACCTCCACCTCCCAGGTTCAAGCGATTCTCCTGCCTCAGCCTCCCAATTAGCTGGGATGACAGGCATGTGCACCACCACGCCCAACTAATTTTTGAATTTTTGGTAGAGATGGGGTTCCACCATATTGGCCAGGCTGGTCTCGAACTCCTGACCTCAGGTGATCCATCTGCCTCAGCCTCCCAAAGTACTGGGATTACAAGTGTGAGCCACTGTGCCTGGCAGAAAACTGTTTTTTTTTTTTTTTTTTTTTTTTTTTTGAGACGGAGTCTCGCTCTGTCACCCAGGCTGGAGTGCGGTGGCCGGATCTCTGCTCACTGCAAGCTCCGCCTCCCGGGTTTACGCCATTCTCCTGCCTCAGCCTCCCGAGTAGCTGGGACTACAGGCGCTCACCACCTCGCCCGGCTAGTTTTTTGTATTGTTTTAGTAGAGACGGGGTTTCACCGTGTTAGCCAGGATGGTCTCGATCTCCTGACCTTGTGATCCGCCCGTCTCGGCCTCCCAAAGTGCTGGGATTACAGGCTTGAGCCACCGCGCCCGGCCAAAACTGTTTTTAATACTACAATTAAATATGTATCCTAGTAAGATTTTTAAAATCCTGATTTACAAACCTACATAATAGGAGGTAAATACAAATGTTATATGTCAATTTATATAGGAAGAATCCTTTTCATAGCCAGTTGATGCAGGAATCTCTCAAAATGTGATCCAATTCACAAAATTGATCCAATTCACCAAAACTTATGAATGTAACTACTCTGGATCCCTCAAAGTGCTTGAATATGATGCCTTCGATGTATACATTGATCAATACATTAAAACCTATCAGATATATTGATGTCCTGAACATTTTCTAGACATCTAATTTAATCATCAGTAACCCATAATTTACAGATAAACTGGGGGTCGACAGGATGACTGCTGTTTAAGGTCACACAGGGAGTGAGCTGGTGCCAAGGTTTGAATCCCACCTGAGGCTGACATAACCATTCACTACTAACTCTTCGTGCTTTATACAGTTTGGTTCCTGTGATTCCTTATTTTGTCACAAAAGGAGATCTGGTCAAGTATATTCATTCTTTTAAAATGGATTTTTGGTTTAAGTTCCTTCTTCCTCCATTCCCTCTCCCAACTCCTTTCAATTTTAATGTTCTTTTCCCTTTTGTGGCTGGGTTTAATTCTACACAGACTTCTTAGGAAAACTGTGTTCGTGTAAAACTGAAGAGTCCAAGAGCTTCCTCACTGGAATAAGCAGGTCTCATGTGAGGGTGGGGAGCTCTTGAGGAGGGGAAGTGGCTCACTTCAGGAAGTCCTGAGAAGGGATTTTCTTACATACATGTGCAAGTTTTTATGTATCTGCATACTTTACTCTCTTTAGTTAATGTAAAATGTTACAACTGCTGTTTTCTTTTCTAAAGGAAGAGTTTCACGTGCATTCTATCTCTCTTACTAAACGCAAGCAATCACCAGATCTCTTGTCATTCTACAGAAGCAATTAATCAAAATGGTGCCTTCCAAATTGTTGTCTTCCCAGTTATGTCTATAAGCAAATTGAGACCTGCCAAATATCAGTCTCAAAAATCCGTATTTTTCCTGCATGCGTAACTGCTGCACTGATGCTGTGTCTTGAGAGCAAATAGTATTCAGTGCCAAAGCCTTAGGAAGGTCATTTTTTTTTCTCATTCTCATGTTTTCTTTCTAACCTACCACTCACAGAGTCACAGGAACTTCTGAGAGCCTTCTATTTTAGACCTATATTTCAGGGGAAAAAATTGGCAGAATGTCACCTATTTAAATGGCTACTAATTCCTTTAAATTGATTGTTTTTTCCCATTGAATATTCCTGATTTCTGATTGAGCAATATCTTGAAATTTCAAAAGTTGGCATGCTGGTAGTTTCCTTATGTTCCACACATTTTCGAGCACATTGAAAGTGACTGTTCCCTGTTTCCAGAGGATGAGGACAGTGGTACCATGTTCCTTCATCAGCTTGCACAGTCAGCCCGATGGTCCTCAGACGGATTGTTCACAGTGTGGCAGATTGTCTTGACTGCACATTCTTCTCTTGGCTCTGAAGTCTTCCGCTTAAACAAGTTATTTCATTGACATTAACAGGATCTTCTTACCCTGGCCCAACACTAACTGGAAGAAAAACCTTTTTAGGATTTGTCTTTCTCTGCCACAGACAAAGTGTGACCCCAGAAGCTTGAAATGGGCACCATTTTGTAAAGCTAGGCCTCCGCATTACCCTGAAATTCATGATACCTTGGGAACCAGGTGTGCAGTCAAAAATAACAGCTTTTATTTCTGTAACTTTTATTTCTGTAGCTCTTATTTCTGTTCACTTAGAGTGAACAAAACTCATTTACATACATTATTTCATTGATTCTAACAATAATCCTGTGAGGTAAGCAGGACAGACACTTATTGCTATTTTTCAAATAAGGAAACCAAATTCAAATAAATTGTTATTATTCATAAAATGATAGTAACCAATACCATATAGGGTGTTTGGTGCACAAAGCGCTTTCCTGTGCACAAACTCAATTGTACTGACAGCAACACCGCAAGGAACTCAGACAAATTATCCCCCTGTTTCAGCTGAAGAAGCAGATGAATAAAGGGATTCCTTATTAGGATTTTTGCTCACAAATGTTTCTACCAAGCTCTTTGCAGAACACACCCTCTCAGGAACTGCCCCTCCTGGTGGGCAGCTTCAGGGACTGCTTGCTGCAACACGTTCTGCTTGCTAGCTCTGACCCCACCCTTCCTCCCACTCACTCCCAAACCCACCGTGAGCCTCAATGCAGCTGTGGAGAACAACTCAATTCGATATATTTTTATTGATAATTTGAATAAAGGTAACATAAATAACATGACTTAAATTTTGGAAAATAGACAAAGAATAAAAAAACCAACAAGTCCCATGACCTCAATCTCTGTATTAGGCCAAGTTTCCTCTAGCTTTCTTTCCCCCATGCATCTGCTTTTCTTCTATTTGTAATCATAAGATCAATTTGTGTACATTTTAAATCTGCATTTCCACTTGACAGAGTATTCTTTTTTTTTTTTTTTTTTTTTTGGAGACAGGGTCTATCTCTGTCTACCAGGCTGGAGTGCAGTGGCGCAATCTTGGCTCACTGCAACCTCCACCTCCTGGGTTCAAGTGGTTTTCCTGCCTCAGCCTCCCAGAGATCACACGCATGCACCCACCACACCCGGCTAATTTTTGTATTTTTAGTAGAGACAGAATTTCACCATGTTGGCCAGGCTGATCTTGAACTCCTGACCTCAAGTGATCTGCCCGCGTTGGCCTCCCAAAGTGCTGGGATGACAGGCAATCTTCTCATTTTCTAATCGCTGAGGACACATAGCTCAGACATGTGAGTATAGATAATTTTTCTTCTATGTTTCAAGTTCAATGTTATTTAAAGACTTTATAAAATCTATAGTCCTTATTGTAACAACACAAGAGAAGCTACAGAAACTGGATGACTGTGGTTTCAAATCATAAATGTTTCCTCTTGATTCTAGACTCCTATGGAAGTCTAGATTCAAGTAACTGTCGCACTCACTGTTGAATCTCTAATGCCTATTGCCATATGTGGCACAGTAAACATGCAATAAACACATATTGGCTGAGTAAAGAAACTAATGATATCAGAGTAACTAGAAGTTATTGACTCCTACCTCAAGCAAGCAGGCTGACTGGAAGAACTTAGTTTGCTGAAGACACCTGTTTGAGAGGAAGTGGGAGTTAAATGACCTAACTTACTAGTGTAAAAAACAAAACAAAAAAAACCAAATATATGTAGTCTGATTAATGATAGCAGTAAAGGGCCTCACTGTAGTGCCCCCGTTCCTAGCATGTGTCTGAAACGCCATCACTGAATCCTCCTGATATTCTTTAAGACGCAAATCCACAGGGCTTCACTAGAACAGCCAAAGATTATCATTTCAAAGAAAGGGGACGTAGTGAAACGAACATGTATGTACCAAAGACAGCGAAAGGGCCTACGTCCACTGACATGTTCAAACGTTTTAAAGAAAGCTATTATTTCAAGCACATGTCAAAAGGATAGAGAAGGGAGTATAATGAATTACAGAATAACTAGTGTTTATGCCTGAGAGGTCCCTGGGCTGTTCTGTACCTCCTGGAAATTGTTTATGTGCACAAGTCCTGTGATCATGGGGCTATGATTAGCGGATGCTGACAGTGTGACAGCAGAGGAAGGCATGAATCACTACTGTTCCATATAGGAGAAAGGTGAACAAGACCGACTCTGCCCCAAAGACAGTCTTCTTTTTCCACATTCTAAGTTCCGGTGACTTGGTGCTATAGGACAGGGTAGGGAAAAAGAGAGAGGGCTGATGAGGAATAAATTTCACCATTTTGGGAAATTCCACTTCTGAAAATTCTCATCTTTTGTGACATTATAATTTCTTAGTTTATACCTAACAGCTAACAATTTTCCATTTTCCACAGATTCATTATCTTTTAAAATTATTAAAATCCTCAAATGCCTGGCACTGCATTTCTGAAATGGTCCTATCTGTAGGAAGATGTTTATTTCACTTTGATCCAAGTTTTCTCTGCATCAAGAACCCAAGACAGGAATGTCACCAGTCAAGGGAAGGTAAATACAAACTGATGACTTTCTCAGTTTTCTAGGAATTATCCACCAATGAATTTGACTGGATGGTTGAGTTGCAGTAAATATGTCACAGCATTAAGGATATTTTGTTGTCATCTGGAAATGGTAGAAAAAGTAGCCAGCAAAAGCTCTTTCCTGAAGGTGGGTGGAGATGTCCATTCTTGGCAAGGTCTATACAATAATGCTTGATGGAGATGCTTGACCTGTCTTTAGCTACAAAAGCAGAATATGAATCTCATTTGAAGCACTGAACTAGAGTAAAATGTGACAATGTTCAAAACTGCCTGAATCAGTCATAAGACACTAGTCGACTTCAGGTATTGGCATTCTTTAAGAAAGACACTGAGGTTCTGAATATTTTGAATTTGTTGTGTCTGTCCCTTTGAGTGGAGTACAGCGAATCCATTTCTTATGGTCCTTTCAAGAAAAGTTCTTGAACAAAGCAGATGCACTTTCTTTCATGGAAGTCAGTGGTGGATTTGGAAACGTAGCCTTCTTTTATCTTCCCGTGGGTCTTTTCTCCAATCTGAAAAGCTGACCCTTATTGGATCATAGGGTGGGGAAAACCCATCCTATGGATGATGGGCTGGGGAACACCAGTTAACTACAGGTAATCAAAAAGAAAATGCCCTCTGAATGACATGAGGTGGGACATTTGAAGAGAGCTGATGTCATCTTCTGATGCCTTTCCAGTGATTTCCTTAGAAGAAATCTGTCCATGATCACTTACATAGAGGCAGAAAAAACCCCTGGGGTTAGACGAGGCCTTTATCCACAGCTGAAACTGATGAGGCCTCCTGGCAAGACCCCAAAGCCAAAGACTTTGTTTCCTGTCTTCTCAAAGTCCTGACCTCCAGTATTTAGGGAACCAATAACATTTTTTCATTTCTGGAGTTATTTTTCTCATGCAACTCATGGCAGCTGCTTGCCAGCTCAGCATTTAGACTAATTTGTTACAGAAAATGGGGTAAATGTGTGTTCACCAAGATCCAAAAATTAGTATGAGGTCT
Source organism: Chlorocebus sabaeus (assembly GCF_047675955.1). Classification (NCBI taxonomy): domain Eukaryota; kingdom Metazoa; phylum Chordata; class Mammalia; order Primates; family Cercopithecidae; genus Chlorocebus; species Chlorocebus sabaeus. The sequence continues at coordinate 30,132,744 of NC_132916.1, forward strand.
AAACACATTTATATGCAACCTAACACGGTATATGATACTTTTATCAGCCATGTGTATTGTAAAATTACAACTTTGGAACTCAGAACATTTCATTTCTGGATATGTCTCAGTTTCTCACATTAGTTGTTTTGGTTTATTTTGTTTGGGTTTTAGAAAATAGGATGACAAAATATTCTGATAGTGATTATCTTTTTTAAAAAGATAAATTGTTTTTATAGATCATTTTTTAAAAACTCTCTGAGAAGAAATAGAATTTATATATTAACTGCATGTAAGTATTATTTTAAAATATTTTCTTCTATATTTATAGTAGCCATGGGATTTATATATGGCCTTAGCAATCTTGCATACTTATTTTGAGGTCTGAAAACTTCTGCCCAAATAATGGAGGAAAAAAACCCAGAAGAACATATATGTTGTGTTCATTTCCTCAGATACCAAAACTTTGCTAGCAATCAGCACATATATGTCATAATACTATCCACCCCTACTTGAAAAAAATTGTAATATTCAAGTACAAAGAGGAAAAACTAATATTTGATTATCCTATCTATAACCAAAAACCATCCATTGGAAGCCACATATATTCACTTCCTTTAAAAAGATTTTCCAAGAACTCTCTCAAAAGAACCAGAAAGCTTCCCAAGCCATAACCAGCACATTGTTCCCTTGTCCTCTTTGGGGTTTCATAACAACAGTTGATAAGAGAAAATGTAATGAGCTGTGGCAACATTTTCTCAAGTTTAAAGCCTCCTCAACTATTGGAGTTTGGATCCAGGTTAAGTATTTTGCTGCATAATTATTTATGTACCTATTTTTGGCCAAATATAACTCCCTGTTTCTAGGAAGGGAAAAGGTTGGAACAGTGTAGTAAAAAGGATCATAAGGCTTCCCGCATACCGAAGAGTGCTCACAAAACCACATTTTGATGAGTTATGTGTAAATGAATCAGAAACTTATGGTTTGCATTTCCCTAAAAAACACATAGAGATTTTTAAAATAAATGAATAAAAAAGATGTCCCCCACACAATACATCTGGCATATTGCCCATTAACACTTCAAAGAAGATAATTCAACACTTGCAGTAGACAAAAAAGAGATTTGCCCAAGTCTGGTCTGAGAGTGTGGGCATGCATCTCAGCTGTGGCCAGCACTGTAGATCTACCTTCAAGGACTCATCTTCTGTGACCAAAACCAAGTTAAGCACAAAATCACACACACACAATTTTTTCAACTTAAAATGGTGAAACAGTTCCTTAACTGCTTAACATTTTCTTTAAAGGAAAAAAAAAAAAAAAACTGATGAACACCAACCACATTGGACAAAATAAAACATAACTCATTATTCTCTATCTTTAAAAACTCATTTATTAATTCTTTCAACAAATATTTATTGAACACCTGCTATGTACCGGGCACTGTTCTGGGCTCAAGGGGTTCAATGGTAAATGTGACTGATGAGGCTCTGTATTTATGGAGTTTGTCATGACAGAAACCCTTCTCTGCCATGTCCATGTTATAAAGCAATTCTTGTAGACAATTCCAAGTTATTGTCAAAAACTTGGATTTAGGCATCTGGATGACTAACTTTGTGAACCTCCTGAACATCTGAGGAAGAGGGAAGAATAAAAGGTCCCAGAGAGCCTCCAAGCAGATGTTATGATAGGCAGGCCTCGAACTAACTTGGGTTAGCTTTCTAGCAAAGATACTGTGTAAACTGATCTGCTTTTCAGAAAGTAGCCGGTATCATAAAATAAAGTGATGATTATTTTCAAGGGTCTCATCTTAATCAGCTATAAATGATACAACTGTACCTTACAAGGCAAAGACCTTTAACCAAATATACATCAATTCAACAGGGCAAGCAAAGAAGTAGCATTTTTTTTTTTTTTTTTTTTTTTTTTTTTTTGTATTTCCAGCTCAAGAGAGGTGCTATGAGCAACTGGGGAAAGTCATAGGGCCCAAAGAGCAGCTTCAGATGTTGCCCAGAACTTAGACGCCCTGGCCTACACATGTATCATGGAACCAGCAGGACATTCAGGTGGATCTCCAACTTCCAAAAATTGCCCACAGCTTTCATCTTAAATTACACACCACAACCCAACAACCTGCTGTTCTAAGCTCTGATTCCTGACCCTCATCTCCCTCCTTCTATAGCTATTCCTGTGGCTTCAAAACTCCCTATCCAGACAGTTACCCCCACTCTCTCACCCCAACATTCTTCATCTTAATTTCCTAGGTGTTTCCCTGAAGGTTACATCCCCAGTGCCTACCCCCATTCCTGGGTCATGGTAAGTAAAACATTTTTGTTGGATGGATGGATGGATGGATGGATGGATGGATGGATGGATGGATAGATAAGCTTCCCTGGAAAAAAAATCTTGACCTGAGGTTTGTCAGAAACTAATGCTTCCATGTCAGCCCCTGGTGAGATGCCCCAGCCAGATTCTCCCCATCACTAAATCCCTGATAAAAGTCAACATGAGTAGACTTTGCTGTCAAAGAGACCAAGACCTTGGCCAATTACTGAGCATCTCTGAGCCTCAGGGCCTCATGTGATATCCGCCTCATCCAGGCTGTTGATGATGGTATGAGATGGGCTCCATAAAGCACCAGGCACGTGCTAAACACTCCCTCTCCACCCATCAATCTTCTAAAGTAAATTCAAGTCAATTAAGCTGAGAAAAAAATATTTAACCACATACGATTACATTTGATTTGAGAGCTCCTGAGGAAGAGGGTTGGGAAGGGCTGAAGACTTTGGGAAGTCTTGAGAAAACCGTTGTCGATATTTTCTTGAGAACAGTTATGCCTAAGAACTAGAACCAGGGACACCACGGGAAGGGTGGTGAAAAAGGAGAAAGTTGTCCTAGAATGTGTTAGATTCAGAATTTGTCAGGAAGCAGTGACAAGATCAGTGGTCTCCAAAGTACACGACATAACCCACGGGGGTGTGGAAAGAAAGCATTAAAACCTCTGTTTATAGTTTTTTGATCTAAAAAAATACTTTTCTAAGTTAAGCTTTCCCAGTATTTACTATATAATCAACACTGGCCTCCTCAGAGATACTGGTTTCCTCATCTTATCCATATGTTAGGAGAGTACTGCCCTCAATGATGGCTGAAGAAGGGTTCCCAGTGGTAGGGTTCCCTTGGTAGACAGTGGGCCTAGGGGCTTGCAATCCATTGCAGCTCACATGTACCTGGTTAAGTAGGCTTACAGCTCATACAATCTAGTTTAAACTAAACTAGTCTTCTCAAAACAATCAGATGACCCAAAAATTTCCTTTGAAGAAATTTTTGGATTGGAAAGAAGACTAATACTATGAGGATCAACAAACAACAAGAAACTGGCAAAGTCAACACTTCTACTCTCTTTCATCATCCATATTATGAGATAAAAACCATGGTGACCTCATCAGAACTGACATATTAAACCACACTGCTCTCATTAAAAATATTATTCACAGTATTTATCTCAGCAAGAGCAAAAAGGTCTTTTGTACTATTGAACTACATAAAATAAAAATTATGCTTAAAACATTTTTATAGCAGCCTTAGCTCATGCCACCACTAAAAGTTATATGTTATGTATGCTTTATAAAATGTATCATATTTCCATGCAGTAGAACATGCATCTATTTCATCCATAAATAAAAAGAGATACACTGGAGGCACATGTTTTTAAGTTTTTACTGACAAGGGTTTCCCCTGATGAGTTGGGAGACCCCGCTCTATAAAGCAGTTTGTATACGCACATTCTGCAAGAGATCACCTGGTTGCAATGAGTAGAGCACTGCAACTAAGAATGGGTGTGAGCCAAGTCCTGTCTGGGTTCCTGGAGACCACCAACAGTCAGCCCATGGAACAGAATCCATGCTGGCAGGTGCCCCAGAGCTGTTAGGTTTACATCCCAGAGAAACAACTGCACGGTCAGCGGCCAGGAGCTGGGCCCAGGCAGGAAGATTAGCCCACCCGAAGACCCAATAACACTGGCGAACACTTATGGTCCTGTTTACAACCCTTACTCACCAAGAAGGTCAGTTCAAGAATACAGATGATTTTAAAGAGGAAGTAGAAAGAAAAATGGAATATGGGTTTTTGGACAGGAAGGGGGAAACTTTCCATTGTAGCAATCAGTCTGGAGGAATGTAGTGAGATAGAATTTGAAGAGAAGAATACAAGGGGCAGTGTAAAAGAATGACTCGGTCGGGGCAGAGATGAAAGATGAACCGAACTACCATTCTAGCAAGCAGAAGTAAGGAAGGAAGTGCTCTGGATGCCAGGATTCTCTGCTTGAGACAGAATAATTAATAGTGACATGCTTCCCAGTGGCAGAAAGAGTGCAGGAAAGAGGAGGGGGAGTGCTCATGATTTGACTGGACCTAGGGAATTCAAAACAGGCATGCACGTGGACGTGGGCAGAGCCCACTGAAGAGGGTGCTACCTCTGTATTGACCGCTGTCAGGGAACCCAGTATGCAGGCAAGCAAAGTGCAGGGTGGTTGATGTTTTAGCTTCCTCAACCTCTCCATCCTTCCCGACTCCTCAATGTACCAGGGCATTTTTTTTTCTTTTCTTTTCAAGACGGAGTCTTGCTCAGTCACCCAGGCTGGAGTGCAGTGCCGTGATCTCAGCTCACTGCAACCTCCATCTCCCAGGTTCAAGCGATTCTCCTGGTTCAGCCTCCCAAGCAGTTGGGATTACAGGCACATGCCGCCACACCCAGCTAATTTTTGTATTTTTAGTAGAGATGGGGCTTCACCATGTTGCCCAAGCTGGTCACGAACTCCTGACTTCAGGTGATCCACCTGCCTTGGCCTCCCAAAGCACTGGGATTACAGGTGTGAACCACCATGCCCGGCTGTACCAGGGCATTATTAATGGTAGTCTGGTGGTGGGAGAAGTCTAGCAGAGGATGAGAAGGGAGGTGAACCTTTCTACTGAGGAGATAAAAAAGGAAATGACACTAAGAGGACAAGAAAAGAGAGCAGGAAAAATGAAGAGGTGGAAGGGGAGTCATCAACCAGAAGAAGAAAAAGCTACAAAAGCACAATAAAAATAACAATAAAATTTAAAAATTAGTGAAGGATGATAAAAACGTTGGGGCTGAGGACTAGAGTTCCGTGACAAAAGATAGGAACGAACCAGCCAGAATTTTACTGTGTGGTAAAGTACATTTTACTCATATGACTCTACAGGAGAAGAAAATCTACATCGGGCCCAAACCCTCATTTTGGGGATGATAAAACTGAGTCCCTGCTCACCCCCAAGAAGGTAATCAGTTTTCCTAGGAGCAAGGAGGAGCAGCCAAACCCCTGGCATCTAGGCCAAGGCCCTCTCCTTCCTCCAGTGTTATCCAAACAGTCAGCCATGTTTCCCAGGACGCAGGCCTTCAACTCACCACAGGGTCCCTGAGGTTGCCAGATTGTTGATTTCACAATCTATGGGACCGTCAGCATGAAAATGAAGAAAAAAGAATCGATAAAAGAAACGAAATGATTGGGAACATTCAAAGCCAACAGCAGGAGAAACTCAACATGAGCAATCATCCTTCAAATAACACTTCCTCGCAGACTAAAAGTGGCAGCCAGTGAAGTTGGATTCAGGCCCAGCTGCGTTCTCCTGCATCTTGTTGGGAGCAGACGCACTGGTTAATTCTCCTACTCTGGAGAAGAGAAGCTGTTCTTTTGCCGTGAACTGCAATTCTTGGAACAAACGCAGCATCCTACTTTAAATCTGGAGAAAATGGGCAAGTTCGGTTTGGAACGAAGCTCATATATACTTGTGTAAGTCTTTACTTAGGGAGTGATGATAGCCTTATCATCACGATGGCTGAAAACTAAACTTGATTTTTAAATTCCTGAAGGAATTGAAGACAGGTAGGCAAGAACTTAGAACTACTGTCTCTTAAATAATAGACCACAGAGCTTCATTTTCTAATTAGTTTATGTTAAACTTGTATTGAGAACTCAGTTAAATATATTGACTTAAAGACTGTTTTTTGTAAGCTCTTCTTCAATGACTAAAGCTGCTCATGGTTCTTTTTACTAAGATCAGTCAAACAAAATGTGCCTGACATGAAAAAACTGTTTCAATCTTATGTGAAATATAGTTTGATGTTTTTCCTAAGTTTTATATCAGAATATTCCACAAAGGCTAATTTGGACTAATGTGAAAGAAAAAACTGTGAGGAGGCCGGGTGCAGTGGCTCACACCTGTAATCCCAGCACTTTGGGAGGCCGAGGTGGGTAGATCACTTGAAGTCAGGAGATCAAGACCAGCCTGGCCAACATGGTGAAACCCCATCACTACTAAAAATACAAAAATTAGCCAGGTGTGGTGGTGCACACCTGTAATCCCAGTTACTGGGGAGGCTGAGGCAGGAGAATCACTTGAACCTGGGAGGTGGAGGTTGCAGTGAGCCGAGATCGTGCCATCTTACCACTCCAGCCTGGGTAAGACAGTGAGATTCTGTCTCAAAAAAAAAAACTGTGAGAAACACACAGTGCACCGGAAGAAGGTTCCGCTTGCTCATGCAGCAGCTGAGGCTCTGGGATACACAGCCCTGACTCTCTCCTTTGCTCAGTCATACATACCCCAGTGTGAGACAGGTACCGCTGGGGCTGGTGTCTGACTTTAGTCCATTCGATTGTCTCTCAATACTTCCAATTATACCAACTAGAAAGTCTCAGCTTGAGCTACTGTGGTCTTAACATCTAACATTTGCTTTCCTCACCTCTTAGTTTCAAAGAAAAGGTAACTCTCAGGACATTTTACAGGCAACATTTACTAGCTTCAATGTGATAAACGTTCCTTTTTGTTTTTCATCATACAGTTGACCCTTGAATAATGCAGAGGTTACAGATGCAACCCCCCCATCCCACCTGCACAGTCGAAAATTCTTGGATAATTTTTGACCCTCCAAAACTTAACTACTAATAGCCTACTGCTGACTGGAAGCCTTACAGATAAACGGTCAGTTAACACATACTTCATATGTTAAATGTGTTATACACTCTATTCTTACAATAAAGTAAGCTAGAGAAAATAAAATGTTACATAGAAAATCATGAGGAAGAGAAAATATATTTGCTCTTCATTAAGTGGAAGTAGCTAATAATAAACGTCTTCATCCTCATCATCTTCACTTTGAGGAGGCTGAGGAGGAGGAGCAGGAAGAGAAAGGGTTGGTCTTGCTGTCTCAGGGGTGGCCCGCCACAAGAGAACAGGGGCAGTGCTGAAACAGATGGTGATAATAGAAGTTTCCATCTGGATTTTCCCACTGTTTCTTAGGAACACGGAGGAGAGACACACGCCGGAGGGAATTACCCTACTCCAGCAAAACTGCAGCCATTCTTTCTTGTTTATTCCTTGGCTTGGCCTAAGCAATTTTTTTTTTTTTTTTTTTTTTTTTTAGATCTGGTCTCACACAGTCGCCCAGACTGGAGTGCAGTGGTACAGTCTTGGCTCACTCCAACCTCGACTACCTGGGCTCTAGCAATCCTCCTGTCTCAGTCTCCCAAGCAGCTGGGATGATAGGCATCCACCACCACACCTGGCTAATTTTTTAATTTTTTGTGGAGCTGGAGTTTCTCCATGTTGTTCAGGCTGGTCTCGAACTCCTGGGCTCAAGCAATCCACCTGTCTCTGCCTCCCAAAGTGGTGGATTACAGGTGTCAGCCAGCATGCCTGGCTGGCTTAAGCAATTATGAAGCGAAGATGGTGAAGTGCTTCAGGTCCTAATCTCATCAGGACCGTTTAAACTATTGGAGTCTCATAGGCCTGGCCACCTTGAGGAGTAGGGCAGGCTCTAACCCCATTTGTAGACAGGGAAATGAGGAGGCAGTTTGGGATTTGCAGTGCTTATGATTAAATGTACAATATGCTGGTCCTCAAGTGATTCCTAGAAATGCCTAATTCTTTGTGTATGGTCCATAATTTGATATCCTGGCCTAGGGGGGAAATCAACCTCCATCTTAGCCACTCTGCACTTCTTTGTCCTCATCTATAAATAAGGGATTAAAGCAATAAACATAGTTCAAGTGGTGGCTGCAAGGATTCGATGGAGTAAATGCCATAAACCACTAGTACAGGGCTCAGTAAATATCATCTCCTCTTAGTATTAGTTGATATACGGAATATTCCTGAACTGCTGGGTATAGTTTAGGGTTATGCAGTAAACAAGGGTTTTGGCTGGGCACGGTGGCTCACGCCTGTAATCCCAACACTTTGGGAGGCCAAGGTGGGCAGATCACCTGAGGCCAGGAGTTCGAGAACAGCCTGGCCACCATGGTGAAACCCCATCTCTACTAAAAATACAAAAATTAGCTGGGCATGCTGGCATGCACTAGTAGTCCCAGCTACTCAGGAGGCTGAGGCACGAGAATCACTTGGACCTGGGAAGTGGAGGCTGCAGTAACCTGAGATTGTGCCACTGCATTCCAGCCTGGGTGACAGAAGAAGGAAAAGAAAAAAATGAGGAAGAAAAAGAAAGAAAAAGGAAGGAAGGAAGGAAGGAAGGAAGGAAGGAAGGAAGGAAGGAAGGAAGGAAGGAAGGAAGGAAGGAAGGGAGGGAGGGAGGGAGGGAGGGAGGGAGGGAGAGAGGGAGGGAGGGAAGGAGGGAGGGAAGGAGGGAGGGAAGGAGGGAGGGAAGGAGGGAGGGAGGGAGGGAAGGAAGGAAGGGAAGGAAGGGAGAGACAAGGGTTTTTTTTCCCTTCCTTTATTCCCTCTGTTCCTATCTCTATTTCTTAACTCAGCCTTCTCATCCCACACTCACTGCTCTTAAAATGTGGTCTTTCCATTGAGATTAGTGAGAGAATTGTACCACTTCAGAATTCAGAGAAGGAAATTTTAAAAGGAATGAATATAACTGGATTCAACCTAGACAAGAAGAGTCAGAGATTTCATGATCCAACCCTAATAATGGAGCTCTCTTTTTTCTTCTATACTGCAATCTTCTGCCCCTTATAAAGAGATGCCTATTGTGGCAGGTCATGGGTAGTTTTGAAATGCCAGTGAAATGGGAAGCAGAGACCAGTCATGTATATACACGACCTGAAGCCTCCATTTGACCTAGCCTCATCAGAGGAAAAAAGAATATTGCATCAAACTAAATGTGCCTGAACCTAGACCTTTAATTATACAGCTTCACCATCCTCAAGGAGGCCACCACTCATTTAAAATTGTCTGACTATTGCCTACACAAGTAATGTTTGCAAGAGAACAAAGCAATCCCAGATTGGGCCATAATGACCAAAGTCTGCACCACTTAATGCCCCCAAATAGCTAAATCTAGACACAAATCACCTTATTCCCATCCTGTGCGATTGTGATATAAACTACAAAGTAAACTTGCATTGATGAAGACTGCAGGCTGTCTTCAAGACACCCTGTTAACTAGTCATCCACTAGGCTTACTTCCACTCTGATGAAATTTATTGACTATTGATCCCGAGGAAAAGCTTGCTCAGAGGGCACAATTCACTTAGAAATTGCCTGCAAGAATTGTATGATAATACTGCCTTTACTTTGGAAAGCAGATTTTTTATTTTATATGTTTACAAAATCTTCTTTGTAATTTTTGGCAAATAAGGTTTTGGCAGCTTTGAAAAAGAGTCATGATTTGTTCCTCTTAACAAAGAGTAATGAGACGATCTTGTATTTGGCTCAATGGCACAACATCCTTTAGGATGTTTCATAATCATTTTTTCCTTATGATAAATGTGCTCGCTTTAAGATAATGCTGGTCCGTTGCGGAAATTTCAGAGAATGTGACTACACATCCATAATCCCACCACCCAGACAACCACTGCTAACATTTTGGTGTGTTTTCCTTCATTGATGCATGTAACTGGAATAGTAAAAACCTTCCTGTGTACATACACTTGTATACTGCTGTTTACACTTGATTTTCTACTGTCAGCACTAATGATCACTAAAAACATTAAAGATCTTTTTAATACCTTCATTCCTTTTCAGAAGGTTGTGCTATCATTTACTTATCCATTCTGTATTACTTATCCATACAGGATGTTTAGGCTGTATTCAGGTTTTCTGCTCTTACAAGCAATGTTGTATTGGACATCTTTATGCATACATTTCTGTTGGTGTTTTCAACTATTTCCTTAAGCTCAGACCTCTTGATTCCAATTATCGAGCAGAGCATATGAATCTTTCACGAATGTTTGTTTCTAATATGTAGCATACACACAGGCTCATACTTGCGTTATTTTTTAGTTGACAAATTATGGTTGGTTGTTCTTAACTAAAAAAGATCATACATTTGAAATTAAGTTTTAGTCCCATATGAAATGAAATGATCAATGCGTGTTTATTTTAGATATTTCTTCAGTGACTAATGAGACCAATTATATATTTAACTGATTTGGTTTATAACTAGGATCTACCTAATCATAAATCTGGGCATTGAGGTAGGATTAAAGGATCAAGCAGATCAGGTTTAGCAACAGGACCAGGGACCAGTGAAAAAGCAACAAGGAGCCCCAAACTCTATGTAGTCTTATGAAACATTTTGGCGTCTGTGCCACCTGGTGAAACAGTATGCACTCACCTAAATCCTGATGGATAGGAGGTGTTTACGGGGCAGAAGGGAAAACACAAACTTCTTCTCTACAGATAGAGAGGGTGTGTTAGGCTGGAAAGCACAGCCAGGAATATGTGGGTCTTCCCCCTGTGGGCCTCCATGGCTTCCAGAAAACCCCTCCCATTCACAGCCCCTCTTCTGCTAGAGGAGAGAAGGCACTTCTGGTTTACAATCCCCGCAACACTGGCTGAGGAACACCCAAAGAGCCTCCACCTCTGTCCACAGAGCCCCCACCCTTTTGCGTTCAACATGGGAGGAAGTGATCAGGTGGCTGTTTTTCAATGTTCATTCAAGTTCTGTGTAAGGTTAGCAGATACATCAGGCCTGCAGAGAGGCAGTAATCCCCTCCACTGGGATTCCCTGCACTCACCTCTTAGGAATGTGTATGAGTGAAGGAACATTCATTCACTCTTTTTATTCATCCTTTCATTTCTCAGTTTGTCCTTTTATTCAAAAAATAGTCATTGAATCTTATCTACCACCGTGCAGCAGCTCCTGTGCTAGGCAACAGAGGACTCAACAGGAGACGTGACAAACTCCCGTAAGACTTGTGGCTAATCAAAGAGGCAAGGAATGAAACGAGCAATGGCAACACAGAGGACATGCGGGGCTGTGGCAGAGGGTGCTAGGCAGAGGCCTGATGGCTGCCCCAGAGCAGAAGTGGCCCAGGCGGAAGGGCAGGGCCGCAGGGGACCAGAGAGGCAGGGAGAAAATGCTCTAGGCAGGGAGGGGGCATGAGCTGGGAGAGTAGCAATAGGCACTGCTTGCAGGACAACTGCCCAAGGGTTAGCATCGGCTCCTACTCACAACTGGAAAACAACAGGGCATTAGAGCAGGAAGCTGCCAACTTGAACATCTGACAAGGACAGGAAGTAGTGCCTATAATGTGAAAGAGCTTGCCCAAGTGCCAAAGGAAATTGATTTTGTGCAAGATGGATGCACAGGCTTCTGCCACAGGCATGTCAGCTGGATATTGGGGTTTTTCTCAGGTAACTTTCCTATGGGAACTCCATATGGATGTATTCCTGTGTATAAATATGTGTGTTCTGGATAATAGTAATGGTAGCTTTTGGGTTCAAAGAGAAAATGCTGGACGTCATAAAATCCCTCTGTGAACTAAGCTGAAGTCTGATATTTGAAGAACTGCATGAAATGGGGCTAGAAGAAGTAGCTGCACTCATAACACTGTCTCACAGCTGAGAGGATGCACTTCCCTACTGAATCAGTTTAAGACAGAGTGGCAAATCCCATTATCTGTGAGTGCTGCGTGCATACATATGCCAAGACGAATAGTGAACACAGGAAATTATGCTGAAAATGAATCCCCCTCCGCAATCAACGGGGATAGGCCCCACACGAGAGAAGGTCCGACTTAAGGATGGAGCGCACTGTGATGAGACCTTTCTTACATGACCTAGGTGCTCCCAAGCCTGCAAACTTCCACTCCTTTGTGTCTTTCTTTCCAGCCTGCTAACTGAACCATGCTAATGGATATCAGAACAGTCCTTGTGGTTTTTCCTATCAAATCTGTTAAAAGGGGAAGAAGGTGCCTGTTGTTAATTGCAGGGGATCTCCTATTCTTTGTTTTAAGGAAAGTTTAAACAAAATGCTCACCCACTCTGGGGCTTTAAAGAAAGTTCAAACAGAACAAAGTTCTCTTGCCAAGGTTTAAGGCAAATTTCCTCCGTCCAGATGGCTTCCTCAGGCAGGCCAATGTAAGAACCAAGACACTCACCCCTGCTGCCTCTTAATGCCACGCCTTGATTGTTGCTAACGATCCCCAGCTGTCCTTCATTGCTGGCTCCTTAACCTCTCTCTGCCGGCCACATCTGCCTGCAACTCTGAGAGGGGAAGAGGAGATGCTGACAAAACAGGCATCCAAGAGATGCTTTGGAGGCTGCCCCCAGAGCAACACAGGTGGGGTCCCGAGTCGTGGGACTACGCACCACGGACTTGATTAGAAATTAGTTCTCTACAATAAACTTCAGGAAAAAATGTGAAAGTCGAATTTTATATCAAGGAAATAAAGCTGATGATGGGAAATGCCACTAACTAAGACAAATCCACTAAGAATCCCGGAGTCTGGCCATGATACTTGGTAGGTCACTTTCCCTATTGACTAGTCTACGTATTTACTGGACAGCAGCCCGGATTGGGGTGGTGGTCATGAGAAGTCCCACTGTGTTCCAGCAACATGTGTCCACTTTCTCCACGGCCTTCCCCAGCTGCTCCCTTTATTCCAGCCCATCACCCAGCAGACACACTCACTTTTTATCTGTACCAGATACAAGTGGGTCACGTCTGCATCCTGTATTGATTTAATGCTTCCCCTTTGTTTTCTGTGTGTCCTATGAGTGTCTAGCTATGTCAGCCAGTGGTTCTGAATATCCCTGCCTGCCCGGAGGTCCATTCAATTCAAACATTTAAAAGTGCACCTTGATGCTCTCACCCCATAGGGTGCACTACAGTCTAACAGACAAATCCACCTCATCAATAGTAATGTAAGTACTCTGTGCTCTGTACCCCTTCCTCCCCAAATCCTATTTCTTGAGGGAAGCAAACTTATTATCTTTAGTCTAAAATCCAAACATTTGGTTGACTTAGCAAGGTTTTTATTTGCTTCTTTGTTTCTTTTAGCCCACATTAGGATATTATTGAGTCTTCTTGTTTTCATGCAAAATATTGGAAAAGAAGCGTGAGCTCACTAGCTCAGCTGGTATACCCATGGCATGAGGCTGCAGGGGGCACAGAATGGTGTAGGAGCAGGAGGGTGGCAGGCTTTGCATTCAGACCTGGATTGCGAGTCTGTCACTTGGATTCCTTAGCTTGTGACAGTGGCCACATTTTATGACATATCTGAGCCTTTGCCTTATCATTCGTGAAACATGTTCTGGCATTGCAGATAATATATGCAAAGTTCCTAGCCCAGCGCCCTGGATGCAATTGGTACTATGGGAACTATTATTAGATGTCGAAACGTCTTTTTTTTTTTTTTTTTTTTTTTTCTCCTTCTGTTTTTGAAACGGAGTCTCGCTCTGTCGCCAGCTTGGAGTGCACCAGTGCGATCTTGGCTCACTGCAAGCTCCGCCTCCCGGGTTCACGCCATTCTCCTGCCTCAGCCTTCTGAGTATCTGGGACTACAGTCGCTGGCCACCACACCTGGCTAATTTTTTGTATTTTTAGTAGAGATGGGGTTTCACCATGTTAACCGGGATGGTCTCCATCTCCTGACCTTGTGATCCGCCAGCCTTGGCCTCCCAAAGTGCTGGGATTACAGGCGTGAGCAACCGTGCCTGCCCAATGTCGAAAGATCTTTTTATTTAGTTGAAATGTGAGCCAGTTCTTCCCAACATGTGGACATTTTGTCTATAAGGAGATGATGTGGAAAAGAATGGATGATTCCGTTAAAAAGCAAACTAGCGGTAGATGCAAAGTGGCTGGTGACCAGGGTCTGCTCACACACAGTGGCTCTGGGGAAGGAAAGCTCCCATAGTCCATCCGACCACCTTCAAGTTTTTTATGCATTAGGACCGTCCACCAGACCTCACCTGCAACCTCACCCGCAACTTACGTCTGCTTACCATTCAAACAATCAACCAGGTTGGCAAGACCTTCCAAACTTGACCCCAAATTTGACCTTGTCCTCATACACTCTGTGTCTACAGCATACCTGACTGCAGGTGCAGCAGACAAATGTCATCTCACCCAGGAAAAGAAATCCCAAAATGAGGCTTCCCAATAGAGAGCTCAATTTTTGTATTGACTCTTGCTCTCTGCTCCTAACAGAAACTCACTGCAAATGATACAAATATTTGACTGTCTTCTCCCGGGTAGGTGTAATGCCCTTATCCTGTCAGACATCCACACATGTCTTAGAGTGTTAGGAATTAGAAGCAAGACCCAAATGCCTTCCAAGGCCTTCAATAATCACAGACTATAGCAAGGCATTTGACAAAAGTGAGAGCAAAGTGGAAGCAGGAAGCTTGACTTTCTTACATTGTCCCAGGGATGCAAGAAAAGCTCTTTGAGCCTCCTCCTAATCAATGATATACTGATGAAATATGTTATACCATGTTAGCGGCATTTCCTAAAGAAACGTTGGTTTACTACTAGAAAGTTTGCTGAACCATCATTTCCGGAGTGCTCTCAGGTCCCAGGAAAGGCAGAGGCAAAGAAAGTGTAGGGCCGGGCATGGTGGCTCATGCTTGTAATCCCAGCACTTTGAGAGGCTGAGGCGGGCAGATCATAAGGTCAGGAGTTCAAGACCAGCCTAGCCAACACAGTGAAATCCCATATCTACTTAAAATACAAAAATTAGCTGGGCATGGTGGCAGGTGCCTGTAATCTCAGCTACTTGGGAGGCTGAGGCAGGGGAATTGCTTGAACCCGGGAGGCGGAGGTTGCAGCGAGTCCTTTTGGTGTTACCAAAGGAAAGAGATAAGAGAAAACGTGTTAGTCCAGCCTGGGCAACAGAATGAGATTCCATCTCAAGAAAAAAAAAAAAAGAAGAAGAAAGAAAGTATAAAAGCAGATTGCAGATTATTCTTCATACAGTGCAGCACCCTCTGTATGTATGAGCACTATCAAATACATTCTGAATTCCACTAGCTTATATTTTCCAGATTTCTTCAAGTTCTCAACATCACTTATCTTTAAAGAGGATGATGATGAAGCTCGACTCCATCCATGCACATGGATATGCCCCTCCTTGAAGGAAAAGCAGAATTATTGCTGGTCTCTTCTCCCAACTCTGAACTTCCCTCTCCAGGGAACCCAGAGGTTCCCATGCATCTGTTGAACACCCCCTCCCCAAAATCTGCATCCTATTCAAAAGCACATCGTGGTATTAGGTTTTTGTGAATATAAGTAAAGCATTATGTAATGAGAAACCAACAATAGTAATAACTCCTATCACAAAATAAACCAGCCACAGCTGCAGCCTGAAACAGATGGTGAAGAGCCACATCCAGAAATCAGAAACAGCCATTGTGCTGAATCAAGGTACCAGAGGCACACCGGGCACTCCCTCAAAAACACCCTCGGACCCCTGTGACTTGGCTGGCAGGAGGTCTGCCGCTCTGAACAACAAGAAGCACAAAATCAAAGAAAGACAGTGGTATGAGAGCCTATTTGCATCCATTTTCCTTTCCATGTTGGCCAGCTGCACTGGGTGACATCCTCACAGGACCAACCTCTTTGCAGATTCTGACACCATCAGTCACTCCAGCCACTGCACACAGCACATAGTCCTGAACATCTGCAGGCTTTAGCGGAGATGTTTCCAGAGACCTGGCTTGGCCTGATGGTCCAGAGTCAGTGCTAGTGTCCATGTACCAAGGTCAGCAAGACAGGGTAGAAAATCTGCAGGGTGATGTCCCATTCAAGAGTATAGAGACTAGGAGTTCTCAACAACTCCAGTCCTATGGCCCATGGACTTAAGATAACAATGTTAATCTCTTCTGATAGTTATGCAGGGAGGAGGAGGTTCCCTGGATCAAATACTGCCGATATGATCAATTAGGCAGGGCAAGGGCTGGAGAGGAAAGGTTGTCTCCCATTCCTCATGGGCCACCCTGCCTTTAAGGCTCCCCTGCAGACAATAAGCTGTGACTCACACAAATGCAATGGCAAAAGATGCTACTTTTCTCTTTTTATTTATTTATTTAAAATATTTAAAGGCAATTATAGAAACAGATTTATTACAGATAAATTTAGTGTCATTGAAAACTTTAGCCAAAAAACCAAAGAATTGGTTACATAAAAGGCAAATAATAATATGACTGGACCCTTCGTTAACATCATATTTTAAAGTCATTTATCTTTCACTTGCTGAGCTATTGAGTAAGCAGATCACTTTGTAGGCAACTCTTTTAGTAATTAAAAAAAAAAGGACTGCGTTAATACACAAGCAAGAAAGTGATAGGTTTCATGGTAAAGTTTGAAAATGCTGTTTGCCTGCAGAGTAACAAATGTGGGAGCAACAAGAGCATTAACTTAGGCTAGCTTCCGTGGGACAAACACAGGGCAGACTAAACTGGGTGAAACAGATGTGTGTGGACCTGAGCTGGCATATGAGGACAGATGAGAAATTACAGACCCAGACCAAAAAAAAAAAAAGAAAGAAAGAAAAGTAGAGAAACTTTCCCATCAATAGTAGAACTGAGAATGCCTGACACAGCAAGTTTCCTTCCTCCTGTTCTCCACCCAAGGGCTCTCCTGATCATTCAAATTGTGCAGACAGTTGTGTGAACAATATGCTGGTCTTTGGGCCTATGAGTGATTCCCCTCCTATCAAAGAAAATGGAGCTGATAAAATAATGGCAGTAACTGTCAGTAGCGCTTACTGAAATAACTTAATATGAACTAATTGGGACTGCCTATCTCTCTCTGGGGGCAAGTGTCACGATATAGTTTGAAGAGGAAAAGAAAGAGGAGGGAAGAGAAGAGAGAAAATAAGGTGAAGAAGAAAGACTGCTCTAAGTCAGCAGCAGGCTACAGCCAAGACTTTTCCAGAAAACGGAAAACTCTCCTTTAAAGTCAAATCTTCATGTGAACTGTTTCCCCAACTCTTTTCCATTCCTTTCCCTTCTCTTTCTTTTTTTCCCCCTTCCTACCTTTCCTCTTATCTCTTTCCTTTGGTAATACCAAAAGTACTTAAAGTGTCTTGAAAGTAATTCAAAAAACAAAATGTAAAAATATAAATGACGTTAGAAATTCAGAGGTGCATGTAGTATGCCGTACATTACAATAGAAAGTTGAGGCCTCGGGGCCGGGCGCGGTGGCTCAAGCCTGTAATCCCAGCACTTTGGGAGGCCAAGACGGGTGGATCACGAGGTCAGGAGATCGAGACCATCCTGGCTAACACGGTGAAACCCCGTCTCTACTAAAAAAAAATACAAAAAACTAGCCGGGCGAGGTGGCGGGCGCCTGTAGTCCCAGCTACTCGGGAGGCTGAGGCAGGAGAATGGCGTGAACCCGGGAGGCGGAGCTTGCAGTGAGCCGAGATCCAGTCACTGCACTCCAGCCCGGGCGACAGAGCAAGACTCCGTCTCAAAAAAAAAAAAAAAAAAAAAGAAAGTTGAGGCCTCGGAAAATTTAGAATGCATATATGCAGGCTGAGGACCTTACAATTATGCAAATTGAACTCCACATTTCTCAGTAAAATCTTTGGTAGACAAAGTGAAAAAGAAAATCCAATTATATGGTTTTTATTGTCCATGTCAGGACTAGGAAAAATGAGAAACCAGTTCTAATCCTTGAACTGTGACTGACTATATTTTTTTGTGGTTTTATATCTGCCAAATAAGAAGTATATCGGTTCCATATTTCATAGTAACATATGCAGTGAGAAGTAGTAACACAATTTATACAAAGAACTCATCTCATAAAATAAGCAGTAGATACTTTTCAAAGTGGTTTGGAACCAAAACAAAAACATGGCGTGGATCTTAAGTATGCATAATTAAACATGTTACCTATTCATAAAGTAAAATATCAGATTCTGCCTCATAAAATCTGGGCCTATCTGATTGCTTGTGGGATTTATTATTTGCTTTGTTTTTGTTTTGCTATAATTATTTGGTAGAGCAGGGTTGCAACTCCATCCAAAAACTCTGGTGAAGACTTAGTACCGTCAGATTACTCTACAGTGATTATGAGGCACGTGTACCCATTCTGCATTTTGAGAAGACGATGAGTAGCTACAAGAGAAAATAACTGACTAACTTCAAAAGGTAGAAAAGGTCCTTTCCAGGATCTAGAACCAGAAATACAATCTGACCCAGTAATCCCATTACTGAGTATATACCCAAAGGATTATAAGTTGTTCTACTATAAAGACACATGCACACATATGTTTATTAGCTGCACTGTTCACAACAGCAAAGACTTGGAGCCAACCCAAATGCCCATCAATGATAGACTGGATAAAGAAAATGTGGCACATATATACCATGGAATACTATGCAGCCACAAAAAAGGGTAAGTTCATGTCCTTTGCAGGCACATGGATGAAGCTGGAAACCATCATTTTCAGCAAACTAACACAGGAACAGAAAACCAAACAGCACATGTTCTCATTCATAAGTGGGAGCTGAACAATGAGAACACATGGACACAAGGAGGGAAACATCACACACTGGGGCCTGTTCAGCGGTAGAGGGCTAGCATTAGGAGAAATACCTAATGTGGATGATGGGTTGATGGGTGCAGCAAACCACCATGACATGTGTATACCTATGTAACAAACCTGCACGTTCTGCACATGTATCCCAGAACTTATAGTTAAAAAAAAGAAAAAAAAAAATTCACACACACACACACACACACACACACCCCCACAAGGTCCTTTCCAGATTCCCCATCTTGGAATATTCCTAAATTTCAAGAGGAAGTTTCCTGGAGGTAGCCATTTAAAAAACAAGCAAAACACTTTTGTGAGCTCATTTCTACATCAACCCTATTCAGAAGACCAAAATTCAATGAAGAGTTAACAAATCTGAATCTTTAATATTTACTTTGCCTGAAAAACAGTTGACACATTTCGCAGTTGTCAGAGAGTTTATAACAAGACTAACATTAGAGTGACCTATATATAAAATTATTGTTATAATTTATTATTCTATATTATTGCTTAAGTATATCACATGTAACACAGAATCTTTCACACAGGCACTTAAATATTAAAACAATGAGATGTGAAACAGGAAAAAAAGGTAAAATAGCTAGAAAGAAACAAGTTATGAATTGAAGAATGATAATTTATTAAGAAAATCAATGGGAAAAGTAGTAGATGTAATAACATAGTTGAAAAAATTGTCTGGATACAAAAGAACTATCAAAAAATTGCCAAGATTCTATACTTTAAGCAATTACCATTAAGAAAATGTAATGGGAAAGTTTTTTCCATTCAAAATTGCAATAAATACAGAAAAAAAAAACCCTAACCAACTACATAGCTATGCTAATCAATGGTAAATTCATTAATTCATAAATATGAATTGGCAAACAAAAATTACCAAATATTTGTAAAAAAATGAATAACAAAGAGAAGAACTAGGATAAATAAACAGGAAAACTGACCTCAGAAGAAACAGAGACAACTCAAGGAAAGGCCAAAATAGTGATCTGATAGTCTTGAAGACATTTAATGATGTCATCTCCACTGCAAGGAAGAAGAAAAGGCTACTATAAAAGGAGCAGAGACCATGACAAAGCCATACAAAAGAAAAAATATGATTGAAAATATAAAATATGTAGAGACTAAATAGTAAGTTAAATGTAGCGAAAGACCAAGTTTGTGATCTAGATATTTAAGTTCATATACTATCCCAGGACATAGAGTAAAAATGCAAAGAGATATAAATATGAACAAAAAGATGGGAAGATAGATCCAGATTGTTCCTTTCCAGTTTAAGAGAGATTCTACAAGTAATAAATAATCAGAAGAAATAGTAAAATATACTTTCACCAGGCTGAGAAAAAATCACAAGTCCTAAGAATGAAAGGGCCCTCCAAGTACAGGAAGAGATTAATGGAAAAAAAAAAAAAAAAAGATCCACATCTAGACACACACTGGAAAGTTTCAAAACTCCAGTGGTTTCCAAACAAACTAAATGTATTACCTGCAAAGAATAAGAATCAAACTGACACTAGACTTCTCATCACCACAATACATGCTAGAAGAAGAAGAAACAAGCCATCAATTTCCTAAGAGAAATTTATTTGAATCAAAATGTCTCTGCTCTGTGAAATTACCAATCAAGGGTAATTAAAAAGGCATTTTTAAACATGCAAGAACTCAGAAATATTATCACCCAAGAATTCAATATGACTATATTATCCATGGAAGTAAAAGAGAAATCCCAAAAAAGAGTTTTAAAGAGAATGTGATGAGAATCAAAAAGCAGCGGCATCTGATTATTACCCAGAAGAAGTAAAAGAAGCTGAAAATAACTAAATGAGGATCCACCGGACCTTGACCTTTGAAACTATCTATTCTCAGCAATAAGATTTTTAACACAGAGTTGCTTTTCCTTCAAAATGGGCCCAATCAAATGACTTCGTTCCTTCTGTTTTGAGGGTTTTAATTTTTAAAAGAGGTCTTTAGAGCAATAACAAAAGAGCTTAATTTTATTAAAGGAAAAAATGTAAATGACATAAACCTTAACAATTCAGAAATGATAGAAATCAGAAGTTGAAGCAGGAAAGGGAAGTGAGAGGTAGTAAAATACTCTTTATTCCTCATGGGGGATGTAATATACACTAGCACACAAGGCAGGAAAGAATGTTTAAGTGTGAATATATTGAGTAACAAAATAATGAATTTCCTTGACCAAAATGGCCAGATGAGCACATGCCTCTCTTTCCTCCCCAAAGCAATAAAACATAAAGCAAAATGAAAAGGTATAAACCTGTACTATCACAGAGAACTAACAGGAGGGAAATTATCAGAACACGAGAGATTTCAAAAAGTTTCTGAAAGAGGGAGGGAGAAGTTCTGATAATTAAAACAGAGTGAGAGGAAACTCAAACTAGATAGAATTCATGGGGAGGAAGTTGTAGTGGAAAAGGAGTTAGGGTGTACCAGGTGTGAAAACGTATGTCAGAGGGCAGGAATGAGGAAAATAGCTCAAAGGTTTTAATCTGGAAGAGTTACCCACTTCACCACATATCCCAGTCCCTACCCTTGTCCCTAGACTGACAGAGAGCCACATATTATCTCTAGGTCCTCGCCTCCAAAATTATAGGGTTCTTCGCTAAAGGAATTAAACTCTCTGAGGAGAACTAGGGAAATCAATGTGAAGTCTCCCTCATTCTGGTATCTGGGGGACATCCAGGGTCCCCACCCTGTCTATCTAAGGTAAACAAACCCCTCAATTCATGGAACTGCCAGACATCTTTTCTACACAGCTCCTCATGCCCTCAAACTTAAGTGGAAATGGATGGAATTGATGGACAAGTGAAATGCAATGGCAGAATAAAAGAAAGAGATCAAAACAAGCTCTTGAAAAACTGATCCCAGGGACACAGAAGATCCAAACAATCAATGATGACTTAAAAAGAATCTTAAGTATTCACAAATCACTAATGTTTTATTGAAGTATAAAATACATAGAGAATCATGAACAGATCATAAGTGTATAGCTCAATGTAACATCAAAAAGTAACTACCACCTATATCACTCAGATTAAAAACAAAACAAAAATCTAACCAGCATACCAGAAGCTCCCTCCACGCCCCCTCCATTCAGGCACTACTCCCTCTCTCTTCCCCAAAGGAACCTGACTCCTAACACCATAAATTTGTTTCGTCTCTGAGTTTTATATAAATGGAGGGTGTGATAAGTAGGTTTCTGCCTTCTCTCCCTTCACATTGTGTTCATGAGATTCATCCATACCAGTTATGTGTAGCTGCTGTTCTTTCATTCCTACTTCAGCATAGCAATCCATTGTAGAAATAAGCTATAATTGCTTTATTTTCTGTTGCTGGTCATTTGGTGATTTTCAGTTTTAGTCTTTTACAAATAGTGCTATTGTAAACAATTTTTACATGTGGTTTGGTTCACATATGACACATTTCTGTTGGATATAGAAATAGAAATGGAATTGCTAGGTCACAGGGTGTGCTAAATTCAACTTTAATAGATAATAGCAAACAGTATTCCAAAATGGTTGTACCAATTTACACACCCACTAGCAACATATGAGAGTTCTAGTTGCTCTTACATCCTTCTCAATCCTTGGTAAAATCAGTTGTTGTTGTTGTTGTTGTTGTTGTTTAATTTAGCCATTTTTGTGGTTGTATGATGGAAGCTTTATGTATTCCCTGGTCACTAATGAGGTTAAGCACATTTTATATATATATTGGATGTTCAGATATTAGATATACTTACTGGACGTCTTATGCGATGGCTATTCTTTTGTCTTGCCCATTTTTATTGTGTTGACTTTTTATTACTGAGAGGTGTGTGTGTGTGTGTAGAAAGAGAGAAGTTTTATATGTTCTAGATAGGAGCTCTTCATTAATTGTATGTATTGCAAATATTTTCTCCCACTGTATAGAAATACAGGATAAATATCAGACAATAGAAAGGGAAAGAAGCTGGAAGATATTTGATATGCAAAGTTCTATGCCTCACGACATGAAAGAAACAGCTCTCAGAAAAGGTTTCCTACCCTCTTTGTGCCTTAAGAGAATCTTTGTGGCCACCTGAGGAGAGCCTCCTGTAAAGCACTGAATCATGTTGGGCCATCAGAATAAGTTCCCCATAGAATAAGCCCCAATCTTGGCAGAGAGGGCCCTCCCGGCATCCCCTCAGCATGAAAGGTGGGTGAAGGCTGCTGCCTATCCTCACTGGAGACTCAGGCTTGGGTTATCACACGCTTATGGAATGCAGAGTAGAACGACAGGGTCCTCAGCTGGAAGCATCATCCTCAATTATTCTCTTACCCTCATTCTCCACATTTAATCCATGAACAAACCGCACGGACTCTACTTCCAAAACATGCTACTAACATGTCCCCTTCTCCTATTCCAGTGCTGCCACTTTAATCAAGCCACCACATCACCGATCCGGAGTCCTACACAGCCCCATCCACTTCCTTCCCCTCTCGCCCCTCTACAATCCCTTCTCCACATAACAGTCAAGTGGCCATTTTAAAATGGAAATCAACTTGTCAGTTTCCTATTCCAGTGGCTTCCACTGTTCTCAGAATAAGATCCAGCCTGTGCTTCAAACCCCTCCTTGATTCAGTTCCTATTCCTCTACCTCATCTCCCTATGTCTTCTCACCTCGTCCATCAGTCCTCACCTACCTCTTTCTGTCCTTGGATATGAAAATCTTGGTTCTAACTTGGAACCTCTGCACTCACTGCTTCTCCCCCTTGTTATTGACTCCTTCTTGTCCCTTTCTTAGAGAGGCTTTCCTGATCATTCAATCTGAAGGAGCTACCTAGTTCCTCTCTATCACAAAACCCTACTTTTGTGTAACCTACTGGTTTGGTCATGTTGCTGTCGTTTATTTGCTTGCTGATTGTTGAGGCACACATTCAAGTGCCTCTGTGAGGGCAGGACAATATGTGTCTCCTCATCTTGTACCCAGCACCTACCACAATGCCTGTGTAGAGAAGGAGCTCAATAAATGTCTGTTGAATGGAAGAATGAATGTTCAATTGTTGCTGTCCCTGTGAGACCCCATTTGGGATCTATTGTACTCTAAGTACTTGAAGAAACACATTGTCTATATGAGGGGTTGGATTTAGTAGACTTTCAGGTATTATAAATTAAAATTAGCAATTATGTTGCTTTGCTAATTTTGACCCCAAAAGAAGCTTTTAAAATAATTCTTAGCCATCTTTTCAAATTTGGATGTTGGGAGAGTACCTTGCTTTTCCTAGGCAAGGATGGAATCAAACTTGGCTTCACCTGGTTTGCAGTTACAGATAGTAACTCCCCACGATTCTATTTGGGAGAGCACTCTCAGCTCATTGAATTCAGGCAGTTTCACCAAGGATTTGAAGAAATCCTTACTCCCACAGGACTTTCTTAGCTCCTAAATTTTATCCTTTGCTTTTGTGTAAGGGAGACTAAACATTACACATATTGAGAATTAGAATAAGTCCCAAGAAAGAAATAGACAAGACATCTAATTGCAGAGTAGGCTTCAATGAAGACAAGCTAATTATTAAATAAATAACATGGCTTGCTGGCCTCTTGGTTAAAAATATTTGTGTAATTCACCCATAGATTTAGTTCTAACAATAATATCTAGCAGCTACCATATATCAACAGTGTATTATGTGTCATGCAGTGGGTTAATTCTTACCTAGTTAAAGGTAGAATAAATTGATCTTATCAGGGCACTAGATTAAGCCTGGAAGAATTGAGTTCTTATTATATGGGATAGATAATTCAAAAGTTGGCGCCCTTGTATGAACTAAAATCAGAATGACTAGTTTCTCCTTGTCCCTGCTAAAATTACAGTGCCATGAAATTGACTGTTGGAAAGTCCTGAAATTCCAAGGAACCCCAGGAGACACAAAGTTGAATGTAAGATACAATGCCTGCCTTCAAGTTGTTCACCATCCTGAGTGGGAAAGACAATTAGGTAAATCCAATCCAGAATGCCAAGGACTATAAAAGGAATAAGAACAAAGGAGGAAGCAGGGGCTTCTCCGAGGAAGTGATGTCTAACCTGAGTTCCTGAAGGAGGAATAGGAGTCTGGAAGGAGCACTCCCCCGCCCCACCCCGGCAGAAGGGCCAGCACATGGCAAGGACTAGTATGAGAAAGGGCACCATTCATTAGGGGAAGTGAAAGCAATTCAATATTGGCCAGGAAGCAGAGTGTGTGCGGACATGGTAAGATGTGATGCTGAGAAGTAAACAGAGTCCAGGAAACAGAGTCCATGAAAACTTTGTAAGCCATGCTAAGCAGTTTGGAAATCATCACATGAGTCATAGTGATTCACTGAAGAATTTAAAGCCAGGGAGTGATTGATCAGATTTGTGTTTAGAGAAATCACTTTCAAGGGGTGGGACTGGAGCCAGGAGTGGGTAGTGTTTGCAAGAAGATCATGGTGATGGTATCATTGGCCAAATTAGAAGCAATAGGAATGAAGGAAGTAGTACAAGAAAATAGGAGAAGAGGGAAGTAAGCAGAAAGTAAGAATGACTCCCAGGTTTCCAGATGACTCTCCTGGAAGAAAAGATTACACTTTTCAATATATGATCAAGGATGTTTGCAGATCAGGAACAATGTGTTCGTTTGTCTTTCAAGACTCTGAATTCTACAGATCCACGATTACAGTGCTACTAATACCATCAGGGACCCAACCATAGTTAAGAGGAAGCTCTAAACTCCAGTTTCATGCACTGGGGAAATCCGTTTCATCTGAGGAGGAAGAGGACTTGAAAGGAAGTTAACCAGAGGCACCAACTGATTACAGTCTAGGCAGAGAACTAGGGAGAGGAAAATTAGATGTTGGTCAGTCTGAAGAATAGATCTTCCTGGCAAGGAAGCAAAGTAGAAAATCAAGTAGAAGAATAGAATGATTTGTGTTAATGGGATGTCACTGAACAAGCACTTTCCAAGGGGGGATGAGTTCACAGCAGAACTGGATTGCATCCCATTTGATAGAACGTGCTGATTTGCTGAGAAGGTTGTTATGCAAAGGTGTGAAGAGGGCAGCATTAGAACCTAGGCCCTGTACTTAATAAGCTGGCTCAGAAATGTTTCAGTTGTCTTCAGAACTGCTTCCTGTTTGTTGTAAGGGAATTGGGATGGGGGTTGGGGGAGACAACGTCAGAGATCCTCTTTAACCAACTTACAGAGCTCACTCAAGTCCTCTGTGGAAGGCTGCAGCTCTTGTTTACGTGGTTGTTTTACAGACTGAGATATAACTAAGGCCAGAAATGTTGAACTAATTCTGAAGCAGTCAACCACCACAAGAGGTTTATACAGGCAGAGTACTAAGGAAACTCACCAAGAAACAGACAAACACCGCTGTTGACAAGCCTTCTGTCTTGAAGCCTAATGTTTTCTCCTGGGGAAACAAGATAGACCAAGAGAAGCCACAAGGCCCCTTTTTGTCTAGAAGTGGTGCCCTGAGGTCTAGAGAAGTTCTTCAGTTGGGCTTTAAAAGTCCCCACAGATCCAAAGTAGTCTTGGGGGTCCTCAAGTTCTCTACAATTTTTCAATTTTGTGTTTCCACTTCAATAATTGTGAAAATTAACATAATCATATTTTGGAGTGTCTTTATGATTCCTTCAAATCCAGGCCTGCCCTGTAATGCCAATGCTATCTTTTTTTTCTAGCTTACGGTCACATTGGTGGCAAGTAGTGCTTTGTTGTCATGGACTAATGGGTGTTGGAGGAGGGGGAGAGACAGAAAAAGTATGCAATAGAAGTAATTTTCCAAGAGAAGTACTACTAAGTACTCCAGTAATGCTA
This sequence comes from Chlorocebus sabaeus, assembly GCF_047675955.1. Classification (NCBI taxonomy): domain Eukaryota; kingdom Metazoa; phylum Chordata; class Mammalia; order Primates; family Cercopithecidae; genus Chlorocebus; species Chlorocebus sabaeus. The sequence continues at coordinate 30,159,300 of NC_132916.1, forward strand.
GTGTACTAAGGTCATGTCAGGGTGTGTCAGTAGCTAAGTAGGTAATACTTAGAATGCTAAAGTAATTTTAAGGTAATAAGATGGCAGTCAGGAAGAAAGGGCTACATCCTGCTTTAATAAATGACAAGACATGTCATCTTAGTCAGAAAAGCCCCAGGGGAGAACTCAGGGGACACACAGGCAAGGCAAGCAGGAGAAAAGGCTGTGAACACAGCCAAGTGGCTACCTTAAAGCATCAGAGATTAGAGTAAAAAGGGGTGGAGGAAGCTCTAGGTCAGGATGGGACAGAAGAACCAGAAAGGAAAGTGCTTGGGAGACCTTAAGTATGTGGGAAGAACTTTGTCTTAAAAAGAGTCCTTCACAAAGGTAGTGTTTACCTCTGATTCTTTTCTTCTCCTCAGCCTCTTCCGTGTTAGTGGTTTTTTTGTGCTGTTCATTCAAGAATACCAAGGCTTGAGTTGTAATTTGTTAGTATAAATTCTTAAGGCCAGAGTGACCTTTTTTAGACTAGAACACAGTTGCACTTTTTCACATTCTTCTGCTTATGTAACACGGACAAGCACACAGCTAAATGGCATTTGCAGGCCAACACTAAATTCATTCATTTACTCGCCAAACATTGGCTGAGTACTGATTCCATGGTAGACATTAGGATATAGTAAAGAACAGAAGTAGCCCAGTCCCTGCCCACGTGCAGCTTTCTACAGAGTAGTAATCTAGGGAATGGCCAACATTGCTGGGCCATGCTAAAGGTGTCAAAGCTCCTCCCCACTCTGACACTGCCCTTATTTTTCCAATAAAAATAATAAAATAAATGTCAATTACTCATAAATCGACAGCACCAGAGGTTATTTTGATGTTCTCTGGTACCTTCCTATTCAGAGTAGCTCACATTCTGGCACCTACAGCATCACCAGCAGCTTCTCAGAAATGCAGAGTCCAGGTCCCACCTCAGACCTGCTGAGTCAGAACCTGCATTGTTACCCAAGTGACCCTTATGCACGTCAACATTTGAAAAGCCCTTTTCTCTTAACATGTTTTGAGAGAAATGGCTGCCGTTTTACCCATGAGGATAAATCTGCAAATATTCTATATGGGTTATGTGGAAACGATCATTTAGATGTGATTATAGTTTCTCTGGATGTGCACTATTTCAATGGATCTTGGGCCAGCCAAGAAAAGTGTGTCTGTTTAATAGTCTAAAAATAAATTTTCAAAGTTCCCTTTAGAACTTCTGCATTTCTCATACTTAGTTTTTAACTTTTACTTCCAAATGGTCTACTGAAGGAAAACAAAAGTCTTGATTGCCTCGACTTTTCTCAAAAAAATTATGAAACTTTGAACCTTGGAACTCATTTATTTAGAATATTCATTAAGATTTTTTAAAATAATCAAAAATCTGATTATATACTAATAGAGCCTCACAGTTGAAATCTTTAAAAATTAAGAATGTTAACTATCACAAAAGTTTTCTGCCAATTATAGTGAGGATATGTGTTCTTTATTGTCAACTACAAAGATAACCTAGAGAATTAATGTTTTATATTTATATATGCACATCTGTATGTCTGGGTGTGTGGGTGAAAGGAGAGAGAGAGGGGGAAACTTCACAAAACAATATTAAATAAAACTATTTCTGGACCTCCTTATTGAACACTCAAACAACAAGGAAAGTCAGAATTGTTTGGAAAATACTTTATCAGTTCTAATCCCTTCACACTTCTCTATTCCACTCTCCTGCTTCAGAGCTTTTCCTCTGCAGTTGTAATCACCTACAATGCTTTCTCTCCTCCTTACAAACTATCTTCATCGCCGATCATCCTGGGTGCCTTTTACTTCTTTCTTTCCTGGGCTTCTACTACTGACACTCCCCTACGGCATCACACTATTAACTGACACTTCAATATGCCTTATATTTTTTTACTGCTAAGATTTTAAGCTCTGCGAGGCAGAACTTAAACTATAGATATATAAGAAAATTCCAAGCACATAATAGCTACTCAATAAATACTCATCAGTTGATTAGTCAACTATATAAAACTATACTTGAATTGAATGAACAAGGGTAAGAAAGCCTTCATGTTACTTAATTTAAATGAAGCTGAATATAATTAGAATTAATAAGATTGGCAATAGACACCTGGCCTAAGATCAAGAGATTTGGGGTTTTCACAGTATTTGGTTACTCTTTTTTTGTTCAGTTTCCCCTTCCAGTTCGCAAAAAAACAAACAAAAAAAATTATAAAAGGTTCTTTTCAGAATGTTTCTGTACCCACAAATTTTATCAGTATTAGTAACAACCTGATGAGCACAATCAGATGGGAGCTATAAATAAAAGGAACCGTCTAATAAGAATTCACAGGCACGTGTCTATCATCTAAGAAGACATAGCTCAACTTGAAACCCTGTCTACACATGACTCCATGGCTGACCCCAAAAAGCCCAAAATTAATTTAGAAATTTCCCATCCTCTGTCCTTTTTGATATTTTATAAATATGATGCTAAATCTTTAAAATCCACTAAAAGTCCCATCTCTTCCACGAATCTTTCTTCTACGGAAAATCACCACTCCTCTCGTCTGTAAACTGCAATTAAACTGAGATTTCAAACCACCTCAAAGGGTATTCGTTCTCATAAATGCTTTGTGTTCATGTCTTATCTCTCTGGCTAGATTTAAAACCTTTGCTATAGCTATACAAGGCTAGGTACACAGACACACAGAGAAGTTTGCTAATCAAGCAGAACAATTTTAGTTACAATTCAAGACAGATGATCTTTGCTCAAGGGCAGTCAGATAGGAAGTTTTAGCACTGAATTAAAGTCCTAAATAAGAAAGATAGAAGATTAGGAAATGCTGGATGCAAATAATGAATGATTTTGTATCTCAAAAATGTTTGGGTCCATAGATTTTTCTGAAACTCATGGGGCATCAATTTTAAATGCATATGCTTCTGAATATGCCATCTTCTGGGTTGAAACATCAGCTCATAAGAAGGCACATGGTCTCTACTTATAGACTAGACTCAGAGAGTCTAATAAATTCAGTTCAGAGTTATTCTTTTCCAAAATCAAATGCCAAATCTTCTCACACTGGCCAGTCATCATAAAACAGTCTATCAAACATAACGGAAAATTTTTTAAAGTTCCTGGAATAAATGTCACTCTGACTGTATTTTTTTTTCTTATTCAATGGGAAAACAGCACAAGACTCAATTTTATTAGAAAACTGTAACATTCCAAATTTCATCATAGTCAACTCATTCTTAGCACCCAAACCCAGTCCCATGCACCTCACCCTACCACCCTCGCTCCCCAGTTCCCAGTGATAGGCAAGAAAAAAAAAAAGAGGAAAAAAAAGAACTTCACCCGAGTTCTGCTGACGTCAATAGGGTGTTTGCGTGCAAAGCCTTGTGGATGGATTGAAGACAGTGTGTTGTAACTTTTCTTAAGGCCCCCATTATTCAAAGAAACCTCACTTTTAAAGGGAAGTATCAAAAACCCAGAACTCTCTTTCAAGGAAAAAGCAGCAAGTAAATCTTAAAATAATTAATAATGGATAATGCCCTAAACCTCATAATAATAACAAACGGTGATCATACATCCTCAGGGGGAAAAAATGCAAAGGAAAAAAAGTGTAACTAAGAAGAGAATCATAAGTATCCACAATTGCTTATATTTGAGGCTTTTTGTTCTTTGTTTCTTAAATATTTCCGGTTATGTCAAATACCATCTGCAAATGTAAGTTCTCAGAGTTTTCTGACTATGGTACTGAACATTCAGACACTGCAAATAGCCATTTGCTCGAGATAATAATTAATATTTATTCAGAAATAAGAAATGTGAGATGCTGGACTTTGTGCTACACAGTGGGGAACAGTGAGTAGCTAAAAAAAAAAAAACTAAATTGAAGAGAGAGGTTCTTGCTCTCAAACATTTGCAATCGAGTTAGAATAACAGGTATAATGTATTCTGCCTTATTGTCACATACATTTGCTACATGTCTGATACGTATATGAAATAATGGAATAAAGCTTTAAACAGCAATCAATCAATAAAAGCAATGCAGTTCCATGTGTACTGGATGGGTGTGGCCAATCCGAGTGCATCCTAAGAAGTGTGAGCAGAGATGAGTACGTATCTGGGACAAGGGTGATTTGCCCCCACGGAAATATGTTTTTGGCCAATTCTTAAGACTGTTTATTTCCTGCACTATACCTCATCATAAGACGGCAGACTGGAAAAATACCTCCACGACTTGGAACTGTTCTTGTTTACAAAGCTGTGTCAACTATAAGTTCAAAATAAGGGCAGACTTCTTTTTCAATTTCTATATGAAAAGAAATCCTTTCATTCCAGGAAAGATAGCATTACCCAAATGAATCACGAAATTGTTCCTTTGACACACTTCAGATTTGTGGTTGTTAGAAACAACTCTCAAATAGCAAACACTGTCTAATTGTCAGTAGCTTGTTCCTCTGAGTCTTTTATTAGGGTTGGTACAGACCAGCTGACAAGTTATTTCAATTCATTTCAGTTCTATAAACCATCTGTAAAGAGCTGTTCTCAGGGCTGAAATGATACAAAAAAGGAAGAACAAAGAGTTGTTACCCCATCTCTCCAGTGGACTCACTCACACAGAATGATGTTAATAACCCCACAGCAGCAGGGACAGAAACATAGCCAGTCTGGTTATATTAACCTTTATAGCTTGCTTTTCTTCATGTGTGAAAATGCCATTAGTGGAGCTAAGTATTTTATTCAGCATTTGAATTTTACTACTTTTGTCTTAAAGGGCAAACCCACCTATATAGGCATGATTTTTTTCTTTGAAGCACTTTATCTAGAACTCTCATAAGACACTCACTTTCTCTACTCTGCCTGACAGTTGTTTCAGGTAAGTGGTATGTTTGCATGTTCAGATGCCTCCCACTGAGTAAGTAACTCATTAAAGAGTTAACCACTCACTGCCTGGCACCGTGAATGAATGAATGAATCAATGGAGAATAGATTCTATGCTCTCTGGGGGCAGAGTGCATATCTAATTATTTCTCGTATCCCCCAAAATACACAATAGGGTTACAGTAAATAGGCATTATATCACTGAATGAAATCACCGCATCTTAGAGTCAGTGCAGCCATATGCAGATATCCTTTCTGCAGCATCTATTGTGGGTGACCACTCAACATCTCTTGGAATGCTTCCAGTGACAGTGCTCAGTACTTCTGCTACAATTTCAACCCTTAGGTTAACATGACAAACAAAAAAGAATTAATTGTATCTTTATCTAAATAGAGTGCTGTTCAAGTAAATTAAAAGACATTAAGTATTCTTGCCTTTTTTTTTTTTTTTTTTTTTTTTTGAGACAGAGTCTTGCTCTGTTGCCCAGGCTGGAGTGCAGTAGTGCAATCTCAACTCACTACAACCTCCACCTCCTGGGTTCAAGCAATTTTCCTGCCTCAGCCTCCCAAGTAGCTGGGATTACAGGCACATGCCAGCAGGCCCAGCTAATTTCTTGTATTTTCAGTAGAGACAGGGTTTCACCATGTTGGCCAGTCTGGTCTTGAACTCCTGACCTCAAGTGATTTGCCCGCCTCGGCTTCCCAAAGTGCTGGGATTACAGGTGTGAGCCACTGTGCCTGGCCTATCCTTGCCTTTCTAAAGGTAGCATTTTCTGGCAGAGTATCATTGCTGAGCCCAACTCAATGTCCCCAGGTGTCTGTTTGTAAGAGTTGATCACCTGTGACAGTGTGCTTCACAACACAGATTTGACTTCCACCGCAGACTGTCCAAAATTTCAATTGTCGGTACGCCAGAATCACCTATGATGAGCCTTGTAAAAATACGAATGCCAGATTCTGCTTCTGACTCACTGCATCGAAGTGTCTGGGGATGTGGTCTGGGTATACAATTTATCCAACTAGGGTTGAAAAATGCTGAGATAAGGACATTTTTACTTTAAAGCTCAAGAAAGAGAGATATTTTTGTACCAGAAATCCTTCAGTCTTGAGTGAGAGAATCAAGGGCATGGAGGGGAAGAAAGATGTGGAGACATTTCCTTGTCCAGCTCCACAGACCGTTTGGGTTTCTACGAGGGAAGCAATCAGTGAGAGTTGAGAGGGCCAGTGAATCTGCAGGCCATACAGCTCCAGGGCTAGAAGGGCAGCAAGCATGGTGATGCAGCAAGCATGGTGATGAACAACCACAGCCACCAGACACCCTCAAGCAACAAGAAGAGCCAGGGTGGGAGAATCAGAATGGGCCAGAGGTCACAAGGTGGCTGTGGTTAACAGACTTACTTGAGCACATGGCAGACACCCTGCTGGGGACTTCCAGACTAATTCAAGAAGAGGACTCTGCAGGGAAATTCATTCACTCATTAGAACACTACAAGGAAATTCATTCATTCATTTAATACGTACTTATTGAACACCTACTCTCAGCCAGGCTCTCTTAGAAGTTCCAAGATTACAGGAGAGGATGGGAATAAATGTAGAATCTCAGGAAACCTGAGTTCTTCGTGCTCACGTGACTCACAAGGCTCCAACTAGCAAAGTCCTGAGGCGTTAGGAATAGAATTTGAATACATAATGTGGAATTAGGTATATACAGAGAGACAAGGGTGAGTATCTCCTTTTCTGACTTTTACTTGAAGAAAAGAAAAATCACTTTTTGGAGACAGAGGAAGATAGAGATAGAGATAGAGATAGATACAAACAAAAAAGGTAGATAGACCTTAATGTGTGTAGGTGTATATACACATATGTGTGTGTGTATATATACGGTTGACACAAAATTAATTGCGGTTTTGCCATTCAAAGTAATGGCAAGGGCTGTGCAATTACTTTTGCACCAACCTAATATATACACACACACACATTTGTCAAGGCATAATCCCATGCATGCACTGAGAGTTTCTTGGGATACCAGGCGTCTCTTATCCACCGAGTTGAACTTGTCTCATCCCACTTTACCCTGGAGCCCTCAGAAGGATTGCAAGTCGAGTGGAGCCTCGCCTTTGTTCTGGCTGCAGCTGTCTCTGCCTGGATGAGCTCTCTAAGAGCCCAGGGTAACGGTCTTGACCGTGACTGCTTACCGAGAGACTATGAAAGGATAAACAGGCAGCCACATGAAGGCAATGCTCTTTAATTACGTGGTCCCACCATGGAAGGAAGGCCGGCAGACAGGCAGACACATTCCAATTACGCTAATACACCTTGTAAACATCAAATATTTTTATTCTGAGATTAAAGAGAGCCTGTATCCTCACAACACTCCTGAGACTGTGCATCTCAGGGCTGCCAGTGCTGCTGGTGAAACAGGATTTCCTTTGATTAAAATAGACTTTCATATAAATAACAGCCTTAAGTCTAGAGGTGGTCAAATGTAACTTCCACTGCAGACTGTCCACAATCTCAACTGTAGTTCTTAAAAGTCTTTCAGAAAGGACAGGGTTCATGTTCTCAGAGGAAACTGATTAACTTAGCCTCGTTTTCTTCTAGTTTTTACCCTACCTATACAGAGTCAGCAGTCAATTGGTTCCCTTGGTTAAGGCTTGGTGGCAGCGGGCCTTGAGGCTTAAATCTGGTTGTTGTGTGGGTCACGTGCCTTCACTTGGTGTCAGCTCTTCCTGAGCCACAGACTGAGATGTAACTAACCCAGATGAATTTTTATCCAGGTCAGCGGGGGAACAGTGACCTGAATGAGTTGTCTGGGTACCTCACCACTGGTTCTAAGCTAATCTGCAGAGAAAAAGTGATGAAATTCAGCAAAACCATGCATATGCCTTTCTGATAGTGAGCCTTTTCATCTGAGTCATCATTATACGCAAAAAAGTCTTTGAAGCTCCTGATCCTATATTGCAAATAAATGTTAGAACTAATAAACTCCCAAAGAAATAGGTTCTCTATGTGAACCAATAAAACAACTTGTATAAGATGAAAACTTCTGGTCGACTCCATTCAGGCTGCTATAACAAAATACCATAGGCTGAGTGGCTTAGAAACCATAAAAATGTATTTATCACAGTTCTGGGGGCTGGGGGGTACAAGATCAAGACGCTAGCAGATTCAGTGTCTGCTGAAAGCCCACTTTCTGTCTCATAGATGTTGCCTTTTCATTGTATTCTCATATGGTAGAAGGGGTGAGGGTCTCTCTTGGGTTTCTTTCATAATGGCACTAATCCCATGCATGAAGCCTGCACTCCTATGTCCTAATCACCTCCCAAAGGCCCTACCTCCTAATGCCATCACCTTGGGGTTAAGATTTCAACATAAGAATTTATGGGGCGACACACATACTCAGACTATAGCACCATCTTAGTGCAAACAACTCCACATTACAATGGTAGTTCTTTGTGGATGGTCTGCTAAATAGTTACAGGCAACTGAGTCTTCATACAGGCATTGCAGTGTCATTACCTAGGCAAGCTTAATACATTTTTTAAAAAAAAGCAGACAATGAATCCTTTAAAACTATCCTATTGTGACATAAACCATCAACTCTAATTTCTATATCACATTAATTTGAATTTTTATATGTCATTTCCTCAAAGTGGGTGTTAATGCTACAAATTGGGGGAAATTATGCTTTATGGGTTCCTCTGCAAAACACAGTCTCTCTGGCACAGGGAGGTGATCTAGGAATTCAGATTCAGTGACTCTCCTGCTTTAGCAGTCTTTATGGAAAAGCTCCAAGATACTTGGGGATACTCGAATGGCTCAAAAGACAAGATGTGGGCAAGGCGGTCCTTAGAAAAGGCAAACCCATTTAGTTCCTCGTGCCCACCCATGACAATCCATCCCACCTTGGGCTGTATACAGATTAAGGTGAATACCAAGGGAAGGCCCAAGGGCAAGGCACAGTGATTAAAGGGTAGTAAGATACAAGGTAAGTGTGAGATACAAAGAAGGGGCTCTTTTCCCTACACTTTACATATTTGGGTTAGGGAGATCATTAGGCTCACTGTTGACACTTGGAAGTCACAACATTCATTGGTTTATCCACTCAATAAACACCCTGACTACCTAGCTACTATTAGCTACTATTTAATAGGTTCTGTGGTGAAGGCTTAGGATAGAAACACAGGTTGGACAAAGTCCATGACTCCAAGATGTTTATAGTCTGGTATAACAGACAGAGAAGGAAACACTGAGGGCAACAGAGCCCATTTGAAATGTGTCTTAGAAATATGATGGTTCAGGAGGAAAGAAGAGATTCGAGGAAGACCAGACTGAAAGCAGGGAGACCAGGTAGAACATTATCGCCCAAGTTCAGGGTTAAGGCAACCGGGGTTTGTACTATGGCAGTGACTATGGGAATGGAGAAGAAAAGAGAAATTGGATCCAAGTCTAGGGGTCAAGTTTATGAGGCTAAATCATGACAGGATTTAAGGAAAGAGGAAGAACTACATCTAGAATGACACCTAGGCTATTGGGTGCTGGAAAAGGAATACAGGGCAGCGGGAAGGGGGGCAGTGGGGAGCAGTTTTGGGGGAAGGTATGCTGGATGATTTGAGATTGGAATGTTTTGAGTTCAAGGTTCCCGTTGTACATTTAAGTTAAAGTGCAGAAGAGAAATCAATGCGAATAAATATATCTAGGAGTCGTCAGGTTACTAAAATAAAGAGAACAAATGAGATCTCCCAGGGAGAACACAAGGAATGGAAAGGAAGGCAAAGAGGCTCTGAGCGAGGGGTGGTGACGCGTGGCACCATCACAGCGCAGAGGCACACTAGGCATGTTTTTCAATTAGAAAAGAGTCTGGTGGAAAACCACAATGAGATATCATCTCACCCCAGTTAAGATGGCTATAATCAAAAAGTTGGAAAATAACAAATACTGGAGAGGATTTGGAGAAAGGGGAATGCACATACACTGTTGATGGGAAGGTAAATGAGTACAGCCACTGTGGAAAACGGTATGGAGGGTCTTCAAAACTCTAAAACAGAACTACCACATGATCCAGCAATCTGACTGCTTCACAGAGATCCAGAAGAAAGTAAATCACTATATCAAAGAGATACTACACTTCTATGTTTATTTCAGGACTATTCACAATAGCCAGGATATGGAATCAGCCTAAGTATCCATCAAAGGATGACTGGATAAAGAAAATGTGATATATATATACACACACACACGCAATGGAATATTATTCTGCCAAAAAAGTAAGAAAATCCTGTCATTCGTAGCAACGTGGATGGAACCAGGAGGACATGATGTATAAGCCAGTCACAGAAAGACAAATATTGCATGTTCTCACTCATTTGTGGGTTTTAAAATATTTGATTTTATGGGCATGGTGAATACAATAGTGGTTACTAGAAGCTGGGAAGGGGAGTGGGATGAAGAAGGGTTGGTAACAGGTACGAAAGTACAATTAGATAGAAGAAATAAGGTCTAGTGTTCAGTAGCACAATAGGGCAACGATAGTTAACAATAATTTATTATATATTTCAAAATAGCTTGAAAATTTGGAACGTTCCCAACACAAAGCAATGATCAATTTTGAGGTGATGGCTGTTCCAGTTACCCCAATTTGGTCGTTACACATTGGATGTTTTTATCAAAATATCACATGTACCCCTTAAATGTGTGTGCAACTATTGTGTATCAATAAAAAGAGCCTTAAAGTGTTTTTTTAAAAGAGTCTAGTGCAGAAGTAGAATAGGAGTGAAAATAATAAAGGAATATTAAAGATGAAGAGATTGCCCTTTAGTAAACGTGGTACATTTCTGCTAAAATTTACTGTTTAATTATAAATACCAAATTCTCACTGTCTGAGTTCAACAAACCTTTTCTAGTTTAAAAAAATTATTTGTTCCTTTTTCTTAAACTTTGTGTGGGGATTGTTGCATTAAAAATGACTTCATTTCCAATTCCAAAATAGTTTTTACTTTTCTTAAAAACTGAAAGTGATGATGCTTCTGAGCAGAAATGGGTGAGTATGTTAAAGACTGCCTTCTTTTGTGAAATCAAGTTTATATCAAACACTTTTTGGCTGGAATTACTAATGCATTACGAAGACTCCTATTTCTTTAAATAGAAAATAAAAGTCCACTTTCCCATAACTTAGGTCAGAAAGGCTGCTTCTTGTTGGCTGGGGGTTTTTTATAGTTGCAACTTAAATTCAGGATGATTTTTATGAGGCAAGGAAGACGTAGATCCTTCTGCAAAAAGAGGAACTTTCACAATTAGTGAAAACCAAGAGTGCTGACACGAGGGACTGGGGAAGATGCTATAACCACAGCGCGTGATGAAGGGAAGGCAGCCCTCAGCCACCTTCCCAGCCTGTGCCGGAGCACATGCGCCCCCGCACTTACTGACACTCTTCACGTGTTGGATTTGACTCCTGAAGCAGGTATCACGAGAAAGAGCAAAATGCCCATCTTTGCCTCTAATATTGAAACCAGCTGTGTTGATTCCCCTGTGACCACCTCTCCCTCTGCCTCCCCCAAGTAGTTCGCACAGATAAAATGTCTTCAGGACAGACAAGCAACCATTCAACTTCATGGCTTATCAGCAAAACCCTTTTGTAGGCTTGTTTTCAAAAGCTGCAAGTACCCAGTAGAGGCTGTGGTGATACATAAAAGGTTGTTCTTCTCTTAAAAGGAGAAACTTCAAAGCAATCCCTGACATCCCAGAATTCACTGCTTTTCCAGTAAATATCTGTTTGGGCCAGAGAATTTCAAGCTTTTGGATAAATTCAAAGATGAAGAGCCTGTATTTGGTGCAGCATTTCTATTTGTGTTCTGCACTAGAAAACCTCATCACCTGGATGTGTATAACATCACAAGCTGATCACTCAGAGTCAGAGGGAAAAAAGTTCACTTTGGCTTTGCTGAGCCTCTCCTTGAAGAGCCAAATCCAGCAAGGACATAGGCAGACTCCTGGGGCAGGTGTGATGGCCGTGAACACAAGGCAGCAGGGGTAGGAGAGGAGACTGTGCTCAAAAGGAAGGTTCATTGCAAATTCACTGGCAGGCAACCTTGTGGAAAGGAAGGTTTAAAGTATTTGACTCACAGCTTTTAAGGACACAAGAAATACTGTAAAGTATTTGCTATATTAATTATGAGTCATTTATATGTATTTGTTAGAGAATTTATATTAAGAAACTGGAGGGTTTTCATTTTGAGGGGGTGTTTTTGGTAATTTGTGCCCCCTGCCAACCCTCATTCATCAGATGTCCTTTCTGTGCCCAGCCTGGGCTCCAATTTCACCATCTTTCACAGACTTGCCACAGTTTTCCCTCCTAAGTTTCAGCAGCAGCTCAGGTGGACTATTACTGGTTTTCTGCTGGCACAAATTAGCTTCCAGTCTATAGAGATCAATCTCAAGGAAAGCCCGTGAACAACATATTTTCGACAGGGAGAACTGTTCACTTGTCCATTACTGACTGCTGCCCTGAGTGAGATCTCTAGCTCTCTGTCTATAATCATAACAAGCACATCATGCACACTCTTCCTGGCCATATGCAAAATAAAATCTCAAGATCACTAATGCAAAAGAATTCAAGGGCCAACCAAAACCAAGAGAGTAAAAAGATACTGTCTTGAGGAACAAAATGGAGGCAAAATATAGACAGAGTGGTGACATTTATTGGAATAATTGAGATTTAATTGAAATGAGCAGAGAATGAGAAGTTAGAAGCACATCCTAACCCTGATTTTACCCCTAACTCACTGGGCAGTTCACTTCCCCTTTGCTCAAGTCTCTCCATTGTATAATTTGAATTATCCACCCACCTATCTGAGATACACAAAGTTACCTGTTTTGTTTATTCAAATACATATTTGTACTGAATTTTATATTTGGTTAGTGTGAAAAGCAGTATTTTTCAAATATTAATTATTTGAAATATTAATTCCTTAGGAAGAAATTAAGTCTCCAATCTTCTTAGTGTCTAAGGAATAGGGTCACTTGGCAATTAGAGGGTCAATAGTGGTCCTTTGCCCACCCCTGGGACCCCTAAGCTTGGACGAATAATTTTTTTATTTTTCATTTTTTGCAGTTAAGAAAGTCTGGCTTGTAGTTGTGGATTAAATCTCATAGGCATCAGTACTTGATGACGTGACTGTGAGTTTAGAGTTTAGTTGCTGAAACTCAACTTCAGTCAGTTGAGCCGATGGGAATCATGCTGTAGACAATGAGCTCATGCTATCCAAATCCATCTGAGAACAATTGATCAAGCAGAACACAAAGGAGCAATGAGCTGGCCTGGTTTGGGAACAGAGACTACTCATCCATGGAGGTTTCTCTTTCCCATCCAGTTGACCCATCGCGGATCAATTCCTTAGTGAGCTCAACTTAGATTAGAGGAAGCTGGTTGTTGTTAAGAGAAGCTCCTGCTGGAAACACTCTTGGAGAGTGCTCTTCTCTCCCAAGGGAAATTTCTACACCAAGAACTGAGGCTGACTGCCCTGAAATAGAACACACCCTTGTCTAAATACAGCTGGCAACACTTCTTATTCCCTGGCTTGTCTCCTCCTGGTCCCTATACACAACATACCTTCCTATTACCACAACCCAACATTTACTCCAGCTGAAATGCAGCCGGGTAGTTCATAGCTTTCTTTTTTTTTTTTTTTTTTTTTTTTTTTTTTTTTTTTTTTTTGAGAGGGAGTCTCGCTCTGTCGCCCGGGCTGGCTGGAGTGCAGTGGCTGGATCTCAGCTCACTGCAAGCTCCGCCTCCCGGGTTTACGCCATTCTCCTGCCTCAGCCTCCCTAGTAGCTGGGATTACAGGCGCCCGCCAACTCACCCGGCTAGTTTTTTGTATTTTTTAGTAGAGACGGGGTTTCACCGTGTTAGCCAGGATGGTCTCGATCTCCTGACCTCGTGATCCACCCATCTCGGCCTCCTAAAGTGCTGGGATTACAGGCTTGAGCCACCACGCCCGGCCTCATAGCTTTCTTAACATGGTACATTCCAGGCTTTTGCTTACAAGATCCTGGGACTGTCAGCAGGGTCTTAACAAACCATCTCTTAAGGTAATCTCCATTTTCTGTTGATCCTTTTCAGTTTCCCTTTCACAGGACAAGTTTCCTCACCTGGTCCCCAAATTTTGAGGGCATACCTTCTAAGCCTGCAACTTCCACAAGGGACTGACTACACACACATACCCCAGGGGTACCTCTGAGGACACAGTCAAAATGCCTTTCATATGCATTACACGAACTGGTCATTCTTAAATGATTTACACCGTATCATAAGAGAAATCAAACCCACAAAGACCATAATTAGCTTTATCTCAGGAAAGAATGGTATAGTTCATAGTTCCCAAATGACACAGTCCACGAACCAGTTGATTCAAATCAATACAATTGCGTGTGTGTACATATATATGTTCCTTGATCTCCACATGAAATCTACAAATTAGAATTTCTTTTGGTAAGACTCAAGAATCTATATTTTTTTACTTTCCTGGGCATTTCTTATATTTTTCTGGCTATAGTCGCACCTCTGCTACTACCTGGAACATGCACTGAGAAAGTTACTAAACCTCTCTGCGCCTTGGTTTCATTCTCTGTAGAATGTTTATAATACCTACCCCTTAGAATGTTTATGAGATATAAATGAGATGGTATGAGGGAACTGCCCGGAATGAAGTAGCTACCTTAGATATGGTAGTTATCAATAAAATCATAATAAAACAGCAATGCAAATCAGAAAGACCCTGTGTCTGGAGCAGAAAGAGCCAAGCCAAGAGGGACTGAGCTCAAGAGTGGGCAGCACACTGAGGGGCAGATGCAGCTGAAGGTGCCGGGGCTCCATTCTCCCAGAAGGCAGAACGTGGCATCCAAGTGTAGCCAAGCTGCCAGCCTACGAAGCATGACAGGAAATAGTAGGGCTGTCTCAGCTGGAGGGAGGAGTCCAGCACAGGGGATCCAAGAGCCTCAGATATCCAGGCCCACATGCAGCCTCAAGGAAGCAGGTGGCCAAGCCCTGGTTACCGCACTGCGATTCCACAGCAGGCTTCCAGTCCTTCGCAGTCAGAACAAGGGATCATGGCGCAGGCTGGTTCCAAAGACAGGGGCTCAGGTACAAAGAAGAAGGTGGACAGGCAGATATCAGCACTCAAGAGGGCAGACCTAAAGCTCCTCAAACTCCTCCAGAGAGCTTCAGTCTAAGTTCTTGTCATAAACTAGTTTGACTCAGGCAAAAGGCCATGCTAGGACCACAGCCACAGAGGGGCTGGATGGACCCAGGAGAAAGGTCACTGGAGTCACGACTATGAGGGAGGTGCTGGCGCAGCCAAACACCTGAGTTGGACAAGTCAAGTGAGGAGGCTGGGGGTGAGGAGGCCAGACAGGCGGCAGAGCTGTGTCATGGGAAAAAAGAAAGGTCTTCTCCTTCCCCTGTTGATAGAGCCTTCAAACATTTCTTGTTTAGCTTCTTCCTCCTTTCCCGTTATCTCAAGAGAGAAAGACCAAAACCACAGAAACAAGTTCTCTAGGGAAAAATCGTCAGAGAAGCCTCACTGCGCTGGCCGGAGGCTGACCAGGGCCATGTGACAAATCGGTAGGTCCAAGGCAGATGGGAGAGGGAATGGAAGAACAAGACACCCGGTGTTAAGTGAATGTAATAGAGAGTCTGGGGGAGAGAGGAGAGTGAGAGGCTCCCCAAAATGTGGGAGCACTAGAGAAGAGGGCAGAGAATGCCAAAGAAGTGATGTGAATCATGTAGTGGCAAACTCTCAAATGTTAGCAAGAGTCTCAAAGAAGGATGAGAATTCCTGCTTGTGCTATGCTTCTTTAAATGCAGCCCTTTGAGACTGGCCCACACGGGCCCAGCTGCCTAACAGCTGCAGTTCATGGGAAGTGCAATGCCGGGCACACAGTATAGCCATGCAAGACCTCCCTCGTTATTACATCTAGACAGTGAGAGCCAGATTGGTGGAGAAGGAGTACAAAAAGAGCTAGGCACCCCTGCAGAAGCCTCCCAGGCTGTCAAGGCCTAACCTGCCCAACCTCAGCCCTCCTCAAAGCACCTGCCACACCCGGTCCCATTGCACAGCTCCTTGCTCCTCCCCATTGGATACCAGGTGTTTTCACACCCTCGGCCCCTCTGAGTGCCTGCCCTTCCTCAGAGTATTAAACCCCTCTAGGAGATATTAGTGCTGCTGACTTCAACCTGAGCCTGCCCAGCCCTGAGGCACTCCATCCTGCCAGCAGCATCCCCAGTCTTAGCTTCTTCACCCACCATTTTGTTCATACCTTCCTTCCAGCAACTCATGGAGACTTCAGGAGATGCCGCCTCCAACAGATTATGCTCCAGTAAAGGTGATTCTGCCTCAGTCGACCAAATAATTCATCGATCAGGAGTCAGAATGAGCGTCAAAGGCCTCCAACAATAGGAGACTCGATTCCAGACCCAAACTGCGGACATAATTCCAGAAAAATGGAGATAAATTAATGCAGGAAAGGGAGGTAAACTGTTCCAGAAGCCTTCACTGGTTTATTCTGGTGAGGGAGGGGAGAGGGTACGGGCTACACAGGGTTCAGGGTTCTCAAAAGTACCCCACACACCAGATTTGGGGTAATAAGAGTCACTCTAGGCCTCACTCACTGAGTGGCAGAGGTGCTGATAATTTCCTCCCCTGTCAAGCTTGGCTCATGAACAGAGCAGTTTAGATCCTCTGTAAAGTGAGTTAGAGGCAGGGAAATGGCTGTGAGGGACATGGATGGCAGGATCTGAGCACCAGGAACTCCAATGGGCAGAGGTCACTAGGTCGGTCATAGCGAGGAGCTCTTAGGAGTGGGAAACCCGGTTGGAAGCGAGGGGAGGTATGAAATGTGTGTTGAGCACCTACCAACTGAGGCAGGCTGGTAGATGTTCTTTATATGTCATCTGGTGTGATTTCTACAATAACCCTAGGAAGCATTCTTTCTATTTTTCAAGCTAAGGTAACTGAGACTTGGTTTCTTCTAGGTTGCAGCTAATTTGTGGTGGGGCCTAGATTTAAACACCTACATGTCTGAGACTAAATCCTGGGCTTGTTCCCACACACAGCACCAGTGAGCATGAGACAGACACCACAGAGCAATGCAGAATCAACCCTAAAAGTCTGCCGTGTGTGAAACCAAAGGGTATCTGGGACCTGGGAAGGTAACCTGGGAAGGGGGTAGGTGGCGAAATGAATGAAGGTACAGGTAAAACAAGATTGGCCATGTGTTCATAATGATTGAGGTGAAAGAGAGCTGATCCCAGCATTCAGAGTATGATCCTCTTTGTGTCTATTTTTGGAATTTTCCATAATACAAAATAATTGATTTTAAATGTGCCATGTTAACAGTCAGGAGAACACACCATTTCCCCTGGTCTTTCTAGCCACTAAACAGATGCTCTTGGGTTTTGTGCTTGCTTTTGCTTAAAAAACTGAGCATTTCATTTAGCAAAGAATCTTCACACTGTTCTAGGAATTTGCTTCTGTATTGGGTAAGCACACACATTAGGCACAGTGCCATCAAAGAGAACATTTTCAGGAACTTCTTGTTATATGAAGTAAGAGATGTGAGATAAAGCCTTTCCTCATTTTAATGTTAAGTGAAAAAATCAAGATGTAAAACCACATTTGAATCATAAAATGAATTTTATTTAAATACATACATACAAAAAGAAATGCACAAAGTAATAGCTATGGAATCAATTCGCTGATTTCACAAACTTGGCATTGAACATGTATTCGTTTTAAGAGAAAAATATTTTAAAAGAAATTTGTTTATGGACTTCGGGGACACAGAACTGGATTAATATCTTTGGTCTATAACACTCTGTCATCATGGGCCTGGCAGTGCTTTCTCAACTTTTAATGACAGTTACTAATAATAGAATAGCGATCACATGCCAGGCAATGCATAGCTTATTTCTAGCCTTCACAACAATGCTGAAAATCAGATGTTTTTAATTCCCATTTTGTTGATAAAAAAATAAGACTCAAAGGAGTTAAAAAACTTGACCAAGGTACACAATGATTTTGAACTCAGATTTGCTGACTCCAAAGCCTGTCTGGATCCATCACCCCTTGCCACCCCCTCTTTAGCATTTATATTCTGGGGTGGAGAAAGGGCGCTAGAAGCCGACCCTAGAGGAAAATGACTAGAGGTTTACGTTTCCGACTGCGGCTTGCGTTTCCTCTGCCCTTTCCTGATTCATATTGCCCAGTTGTCCAGAATGGAGCTGATTAATCACCATCTGGACAAGAAGACAGGCTAGACTGTTCTTCCATGCTAAGCAGAGAAACTGAATCCTAGTACCCTGATTTATACATGAATTGGTCACTTCTGATTTATACTGTAATGTGGCTATTCTCTCAAAGTAACACTCATACAACTATTTGTCTGTGATTTAGTTATGGGCCTTAGAAGGGAGAAGTCTTCCCATAAAACACTCTTTCCTTTAGGGGAAATAGGCCCCGATCACCTTTCCCTCCCTCTGACAGCAGAAGCCACTGTGGCCAGCCTGGTAACTGTGAGGGGATACGAGTGCAGGGGGTGGGTTGGGGCCTCAAAAGAGCCCAGAGGCAGACGTCAAAACCAGGAAAAAGTTGGAAACCTGGGCCAGATAGTATGAAGAGGTTCCAGACAGCTGCCTTGATGGGCTACTGGTGCTGGTGGCCTCTCGAGTTAAGTGGGCAGGTTGGCCAGTTCATTACCAGCCACCAAGTGCATGACCCCATCAGCAAGCCAGGTCTGGAAGTCACAGCCTCTGAGTGGTCATGAATGGTTGTGAGGCCTAAGGCAAACCTAATTTATTTTCCTGCTGCTGAAACGTGGAGACACCTGCTCCTTGGCAGGAAGGTTTCTTGTTCTATGAAGTATGTGGAGCAACTCAATAAATGGGATTATATACATAGCCCTATTTTACAACAAATTCACCCAGAAATGGCCTAATCATTTCCCCTGCCCACCACACACCAATTCCCCCGCGGTGGGTTAACCACTGCGGCAGCACAGCTGTGTGCGGCTCTCACGCCTAAACTCCCACAGCAGGGTTCTCTGCTTGATTTGTTTTCCAGGCAGTCGGGGACTTTGGGTGTCAGTCAGTAATGCATGCTACCTATTCTTGGTCTCTTCTTTGTTTACTCAAATTACAACAACCTAAAGAACTTCTGCCCTCCTCAGTTATAATAAGAAAAGTAGGGATTGGACTTGGGAGGGAAAAGCCCAGGAGAGTGTTTGGGATCAGTTTCATCCTAGGCCGGGCGCAGTGGCTCACACCTGTAATCCCAGCACTTTGGGAGACCGAGGCACGTGGATCACCTGAGGTCAGGAGTTCAAGACCAGCCTGGCCAACACGGTGAAACCCCATCACTACTAAAAAATACAAAAATTAGCTGAGCATAGTGGCAGGCCTCTGTAATCCCAGCTACTTCGGAGACTGAGGCATGAGAATCGCTTGAACCCAGGAGATGGAGGTTGCAGTGAGCCAAGATCGCACCACTGCAGTCTAGCCCGGGCAATAAGAACGAAACTCCATCTCCAAAAAAAAAAAAAAAAAAAAAAATGACACCCAACAGGTTATCTCACAAAATCAAATCATCTACCTTTGCTAAGCAAGGGTAAAGCAGGCCTGAGTGGGAAAGAAGTTAATTCCTAAAAATAGTTATTGCTAAAGACACTGTAAACTGTAAAGAGCCTGATTCTCAGACGCTAGGCAAAGAGTGAAACCTCAGCAAAAATGATTAAAGTAACTCACTGGTCATTGCTAAATAATATGGTCAGCTGCTTTGACCTCAGTTGTCTGGCTTCAGGGAGCCACAGCTACTGCCTGCCCTTTGTAAGGTTGCCAGGTAACCAAATGACTTCCATTCACTTTGGGCCGTATGGATTTGACCATCTCACCTCACAATTGCAATTCCAAACACACTAATCCCAAAATCTACAAGGCCTTTAAGATCATTAAAATCAGCCGGGCACAGTGGCTCACGCCTGTACTCCTAACACTTTGGCAGGCAGAGGTGGGCAGATCACCTGAGGTCAGGAGTTCAAAACCAGCCTAGCCAACACAGCAAAACCGTGTATCTACAAAAATACAAAAATTAACTGGGCACAGTGGCACACTCCTGTCGTTCCAGCTACTCAGGAGGCTAAGGCGGGAGAATCTCTTGAACCTGGGAGAATCCCTTGCAACCCTAGGTTGCAGTGAACTGAGATCATGTCACTGCACTCCAGCCTGGGAAATAAAGGAAGACTCTGTCTCAAAAAAAAAAAAAAAAAAATTATTAAAATAATGAAGATGCACTTGAAGCTTAGTTAGAAATTTGCAGCCGGGCACAGGTAATCCCAGCACTTTGGGAGGCCGAGGCAGGTGGATCACGAGGTCAGGAGTTTGAGACCAGCCTGACCAACATGGTGAAACCCCATCTCTACTAAAAATACAAAAATTAGCTGGGCGTAGTGACACGTGACTGTAATCCCAGCTACTCAGGAGGCTGAGGCAGGAGACTCGCTTGAACCTGAGAGGCAGAAGTTGCAGTGAACCGAGATCACGCCATTGCAATCCAGCCTGGGTGAAAAGAATGAGACTCCGCCTCAAAAAAAAAAAAAAAAAAGTAAAGTAAAGAAAAAAAAGAAATTTGCAGGCTGGGTGCGGTGGCTCTCAACTGTAATCCCAGCCCTTTGGGAGGCCGAGGCAGGTAGATTACCTGAAGTCAGGAGTTCAAGACCAGCCTGGCCAACATGATGAAACCTTGTCTCTACTAAAAATACAAAAATTTTCTGGGCACGGTAGCGGGCACCCATAATCCCAGCTACTTGGAAGGCTGAGGCAGGAGAATCAATTGCTTGAACTCGGGAGGCGGAGGTTGCAGTGAGCCAAGACCACGCCATTGCACTCCAACCTGGGCAACAAGAGCAAGACTCCGTCTCAAAAAAAAAAAAAGAAAGAAAAGAAAAGAAAAGAAAAGAAAACAAAGAAAGAAAGAAAGAAAGAAAGAAAGAAAGAAAGAAAGAAAGAAAGAAAGAAAGAAAGAAAGAAAGAAAAGAAAGAAAGACATTTGCAGAAATTTCTGCTTTCAGATAGTTTTGCCAAATAAAATGTTCCTTGCTCTATTTTTATAGGGCAGGACATTTTGTTAAGCAGATTAAATGATTTGAGGAATTAGTCATTTCTGATTTAATGACGGTTAACATCCTCAGCTATTAGGTTTTCTTCAGGTTTTATATTTTAATGATTCAAAAATTAGTCAGGTTAATTTACCTTCAAAAGCACCTAGTCTTTGTGTATATATGGTTTTGGCTTATGTGGGTATTTTTGGTTTTGGTTTTTGGTGGTTGTTGTTGTTGTTAGTATAAAGGAAAAATAGTTGGGGAAATATGTATTTTATCTTATTAAACCCCAATTATGAAAACTATTTTGAGACTCCACTGACGTGGTTACAACTGGGTTCATTGAAGCCTAATTAAAATGCCAGTAATACACAATCCTGCCCCACTGAGCAGAAACCATGGCCAGTTTGCTGTACAATATTAATAACAACAACAGGCAGAACATTATCACAAGTGTTTCTAGTGAAGCCCCCAACCTCTATTTCAAGGTTTACAAAAATCTATAATTTTCCAGGCAGTGGTAGCCACAGAGAAGCCAGGCTTAATTATAGAAGGAAAAAGAAACCAGCAAGCGAAAACATGGCTCAGACTGCTGGACTCTTCAGTCACAGAAGCCAGGGACACAAAGTTAGATATGGTTATGAGCCATGACCTCAAGGAGGCCACAGTCTCCTCGAAGGGATTAAAGTGATAAAAATCTTGGACTTAAGTCTCAACATGGTTTTCAGAATCACAAAAAGCTGACAGGGAAATAAATGAAAAATGAACTCCAGACAAAAAGACAACATGAGTGGATGAACAGAAGGAAATGGGAAGAGGAAGTTGTACATAAAACCCTTTGCTGAAGTGCTAGAACAAGTTAACAGAGATGATGCTGCCATTCAACAGTATATGGTGCCCCACTATACCTGGCATTATTCTAGTATCAATTAAAATGATGTTATGTCTACCCTAACAGTAATAGTTAACACATAAATAATGCTAATTGAATGTTACACAATATTCTGTATACTTTACATATGTTAATTCATTTAATCCTCAAATAACCCCACAGAGTAAATATCATTATTTTCCCTACTTTACAGATGAAGGAATGAGAGGATAGTAATTTATCCAATATCATTAAGCTAATAAGTGTTGGAGCCAGGATTTGAACCCAGGCAATCTGGCTTTAGAAAATGTGTTTACAATCACTATGTTATACCACTTTCTTATAAAAATAATTATATCTAAAAAAAAACATAAACACTGTACTCTAGTTGCTAAATTTCTTTCTCATGGGAATACAGGTTAACAATTTTGAAATTGCTTTACAAATGTTGAACAAATAATAAAATGGATCATGGTCAGTGTTGGAGAGGGAGTAACAGATAAACAAGAAATGATGGCTAGAATGAAGCTGGTGGAACTGAATTATAGTCAGTGACATCAGAATAAACTCAAATTTAGCTTGATATGTGTGTTTGTGTGTGTGTGTGTGTGTGTATACATGTATATATATGCCTATATGGATGGAAAGAGACACACAGATGGATAGAGACAGAAGTAATTACAGATATAGGTATCTATAGCTATGTGCACACATATTTCCCAGCTCTGTCTGCTGACAGGACCTGGAATCAATGAGATCCCAGGAACAATGAGCACACCTACCACCTAGATAGTGGCTTCTAAACACCATTTTACAATAAAGGGAACCAGGGTTCCTTGGAGAAATTGCTAATTGTAAGACCAGGGTAAGGAAAATATAAGATGTACCTGGAGCATCTTGTAGTACCAGAAAATAAGGAAGTGCTTAAAAAACAAAAGGACGGGGGCTTGTCAAAGGGACACAGGAATCCGACTCTTTATAAAACACATCAAGAGCTTTCCATTATTCCTAGGATCAAGACAAGTCTTTAGAGCACTTCAAAAATTTAAAATCTCAAATGTAAACAAACACAGGAACAAATAAAAGGTGCCTCCATATTTCATGAAAAGAGTGAGTTTCTGAGAGAGAAAAAAGGAAAGAGCTCCCAATGACCAAAGCTAGAACAACTTAAGCAACAAAATAATAATGAATTATTGCTCAAAGTATGAAATAAACCTATATAAGTTTATACTGATGTAAGTAAATAACTGAATAAATCAACAAATGTGGGAGAAGAGACAAATTTTCCTTGCAGAAGAACTCTAAATAATGTGTATAGACACTCCACCCTAGGAGGTGAAACTTATCCCTTTCCTCCACCCTGTTTGGGGATGGGCTAAGTTTAGTGACTCACTTCCAAAGAATACAGTGGAGAAGTGGACAGATAATGACCTTACAGTGGAGAAACCTGCCTGGCAAATGGTACCTTAAGCAAATGATGATGGTTAACATCCTCAGGGATAACATGTGGGTATCACATGCCCTGTCATATGATCTGACAAAGACACTCCACCTGTATGATTTCCTTTGCCAAAACTCATAAGCCTAGTCTAATCATGAGAAAACAGACAAAGACAGATTGGGGACATTTCATAGGATATCTGGCCAGTATTCTTCAAGACTGTCAAGGTCACAAAAAAACAAGGATAGACTGAGAAACTGTCACTGACCAGAGGAGACTGGAAGATATGATGACTAAGCACAACATGGCACCCAGGATCAGATCCTGGAGCAGAAAGAGGACATCAGTGAAAAAAAGCTGGTGAAAGCCAAATACAACCTGGAGTTTGGTTAACAGTGATGTACCTATATCAATTTCTTTGTTTTGACAAATTTACTGCAGCCATATAGGATTTTAACATTAGAAGAACTGGATGATAGGAACTCTCTTGTGCTATCTCTGCAACTTTTTGTAAATCCAAAGTTATTCCAAACTAAAAAGTTTAAGACATGACTATACCCTAAAATAGGCCACCCATGCAAAATAAAAGGGTAACTATATAGAATGCCAATGAAAGGAAACTAGAAACAAAAGCACAGCAATTGTTAGTTGTCTGCCCAGAACTACCGATAAGACTGATGTTTCTTAATTCTTCACAAGGCACTTTGGGTGGAACATTAAGCCCATTTGGGCTTATTCATCTACAAATGCTTATTGGGTACATACCTACTCACGCCTCAGCTCAACAACTGCTTCCTCAGGGATCCTCCCCCGGCCTCCCAATGTCAACCCCACTGAGCACAAGCTTTCAAAGGCACCTCATACCACTCCTGCAGAGCTGGATAAGTTGCAACTTCAATCTTTCCTACATGTAAGTACCATGAAGGCAGGAACCAGGTCTGGTTGGACTCCTTTTTTTCTAACTGCATTCCCCAGCACAGTGCCTGGGACATAAAAGGCTCTCAATGAGTATTTGTTCCACGAATGTCAACACAGATGTGGTAAGAGCAGAAAACAGTCCCTCACCACAGGCACAGCCACTGAAGTTCTTGCCAGGTAGAATCCAGTGGCCCAGTCCTTTTGATGACTCATCAAGTTGAAACTCAAGGTCAAAAAAAAGGGGAACTCAGAGAGGCAGTCAAAGCAGACAGAGGGAGGGGGCTTTACTTGCCAGAGACAGAAATGTCTCTGCAGATGGGCTGGAGGCGGTCAGTGTGGCTACAGCCTCACATTGATACTGACTTCTCCAAAATACCACCTGCCTCTAAACTCAAACTGGCGTTTATGTAATGACATTTCCTACTTATTACCAGCTGCCAAATGTTGAAATTCCCAGAAGCACCTTTTTAAAGTATTAAATATCAACTCTAGCCTATTAAAGAAGAGAAAAAGACAAAGATGTGTTATTACCAAGTTTAAAAAAAAAAAAAAAAGGCTCAAAACTAAAAAATATCTAGCCCTGGCTGAATTGGGGTGAGGATAAGTGAGTGATAATTACATTTCTTCTTCAGGTTAGTCTTACCCTGAGTTACCTGCACTGAATAAGCTAGCAAAGTTCCCAAAATGCCAGGCCACTAGGTCAAGTTTCTAGAAGCAGTAGCTACAGCCAATTTCTCAGTTATTTTATGTGGTGATTTTAAGACACATCTTCCAATTCTTCAGCATTCTTCCTAGCGAGAGGTGAGGTCTACAGCCCTCCTTTTCAAATCCGGGTAGCTTGTGTCTCCCACGCATCTCATGAAATGCATTGGAAGAGCTGTGTGTGACTTCCATGGTTTGCTCATGAATGACAATGAAGTTCTGTCTTCGTCCCAGGAATAGTCATGGTAGGATCCCCGAGCCCTGAGCCCTGACAGATAGGTCTTACTCTCCTGAGGTTGCCTTGCTGTGAGGGAGCTAAGCCACATGGAGAGACCACGTGCAAATGCTCCAGGTGGCAGTCCTCCTCTTCAAGTCCTCCTTGCCCAGGTGCTGTATGTATGTGAACAAGGTCTCAGATGATTCTAGACTCAGCTGTTGAGTCAACCTCAACCTTGAGTCTTCTCAGCTGAGGCCTCAGCCGTGATACAAGGGGAGGCTCAAACAAGTCATTCCCACTGTGCCCTTTCGGAATTCTTAACCCATAAGAATACTAACATAGTTATTGCTCTACATAACTGTGTTTAGAGTGGTTTTTGTTATGTAGCAGTAATAACCAGAACAATATAGAAAAATGGGAGTTATTTTGTAGATGTCAAAGCAAATGTCCAACTTTTCTCCATTAACAGCATCTACCTACAGCAAATCTCTCAAATATAAACAAACAAAAGAACAAATAAAAGCTAGCCTCAGTACTTTATGAAAAGAGTGCGTTCCAAGCAGCTTCACCTACTGAGAGAGAAAAAGGAATTGCATCTGGAGAAGAGAGGCTCAACTGATGCTTGAATGAATAAAGGAATGACCCAAGGAGCTATGAAATGTTTAGGTGAGGCTATAGCAGGAGGCAAAGGATCATTTTCTGAGACAATAGCAATTTCAGCCCCCAGCTGAAAAACATTCAGCCCTGCAGGGCTGGGCGCAGTGGTTCACACCTGTAATCCCAGCACTTTGGGAGGCTGAGGCGGGTGGATCACCTGAGGTCAGGAGTTCGAGACCAGCTTGACCAATATGGAGAAACTCTGTCTCTACTAAAAATACAAAAACTAGCTGGGTGTGGTGGCGCATTCCTGTAATCCCAGCTCCTCGGGAGACTGAGGCAGGAGAATCACTTGAACTCGGGAGGCAGATGTTGCAGTAAGCCGAGATCGCACCATTGCACTCCAGCCTGGGCAACAAAAGCGAAACTCTGTCTCAAAAAACAAACAAAAAAATTCAGTCCTGCAGAAATCACAACAGCACATCCTTATGTTCTTATTCTGTCATATTTTATGCAACTTAACAACCGAACACACACAAAGAACATATATATGTAACTGACACAAAACTGAGCTGGATAACAAACATATTCAATGGCAGAAAGACTCGAAATTATTTTGACAAGCTGGAACAGGGAAGAAGAATAAAAGTGAGTAATCTTATCCCAGAAGAGTGACCTCAAACCAGAGAGCAGTTGAAATGATTGCATAAGGACCTCAAAGTCTTTCAGGAGAGCTATTAGACTCATCTTGAAGATATGAAGCAGCTATGGAATATTTTAAAATAGAGAAGCATGATGATAAAATCAGTGTTTTAGAAGTTTAACTTGATATCTCTTTGTGTAATGGATTCACAAAGGGAGAACAAATAGAAGGAATATATGACACTTAGCACTTAGGAAATGTTTGCAGTCCCATCACAATGAACGTACATGGATCGGGGCTGGTCTGACCAGAGTGGGAGTGAAAAAGAAGCAAAGATGATTTGGTGGTGTAACCAGGAAGACTCGGGCAGCAGGCTGGGTATCAAGAGTAAAGAAAATGTCAACGAAGACTCAGAAGCCTAAGTGAGAGATCAGTAAGTTCAAGGAAACAGAAAAAGATGGGGGAGGAAGTATGTTTGGAGACAAGGAAAACAAGCTCAGTAGAAATCTATGGATTTTGAGATAGTGTGATCAAGATTGTTAGCTTACAAAAAAAAAGTTGATGGATAATGGGAGACTTTGGATTAAGGTTTACAAGGGAAGATAGGCCTAGAGAAATGGATTTGGGAAACACATCAGCCCGGAGGTGATACCTAAAGTCATAAATAAATTCCCATATTTTTGCCATGTTAGGATGAAAATTTTTGAAAATACATGGCCTTGTTTTCTTTCTCTTTTTTTTTATTTATTTTTTTCATTTTTTTATTTTTTGAGACAGTCTCACTCTGTTGCCCAGACCGGAGTGCAGTGGTGCTATCTCGGCTCACTACAACCTCTGCCTCCTGTGTTCAAGTGATTCTCCTGCGTCTGCCTCCCGAGGAGCTGGGATTACAGGTGTGCATTATCATGCCTGGCTAATTTTTGTATTTTTGGTAGAGATGGGGTTTCACCATGTTGACCAGGCTGGTCTCAAACTCCTGACCTCAAGTGATCCACCCACCTTGGCCTCCCAAAGTGTTAGGATTACAGGTGTGAGCCACCATGTCTGGCCTATCGCATCTTTTTCTTGTAGTGAGCTGCATAATTAGGTCTAACATGCAAGAGCAATTTTATTGATAATTTTATAATTAAGAAACAAAATATGAATTGCCAAGAGTACCTATATTCATTTTGACTCTCAACATATTTTGAACTATTTCTCCTAGTCCTACCTTCAACTGACAGGATTGGCCACAGAAATCATAGAACCATTTTTAATGCTTTTAAAGACTATCTGTGTGGGCCAGCATCCATACTGCTCTTCACTTGAATGAATTGTCAGAACACCAAGAGCTTTTGCAGAGCCAGAAAGAACCAAAGAACTTGCAGCTGGAGGTGTCAGCTGTGCATGTCTAATTCTGGCCAAAACACCTCCCCAGAGTGTCCAGCTGGAGAGAGGGGAAGAAAAAAAGAAGAAAGACAGTAATTCAGTCAGGGACGTCAACAGCGGCTGAAGACGCAAGCTGGTTGCAAAGCACTGATACTGTTGGGTACCAAAAGAGGTGCTGCTGACACCACAATATTTGGATAACCTGCAATTGCACAGTACACATCTGGCTGTGACCATCTGTCTGAAAGTATGCTGGAGGTCAGAGGCTCAGTGAATACAGCAACCTGAAAGTGGAATGAGATAAGATAAAAAGAAGAGGGAACTATGCAAGGAATCTAATTGGTTTTGCTTAAAAAGAGACAGCAAGTTGAAAGAAAGTGTGGGATGGGATCTCCTTAAGTAAATTATGATTCAGCAAGTGCCGTTTTATCTGCCTAAGAAGGTAATTACAGGAAAGCAGTGTTTCCTGAAAAGTGTCTTTATGGATGAGCCCGTTTGGAATAGTGAGAGGGTGCTGGCAGAGGAAGGGTAGCAACTGCTTGGCTTCCCTGGAGTTAGTCTGGCCCGATCTGTCAGGTGCAGAACTGAGATTATTAGCACAGAAAAGCTGGAAACTTGCTTTCCTTGACCTCCACAACACCCAGCACCTTCCACGCTCTGATTTTCTCCTATCTCTCTTGGCCATCGTTCAGTTGCTTTCACAGGTTTATCTTCCTCTGCCTGTTTCTTAATACTGGGGCTCCCCTGGGCTCCAAACCCTCCTCTCTTCCTATTCAAACACTCACCCTAAGTGATCCCATGCACTCCCTCGGTTTCAGTGTCATTTGTGTATTAATGACTGTCAAATATTTACTTTTATTCAGATCTCTTGTCTAGGCTCGGATCTGGATTGTAACTACATCCTTGGTACCTCCTCTTGGGCATTTTACAATCTCAACTTGTCTAAAGTTGAACTCATGACTTTATTCTAGAGACTCGTGCCTCTTCTAGTGTTTGCTATCAGTGAATGGCACCTCCATTCACATGTTACCCAAGTTGGCCACCTAGGAGTCCTCTCTTTCCCTTGGCCCATCCTCCAACCACACATCAGCATCCCAAATCCATCCACTGCTCTCCAACCCCACTTCATTATTCTAGGCCAAGGAGCCACCATTTTTCATGACCACAATAAACTTCTGACTTGTCTTCCTCTTATTATCACAACAGCCTCCAACTGGTCTGCCTGTCTGTGGTCTTGACTCTGCCCTACTTCATTCCCAATTCATTCTCAAGCTCTTATTCTAAAATTAATTCAATCACCTCACTTCTATCTAAAACTCTTTAATGGATTCTATTGCTCTTAGGATAAGGTCCAGATTTATTAATAAAATTTGCATAGTTTGCTGCATCCACCTTTTTATCCCTCTCCTCTACCTTCCTTTAAACTCTACAGTCCAGTTATACTGAGTTGGTTTTTTTGTTTTTATTTTGCTTCTTAGTTCCTTGAATCCCCCAAGTTCTCCCACAATTACAGCATTTTGCAAATGCTGCCTGACATCCTCTTCTTTTATTTGCCAAACAATGACTATTTATCCTTTAGGTCCCAGTATAGACATAACTTTCTCTGAGAAACCCAGTGTAGATTAGGGCCCCCCCTCCTTTCCACCATGATCTCCCCAATGACCCTGTATTTCTCCCCATCAAATCACACTCTACTGTTAATGCCTGTTTACACAGCTTTATCTCCCACTAGACCTTGAGCTCCATGAGGGCAGAAAGCATGTCTGTTTTGTAGGCAATTGTATCTCCAGTACCCAGCCTAGTATTGGTCTTATTATATGTTGAATGAATACATGAATTGCAGACACACTAATTGACAGCAGAACTCCACCAGGTCTATGTCAAACAACATCACCTCAGAGAATTAGAAAGATTCCAAAATTCCTTCATCTAGGATGAACCTGGCAGCTGCAGCATCTCCAGGAACATTCATTTCCTGAGGTATGGCCAACAATAATTTTCTGATTCTCAACTGCAGCTCACTGAAAATCTCTTATGCCAAGCACAAAGTTATCTCTTTGCTTCCAGCAAGCAGCATTCAAGAATTACTGAATCTTTCCCTTGGTGTCAGGAGCTTAGGAAGGCAGACTATAAAACAGAAAAGTTGAGGTGGACTCAGTCTTCCTAGAGTAGATTGTCTTGGACTATTCCCTAAATCAGTGGTTTCAAATCTCGAGTATGTTATCAGAGTCATCTGGAGACCTTGTGAAAGCACAGATGTCTGAACCTGACCCCCAGAGTTTCTGAATCAGTAGGTCTGGGATGAGGCCATAGAATTTGCATTTCTAATAAGTCTCCAGGTGATGCTGATGCTGCTGATCTGGGGACCACAACCTTGAGAACCACCACACTAAACATTTGAGTCATGCCTCTTAGTCATACAAACATAAGAGAAGCAGGCTCCCAATGTACTGAGGGAGGATGGACACCTCTTCCTGAACCCCAGGCCACTGCTAAGCAGGACGTGGGAAAACTTGGAATTAAAGGAACTCTGGGAAATGAAAAATCAGAAACCCAGAAATACAACCCCTTCTGTATTGAGGGTGAAGATGACTAGAACACTCTGATAGCTTAGGGCAGTCCAAATTAAAATATCTCTGCAAGAAAAGGGCATCATGGGCATTGTGATGGACGTGACCACCGAGCATCCACTCTTCTTCTGAAAATAGTTCCTCCTTTTCCCTTGATGAACTGCTATTCTCCAGCTCTTAGTCCTTGTGATTCAAGTAAGGCCAACTTCACACCCTAGGCACAGGAGAGGACCCAAAACTTAGATCTGTGCAATAAGTGTGTATCACACTCAGCCCGTAACAATTGCTTCAGAGCTGGTGTGTGATCCAGGTTGATCTAAGGAAAGTGAGACCTAGAAGACTGTTAAAACTGTTGGGACAGGAACCAGCCCTTTCCTCTGAGCTTGCCAAACCAACAGGATGTAAGTGGCCATTGCCACTAGTGGGGAAAAATGTACCAGAGAATGACACGAACACTGAAGAAAACCCAGCCAAGAGATAGAGACATACTCCTGACAATATTATCTGGATCCAGCAGAGCTTGAAGTTAGAATACCCCAGAATCTGAGCTGAGTATTTATTGCTGCAACTGAGAGTACAGACTGAAATAAGAGAGAGTTCTTTTACTTTTTTTTTTTTTTTTTTTTTTTGAGACAGAGTCTCACTCTGTCACCCAGGCTAGAGTGTAGTGGTACAATCTCGGCTCACTGCAACCTCCAACTCCCAGGTTCCAGCGTGTCTCCTGCCTCAGCCTCCCAAGTAGTTGTGATTACAGGTGCCTGTCACCACACCTGGCTAAGTTTTGTATTTTTAGCAGAGATGGAGTTTCACCATGTTGGCCAGGCTGGTCTCGAACTCCTGACCTCAAGTGATCCATCCACCTCGGCCTCCCAAAGTGCTGGGATTACAGGCATGAGGCACTGTGTCCAGCCTGAAATAAGAGAGAGTTCTACTAGCCAACTCATGCCCTGCTCTGCTCTAATGGTTTCTCTCCAGATGGACAGACCTGCCAGGTTGATACCTTTGCCAGCCCCTCTGGAATTCCAGTGAATAAAATTTTCCCTAACAGATCACTTGTTTAGTGTAGCACTTAGCGCCTAGCCTTACCATTGCTTACTTACCTCCTTTCCCCCCTCCGTGGGCTCTCTGCATGTAAGAACTACACTCTTCATAACAGTTCTCTTGGTGGCCATGCACAGTGGCTGCTTCATAGTAGATGCTCTATTGAGTGACTATTTGCAAACAACCTTCCAAATAAGATAATAATAATAAAATTGAGCCTGGTGAGTCTACATCCAGATAGAATGGAATTTTTTAAATGGCAGCAAGGGGAGCAAAGCACATTGGAAGTAATGCTAAGTGAAAACAGGCAGCAACCCTCAAAAGTGAGCTTCAAAAGTCAGATCAACCTTCACTCAGCCCTGGAACATTTCTAACTAAATCCCACCTCTCACTAGAAGTGTCATAATTTTTCTTTTCTTTGAAAAAGCATGATGCGGGAGGGGGTGCTGGAGAAAGACAACTAACTAAGAGGGTGACTCCCATGTAAGTCAGCTTCCTCTTCCCCAAATCAGTTTCCAGAAACTCTGCCATATCATGCAACAAGAACCCCCAGCTCCTAATTCAAACGAAAGTCTCAGAGGTCTTGAATAAAGACAACAGCAGCTCTCCTTTGGGGGCTTTCAATGATAAACAGCTTCCTGCCTGAGCACTCATAAACCTGAACTCGTGGAAAAGAATTACTACATGGAAAACAGAACCCAGGCAGGGTTCATAAACGGTACCCGCATGGGTTTGTCACATCTTCGTTGATAAATGTCCTGTTGCCTCCTGAGGAATCTGTGAGACTCCTTGGGCACAGCTGTGGTCAGGGACATGCCATGAAACAACTAGACCTGAGAAGTGTCCATCTTTCTGCCATCGAGACCTGCCCTAGAAGAAAAACAGAAACAACACAGATGGAGCTGCCTGTTCAAATCCTTGTGGATGTCATAAGATTAGCAGCTTTCCTCTGAGTCGGCCTCAAAGACTTCCTTTGCAATTGTTCCTAAGCTAGCTCAAGGGATAGGCAGTGAAGTTCACTAAAACAAAAACATAACCTCAAACATCCAAAACAGCTGGTGGAAATTGTGACTGTTTTAGAGGAGCTGACTTATCTAGCTGAGTCAAAACAAGTGTGAGCGCTTCAAACAGGCACAAGATCAGAAACAAAATTAGGTGTTTATTGAGTGCTGTCCTCTTGATTTTTTTTCTCCTTTGCTTAGACATGAATCTCCCCTTTAGCTTCATCCTGGCAAGGAATAAAATCTTTTATGATATAAAAATTGATATATTGGGAAATTAAGTGTAAAATAAGGGTTCTTTTCTAATTGTAAAGGTAATATATGTTCTTTAGAGGAAAATGCAGAACACAAACAAAAAGTAAAATAAAAGTCACCTGTAATCCCACTGCTGTTTCTATTTTGTTATTTTGTTAACTTTAGATTTTCCTATACACACACGATTTAAATTTTATCTGTATCTATATCTAGACAGATAGGTAGATAGAGATATCTATTTAAATGACTCATTTTGAACCTGATTTTTCATCCAGTACATCATGACCATTTTCATATGTCATTTATATATTCTTCCACATTTTCTATATCTGCAAAATATCAGACCATACAAACACCACAAACTGTTCAGCTAATGTCAATTATGAACACTTAGGATACTTCTTTTTCTTTTTTTCTATTTTTTTGAGACAGGGTCTCACTCTGTCGTCCAGGCTGGAGTGCAGTGGTGCCATCATGGTTCAGGTTCAAGCAATCCTCCTGCCTCAGCCTCCCGAGTAGGTGGGACTACAGGTGTGTGCCATCACACCAGGTTAATTTTTCTGGTTTTGAAGAGATGGGTTCTCACTATGTTGCCCAGCCTGGCTCACTTGAAACTTCAAGTTTCAAACTAGGAGTTTCAAGTGATCCTTCGGCCTCAGCCTCCCAAAGTGCTCAGACTACTGGCCTAGGATGTTTCAAATGCACCACTGCCTGGCCTAGGATGTTTCAGATTTTGCGTTATTATCAACAGTGCTGTGAAAAAGATCCTTGTTGATAAATCTTACACGTGTACATATGAAAGTTACTTTCTCTTACAATACACTGAAATTCAGGATATAAAATTGACAGTGATAGGCATTGAAGAAATCTAGCACCCTCGTCCCTAAGAATTGCTGGCAATTTCTTCTTCTACATATTTCTAGTTAGGCAGCTACTGTTAGAACTACAAGGCCTTCCTGGATTCATAGAAGAAGCCTTGCTTTCAGTCAAATGAATGGTTTCTTCAGTTTGCAATGCAGAAACTTTAAAATACTTTTAGAATCTGTGAGGAGAAATGAAAGCAAATGAAATAAATATTAGGAAAGATTACTAATCTTGTTAGGAATAAGAAAATATAACACAGAAGTAGAGTCATTCCATCAAGTAAGGTTTCAGACTTGATTAAACTAGCCTGAAACTTTATCTTCCAGAAAACTCTCAACTTTACATAATCTGTAGCAGGTTTTTCAATTATGGAAACTAGTTAAAATGTTTCCACTTTCTTATATT
This sequence comes from Chlorocebus sabaeus, assembly GCF_047675955.1. Lineage (NCBI taxonomy): Eukaryota > Metazoa > Chordata > Mammalia > Primates > Cercopithecidae > Chlorocebus > Chlorocebus sabaeus. Next base: position 30,193,239 of record NC_132916.1, read on the forward strand.
TTCCAATTCAAAAAAATGAGATTAAACATTTCTAAGAAGAAGACTCTAAAATGGCATAATCAGCTCTCATTCTAGATTTACTGCCCCCACTGAACAGTTGCTTCTGAATTGGCACAAGACATCCAGTTACTCGCGATTGGGAATGAATCACTCCCTAAAATCATTCCAGAATTTGGATAACGGAGAAGTTTGCCTCCCGCCAAAAGCCCAACAAATGCTGGTAAAATTTAGAAAAGTCATTATTATCATGAAAGCCTGCAATGGTTTCAGAGAACATCTCTCAGTAGTTACTGCACTCTATGACCTCCAGAAAAAGTGTAAGCAACTCCATGCATATACACAGCCCCTGCCAGTTTCCCTTAAAAGTCTCATTCTCTTCATCACCACTGAGTGGAATTAAAAACAGTTGGTCAAGCTCCACTAATCGACAGCTGCTTGCAATTAGATGAAGCATTTAAAGCCGTTCTCTTAACTATCTTCCCAACTGCCTAACCATTCAGCATGAGCAATACACCGTGACAATTTGCCAGAATGTTTAACTTATCTCCATCTCTAGTAGTTTCTATACCTTCCTTATTTTCTTCAGTCTTCCCACACACTGTCTGACTCTTCCAGTTCCTCTTGTTAAATACGGAGAAGGGATTAGTTGAAACCAGGTCGAGCCGAGCCGCTTTGTGCTAAGATGGAAAATTCTACCCAGGCGACTATTAGGCGGCAGAGTAATTTTGGTGTTTCTCAAAGAGAAAAGATGCCTTTTTCTTTTCTTTTCTTTTCTTTTGTAACAATGAACTGGAAAGTTCACTTTAATTCTTCTCTCTTAGAATGATGAAGAAAGCAAAAGTTACTGGGCTTTTGTGAGCTATTTTCAATTTTCATAACTTCTAAAGAGTCATTTTAAAGCAGGGAGAAAAAGTACAGATCACTTTATTCAATTGTTTCCTTTACAAGTAAAGAAACTGGGCATCAAGAGTCTAGTTGCTCTTCCCAAGGTCACACAAAAAGTGGCTGAGTGTGAACTGAATCCACTTCTCCTGATTCTCAGTCCAGATCCCTTTCTGCGACTTCAGCTGCCTTTTTCACAAAGCAAACCTCTCCAGCTCAGCAGCTGCACCACTCGCCTCGTCCAAGGGTTAGAACGGCAGTCCTCCCAGGCAGCTCCCTCTGACCAAGAGTCACCCAGGCCTCCAGCCTGCCCATCTGAGGACTTAAAGTCAAAGGGAAAAATTACATGGCTGCTTCTTCGCAATCATTTTTCTCACTCTCCTACCTTCCCCTTCCCACCTAAAAGAGACCCTCCACAATCTCCAACTACAGTTCTTTTTCTCCATCTCACCCTCTGATGTACTCATTTCGCCTATTTTGTCATATAGGGGGCAGGAGGAGAACAAAAGAAGGGAAGAGAAAACTAGTGGGGGGAGTTATTAGATAGAGGCAATTTTGCCTACTCAAAATTCAAGAAGGAGCTGAGAGCTGAGACAGGAATGGCAGCCCCCACAACCTACATGTCACACTCGTAGCCTGTCTCTTCCCAAACCCACCATTCTTCCCGAGGCTAACCTTCTCTAGAATCCTCTTCCCCACAACCTCAAGCCTCTAGTCCAGTCTTTGAAAATCATGGGGTCTTCCTTCTTTGCCTGAGGGTACCCTGAGTACATTATTTCATTTTCTCCTTAAACTCATATTTCCATTATACTTACCATGTAGAGAATGTTATTCTTATATATTGTTTGGCTTCAGAGTATTTTGATCATCTTATTACGCTTTTCTACAACTATCTATATATGCTTATACTTATATGTTTATATTTATATATATATTTCTGCTATATATTTGTGTGTGTGTGTGTATATATATAATATGTCTCTACTACACTTATTTTCATATACACTGTATATATAAAAATGAGGGAGAGGAAGAGAGGAATTTTTAAAATTTTCTTGTGGCCGTAGCATGCTAAGTGTTAAAAAAATATTCTTCTTGGAGTTATTATTACATTTATTTCAAATGTACAGTTAATCAACATCACATAAACATATTTAAAATCATATAGATAATTATTAAACACATAAAGTATGTTGTATTAGAAATGAATCTCTTGGATGTGAGGGTGATCTGGCGGCAACATCTGTCACCCCACTGATTGCCAGGGGTGATTCAGCTGGTCTGGCTGGCCAGGCGGTGTCCCCTTCCTCCCTCACTACTCCATGTGCATCCCTCCCAAAGCTTCACGCTGGGTCAAAGGGATGACCATCCCTGATAGAGGAGGACGGGTCTTCGGACAAGGGTATAGGAGTAATAGGAGTAACTGCGTTCCCCCGCTTGAACCTCCAAACAAGCTCTCAAGAAATGAATCTCTTAACAAATTCAGTGGCATGGTTTTCATCCAATTAATTCGTGTATAGCAGGTCTTTGAATAAACCTGTTTCCTTCAACGTTGTTTTGTTATAATTTTATTGGGGAAAAAAAATGGGTTCCCAGGCTGGGCTGCCATCTGCGTGGATTTGCATGTTCTCCCCAGGCCTTCGTGAGTTTTCTCCCACATTGCAGAGATGTGCACGTTGGGTGAAGTGGCATGTCTGCACGGTCCCAGTGTGAGTGTGGGTGTGGGTGTGATGCGTCCTGCAATGAAATGGTGTCTTGTCCAAAGTGAATTCCCACCAGCACCCTGAGCTGCCCAGACAGGCTCCAGCAACCCGTGGCCCTGAACTGGAATAAACTGATAAACAATTATCTTACTTGGTTTTAATCATCTTTTAAAAATGTATGTATAGGTCACACTTATTTTAATGTTTAGTAAAAGAAGTTTTTGTCTTTATTTAGAAGTTTGGTGACATATATGTGACCAGAAATATACCATAGGAACTTAATTCTTGTTCATATCAATTAGCCTATGGGAAAATTCATTTCCTTATACGTCATCTCACTAACGTAGCAGTTTCCAAGAACTTACTGATGATATTAAGTGAGTTGCTGTATTTATAATTTGATATTCCTTAATGCTAAACCATAGCCATTTTCAGAATCGATTCTTTTCCCAATTTTTCATTTTTATGGAGGTAAGCACTGAGAAAGTAGTTGTTTTAGTCACCTAAAGAGAGGAAATAAAAGACGTTTTGTTATAGCAATAACACAAAAAATTCTACAATTTTGTAGAAAGCCAAGAATTAAAAACCAGTTGACTTGAAAACTAGTAAAAACAAGTAAAATCTTGTTTTTACTCCACGATTAAAGTCATTCATTTTTTCAACAGCAAAGTCAAGATTTTGAGTTATTCCTTGTTTCATCCCTCAAGTACTTTTACATCCTAGGACAAAACACCCTAGTAAGATTCACTAGGTAGTATGTATGCCTCTCTTTTGCAAAAAGGCAGGAAAGGTAAATGGTACTTTTAAGTACCAAAGTGCTAGCTCTTGGGCAGATCCATTTTTGGAAAGCACATAACGAAGGCATTTCTCTGAAAAGTACGTGTGCCTGCCTACCTCATAAGAGGTCTTCATTGCTCCAGGAATGCATATATTTCCCCTTTGAAAACTGCTGGACTGCCTGGGCCTGCTTTCCAATCTCACTTAACCTTTGTTTTCCCTGAGCTCCTCTGAATCATTGAGCATGATGTTCCCACTGCCTACACATCACTTCCTCAGAGACACGTTTTCCTAGAGAAACCTTTTCTCTGAGGTCACATTTTCTGACCTCAGAGACACCTTTGCTGACCATCGAGAGACACGTTTTCCTGACCATCCAGCATAAAATCGGTTTCCCAGTTTCCCAGTTATTCTCTCTCTTAATTCCCTGTTCGTCTCCTTCATACCACTTATCACAGTTTGCCATCATGTATTAATTTGTATTGATTTAAGTCACCCACCTGCCCACTCTCTTTAGCATTACTCAGGGAACTTGGAAACGCAAATTCCCAGGCCCCACTTCAGACCTTGAATGAGAAACTCTAAAGGCAGGATCTGAAAATCTGTGTTTTGGTTTATTAAGTGTTCCAGATGTTTCTAATATCACTAAAATTTGAGAATCGCTATACGCGATCATACTGTCTATGAGGACGGAGCCTATGTCAGCTTTTTTCCAATTGCTAAACACATACGCGCGCGCGCGCACACACACACACACACACAGGACTTTGCTTAATGGTCAGCATGTGAGATATGCTCCATGATGATGATATACTGTTGAATAAACTCGCATAAGATAGAAGCTTGCCACACAGGAAGAAGTACATTTACATAGTGAACCATTATATATGTAGAAATATATCTATACATAACAAAAGTTTTACAAACTAATACCCTTACTGCATACCATACACTTCAAACATTCTCCATCCTATTCTATTTCTTTTTTTGATAAGAGGAAAACTAAATGTATTAATTTATTTCACACTTTACAAGGGGGTCTATGCACAATTTGAATAATCTTAATTAGTCAGGACGTTGTTTTCTTTTTCTTTTTTTTTTTTTTTTCTTTTGAGACAGGGTCTCACTCTGTCGCTCAGGCCGGACTGTAGTGGTGTCATCTTGGCTCACTGCAGCCTCGACCTCCCAGGTTCAAGTGATCCTCCCACCTCAGCCTCCCAAGTAGCTGGGACCACAAGTGCATGACACCATGTCCAGCTAATTTTTAGTAGAGGTGGGGTTTTACTATGTTGCCCAGGCTGGTCTTAAACTCCTGGGCTCAAGCGCTCTGCCAGCTTCAGCCTCCCAAAGTGCTAGGATAACAGGCATGAGCCACTGTGCCTGGCCAAGGCTGTTCTTTTAAAATTCATGCCTGTGCCCCTGTTATATTTTGAATCTGGCATTCCCTCCTCCCCTCATTTCCTCAGGCCTAAATCTACTGATTCTTGAAGGCCTACTTCTTGTAGTAGATTTCTCCGATACAAAGATCATCTTTCCCTCTTCCGAATTCCCACTGCACTTTCTCTGTACCCAGCTTTATGGCTGTTCTTACTTTCTCCTTTTAATGTAGTATTTGTGGGATATCACTTTTCCTATTAAAGTTAATCCTTCACAACAGAATTCAAATTTGATCCATCTTTGTTTTTTTCATAGTATACAGTGAATAATTTCAAATAATATTTCCTAAATAAATTAGACTTTCAAGGAGGGAGCTGCTAATTTCATTTATGGTTGTGTGAAGAAATAGTTTAAAAGAAAGTAGCATTTCAATGGGTGGCTAAGAGAGGGAGGGCATGTAAGTAAAAGGGAACTATATGGGCAAATTATGATAAGTTTCACATTGTGTAGGAAGTCTTAGGCTTCAGTGCAATTCTAATAAAGTTGCAGGGAGGTGCTTGAGCTAGAAGTTGGAGGAGTTCGGGTTTCTCAGGAATAGGTCAGTGCTAGTACTGCCATCATTGGTGGGGCAGCCAGGGAAACGTGTCCTCTGCACAGATCTGAGTGGTGCATTTTAAAACAGAAAAACAACCATATTATTCTCTTTACAGACCTCTCATGGCTTACCTTTCATTGAAGAATAAAGGCCGGCTCATTTAAGGTGCCCTGCCACCCAAACCCATTTGACTTCATAGTCTTTTCTCCACCACAGATATAACATTGCCAGAATATGCCCTGAGCTTTTTCTGTTTAAAAAAAAAAAAAAAAGAAAGAAAAATACATCTTCAGTGGCAAGATGTAGAGATATAAGGGCATGGCGGCTGTGAAAGTGGCCGCTCAGAGTGCGCGTTTCCCCAGCCACCCCATCAGTGATGGCAATACCAGCACTGACCCATTCCTGACAAACACGGAACTCCTCTGACTTTTAGCTCCAGCACCCCCCATCTACCTACCTGCAGCTTTATTAGAATTGCCCTAAATCTGCGACTTTCTCCACAATCCTCTTTCTTTCCTCCAGTGAAATCTGCTCTGCAGTGTGAAGGATTTCACGCCTATTCCTGCTTCCTCATTTTATTCTCCACCAGCATTTCCCCCACTAAATATGTTTAATCCTGCCTTGCACTTTTAATCTTGCCTTGGCGTCAGCTTCTCTGGGGACCTGAACCAACTACAGAGGGGCAGATAAAATCAGGAAGAAGGTAAGAGGCGAAATGGTTAAAATGGGCATACCTGATTAAAACACACATATGCCCTTCCTCAAATAATTAAAACTAGAATTATCATACGATCCAGCAATTCCACTTGTGGGTACATACCCAAAGGAATTGAAAGAAGGGACTCCAACAGATATTTGCACACCCATGCTCTTAGTAGCACGGTTCACAATAACCAAAAGGTGGAAACTACCCAAGGGGCTGTCAGCAGGTGAATGGATAAAGAAAATGTGATATATACATATGATACTATGGATTATCATTCAGCCTTTAAAAGGAAGGAAGTTCTGACATACTCGATCATGGATGAATCTTGAGAACATTATATAAGTGAAATAAGCCACTCACAAAAAGACACATACTGTACGACTCCCCTTATATAGGTAACTAGAGTAATCAAATTCATAGAGACAGAAAATAGAATGGTGACTGTCAGGGGCTAGAGGAAAAAGGGAATGGGGTGTTAGTTGTTCAATGGGTATAGATTTTCAGTTTTGCAAGATGAAAAAGTTCTGGAAATCTGTTGCACAACACTGTGAAAATACCACACTACTGAACTATACATTTAAAAATGGTTAAGATAGTAATTTCTATGTTATCTGTGTTTTACCATGATTTAAACATATGCCCAAAATATGCATATGTGTTATCAATGTGTACATACAGATACCGAATATACAACAGGCACTCAAACTTACTGAAATTGTCAAAAGTCAAAGAAGGAAGAGTTCACCTAGGAAGCCACTATGTAGAAAAGGATGTAGATCTTTTGTCAAACCACGCATCTTCGTAGGCATAAATCCAACCAAGGTCAGATAACACCAGACAATCTTCCACAAAACGTGAGATGGCTAGCTGACCAGAGCACTCTCACCATGTCACATGCTGCCAGAGAAGCAGGGGCTACAAAATACAAGCAGATGTCAACACTTTCACCTTCCACTTTCTAAATATCGCTGATCAGGCCAAGTTTCATTTCACTTATTGGGCCACTTTCCATGTTGGGGGAGAAGGATTGAAGGAGGGCGGAAGAAAGTGTTAGGATCTGAGTTTCATATCTGCTAATGTAAACTGATGTTGCTTACTGCTGGGTTTCAAGAGAAAACTTCCCTAAATCAGTCAAGAATTGCGCAGAAAGACATATAGACCAGGGGTCGGCAAATGTTTTCTGTAAAGTAAATATTTTATATTTAATAAATACAGCCTCTGTGGGTTGCAACTACTTAACTCTGATGTTGTAGCACAAAACCTGCCATCTACAATATGAATGAATGTGCATAGCTGTGCTTCAATAAAACTTTATTTGCAAAAACGGTAGGCCAGATCTGGCCCACGGGCCATAATTTGCCAAATCCCGATATACAGCACTAAGAGTTCTTTCAAAAAACACTTTCTTCTAGTTTGGATTTGGATGTACTACCTGCTTTCTGATCTTTTATCTATTAATGCCAAAAGTGCACAATTAAAATCTAGTTGAAAATGATCAGCTTTATTAAGTGCCAACTTTACTAGAGAAAGTGCCATGAAACAAGCTCCAACCTGGAAGAAAGAAATCAAAATAGTCATCTGATCTCAAGCTGAAGCTACTAGACCAGCGGTTCTCAAAGTATCGTGTTTGGACCAGTAGTATCATTATTACCAGATAACTTATTTGAAATAAAAATTCTCAGGCCCGGCCCCAGGCCTACAGAATCAGAATATGTAGGAGTGGGGCCCAGCAATCTGTTTTAACAAGTGCTCCATGTGATTCTGACGCAAGATTTAGTTTGAGAACTACTGAGCAAGGCTATGTCTGAAGCTTCTCATACCTCAAATTCTCCAGCAGCAAAATAGCAATGTTAAAGTCTCCTTATTTTCCTCTATGCCTCAGGTCACAAAGACATATAGCCAAGGCTGGCTGATACACACTTAAGGTGGTTCACTTAACTTAAGTCTACTAGTGTTTAAGGTAAAATACATGTTCTTTTTTTATTTGAATTTAGATCATCTGCATTTAGAAGAAAAGATTGTTCTGTTCTAAATTAAATGCAGCTGGTCCTTGAACAACACAGGTTTGAATTGCATGGGTCCATTTATACTGGATTTTCTTCAGCCTCTGCCACCCCTGGGACAGCAAGACCAACCCCTCTTTTTCCTCTTCCTCCTCAGCCTACTGAACATGAAGGTGATGAGGATGAAGACCTTTATGATGATCCACTTCACTTAATGAATAATAAACATATTTTCTCTTCCTTGTGATTTTCTTAATAACATTCTTTGCTTTAGCTTATCTTATTATAAGAATATAGCATATAATACATAGAGCATATAAAATACATGTTAACTGTTTATATTATCAGTAAAGTGTTATGTTATCAGTCAACAATAGGCTATTGGTAGTTATGTGTTTGGGGAGTCTAAAGTTATACGTAGATTTCCTTCTTCTTGGAAAGTCAGTGCCCCAACCACCATGTTGTTCAAAGGTCAACTATCTATCTATCTATCTATCTATATATATATATATATATATATATTCATAAGGATTTTCTTCAGCTTGATCTATGGAATGATCCATAGAGTCCTTAGGATAGTAGAGATAAGATATATAACTTGTGATACAGATTAGATCCCACCTGGGCCAGAGCCAAGATACATGTGTCTCTGGCGTGTGGAATTTGGCAATATCCAAATCCCATCCATAATTTACATAAGGACCAAGGAGAATCCTGGAGAAAATTTCAAGCCGTGCCCCTGGCTGAGAATTAGATATTTGAGACATATCTGGGAGACTTGGTGGGGGCGGGAAAGGAATGAAAATAAAGAAGAATGAGAGAGGAAGAGAAACCAGTGCGTGTGCAAACACACACACACCCCAAAATGAAATTAACCATAAAGAAAAGTAACGTGAAAAACCAGCCATGCCAGCCACAATGCTCTTCAGACCCTGAGCTCCTGAGCAGAGGTGGGTCCTGACTACGGCATGGCAGCTGGCACATCAACCATTTCCACCAGCTCTCCCAGGGGCACACGAGCACTCCAGGGATGCACGGTGGCTGGGTTCACTGGCCTTATGCATGGAAAGTGCAGGCTCATTAAGTTCTATAATGTTCCATAGGTCCAAGCAGTTCTCCGGAGGCACAATATTCTTCCCACTTTGCAAGAGAATGCCAAACTCCTGAGGAGAAGCATGAGGACTGCCAGCTCTGGAGTCAGATGAGGAACTGGCAGGACAGCAGAAGTCAGGAATTTTGTAGTCAGGGGCACCATCAGAGCTTTTATTAGGCACCCTCCGTGGACTTATTCAACACTTGGGGAAGGAAGTCTGTGCAACGTCCTGGAGTTCCCAAGTGAGCCAGCTGGAGCTTGGAGGCAGCAAGATTCTGGTAATTATGTTAATGTAAATTTATTGTCCCCATAAGATGGTAAGGTTGAAGGATATGTCTGATACCTTTTGTGCCCTGTATCAGATTCTCTTTGACCCACCTTTCAATTATTCCAAAAACCCCCGTAGCGACTGGTTTTGCACAGACTCCAATCAACCTCACATAAGTGTAACCCAAAGAGCCATTCCTTAAACAAGCCTCTTGCTTCCCACCCCAGGGCTTCCCTGTTGAGTCTGGGGAGAGGAGTAATTAACACACTTGGGGTGGAATTTTGACCAATGGGGTTAGGAACTGATTAATAAATGTTTCCATCTTCTCCCCACTGCAACCTCCAAATGAAATGGAAAATCATTTCAATCAGTCTCAAGCAGACCTGGGGGGATCAAGTACCAGTGTCCACAGGGTGATTGACTTTATATTACACATTTGCTTTGTGTCTCCCTCCTTCTCTAGTGCCTCCTGGAATAATTGCACTTATAACTTTGGTTCAGGCTCTGCTTTTTTAGGAACCCAGGTTGAGGCAGGAATATTTAGGTCTCATGTGACTTAGAAGCAATAATACATTTGCAGTCAATATAGGACTTGTATATCTTTCAAGGCAATTACATGGTATTATTTCCTGTTTTATGTGGTTTACTATATAGTATAATAATTTCATTATATGCCTCTAGCAAAGATATAATAATCTTCATCATTTCCCTAGATGCCTAGTCTTGCATTTTCAGCATGCAGAGAACTCTAGTGCTTTTTTAAAAAAAAATACAACCACATGCCAGGACTCTAAGAATGTATTAAACAATATTCTAGTGATCTGAAATCGCAATATCAAACAGGTCGCAAAGCAGGCTCAAGGTAGCTGATGAGCAGGACATATAGGCAGAAAGAAGATGCAAATACTACAATGTTTTAGTTTTAGCAAAGAGAGTGAGCAATTGAAGACCTACTCTCTACAGCTATAATAATAAGTCATCATTTTCTAAAACCTAGTGGGAAAAAAGGGCTTACCTCATTTTTAATTCCCCATTCTACTCTGTCTCTCTCTTTACCACCGCTTCCCAGGTTCAAGCGATTCTCCTGCCTCAGCCTCCCGAGTAGCTGTGACTGACTACAGGCACGCACCACCACACCTGGCTAATTTTTGTATTATTTTTCGTAGAGGTGGGGTTTCACCATATTGGCCAGACTGGTCTCGAATTCCTGACCTTGCGATCTGCCTGCCTTGGCCTCCCAAAGTGCTGAAATTACAGGTGTGAGCCACTGCGCCCGGCCGATAGATAATTCTTTATTCTGTTTTCTGTTTCCAGTTTAAATACCAAATTCTAAAGATCATTTTGATACAGTTTGCAGGCAGAACTCAAGGAGAATACTTTATCAAGGGGAAGAAAATAAACACAGCTAATATTTTCAAAACAATCTATATGCCAAAACACTAATTATTTAAATTTTTTATTTTTATAGAGTCAGGGGGTACATGTGCAGGTTCGTTACATGGATAGATTGAATAGTGGTGAGGTTTGGGCTGCTAGTGTGCCCATCTCCCACATAGTGAACACTGTACCCAATAGGTAATTTTTCCGCCCTCACCTGCCTCCCAGCCTCCTCCTTCTTGGAGTCTCTAGTGTCTGTCCTTTCCCTTTGCACGTCCATGTGCATCCATTTCTTATCCCCCTCTTATAAGTGAGAAGATACAGTATTTGATTTCCTGTTCCTGAGTTACTTAGGATGATGGCCTCCAGCTCCATCCATGTTGCTGCAAAAGACATGATTTCATTCTTTGTTATGGCTGCACAGTATTCTAATATATGTGTGTGTGTGTGTGTGTGTATATATATACATAGTGTATCTCACATTTTCTTTATTCAGTCATCTATTGATGGACATTTGGGTTGATTCCATGACTTTGCTATTGTGAATAATGCTGTGATAAATATATGAGTGAAAGTGTCTTTTTGATATCCAATTTCTTTTCCATTGAATAGATACCTAGTACTAGGATTGCTAAGTCAAATGGCAGTTCTATTTTTAATTATTTGAGAGATCTCCATGCTGTTTTCCATAAAGGTTGTATTAATTTACATTCCATCAACAGTAGATAAGCATTCCCTTTTCACTGCATCCTCGCCAACATCTGTTGTTTTTTGACTTTTAATGATAGCCATCTGACTGGTATGAAATGATATCTCATTGTGGTTTTAATTTGTATTTCTCTGATGATTAGTGATGTTGAGCATTTTTTCATGTTTGTTGGCTGCTTGTACATCTTTTGAGAAATGTCCATTCACGTCCTTTATCCATTTTTTAATGAAGTTATTTATTTTTTTCTTGTTGAGTTGCTTGCATTACTTATAGATTCTGAATATCAGTCCTTTGTTGGATATAGAGTTTGCAAATATCTTCTCCCATTCTGTAGATTGTCTGTTTACTCTGTTGGTTGTTTCTTTTGCTGTGTAGAAGCTTTTTGGTTTAATTAAGCTCCATTTGTCATTTTTGTTTTTGTTGTATTTGCTTTTGAGGTCTTAATTATAAATTATTTGCCTAGACCAAAGAAAAGTTGTTCCTAGGTTTTCTTCTAGAGTTTTTTATAGTTTCAGGTCTCACATTTAAGCCTTTAATCCATCTTGAGTTAATTTTTGTGTATGGTAAGAGATGGGGGTCCAGTTTCATTCTTCTGTGTATGGCTATCCAATTCTCCCAGCACCATTACTGAATAGGGTGTCCTTTCTCCATTACATATTTTTGCTGATTTTGTTGAAGTTCAGTTAGTTGTAAGTATGTAGTTTTATTTCTGGGTTCTTTATTCTGTTCTATTGATCTATATGTCTATTTTGGTATGGACCATGTTACTATAGCCTTGTAGTATAATTTGAAGTTAAGTCATGTGATGCCTCCAGCCTTGTTCTTTTGGCTTAGGATTGCTTTAGCTATTTGGGCTTTTTTTGGTTCTATATGAATTTTAGAATTGTTTCATCTAATTCTTTGAAAAAAGACATCAGCAATTTGATAGGAATTGCACTGAATCTGTAGATTGCTTTGAGCAGTATGTAAAACACTAATTATTAATTTTAAAACCAAAATTATTGGAGAACAAAGGGTTGAGGATAAGAAGAAATCCCCATTTTTGGACACTTTTTACTCTTCTGTCAAAAACATGTCAGCATGGGTTAACTTTTCTACCTATGGTAGCTATTTTAATTTCTTGCATGTAAAAGTAAAATTGCCTTCCCTCTTTATTGTGTATGGACCATTTCACAATAAATGCATTCACATGAATGCCTCAAACATACTCTAATGACAGTGGGCATCTTATATCATCGACATTTACCCCCTCTGCCAGCCCAAGACCTCCCCAGTTATGAATCATTTTAAATTCCAGGAAATGAAGCTTTTTCTTCAAAGACAAGGTCTTTAAAAGCTATTAAGAATAATTCTCAGGATTTTTGACATCACGAAAGCAGACTCTTAACCTTTGTAGCTCTGGGGATCGTTTCCCTGAGGATAGTGAAGGCTGACCATCTAGTCCTTTGGCCTTGAACCACTGTGTTTTGATGACTTCACTATGATCGTCCTATTATTCAAGTACCACTTTGATATTATTTCAACATAATAATCAATAAATTTACTGAGCAAATGATTTTGTTGAATTCGAGTTACGCGAAAACTGTGTGTGTGTCTCTCTGTGTGTGTGTGTGATGGAGTCTCATCCTGTCACCCAGACTGGAGTGCAGTGGCCCGATCTTGGCTTATTGCAAGCTGTGCCTCTGGGTTCAAGCAATTCTCTTGCCTCAGCCTCCCGAGTAGCTGGGATCACAGGCACGCACCACCATGCCCAGCTAATTTTTTGTTTAGTTTTGTTTTTTCAGTAGAGATGGGTTTCACCATGTTGCCCAGGCTGGTCTCAAACTTCTGACCTCAAGTGATCCACCCAACTCAGCCTCCCAAAGTGCTGGGATTACAGGCGTGAGCCACCACACCTGGTCACATGAAAACATTTGAAGTCACCTTGTATGCCTCCACAATTGTCTCTAACAGTAACCCAAGACCCATACAGTTGTGCTAGGGTATGGAACTTCAACTCATTTGATTTTTCCCGGAAAAGGGAAATGGCTGAAATAAATAAGCTACTTAAATAATCAAAGGACAGACAGGGATAATGGTTTGCACCTGTAATACTTTGGGAAGTCAAGGCAGGTGGATCGCTTGAGCCCAGGAGTTCAAGACTAGCCTGGGCAACATGGTGAAACCCTGTCTCTACAAAAAATACAAAAATTAAGCAGGCAAGGCGGCATGTGCCTGTGGTCTCAGCTACTTGGGAGGCTGAGATAGGAGGATCACCTGAGCCTGGGAGGTTGAGGCTGCAGTGAGCCATGATTGCACCACTGCACTCCAGCCTGGTTGACAGAGCGAGATCCTGTCTCAATAATAATAATAATCATCATCATCATCAAAGGAATATGCAATAATATATTTCTCAGCCTTCAAGTGCGACTATGTTCTGGATAATAAAATACAAGCATTATCAACATGTCAATTTTTCCTAAGTTCATCTATAAATATATTCCCATAAAATTCCAACCATTTGGTTTTTTCCTGGAGCTAGACAAGTTGATTATAAAATTACTTGTTCTTTAGAATAGGTCATTAAAGAAGCCTTTATCCCCTTCCACCTTCCTACTGTTAGAAAATGAGATATCTGGAGCTCCAGCAGCCATCATGAGAGGCCTGGCGGATGAATGGCACATGCTAAGATAGTAGACCAGAAAGATAGAAAGAGCTGAAGCCACTGATGATGTCAGAACCACTGTACCAGCCTTGAACACCTACCTTCAGCCTTCTTTTACCAGGGGGTGAAAAAGACTCTTTTAAAACACATCGGGCTACTCTTTTTTTATTAACTGAGGCTGAACCTAGTCCTATGTGATGCAGCATATACTACTGGTCAAATAAATAGATGTTATCATCTATGATTCAAAAATGAGAGCATCATTTCTAATGTCTGTAACTAACTTTGAAATGCATCCAAACAATAATAGGCCAGGCATGGTGGCTGAAGTCTGTAATCCCAGCACTTTGGAAGGCCAAGGGAGGAGAACTGCTTGAGCCCAGGAGTTCAAGACCAGTCTTGACATCATAGTGAGACCCCATATCTACAAAAATAAATGTAAAACTTAGCTGGGCATTGGTGGCATGCACCTGTGGTCCTAGCTACTCAGGAAGCTGAGGTGGGAGGATTGCTTGAGCCCAAGAGGTTGAGGCTGCAGTGAGCCGTGATTGTGCCACTGCACTCCAACCTGGGTGGCAGAGTGAGACTTGGTCTCAAAAAAAAAAGGGGGAAGGGAAGGGAAGAATCCAATCAATAATATAATATAATAGATATAGATTAATAAATGGATAGAGGTAGATAGATATAAAGTAAATATAGCAAAATACTAATTGTAGGGTATAGATGGTAGGTGTATGGGTATTGACTACATAAGTTCTTCAACTTTTCATAATAAAAGGCTGAAAATCCCATTGGCAAGCTGTCAGTACTATTTATTATGTTTTTAAAAAATATCCCTGGTAATAAGGAATTTTGTAGCTTCTTTTCTCTCACACACAAAAAAGAACCATTTCTCTTCCTGTTCTATAAACACTATTGTGAGCTTCAAGTCTTGAAAATTAGAACTGGAAGTACTGCCAATGGGACAAACTGGGTGCAAGTAAAAATTTTAAAGGCTGTATAAACAGAAATCCATCTGGAAAGATGTTTTCTTCATCAGCACAGTACAAGCTAGAATAGAATTTCCTGATATAGATGTACCGTTTGACTCTGCAAATCCCACTGGGTATGAAAGAGGCATCTTACCCTTTAATTTAAAAGTAACTTTCACCAGAAAATGAGGCTAGGAATATTCAAACCTCAGCTAAACTGAGCTCAGCAGGAATATCATTTTCTTTCTCTTTTGAGATTCCCTTCTCTCTTTTTGTCAATACAAGGACACTTCTAAGAAGATATCATTTCAGTTTGGTCTCATGATCCACTTGAAGCATTTCTGTTGAGAGTAACAACTGTGGTGTTGGATCTTTTCCCATAGGTTTGTATTCTAAGCAAAAAAGAAGAAAAATTGGAAGGGACCGATGAACAATTACTGGCAAGAATGCTAAAGTTGCAGAAGTCTTGGCTGCAAACTGCCAATACAGAAGAAAAAGTATTTTCCTATTCTCAGAGATGCGGTAAGAATGTGAATTAGGGCTCCCTAAAACAATGCCAAAACTGACTTGGAGTATTGTATTTACCAAAAGAATCTATCAGTTGATACTAAAATGCCTTCAGAAAATGGTGCAAATTTAATTCTTGAGAATTCAGTTCTGATGTCATCCAATAGTGTTCATTTATTATGTTTAATGAAGGGTTGCAGGAGCAGACAGTAAGCTAAATGAGAACATAGATTCACATTATCACTCTGTGGCATCATTTGGTTATAACTTGCTGAGAGGTTCTGTTTCCGGATCAACATTTTCCAAATTTGATCTCATCTCAGAATGAATGCTCTTACAAAGCTAAAGGAAACATCCTTAGCTGTGTTTAAATTATTCCAATATTTTTTAAAAGAATGAAAAAATATAATTAACATACGTATTTAATTTGATGCCATATCACCCACTGTATATAGAGTTCTGTAACATAGCCTTATGGGAGAGAAATAAGGAATGAAGACCAGACATTATAGATATTATTGGTAAAAGGCAAAGTGTCAAACACTGCCTGTATCATCACCCTCACTAAGCTCTACAAGACATCAATTGTTATTATCACCATTTGATAGATGAAGAAACAGGCTTAGCAATGTTTGCCCAAGGCGTCACCCTGCTAGTAAATGGTGGGGCCAACATTAGGACCCAAACTCTGTCTGATGCCAGATCTTTTTTTTTTTAAAAGACATTTCACTAGGTCACCAAGGCTGGAGTGCAGTGGTGCAATCACAGCTCACTGAAGCCTTGAACTCCTGGGTTCAATCGATTCTACCACCTCAGCCTCCTGAGTAACTGGGACTATAGGTTCATGCCACCATGCCTGGTTAATTTTATTTTTTTGTAGAAACGGGGTATTACTACTTTGTCCAGGCTGTTCTCCAACTCCTGGGCTCAAGTGATCCTCCCACCTCAGCCTCCTGAGTAGCTGAAGATCCTGATCTTTTAAACACCGCTGATACTGCTATGATCTTTGAAAGACAAGTACCATACAGAACACTCAGCAATGAGACAGCCAGAGAAAGAGAAAGAGGAAGAATAAAAGGAAGGAAGGGAGGAGAGAAAGATTGGTCTAACACACAAGTTGGAAATATTTTAGAAGTATTTAGAGGTTATAGATATAAAGTACTTAACATCAAATCTGGATGATTTATCTGTGTCTTACTTTTTTCATCCTTCATTTCTTCAGGATTTTATTTCTTCCAGTAAATTAAAAAAAGAGGGACAGTACTTATATCTTAATCAACTGTAAAATTGATTCATTGTAAGCACTCTTTTTCCTCCTATGCTTTCTGCATCTCTTTTTCCCAAATAATTATTGAACACCTGCTGTGTGCCAGACCCTGTTATTTATATTCTTCCTCTACCATAGAATAAATCCATTCATCAACAGAATATACATTCTTCTCAGCACCACATCGCACTTATTCCAAAATTGACCACAGAGTTGGAAGTAAAGCACTCCTCAGCAAATGTAAAAGAACAGAAATTATAACAAACTGTCTCTCAGACCACAATGCAATCAAACTAGAACTCAGGACTAAGAAACTCAATCAAAACCATTCAACTGCATGGAAACTGAACAACCTGCTTCTGAATGACTACTGGGTACATAACGAAATGAAGGCAGAAATAAAGGTGTTCTTTGAAACCAATGAGAACAAAGATACAACATACCAGAATCTCTGGGACACATTTAAAGCAGTGTGTAGAGGGAAATTTATAGCACTAAATGCCCACAAGAGAAAGCAGGAAAGATATAAAATTGACACCCTAGCATCACAATTAAAAGAACTACAGAAGCAAGAGCAAACACATTCAAAAGATAGCAGAGGGCAAGAAATAACTAAGATCAGAGCAGAACTGAAGGAGATAGAGACACAAAAACCCCTCCAAAAAATTAATGAATCCAGGAGCTGGTTTCTTGAAAAGATCAACAAAATTGATAGACCACTAGCAAGACTAATAAAGAAGAAAAGAGAGAAGAATCAAATAGACGCAATAAAAAATGATAAAGGGGATATCACCACTGACCCCACAGAAATACAAACTACCATCAGAGAATACTATAAACACCTCTACGCAAATAAACTAGAAAACCTAGAAGAAATGGATAATTTCCTAGACACTTACACTCTCCCAAGACTAAACCAGGAAGAAGTTGAATCCCTGAATAGACCAATAGCAGGCTCTGAAATTGAGGCAATATTTAATAGCCTACCAACCAAAAAAAGTCCAGGACCAGACGGATTCACAGCGGAATTCTATCAGAGGTACAAGGAAGAGTTGGTACCATTCCTTCTGAAACTATTCCAATCAATAGAAAAAGAGGGAATCCTCCCTAACACATTTTACGAGGCCAACATCATCCTGATACCAAAGCCTGACAGAGATACAACAAAAAAAGAGAATTTTAGACCAATATCCCTGATGAGCATCGATGCAAAAATCCTCAATAAAATACTGGCAAACCGAATCCAGCAGCATATCAAAAAGCTTATCCACCATGATCAAGTGGGCTTCATCCCTGGGATGCAAGGCTGGTTCAACATACACAAATCAATAAACGTAATCCAGCATATAAACAGAACCAAAGACAAACACCACACGATTATCTCAATAGATACAGAAAAGGCCTTTGACAAAATTCAACAGCCCTTCATGCTAAAAACTCTCAATAAATTCGGTATTGATGGAATGTATCTCAAAATAATAAGAGCTGTTTATGACAAACCCACAGCCAATATCATACTAAATGGGCAAAAACTGGAAGCATTCCCTTTGAAAACTGGCACAAGACAGGGATGCCCTCTCTCACCACTCCTATTCAACATAGTGTTGGAAGTTCTGGCTAGGGCAATCAGGCAAGAGAAAGAAATCAAGGGTATTCAGTTAGGAAAAGAAGAAGTCAAATTGTTCCTGTTTGCAGATGACATGATTGTATATTTAGAAAACCCCATTGTCTCAGCCCAAAATCTCCTTATGCTGATAAGCAACTTCAGCAAAGTCTCAGGATACAAAATCGATGTGCAAAAATCACAAGCATTCTTATACACCAGTAACAGACAGAGAGCCAAATCATGAATGAACTCCCATTCACAATAGCTTCAAAGAGAATAAAATACCTAGGAAACCAACTTACAAGGGATGTAAAGGACCTCTTCAAGGAGAACTACAAACCACTGCTCAGTGAAATAAAAGAGGACACAAACAAATGGAAGAACATATCACGCTCATGGATAGGAAGAATCAATATTGTGAAAATGGCCATACTACCCAAGGTAATTTATAGATTCAATGCCATCTCCATTAAGCTACCAATGACTTTCTTCACAGAATTGGAAAAAAACTGCTTTAAAGTTCATATGGAACCAAAAAAGACCCCGCATTGCCAAGACAATCCTAAGCCAAAAGAACAAAGCTGGAGGCATCACGCTACCTGACTTCAAACTATACTGCAAGGCTACAGTAACCAAAGCAGCATGGTACTGTTACCAAAATAGAGATATAGACCAATGGAACAGAACAGAGCCCTCAGAAATAATACCACACATCTACAGCCATCTGATCTTTGACAAACCTGACAAAAACAAGAAATGGGGAAAGGATTTCCTATTTAATAAATGGTGCTCGGAAAATTGGCTAGCCATAAGTAGAAAGCTGAAAATGGATCCTTTCCTTACTCCTTATATGAAAATTAATTCAAAATGGATTAGAGACTTGAATGTTAGACCTAAAACCATAAAAACCCTAGAAGAAAACCTAGGTAATGCCATTCAGGACATAGGCATGGGCAAGGACTTCATGTCTAAAACACCAAAAACAATGGCAACAAAAGCCAAAATTGACAAATGGAATCTGATTAAACTAAAGAGCTTCTGCACAGCAAAAGAAACTACCATCAGAGTGAACAGGCAACCTACAGAATGGGAGAAAATTTTTGCAAACTACTCATCTGACAAAGGGCTAATATCCAGAACCTATAAGGAACTTAATCAAATTTACAAGAAAAAAACAAACAACCCCATCAAAAAGTGGGCAAAGGACATGAACAGACACTTCTCAAAAGAAGACATTCATACAGCCAACAGACACATGAAAAAATGCTCATCATCACTGGCCATCAGAGAAATGCAAATCAAAACCACAATGAGATACCATCTCACACCAGTTAGAATGGCAATCATTAAAAAAGTCAGGAAACAACAGGTGCTGGAGAGGATGTGGAGAAATAGGAACACTTTTACACTGTTGGTGGGACTGTAAACTAGTTCAACCATTGTGGAAAACAGTGTGGCGATTCCTCAAGGATCTAGAACTAGAAATACCATTCAATCCAACCATCCCATTACTGGGGATATACCCAAAGGATTATAAGTCATGCTGCTATAAAGACACATGCACACATATATTTATTGTGGCACTATTCACAATAGCAAAGACTTGGAATCAACCCAAATGTCCATCAGTGACAGACCAGATTAAGAAAATGTGGCACATATACACCATGGAATACTATGCAGCCATAAAAAAGGATGAGTTCGTGTCCTTTGTAGGGACATGGATGAAGCTGGAAACCATCATTCTCAGCAAACTATGGCAAGAACAGAAAACCAAATACCGCATGTTCTCACTCATAGGTGGGGATTGAACAGTGAGATCACTTGGACACAGGAAGGAGAACATCACACACTGGGACCTATTGTGGGGAGGGTGGAGGGAGGAGGGATAGCATTAGGAGATATACCTAATGTAAATGACGAGTTAATGGGTGCAGCACACCAACATGCCACATGTATACGTATGTAACAAACCTGCACGTTGTGCACATGTACCCTAGAACTTAAAGTATAATAAAATAAATAAATAAATAAATAAATAATAAATCCACTCAATTCACTTTTAATAATTAAGAGGAAAAATATTTTAACTTATTGACGTAGAGTGAGACAATGAGGCACTAAGGTAAAAAACAAAAAATGAGCTGTCTGAATATTAAGAATGCTGGCCAGGCACAGTGGCTCATGCCTGTAATCCCAGCACTTTGGGAGGCCAAGGTGAGTGGATCACTTGAGGTCTGGTGTTCAAGACCAGCTTGGCCAACATGGTAAAACCCCATCTCTACTAAACACAAAAGAATTAGCTGGGCATGGCCAGCACGGTGGCTCACGCCTGTAATCCCAGCACTTTGGGAGGCCGAGACGGGCAGATCACGAGGTCAGGGGATCGAGACCATCCTGGCTAACACGGTGAAACCCCGTCTCTACTAAAAAGTACAAAAAAAAACTAGCCAGGCGAGGTGACCGGTGCCTGTAGTCCCAGCTACTCGGGAGGCTGAGGCAGGAGAATGTTGTAAACCTGGGAGGCGGAGCTTGCAGTGAGCTGAGATCCGGCCCCTGCACTCCAGCCTGGGCGACAGAGCGAGACTCCGTCTCAAAAAAAAAAAAAAAAAAAAGAATTAGCTGGGCATGGGGCACATGCCTGTAGTCCCAGCTACTCGGGAGGCTGAAGCAAGAGAATCACTTGAACCTGGGCAGTAGACATCGGACATTGCAGTGAGCCAAGATTGCGCCACTGCACTCCAGCCTGGGCAACAGAGCGAGACTCTGTCTCAGTAAATAAATAAGTATATACATAAAATAATAAAAAGAATGCTAACATTAAGGCATCAGATGTAGCCTCATGTTGATGAAATGTACTAGACATCCAGCTTGAGTGACAACTCCACTTTCCCAGATCTTCACCATGAGAGGTGTGCAACCAGCACCACCACCACCACCACTACCAAAGAAGTTGATGGAAGTTGATGCCACTTGAGAAGGGCCTTTTATAGGGAAGAGAGCAGAAAAGAATGTGGACAGCAACTATTGTCCCAGTGAAGGTCAATCAGGAAAATGGAGAATACCCCATTTTCACTTTGTTTATGGCTTGCTGCCTCAGTGAGTTATCAGAAGAGCCAAAACTCTATCCTAGTCACCACAGTGCAGCACTTGGCATTCTACCTGCAATGTAGTAGCTACTCAATAAAAATTTGGTGGAATGGATAAATGAATTAATGACTAAGCCAGAAAATGACAAAGAGGCAGTGACCATATATTGTCTCTGCTACATGATGCAAAAGGAATGACCATTTACCCAGAAAATGTTTAAGCATCTATATCCGAATTTTGTGTATTCAGAAATCTATGACATCCTCACAGTTCTAGTATGAATCTCCATCTCATAGTAACCTCAACAGAAACCACAGTGCTCTATCAATTTAATAGAAGATGCAATCACTGATAAGAGATCTAGACAGGCAGCATAGACAGGGAATTACTCACTTCCTTACTCTTAAACCTGTTTGGTTTCATAGAGATGCAGTCACCCTCAAGATTTGTCACACCCATAGTGGAATCTTCCTCTTGGAAAGAACACCTTGTTGGTTTCAGTCCAATGACCCACAGACCACTGCCTTCCAAGCATCCTGAATCATGAAATGATGGTGAAATGTGGGGAAATCTTGTTTAGCTCAAGTCATAAGACCCCAAAACCCTAAACAACAGTCACTGATATTTCTTCTCCTCAAGTATAACAGAAAAGGCAAATATTCTGGTCAATTATCCTCATTAAGTCACCTGTTTCTCTTTCCACTTCACCCCACAAGAGTTTTGTGTAATAGAGTCATGGTAGTTCAGTACAAAGAAAAAAATACAATATGTCAAAATGACAATATATTTTAGGCATCATTTTCATTCAAGCCTTTTGCATTCCCCAACATTTATTTGCTCGCTGTCCTAACAACAATTCTCAGAAGGCATGGAGAGCAACTGCCCTGGTGCCTTTCTGTCCACAAGTGGAGAGAAGCCAAGACATGGCCCATAGGGGAGCAAAGTCCAGTGTGAGCCGGGGAGAGCATCTGGAAGCCACAGAGTAGAGGCACCAGACGTGGAATACAGGGGCTCTGAGAAAAGCAACTGCACAGGCAGAGCTAACGTAGGTTACCGTCACCCCTCTGTATCACAGGGGGACTGCTTCCAGAACCTCCTTGGATATCAAAATTCAGAACCTCCTTGGATACCAAGTCCCTGAGAGAAAATGGTTCAGTGTTTGCCTATAACCTACACACTACTGCCGTATGCTTTAAATCATCTCTAGATTATGTGTTAAGCCTAATACTGTGTAAATGCTATGTAAATAGTTGTTCTATAGTATTGTTTTTATTTGTATGATTTTTGTTGTTGTATTGTTAATTTTTATGATTTTTTCCAAATATTTTCTACCCACTGTTGGTTAAATCTTTGGATGCAAAACCCACGGATATGGAGGTTCAACTGTATAAAGAATTTGGGTCTTGATGTGGTGACAATAGAGTATAATAGCACCCAAATAATAATATGAAGAAACCAGCATATGGTAGTCCCCTCTTAACCATGGGGGATATATTCCAAGACCATCAGTGGATGCCTGAAACCTCCGATAGTACCAAATCCTATGTATTTTATGGTTTTTTTCGTATACATACATACACATCTATAATAAAGTTTAATTTAAAAATTAGGCACACTAAGAAGTTAACAACAATAGTTAACCATGAAATAGAACAATTTTAATAATATACTGTAATAGAAGTTAGATGAATGTGTTCTCTCTTTCTCTCTCTCTCTTACTCTCTCTCAAAGCATCTTATTGTACTGTACTTACCTGCCTTCTTTTTATGATGATGGTGAGATGATAAAATGCCTACATGATGAGATGAAGTGAAGTGAATGAAGTAGGCACTGTGGCATAGCATTAGGCAATGACTGACCTTCATACAGTACATCGGAGGGAGGCTCATCTGCTTCAGGTGATCCTGGAGCATCAAGCCATGATGATGTTGATGGCTGGGTGTCAGGAGCAGATGATGCCAGTGACTAATGGGCAGGAAGTGTATACAGCATGGATACACTGGAAAAGGGGATGCACATCCTAAGTGGGATGGGGCATGTTAACAAGAAATTTCATCACATTCCTCAGAACAGCACACAGTGTAAAACTTAGGAATTGTTTTTCTAGAATTGTCCATTTAATATGTTCAGACTGTGGTTGACTGCCAGTAACTGAAACCATGGAAAATGAAACCACCGATAAGAGGGGATTACTATAGATGAGTAGGAGAGAGGGAGGGAGCACAGAGACAAACTAAATAAACTGTCAGGGAATCCAGGGCCTTAGCTAGAGCTGTAGCCACAGAAAAGTCAAGGAAGGGCCAGATAGAAAACTTACTAGACTGTGTCCTCAGAGCCTCACATGTTCCAGGAACCACAATTCACAACACATTTCTGTTGAAAATGGAATAAGGCCGAGCATGGTGCCTCATACCTTTTGGGAAGCACTTTGGGAAGGTGAGGCAGGTGGATAACCTGAGGTCAGGAGTTTGAGACTAGCCTGGCCAAAATGAAACCCCGTCTCTACTAGAAAATACAAAAATTAGCCAGACATGGTGGCAGGTGTCTGTAATCCCAGCTACTTGGGAGACTGAAGTATGAGAATAACTTGAACCTGGGAGATGGAGGTTGCAGTGAGCCAAGATTGTGCCATTGCACTCCAGCCTGGGTGAGAGTGAGACTCCATCTCAATAAAAAATAAAAAGAAAAATGGAATAAAAAAGATGAAAAGAATAAGAAGGGTAAGAAGGAGGAAGAGGAAGAAGGCAAGGAAGAAGGGAGAGAGAGAGGAGGGGAGGAGTAGGAAGAATAAGAACAAGAGCAAGAAGAAGAGGAGGAAGTTAGGTAGCTGATAGGATGGATCTGAGTATCTACCCCAAAGGAAGAAAAAAGGAGGAGCGTCCAAGACAAACTGGAGAAACAGCATCTGCCCATGGAATAGGAGTGATGTGGGAACTCCAAGTGGAACTGCCTTGTAGGAAGTCATCAATATGGAGGCACAGCCCCAGACCAAATCAGGACTGGAGATGGAATGTTGAGGTAGAAGCTAATGGCAGGCACGTAAATGCAATCACCAGGAGAGAAAAGCTGAGGACAGGGAGCAAAGCCAGAGGTGCAGTAGGAAAGGCGACTCATAAAGGGGACTGAGAAGCAAAAGTAAAAGAAGAGGGAGAGAGAAGACCAACCAACAAAATGCAGTTTCATGACTTTGGTGGAGAAAGTTTCAAGGAAATGATTGTGATATGAGAAGGACTCAGGCCTGAGATTCAGGGAAGCCAGACCTGAGCACGGGTTCTGCCACAAGCTAGGCTTGCGAGCTGGAGCAAGTGTCTGAACATCTTTGGCCTCCATGTCATAACCTGAAAGTGGCCTCTGAGGTCTATCCCAGCTTTCAGGACCCTTGGGATTCTAAGAGCTAAAGATTTTGGAGATCAAGAAAGACAGGAGAGGGAAAAGAGTGTGATAACTATAGTCATCTCAAAGAGAAAATGCCACCATCAAGAGCAGAAACTAGCAGGCAAGGATTAAGAAGAAAAGGGTAGATAGATCTTCAATACTTTACAGATAAACACAAGTGCCCAAAAAAGCAGCAAGATCAAATGGAGGTGATCTTTTTAATCTTTAACTTTATTTTTTTATTTTTCTGGGTGTATATATAGTTGTACATATATATGGGGTACATGTGATATTTTTACACACGTGTACAAATTTTTTTTTTTTTTCGACATGGAGTCTTGCTCTGTTGCCCAGGCTGGAGTGCTGGAGTGCAGTGGCGCAATCTCGGCTCACTGCAAGCTCCGCCTCTTGGGTTCACGCTGTTCTCCTGCCTCAGTCTCCCGAGTAGCTGAGACTACAGGTGTCCGCCACCGTGCCCAGCTAATTTTTTTGTATTTTTAGTAGAGACAGGGTTTAACCGTGTTGGCCAGGATGGTCTTGATCTCCTGACCTCATGATCCACCCGCCTCGGCCTCCCAAAGTGCTGGGATTACAGGCGTGAGCCACCGCGCCCGGCCAAAGTGTACAATGTTTAATGATCAAATCTAGGTAAGTGGGATATGCATCACCTCAAACGTTTATCAGTTCTTGGTGTATCATTCCAAATTTTCTCTGCTAGCTCTTTTGAAATATACAATAAGTTACTGTTAACTACAGTTGTCCTATTGTGCTGCCAAATAATGGATATTATTCCTACTATTTAACTGTAATTTCGTATCCATGAACTAATTCCTTTATTCTTCCACCCCCAGTACCCTTCCCAGCCTCTGGTAACTATCACTCTACTCTCTACTTCCATGAGATTAATTTTTTTAACTCCCACATGTGAGTGAGAACATACAACATTTGTTTTTCTCTGCCTGGCTTATTTCACTTAACATAATGTCCTCCAGTTCCATCCATGTTGTTGCAAGTGACAGTATTTCATTCTTTTGATGACTGAATAATATTCCATTGTGTATATATACTACATTTTCTTTATCCATCATCTATTCATGGACACTTAGGTTGCTTCTGTGTCTTGGCTATTATGAATAGTGCTGCAATAAACATAGGAGTGCAGATCTCTCTTTGATACGTTGACTTCCTTTTGTTTGGATATATACCCAGCAGTGATATATACCATTGCTGGATCACATGGTAGTTCTACTTTTAGTTTTTTGAAGAACTCGCATCCTGTTTTCCATAGTGGCTGTGCTAATTTGTATCCCCACCAATAGTGTGCAAATGTTCCCATTTCTCTGCATCCTTGCCAGCATCAGTTTGTTGCCGCTGGTTTTTTGTTTTTTGTTTCATTGTTTTTCTTTTTTTTGTCCTTTTTTTTTTTTTTGAGACAGAGTCTCACTCTGTTGCCCAGAATGGAATGCAGTGGCTTGCAATCTCAGCTTACTGCAAGCTCCCCCTCCCAGGTTCACGCCATTCTCCTGCCTCAGCCTCCCCAGTAGCTGGGACTACAGGCACCCACCACCATGTCTGGCTAATGTTTCTTGTTTTTTGTTTTTGTTTTTTTTGTTGTTGTTTGTATTTTTAGTAGAGATGGGTTTTCACCATGTTAGCCAGGATGGTCTTGATCTCCCGACCTCGTGATCCGCCTTGGCCTCCCAAAGTGCTGGGATTACAGGCATGAGCCACTGCGCCCAGCCTTCTTTTTTTGTCCTTTTTATAAAAACCATTTTAGTTTGGGTGAGGAGGTTTTGTTTTGGTGATGGAAGAGACTAGAGCTTGTTGAGGCTAAGGAGAGGAAGAAATTAAAGATTAAAATTAGAGGCTAGGCACTGTGGCTCATGCCTGTAATCCCAATATTTTGGGAGGCTGAGACAGGAGGATCACTTGAGTCTAGGAGTTCAAGACTAGCCTTGGCAACATGGTGAAACCCCATCTCTACTAAAAGTATATATTTTTTAATTACCTAGGAGTGATAGCACAAGCCTATAGTCCCAACTGTTAGGAGGCTGAGGTAGGAGAATCACCTGGGCCTGGGAAGTCAAGGATTCAGTGAGCGGTGATTACACCACTGCACTCCAGCCTGGGCTAGAGTGAGATCCTGTCTCAAAAGAAAACAACAACAACAACAACAACAAAAGAAAGGTGAAAATTAGAGACAACAATTTAGAGAAGATGAGTAAGAATGGGGTTCAAAGTATAAGTAAATGAAAATGAAAGAACTTTTTTTATCTGAGGTGCTCACAAGAGGATTGTCAGAAAAGTCAAAAGAGCTATACTATATAAAGTACTATGAAGGAAAAATGAAAGAATAGAGACTATTCACCTAGCAAGGAGTCTCTTTACAACATAGTCTGAAGAAGAAGCAAGACTTTGATTTAGTTATCTATTGCAGCATTGCAAATTATCCAAAACTTAATTATTTGAAACAACAAATGTTTGCTGTTTCACACAATTGCGATGAGGCAGCTTAGCTCGCTGGTTCTGGCTCACGGTCTCTCATGAGATTGAGTCACAGTGCCAGCCTGGGCTGGAATCTCCTGAAGGTTTGACTGCGGCTGGAGAGTTCAATTCCAAGGTGGCTGCCTCACATGGCTATTGGCTGGTGGCCTCAGTTCCTTCTCACATGTACATTTTCTCATGCCATGGCCGCTGGCTTCCCACAGAGCAAGTAAGCCAAGATAGTAACCAAAATGGAAGCTGCAACATCTTCCCTGATGCAGTCTCTGAAGTGACACACTCCACCTCTTGAAGGGAGAAGCATAACATAATTTGCGACTATATTATAAAACCACTCCAGGCTTCAAAGACAGTACGAATTAGGAGGATTGGCAGCAGGTATGGAATATCCATTTTGGGGATGTCCTAGGGGTCGTTGAGAAAAGATGAAAAGGTTCCCAGGAAAGGTTATCTAGTGCCATAACAGCACCACCCACAGGTGGCCTTTCTCAAAGAGCAAAAATGATGATACGGATTTATACCAGTCAGCCCAGAAGTTTATAAAGGGGAGAAAACTAATGTTATCAGACACAGTTAAAGCTTAAAAAGCACCTGTTAAAGATAGTAAAAGGGAGAAGATTAATACCACCACAGACCCAGCAGATGTATCTGACCTCTTTGAAGGTAGCACGGGAACACTGATGCATGGATGACATCTGTCAGATGGCTGTGCTCACTGTGGCTGTCACTGAACTCTGACTTGAATCTCCATGCAACTGGGTAGGAAAGTTCCTGTGCTATTAACCCGAGTGCTTTCAGCAACACTGAATTAATGGTTCCTTGAAAGCATTTTAAAGCAAGAATCATGTTGTTGGTGGTGGCGGTTTTCATTTTAGTACTCCAGTGGTAGCACTATGTCTGAGAGGAGAAAGCATAGAGATTACAGAAATATCTATTTGATGGAAAGATGGATGGGTGGATAAATGGATACAAAAAAACTAGCATACGTTATTCCCCTTTATGCACTTTGAATGCTTACATTTTAATAGGACAGAAGGTTTTGAATTCACTTCTTCTTAACCTTGGAAATACTGGTGGTTTGCAAAGCATCATATAGCATACAACGTAGTAGCCAAATATGCTTTTCAAAAGAGGTGACAATTAGCAAATTTCTTAATAAGGGTGCTATTATGCTGGATAATTAACAAAATAATTTGTTAGATTTTTAAGGTACATTTTAAAATCAAATTATGTGTTCATCTTTATGTTATTCTGCCTGTGACTACTATTTAATAATGGGTTTAATTAATAGATACACTTGAACTTAACACGTTTTTTTAAAAAGAGGGATCCAGAATCAATTAATATACTTTCCTTATCTAATTAGTCATAAGCAAGGCCTCACTGTAACTGAAACTTACGTTTTAAAACTCATGCTTGGCCGGGCACGGTGGCTCACGCCTGTAATCCCAGCACTCTGGGAGGCCAAGGCAGGCAGATCACTTGAGCTCCGGAGTTCAAGACCAGCCTGGCCAACATGTACTAAAAATACAAAAAAATTAGCCAGGTGTTTTGGTGCACACCTGTAATCCCAGCTACTCAGGAGGCTGAAGCAGGAGAATCGCTTGAACCCAGGAGGTGGAGGTTGCAGCAAGCCAAGGTTGTGCTATTGCACTCCAGCCTGTGCAACAAGAGTGAAACTCCATCTCAAATAAAATAAAATAAAATAAAATAAAATAAAACCCATGTTTGTCAAAAATGAAAGAAAAACAAGACAGTCAACTTAAAAAATAAGATAAATTCTTCCCAATTACAGATAGCCCAGGTGTGCATTTTAACATGTAAGAGATATTATTTCTCCTGCCTCATAAAAAACGTAATAAAACTATATCATCAAAAGCATATGCTTAATTGTGTTGAGTGTCTGTAATACATAAATTGAATATTGCACTAGCAATAAATAGCACATGAATCTATTTATTGAATAAATTTAATAAAATAGCTGGTGGACAGTTACATTTGCAGAAAATTGTCCAGATCCATTTTCAGCATGGTTATAACTTTTCTGCACACTTCAGTGAATAATATAAAACAACCTTAAGCTAAATAAGTTCAATAAGATTAAAAGTAAATGGGATGTTTGTTGTTTATTTTTGTAGTAACTTTATTATAACATTATTCTAATTTAATATTATACTCATGTTTGGTAACTATTATACACATGGTAATGTATGTTGTATCACATAATGAAATATGAAATGTATGTAAAATGGAAACTATGTAGGATGGTATAAACATCAACATGTTAAATGCTCTTAAGAAAGAAATGCGTATTCTACTCTGTGTTTTTACAGAAAAAAAGATCAAATGACTTTCTACATTTATCCAAATCAACTTCAATCATTTTTAAACACTGGGGAATAAAATGGAAGGAGAAATGGGCTAAAGTTTCAAGAAACTTAAATAAAAATTCACCTCCTTGATGCTTCTAGGTAACTCTTCAAAGCAACAAGTGGTAAAAGGGGAAGAAAGAAAGAATAATATCTGCTTACCTACAAAGAAGAATGGGCTGACATCTGTGACTTTTCATAAGCAGGTAATGACTTAACTGGACTTCTCCAGTAAGCATCAGAGATCCTAACAAAAATACCAATGCGCCCTAGCCCAATTGCAGAATAAATGAGTCTAAATCCATTCCCAGAGCCTACAATGTTAGAAGTCATCCAGAGATTTCAATGGAGTCATAGAGTGATTAGAGACCCTAGGGCAGCTAAGGAGAACTTTCACATGCCCACAGTGTTTGTATTTGTGGATACCTGTTGGGGCAGTCAGGGGATTACAATGTGTGCTGAGTCAGCACCTACAAGCTCTCTAGAGTCAATTGTGCAAATCTCTTCCCAACTCCACATTCAGTGGTGTTGCACTAGCAGCTGGAAACGGGCTATGGTGGAAGTATTTACACCACAGTAACTAGCAAACACTACAAATCCCGCTTTTTCCTCCAGACAGCTAGTTTTTGAACATTTATGGGCATACCTTTGATTAATTACATCTCAGCACATCCCTACAAAAACACTAGTGAGCGGTGTTCACACTACATTTTCCCCGACAGACTGATCCTAGGGAGATCACCTTCTTCTAACTCCAACTTTCTAGGTGAAATCAATTTCCTTTTGGAAATAGATTAGTCTATAAGTACTAATTATTTGATTATTTAAATGCCCACGTTATTGATTATGCTGACCCCATTGTCAAAGCCAGTAAAATTTCACTTAATTCAAATTTCCTGAGCTCTTAGCAGCAGAGACACAGAAAAGTAGAAGGTGTCATTCCCAATATCATCTGTACTACACAACATCTAGACTTATTTTACATTACACTGATGTTTGTTGAAACGCCTTGCTCCTGTAAATAACAATCAAATGCGAAAGAGAATTAAGCAAGGTAGGATGAAAACAGAGGAAGAGATGCTAATAATCCAGGGCCACAGGTTCTATCCATTGATGGGTGAATTCCCTAAAATCATCCCAGATAATAGAATGAAACAGATGGTCTGGCTCTTTTCTGTTTCTCCCCCTAAGCTGGCACTAACAGTAAAGATGATTTTGCTGGGTGTCTTCCATTTCCTTCTCCAAATCTGCTCCCTACCTCTCTCCACCTTCTCTGTGCCCCAGGAACAGACGATAAGGTTCCCTTGTCATCTGCTCCTGGGAAGGAAGGGAGGGAGGAGAGAGATCAAGGCCTTTTCCCCAGATCTTTTCCTCCCTGCGGGGTTGCAGTGGGCTGGCTGCACCCCTCCACCAAAGATTGTAACTCTGTCAGGCAGCACCTCCAGGCACCTTTCTCTTTTCCAGTTCCAATAACCCATCCCCCTGTTGCCCTCAAGTCTCGGATGGTAGCAGTGTCTGGCTGTGACAGCTCCAGCACACAGCGTTCTTTCTTATGGGTTGCCCTACACCTTGCCAAGACCTTTTTGACGGTCCCTTTATTACATTCTCTTCCTATTATTCCATTTGAGCATGGCATCTATTTCCTGCTGGGTCCTTGACAGATGCAACGGTGTTGGAAAATCCAGGAAAACCACCAAACACTACCAAATTATTGTCTCCCCTGTTGCCTCTGATACCATCCGTATGATTCTGCGCTGCGCAAAACTTCATGCCTTCAGACCCATCTAAAGCATCAGCCACACAATCGGCAAGAATTCACCAAGCCCTGTCCTGCACCCAGCACCATCCCGGGTATTGTGTCTTACACTACCTGCAATGGGACCAAAGTGGTCAACTTTTTATTTTTCCAAGTTTAACTTCTTTTGGGGGCCTGATCAGGTTTGCATCACTTCTAGCGACTGGAAAAGTTTCAAGGACTGAAGTTTCAAGGACAGTTTTAAAGAAGAAGAAGAAAAAACCTTTTCATTTTCCTGGAAAGTATTCCTTTTCCCCCTTTAAATCTTCAAGGTTACCCACCTGGAGTTGGGAGCTGGTGGGTGTGTTGTTCTGTACATCACATTTGTGCTCTGGACAGAATGTCTTCTTGGCCTCAAATTCAGTTCTCCCCACACCCTGCAGGGTTCTCAAGTTCACATGCTTCCAGAAGCCCCTATTGTCTTGATTCGATAAAGGCTTTGTAGTGCTCAAGGACGTTAAGTATTTATTTCTGTAGTTCCTTATAACTAACAAAGGCAAGAACAATGATTCCAATGAATTTTTTACCTACAGCTTCACTCTCCTTTGTGATATTTCAGGTATGCAACAATTAATAGAAGAAGTTCCCCAGGATGTTCTAATTATAATCTTCCCTTACATGTGAGGGGAAATGGTCTATTTCACAGAAGGATATTTCGTAAAACTCAAATCTCAAATTGAGCTGAAAATGGGTTCAATTATTGCACTTAGGCCTGTCCTTGCCCTTGGAGTACTGGTGTATCAAATTAGAACTTCCAATAATGACTGTCAGCTGCTTCCTTTGGAGGCCAGTTTGGGTTTAAGGTTATAAATTCATTGGAACTAACAACCCTAGCCTTTTGAGTTTCTACGGACATTATTACACCTACTCCACCATCTAACAGAGCCTTAGGTACTAATCCCTAGTAACTCCCTTCTAGATGTCTTTATTCTACCACTTACGATTCTCTCTGGGCGCCTACCTGCCTATCTCCACTCTGTTTTTTTTTAATTGCTGTTTTTCACTCATTAGAACATTTATTGTTGTGGTTTCCTTTTGATATATTCCCCAGGGTGAATTTTCCCAATTGGGTTTTCCTTCCCAGCTTTCCCCTGGCTTTGGATGAAGGCCTGTGGGCAGGTTTAGCTGGAAAGAACAAGATAAAGGCAATATTTCCACTATACACCGCATAGCAAGCAAGCTGTCTTTCATAACATTTTTCCTTCAGTACCATTTCTTACTGAGAGACGGAAAGAAAGAGAGAGTTTTCTTAAATGCAAGAAGCCATTTATTAGCGGCATATATATTTTCTCACCACTTCACTTCCAACCACTGCAAAATACACATTCACAAGTTGGCCAAAATGGAGCTCAGCCCATGTCCATGAAATGAGTGTCTTTATGTATTTTATTGTACATAACTAGTTGGTTAGTCAATCAATAGCAGAATTTAGTGATTCTAGTACTAACTAGTTTATATAACCTTAAAGTTGTTTCATGTCTCTGCCTCAGATTCCCTATCAATAAAAGATGAGTTATATCATCCAAAATACGTATTTCATAGACTTTTGTGAGAAAAAAATAGAAAAACAATATATGTTTTAGAAAAAAAAAAAAAAAAGAGCAAGCTGTTTTCAACTTATAAATGAGCTCTTTTCCAAAAGTCCATTGCTAGGAACCTGGAGCACATTTTCCCAGAGAAAAAATATGACAAAAAGTGGTTAGGTTTGCAGGCACCCCCATGGGAGTTTCAGAAGCCCATCTGCAGGTGAACCGCAGAGCTCATGCTGTCCTACATGACAATTAGTGTACGCATGATGATAGTGGGAAAGTGCATTCGTGTGCCAGTGGGGAGCGATTAGGAAGCCTCTGTCACAGAAATGTGGATTAATGCTAAAAGACAGAAAGACAAACTTTACTATTTTATCCTTCTATGCTGTTTAAATTTTTACTACAAGCAGGAAGGTTTTTTTTTTTTTTTCATTTTTGCTGTGTCAAAATATACCTAACATAAAACTCACCATTGTACATTCAACAGTGTGACTGTACTTAATGCCACTGAAGTGTACACTTAACCATGGCATTAAGTAGATTACCAGTGTTATGCAACCATCACTACCATCTATCTTCAAAACTTTTTTTGTATTCCCAAATTGAAACCCCATGCCCATTAAACAACAACTCCCCATTCTCCCCTCTTCCAAGAAGAATGGCTTCTTTTTTTTTTTTAGACGGAGTCTCGCTCTGTCGCCCAGGCCGGAGTGCAGTGGCACAATCTCGGCTCACCGCAAGCTCTGCCTCCCGGGTTCACACCATTCTTCTTGCCTCAGCCTCCAAAGTAGCTGGGACTACAGGCACCTGCCACCATGCCCGGCTAATTTTTTGAACTTTTTAGTAGAGACGGGGTTTCATCATGTTAGCCAGGATGGTCTCCATCTCCTGACCTTGTGATCTGCACACCTTGGCCTCCCAAAGTGCTGGGATTACAGGCGTGAGCCACCGTGCCTGGCCAAAGAATGGCTTTTTAAAAAATCTTTTCGTTTCAGGGGTACAAGTGCAGGTTTGTTATATAGGTAAATTATGTATCACAGAGGTTTGCTGTACAGATTATTTTGTCACCCAGGTAATAAGCATGGTACCTGAAAGGCAGTTTTACAATCCCCACCCTCCTCCAACCCTCCACCCTCAAGCAGGCCCTGGTGACTGTTGTTCCCTTCTTTGTATCCACGTGTACTCAACGTTTAGCTCCACTTACACATGAGAACATGTGGTATTTGATTTTCTGTTTCTGCATTAGTTCACTTAGGATAATCATCTCCCGCTCCATGCATGTTGCTGCAAAGGATATGATCTCATTATTTTTTATGGCTGCTTAGTATTCCATGGTGTATATGTGTCACATTTTCTTTCTCCAGTCTACCATTGATGGGCATTTAGGTTGACTCCTTTGCTATGGTGAAGAGTGCTGCATTGGACATATATGTGCATGTGTCTTTATGGCAGAATGATTTATATTCCTTTGAGTATATACCCAATAATGAGATGATCAAGGTTAAATAGCCATTTAACCATGGGGTTAAATGCTAAGTTCTTTGAGAAATCGCCAAACTGCTTTCCACAATGGAAAACGAATTCACTATTCCCATCAGCAACATGTAAGCATTCCTTTCTCTCCACAACCTTACCAGCATTTGTTATTTTTTGCCTTTTAATAATAGCCATGAGGCCTGGCATGGTGGCACATGCCTGTAATCCCAGCACCTTGAGAGGCTGAGGCGGGCAGATTAGTTCAGCTCAGGAGTTTGAGACCAGCCTGGCCAACATGGTGAAACTTGTCTCTACTAAAAATACCAAAAAATTAGTCCGGCTTGTTGGCACACACCTGTAATCCTAGCTACTCAGGAGACTGAGGCAGGAGAATCACTTGAACTCGGGAGGTGGAGGTTGCAGTGAACCAAGATCGCACCACTGCACTCCAGCCTGGGTGACAGATGAGACTTTATCTCAAAAAAAGGAAAATAATAATAATAGCCATGAAGAATGACTTTTATAATGAAAGAAAGTAACAGAGAAATGTTTTCCATACAAAAGGCCATACTAATATACTAATAACAGTGTTATCTTTGGAAGTGAAATAATAATCATTTGCTGTTTCTGAAACGGGAAATTCCATGACACAGTATGAGATTGAGTGTTCATCTGTGTGCCAGTGATGTACGCAATTTATCAATCATCCTGGTTGGGGTTCTTTCCCCTGCCTAGTTGTAGATCATTGCTACATTCATACAGTGAAATTTGGAGAACATCGCAAAATGAAAGTGTCGGTATGCTCATCAACCCAAATGCTTCACTCACCCTTCCCAGATCCTTTTCCCTCTTTCCTCTTCCTAGTTCATGCCACCAATGAGTCCATTGAGATGCGGAAGTTTTTTTATTTACACAAATTCATATAAATTTGCTCTGAAAAGAGGACCTGCATACAATACACACTACCCACATTCAGGACACCACCTGAGGGGATGACAAGCCAGAGGCAGGGGTAGGCAAGTTGAGTAGGTGTGAGATGAGGAGGGTGTAAAGAAAAAGGGACTGGGGAGGCCCAGATGGCAGGAGTCCTGCCAAGGGCACCTGGGACACAGATCTGGGGAGCAGCAGTGCTCCTGGGCAGGAGGAGGTGGAAAAAGCCCCATCAGGAATGGTGAATAAATTGGATACATCAATCCAACAGAACCTACAAAATCTGCTTGTTAGTCTGATTTTGCGGCATGGTCTTATTATCAAATTATGCCTGTCGATAAATGATTAAGTATTTTTATCACTTCTCACTCAAGAAAATAACAGAGAGACTTTTGCCACACACACAAAAGGCCATTCTAAATTAACTAATAACAGTACTATCTTCAGAAGTGAAATAAGAATCAGACTCTGTTTCTAAAACAGGAAATTCCATGACACAACATCAAATTGAGTATTTGTCAATAGTATACCATCCAGGAAGCCCCAGAAAGTCTTCAGAGAAACAATTACTTCTTTTTTCTTGTTTGCTTGTTTTTGTTTTGGGGTTTGTTTGTTTGTTTGTTTGAGACGGAGCCTTGCTCTGTCACCTAGGCAAGTGCAGTGGCGCGATCTTGGCTCCCTGCAACCTCCGCTTCCCAGGTTCAAGTGATTCTCCTGCCTCAGCCTCGTAAGTGGCTGGGACTACAGGCACGAGCCACAACGTCTGACTAATTTTTTGTATTTTTGGTAGAGATGTGGTTTTGCCATGTTGGCGAGGCCGGTCTTGAACTCCTGAGCTTAAGTGATCCGCCCGCCTCGGCCTCCCAAGTTGCTGGGATTACAGGCGTGAGCCACCATGCCCGGTCGAAATTACTTCTTAACTTACAAACTGAGAAACTGTCTTATGAATGTGATCACTGGGCTAAGGTGGCCTCATCACAGAGGGCCTTGTTTAGGATGTCATTATAGCTGGGCCATCTACAGTAGTGAAACATTAAGATTAATTTGCCAAATTCGGTATTGGTTCAGCTCTATTATTCCTTTACACACCGTTGTGGTTCACTCCAAACCTGCCGCTTCTCTAGACGTTAATGGCTATTTCTCCACAGATGCATGAAGGGATTCCCTGGATAAAAGAAAAATCACAGAGGGCTGGGTTCATGACTTAGGTGCTTAAGCACATAAGGGAGGTGATAGAAATTTAAGCAATGAATGGGGGCAGTATTCTGCAAACTTTTATTTTGAGTGTTTAGAACTTAGATTTATGACCAGGTTTCAAGGGCTTGTTTTTAATGAAGATAGATTCAACAAATATGCATGGAGCATACCTATACGTCCCAAACCCTAAGCTGGGATCTATGGATATAAAGGCACATTAAACCTAAAATCTCACATTCTACAAACCTCAAGAAACTCACATTCCATAGATAGTTTGTTTCTTTCCTCAACATGGCCAGGAATACAGTAGTATTTAATCCATAAATTCTTTTTGACTTGACAAGTTTTATTAATTTCAGATCAGCGAAAGCAATTCAATAAGTGTTAGTGTTATGAATGTTAGTGTTATTGAACGCTTTTCATCTCACTACATTTTCCTTCCTATTTCTGTTGAATGACACAAACCTGAAACTTATTTTCTCAGAGGCAAATAGTATATTCTATTAGTTTTCTGCGTAGCTTTACTGGTCATCTACTAGAAGCCAGATACTATCTTTAGCTCCATTAATAATAATTCCAATAATGTCAAGGGCATGCATTTTGGAGGCAGGGAATCTGGACATGGTCCCAGTTCCACCCATTCATAGCTCTGTGAGTTTTCACTTCAGTTTCTTCATTGTAGGATGCATATCAGAATAATACCCACCCTGCCTACTTCATCTCAGGTGAGTAACATAAGGGTTGTTTTCAAAATAAACTATCTATATTTGAAGATAACGTTGCTAACAGTTTCTTTTAAAAACAAAAACAAAAATACCGGACTTATCACAGGCAGCATTCCAGGTTCCTTCTCAGCATCAAAGCAAGTAAGGGCTTCCCAGGAGCGGAGGCTTACAGGACTTGTTGCTACATGCTGCTCTACTTCTCTACGACATCCTGGTCCCTAAAAAGTCTTTGTCAGAATGAAACATAGATGCTGTGATGGCTGCCAGTGTTGTGTTATCAGAAGATGTGCTTCGAGATATTCAACTGCTGAGGAAACTTAGCAGTTGAAAATCTTAGTGGCTGGACATCTTGAGAACTGTGTAACTTGGATGAAAATGTGCACAGTTCAGAACAGGCTTGGTCGCCTGAGAAAGCACATCATCACCACTGGGGCCGCTTTGTGATTTTTGTAAACCCTAGGCTCTTTTGCCTTTATGGTACTTCCTCCATTAAAGAAAAAATCGAAATCATATTTTATGATTACATTGGTATAAAAATGAATATAATCCATGCAGGATTCATTATTAGAAGTTGAGTATCCCTTATTCAAATGCTTGGGACCAGAAGGGTTTCAGATTTCAGATATTTTTGGATTTTTGAATATTTGCACTATACACTTACCAGTTCAGCATCCCTTTGAGCATCATGTTGGCACTCAAAAAGTTTTAGATATGGGAACATTTCGTACTTTGAATTTTTGGATTAAGAATATTCAACTTGTATATATTTACTATTATTACTATACTGTCTTTTTCCTTATGATGTTTAAAGAAATTGAAACATTTTAATGGGCCCTAAAAGTCATGTGGACTCTAGCCCCTGCTCCTGCTGTGCCTAGCAGACAAGTCAGTCCTGCTCATGGGAGCAGACATCCATCATCTGACCACCCCTACCTCTCCAGCCATATCTCCCACCACCCTGCCCTCCTTCACTCCATTCCAGCCTGCTCAGCCCTGCTTCATGCCCTCTATCATGTCCAGCAAATCCCTATCCTAGAGCCTGAACCCTAGAGTTCTCTTGACCCGGGATGCTCTTCCTCAGATCTTTGCAAGTCACTCTGGTCTCTGGAGAGGTCTCCACCTCTCCAGAGAGGCCTTCCTTGACAACCCTGACAATCCCAGCCACCCTCCATGCCATAATCCTGTTGTAGTTTCTTAGTGGAGCTTACAACAATCTGAAAAGGTCTCATTTCTTTGTTTATTGTTGGCCTCTCATGCCAAGATGATGTAAGGGCTGTGAGGTATATGAGGGCAGGGACTTGGTCTGCCTTGTTCACCATCACATCCCCAGTGCTCGGTCCATGGTAGGTTCTTAATAAACATTTATGGAATAAATGAATGAGTAGATAGGCTGCAAAGCTTTCTCAACTCATTCGAAGAATGTGGGAACAAAATAGTTCCTGACATTTTGTTCTTTATTCTTTGTTCATTTATACTTTATTAATAGCAGGTCTCCACCAGATCAGGACAAGCATCCTTGGGGAGTTAGTGTCCAGAGCTGTAGGGAAGGGAGGGAGGAGGGCACTTTTGCACATACAACCAGACCAGACTCAAATGAGAGCACAGAAAACGCTCATAGCTGGTCCCTCTGGGTTTCTTTAAAGAAGTTCGTTCAGTATCTACTAAATGCCTGCTTGTGTTAGCCACCATCTCAGAAGAAGAGGACTAGTTTCCACTCTCAAAGAATAATGAAACGGCAACCACATGGAAAGTGAATTTGGAAAGCACCTTGAAAGGACATACACTTCACCTCCTGTCTTCAGTCAGGACATGGGACATTACTGAGAGACTTGGAGACAGTGGCTTTAGGGACTGTGAGAGACGTTTACTTTTTCTCAGCATCCATTCCTTCTTTTTGGTAATAGCACATCCATTTTCATTTTCTTATGAGGAATTCTTCCTCTCCCATTATTTATAGGTTTGGGGGGATTCTTATTAACGGTCCTCAGCCTTCTTCCCTGAGAGAAGGGATGGTTGGTCATGTGACCCGAGCCCATCAGACCTTCTCTAGAGGCTTGAATTTTAGCAGAGCGATACAAAGGGATTGTGGGGGTGCGGAGCATGAAGTACTCGTACATTCACTCACAAAACCATGGATTCATTCCCACTTCCAAGAACCCCAGGAATGCCCTAGTACCCTTCTTTTCAGAGCATGATTCTCCAACGTTCCTCAATTTGGTGAACTTCTTGTTGACCTCTCTGTTTAAGGAAACTAGAGGCGTTTCTCTGAAGCCCCTAGAGGCATGTAGCGGGAGCTGTGCGCAACTGGAGCATTAGACTGTTTCTAGATGCAGACAATCCAAATAACTGACTGCTTTGTGCCTCAGGTTTTTGAGACTTCAAAGAGAGATAATTCCTATTCAGTCAGCACCCAAAGATTATTGAGAGGTTGAAATGAACTAGTAAATTAACAAGTATATGCGTCAGTTAGGTCTCCCAGGAAGCAGATGCTGAAACAGTGTAAGCAACGCAAGTGGTTTATTTGGGTGCAACACCTCTGAGGAATGAAAGGAAAGAGAGGCAGAGCCGTCTCTACAGAAAGATAGAAAAATTTGCTAGCCGTGTGGTGCCCAAGAGTTCAAGGCTGCAGTGAGCCATGATGGCACCACTCACTGCTTTCCAGCCTGGGTGACAGAGTAAGACCCTGTCTCAAAAAAAAAAAAAAAAAAAAAAAAAAAAGTATAATCTTGTCATAACTTGATGACAAGGGGAATCTAGATATGCACAAAAACTGAGAAATCTCTTGGGAAAAAATAATCCAGGCCCCAATCTCTTCTCTTTGAGGTTCAAAATCATGAATACTCCTTTGATGGCCTCTTACAGTCTCAACTGGCCCCAAATGGGAGCTCACCATAAGGGAGGAGGCACCTAGACTGATCCCCCCAGACTTACCGGTGGATATATGGGTATTTGAGGAGACTGCTTTTGGAAGCTCGTCCTGATCCTCCAAATTTTAATTTTCAAGGCTCCGACTCAACAAACTGTATAAACACGAAATAACTGAGTTTAAAATTTTTTTTTTAATTATTTTGCCGGGCGCGGTGGCTCATGCCTATAATCTCAGCACTTTGGAAGGCCGAGGAGGGTGGATCACCTGAGGTTGGGAGTTCAAGACCAGCCTGACCAACATGGAGAAACCCCATCTCTACTAAAAATACAAAATTAGCTGGGTGTTGTGGCGCATGCCTGTAATCCCAGCTGCTCGGGAGGCTGAGGTAGGAGAATTGCTTGAACCCAGCAGGGGGAGGTTGCGGTGAGCTGGAGATCGCGCCACTGCACTCCAGCCTGGGCAACAAGAGTGAAACTCCATCTCAAAATAAATAAATGAATAGAAATAAAAAATAAAATAAAATAAAATAAAATTATGTTAATCTTTCCCACACTGACTGTTTCCTAATTCTACTCACAGACAGACACATGCACAGACAGCTGACTGAGGTTGAAGGAAGGCAAAATAAATTGTACCAATAATGAACATTTTAACCTAATGAAAAAATAGTTTTTGAAAGATTAAAATTAGTCTAAACCATTTTTAAGACTAATTTGCCGATGTGCTGTTAATAAAGTTATTATATTTATTCCTAAAATAAGCAACTATTCAGGGCAGGAAGACAGAACACGAAGGATTTCTCCTGGCCATTCTGAACCAGGTTTCAAGAAAGAAAACCATGTTTCTTTTTGAAATACAATTTATAGAGTAACAAAATATGGGTGTGAGGAAAGGGAAAGATCCCTTTTCTTTCCCAAATTGTCCTAATGTTGACATTAGAAAGATTAACGTTTGATTCTAAGTGACCCTAGGATCCACTTATTTGTCATCTTGGAAACAATAGGTTAACAGTTTTCAAAATAACTGAACAA
This sequence comes from Chlorocebus sabaeus, assembly GCF_047675955.1. Lineage (NCBI taxonomy): Eukaryota > Metazoa > Chordata > Mammalia > Primates > Cercopithecidae > Chlorocebus > Chlorocebus sabaeus. The sequence continues at coordinate 30,234,612 of NC_132916.1, forward strand.
TGTAAACAAACAGCTTCTTTGACTAATCTGGGATCTGCTGCTGCCTCCGTAAAGTCACCTTCAGGACATTTTCAAAAAGAGTTTGGGGTTTTGTGTTTTTTGTGTGTTTTTTTTAAATCTCTTTACAGTGTGAAAAGCCTTCCCTGAAAATTGACAAATGTGTAAAAGGAAGCCATCATTCACGCTAATGGGGTCCTTCAACAGGTCCTTCTTCCAGTGCTCCAAGCTGCCCTAGAGCTGAAATGTGAGGCTTCTTTAACCTGGGGCTGGCTGAAAGAATTTCACTGCCCTTCCAAGGCATTCAATGTAGGCTTCTTTCTAGTACATTTTCTTCAGGTTTTTCATTCACACACTAATCACTAAAATAAAGCATTCCATTTCTAAGCATCTGAAAGGTGCTGACATATGCACACCTCAGATGAATGGGTTGTTTAATCCTCCCTTCCACAGCTCCACCTGCACAAAAACCAAAAAACAGCCATGTGTAGTGCATTGGCACCATCCATCTTGTACTCAAAATGTCTCGCGCAGTTTGTTTTCTCTTTCCTTCACCCATCTACCCCCACCACAGGCACATGTACAAAATTTGAATCACATCCAAACCTGAACCAATGAAACTGAGATGCTCAATATTTTTATTTATCTACGATTATTTCTAAAGCCTGGAAAATTTTGAGTTTTCAGAAATTCGGAGAAGGAAAATTCTCCATAACCACAGACAGGTTTCATAATCACTCCAAGGAAATGACAAGTTCTTCTTGGGAACAACTCCTTTTGCTTTCTGAAATTTGAGGTGAGAAATTTCATTTTTTTTTTTTAACCGAACCACAAAAAAATGAATGATGTCATTCTTATACCATGGGAACTGGTACTATAAGTTCTATCAAGAGACGTAGGTTCTCATTTCCAACACAGATGACTAAATTATGTGTAGGGCTAGTGAGAAAAAGGAGAGAGAGGGTGAAAGCCACATTACTGTTATTGCTTGTTCAGAACTGTATGTATTCCCACATTTCTCCCTTACAGTGTTTTCTTGCTTAAAGAATTAAGAGAATATTTGGGACTTTTCTCTTCACATCATTTCCCCTCAGTTTCAAACTGCCAGCTAGTTTTCTAGATGGGTACTGAACAAGAGTAATCTGCGTACTGAAATGTAAGTGCCACCTCCTAAACCGCGTTTGTAACAGGGATTGGGTCCAAAGAGATATCACAGAAAGCTGTACCAACCATATGGTAAAATACCTGCTTCAAAGTCTTTTGATTTACTAAGATGAGCCTTCTGAAAACTTAGAGACATTACAGTCCAGCCAGATGCCTCCTCTCTCTATAAGGAAGCTAAGCAACAAAATGATGAGTTGATTTTTCCCAAGATCACATGGGTAAGTGGAGACACAATTGAGCCAAGATCTTTTACATTTCTCTTTATTGTATAATTTTAAAGGAGGTCAAGAAGATATTTTTATTTATAAATTGGAATTTAAGCTAGATTTTGATGTTCAAAGTAATCCTTAAATACTGTTTTCTATTTAAAAATTTCTATCACATTTTGTCTGAGGATTATCACTTCTGTAAGACTATCCAGATCTATCTTCACATTTACTGCTAGCAAATAAATTAAAAATTCTAAAGATAATTGAGTAACTTTCAGGATAATACAGTTATTACAGATGGATACATATTATAGATATTGTCTAAGTCTCAAGAAAACACACCCAAGAAATTTGCAGGACTAGGATGCTAAGGGCAGGCATAGCAAAGTTGGGACATATTAATGAAACCCAAGAGGAACGAAATAGATTTGCATCCAGGCCTAAATTCAATGTTAGTAATGGGTGGAATCACCCAACCCAGAAAGGTAAGGTAGACAAAATGTGTTTGAAAAAGAATGATTTTGACAGACTTAAAACTGACTGATTTTACATCTCTTACTATGGAAAAGATCACAAGAAATAACCTACATTATAAAGGAATTCCTAAAAACAAAACCAAAAAAATAAAAATCTGATCCTGAAAGCATTGAAAATGTAGAAGGAAAGAAGGTGCATAATTCCAGTACCCACAGCAAGACCCACCAGTGTTAGAGAAGAAAAGCAGCCAAATTAAAAAGCAGATTCAAGAAGATCTTAATAAAAACGGTGGGCCAGATGCGGTGGCTCAGACCTGTAATCCCAGCATTTTGGAAGATCGAGGTAGGAAGCTTTTCTTGAGGCCAGAAGTTCAAGACCAGTGTGGGCAACATAGTGAGACCTCATCTCTACAAAAATAAAAAATTAAAAATCTAGCTGGTTGTGGCGGTGCATGCCTGTAGTCCCAGCTACTTGGGAGGCTGATGTGGGAGAGGCTCGAGCACAGGAGTTTGAGTCTGCAGTGAGCCATGATCACGCCACTGCACTCCAGCCTGGGCAACAGAGCAAGACCCTGTCCTGCTACCAAAAAAAAAAAAATTAAAGAAAGAAAATAGTGGAATAAGGGTCTCCAAAAATTCTCTCCTCCACAAAAGCAATAAGAAAATTCTAAATTGTCAGTATCACTTTTGTGGTTAAATTTATTTTAAAGTTTTATTAATGTTATTATAAATGGATTTGTTTTTTAATTTCATTTCTTTATTGCTCACGGCTAGTGCACAGAAACAGAGTTAGTTTTTTTATGTTGAACTTGTATCCTACAACCTTGCTGAACTCATTTAGGAGCTCTAATAGTTAATAGATTTTCTTGTGGTTTTCTCTGCATCCTTAGGATGATGTCATCTACAAGTAGAGATTGATTTTACTTCTTTCTTTTAAACCTGAATTTCTTTTATTTCCTTTTCTTGTCTAATATCCCTGAATACAACCTCCAGTACAAGGTTGCATCGCAGTGGCAAAAGAAGATGTTCTTTTCTTGTTTCTGATCTTGATTTTTGTTTCTGATCTTAGGAGAAAAGATTTTGGTCTGTCACTATTATATCTGATGTTAGATGTGGGTTTTTTGAAGACTGATAAAGTTCCCTTCCCCTTCCCTTCCACCATAGTTTATCAAGTGTTTTTATCATAAAAGGCTATTGGATTTTATCAAATGATTTTTCTGCATCCATTGAGATGATCATGTTGTTTTTGTCTTTTACTCCATTAATATGGTATATGTTTTGATTGAACTAGTAACTAAAAAACTTCCCACAAAGAAAAGCCTGGTACCATACGGCATCAGCAGTGAATTCTATCAAATGTTTAGAAAATAATTAGCACCATTGTGTCACAAACTCTTCTCAAAAATAGAAGAGGAGAGACCACTTCACAAATCATTCTATGAGGCTAGTATTACTTGATACCAAAACTAGGAAAATACATCACAAGAAAAGGAAACTACAGACCAAATGCCTTATGATCATAGCTGGGAAAATCCTCCACAAAATACTAGCAATGAAATCCAGCAACATGTAGAAATGATTTTGGCCCATGACCGAATAGGATTTACACAAGGAATGCGAAGCTGGTTCAATATATGAAAATCAATCAATTTACTTCTTGACAGAAGTATTATCTCAATCAAGTTTATTTCATGGGTCATAAAATAATAGCTGGCATCAAAGAACAGGGATCTTGGCAAGACTGAAGACAAGAAGAATTTCCACTGAGCCTCTCCCATGGCTTTTGGTAAGTCTGGGCCCTGAATTCTGGGAACATCATTTTGCTTGAAATAGCTGCCCTAGGGCTGAGGATTTCCTTGTTTTCTACATTTTGTGGGCATTAGCTATTGCTGTGACAATCTTGTATATCCTATTAATTATTTGGATTTTTTATTTTTAAAAAGGTGACACATGAGAGCCTTAGTGGTGAATTAATACAACCTCTGAGACCTTGAAGACTTTGGCTTCTGAAGGAAAGAAACCCTTGAGTTAAAACTGAGCAGAGAAAAGAAATTGGAGAGGATGAATTTTGGATTCAATTCTTTTGCACTTCTTTGAACTCTAACTTATTAGAGAACTTCATCTTTGGTCTTGGATTTCTTCCTAAAAGATTGATAATAAAGGGGATTTTTATTCAAATTGGGGCATCTTTATTTATACTTTATTACTGGAGTATTCTTATGTGGATATTTACTCTTATTGTAGAGTCTCTAAATTGCATAGATGTACACGGACATAATTTGGATGGGAAATAGAGTATAAAGTAAATGTTCAACCTTAAGTTATTTTGATCATTGTCTACTTTAACCCACTTAAAGGGTTCCCAGGGGAAAAATTTATATTGCATACCAGCAGTCCCTGGTAGATTTAGGGGAACCACCCTGCTTCAAGTTCAGTCCCTGGATGTTTGAAGGCTTAATAATAAATCCAAAACGGCTAAGCCAGGAAATTGGGCAGATGTGTGAGGATGCCACATATTTTCATGGGGAAAAAAACTCTAGAGAGTGACACTCTTGGGCTTTCTCCCCAGGACTAGTGCGTTTGAAGGGAGGAAATGAGCATACTCTTCTCATGCCCATCTCCTCTTTTTGTGAGCCTGGCAGACTGTAGCAAGCATAAATTCACTGTTCCTTCAGACCGTGTGTTTTCTAGGCATGGAAGTAGTTTCATAAGCAAACTGGAAAGACGGGAATCATGAACAGAAAGTGAGCATTCTGAATTAGTAATTTTAATGAGCAATTTTGGAGCAGTTGAATTAGCAATTTCAAACTAGTAATTTTGGAATAACGTCAGTGTCGGGGGAAAGACAGTGTCCAGGGCATGTGGCAATGGGCTGTTGCAGTGGGAGAAATAAGGGACTCCGGAGGTGAGGAGGGCATACTCCAAGACAGGGTATGAGATGTATCATCCACAAGAGCTCTGGAGACTGAAAGTAGAAGGCAGAGTGTGGGGAAAGACTATGAGCCTGCTGTCCACATCCCTGATGAAGGAGTCGGAGCTGGGGGGTCACAGATGACAGCAGCGAGGAGGACCAATGACATGTGCCACTGGAGCACCATGTACCCCTGTGAAGCAAGAGCTTGAAGATGAGGATGACACAGAGTGATCTGGAAGCAGCAATAGAAAACAAGGGAGATCCCTGTCCTTCACCTCCAAACTCTGAGGGACAAGCATGTGAGAAAATGAAAGCATCCAGATAATAGTCAGACACAGGAGAAGGGCGGAAGTGTGTCCAGAAGAGATTGCAAACTTGGAGCGGGACTTGCAGGGTGGATGACAGCAGTCACTGGACCGTGTTTGAGGAATTAGAGTTCAAAGTATGTTCATGCTGTAGATGGGAATTAGGAGCAACAGGGATGGGGGCTGGAGAAGTTGGTTCTTTGACTACAGATGGAGGAAAACATTCAGTATCTCCTGAATAGATAGAAAGAGAACCACCCACAGTTACCTTTCTAAAGGCCAATCTGATCAGGACTGCCATTCTCAAAACACTTCAATGATGTAGTATGGCTTTGAGGATAAAACCCAAACTCTTCAGTACAATTTTCTAGACCCTTCAAGATCTAGGCCCAGTTTGTCTTTCAACCACCCCACCCTATCTCTCCTCTCTCTGCCACACACTTGATAGCACACACCAACATACTAAACCAGTTCCGGGTCCTGGGATCTGCATACTCTGTCCTTCAGCGTCTGAGTCTTTGCACCCTCTAAATCCTCGCACATAACCTTTCCATTCTGCCTCTGAAGCATAAGAAGGCATAGTCCCATCTCAGACAGCAGTTCTTTTGGGACACCTTTCCTAATGCAT